>NW_027140953.1:1943538-2642288 GCF_036365525.1 Heterodontus francisci | reverse complement strand
GTCACAGAGACCCCGAGATGGAGAGTCGAAGGAAATCTATCATTTTACTGTTAGTTATCTCTGGGAATTTCATCCTGTTGTGGACCCTGTTAATGGTGTATTCTATATGGAGCCGGATGTACTTGTTGGGATATGGGTCTGTTTATCTCCCTCAGTTTCTGCAGGAATTGTCCTTCATGCTCCAGCTCCTGAACTGCTCCACAAACACTGCGATTTACGCCGGGACCCAGACTCAGTTCAGAGAGCAGGTGAAGAATGTGCTGAAATATCCCTTTACTACAATTGTTAAATTCATTCAATAATCAGAGGAGGGGGAGGGGCCTGTCACCATGGAGACAGAGCGGGGGAGGGATCTGTTTCCAGGATGACGGCGAATGGGGGCGGGGTCTCTTTCCAGAGTGACGGGTGGGGGGCGGAGTCTGTTTCCAGAGTACCGGGAGTGGGGGGCGGGGTCTGTTACCAGGGTGACGGGAGTGGGGGCGGGGTCTGTTTCCAGGTTGACGGGAGTGGGGGCGGGGTCTGTTTCCGTGGTCACGGGAGTGGGGGTGGGCGGGGTCTGTTTCCAGGGTGACGGGAGTGGGGGCGGGGTCTGTTACCAAGGTGACGGGAGTGGGGGCGGGATCTGTTTCCAGGGTGACGGGAGTGGGGGCGGGGTTTGTTTCCAGGGTGACGGGAGTGGGTGCATGGTCAGTTTCCAGGGTGACGGGAGTGGGTCGGTGTCTGTTTCCAGAGTGACGGGAGTGGGGGGCGGGGTCTGTTACCTAGGTGACGGGAGTGGGGGAGGGGTCTGTTTCCAGCGTGACGTGAGTGGGGCGTGGGGTCTGTTGCCAAGGTGACGGAGTGGGGGCGGGGTCTGTTGCCAAGGTGACGGGAGTGGGGGCGGGATCTGGTACTAGGGTGACGGAAGTGGGGGTGGGGTCTGTTTCCAATGTGACGGGAGTGGGGGCGGGGTCTGTTACCCGGGTGAATGGAGTGGGGGCGGGGTCTGTTTCCGGGTTGACGTGAGTGGGGGCGGGGTCTGTTTCCAGATTGACGAGAGTGGGGGCGGAGTCTGTTTCCAAGGTGACGGGAGTGGTTGCGGGGTCAGCTACCAGGCTGACGGTTGTGGGGGCGGGGTCTGTTAACAAGGTGACGGAGTGGGGGCGGGGACTGTCATCACGGGGACAGAGGGGAGGCGGGGCCTGTCTGCATGGTGACGGTGTCTGAGGACGGAGTCTGTTTCCTGTGTAACGGGAGTGGGGGCGGGGATTGTTTCCAGAGTGACGGGAGTAGGGGCGGGGTCTGTTTCCAGAGTGACGGGAGTGGGGGCGGGGTCTGTTTCCAGCGTGAGGTGAGTGGGGGGCGGGGTCTGTTGCCAAGGTGACGGGAGTGGGGGCGGGGTCTATTACCAAGGTGACGGGGTGGGGGCGTGGTCTGTTACCATAGTGACGGAAGTGGGGGCTGGCTCTGTTTCCAATGTGACAGGAGTGGGGGCGGGGTGTGTTACCAGGGTGACGGAGTGGGGGCGGGGACTATCATCACGGGGACAGAGGGGAGGCGGGGCCTGTCTGCACGGTGATGGTGTCTGAGGGCCGAGTCTGTTTCCTGTGTAACGGAAGTGGGGGCTGGCTCTGTTTCCAATGTGACCGGAGTGGGGGCGCGGTCTGTTTCCAGCGTGACGTGAGTGAGGGGCGGGGTCTGTTTCCGAGGTGACGGGAGTGGGGGGCGGGATCTGTTAACAGGGTGACGGAAGTGGGGGCGGGGTCTGGTTCCAATGTGACGGGAGTGGGGGCGTGGTCTGTTACCCGGGTGACGGGAGTGGGGGCGGGGCCTCTTTCCGTGTTGACGGGAGTGGGGGCGGGGTCTGTTTCCAAGTTGACGGGAGTGGCGGCGGGGTCTGTTTCCGGGTTGATGTGCGTGGGGGCGGGGTCTGTTTCCGGGTTGACGTGAGTGGGGGCGGGGTCTGTTACCAGGGTGACGGGAGTGGGGGCGGGGTCTGTTTCCGGGTTGACGGGAGTGGGGGCGGGGTCTGTTTCCGGGTTGATGTGCGTGGGGGCGGGGTCTGTTTCCGGGTTGACGTGAGTGGGGGCGGGGTCTGTTACCAGGGTGACGGAGTGGAGGCGGGGTCTGTTAACAAGGTGACGGACTGGGGGGCGGGATCTGTTACTCGGGTGACGGAAGTGGGGCCGGGGTCTGTTTCCAATGTGACGGGAGTGGGGGCGGGGTCTGTTACCCGGGTGAATGGAGTGGGGGCGGGGTCTGTTTCCGGGTTGACGTGAGTGGGGGCGGGGTCTGTTTCCAGATTGACGAGAGTGGGGGCGGAGTCTGTTTCCAAGGTGACGGGAGTGGTTGCGGGGTCAGCTACCAGGCTGACGGTTGTGGGGGCGGGGTCTGTTAACAAGGTGACGGAGTGGGGGCGGGGACAGTCATCACGGGGACAGAGGGGAGGCGGGGCCTGTCTGCACAGTGACGGTGTCTGAGGGCGGAGTCTGTTTCCTGTGTAACGGGAGTGGGGGCGGGGATTGTTTCCAGAGTGACGGGAGTGGGGGGCGGGATCTGTTAACAGGGTGACGGAAGTGGGGGCGGGGTCTGTTTCCAATGTGACGGGAGTGGGGGCGGGGTGTGGTACCAGGGTGACGGAGTGGGGGCGGGGACTGTCATCACGGGGACAGAGGGGAGGCGGGGCCTGTCTGCATGGTGACGGTGTCTGAGGGCCGAGTCTGTTTCCTGTGTAACGGGAGTGGGGGCGGGGATTGTTTCCAGAGTGACGGGAGTAGGGGCGGGGTCTGTTTCCAGGGTGACGGGAGTGGGGGCGGGGTCTGTTTCCAGAGTGACGGGAGTGGGGGCGGGGTCTGTTTCCAGCGTGACGTGAGTGGGGGGCGGGATCTGTTGCCAAGGTGACGGGAGTGGGGGCGGGGTCTATTACCAAGCCTACGGGGTGGGGGCGTGGTATATTACCAAGGTGACGGGAGTGGGAGCGGGGTCTGTTACCAGGGTGACGGAAGTGGGGGCTGGCTCTGTTTCCAATGTGACAGGAGTGGGGGCGGGGTGTGTTACCAGGGTGACGGGAGTGGGGGAGGGGTCTGTTTCCGAGGTGACGGGAGTGGGGGGCGGGATCTGTTAACAGGGTGACGGAAGTGGGGGCGGGGTCTGTTTCCAATGTGACGGGAGTGGGGGCGTGGTCTGTTACCCGGGTGACGGGAGTGGGGGCGGGGCCTCTTTCCGTGTTGACAGGAGTGGGGGCGGGGTCTGTTTCCAAGGTGACGGGAGTGGCGGCGGGGTCAGCCACCAGGGTGACGGGAGTGGGGGCGGGGTCTGTTTCTGGGTTGACGGGAGTGGGGGCGGGGTCTGTTTCCGGGTTGATGTGCGTGGGGGCGGGGTCTGTTTCCGGGTTGACGTGAGTGGAGGCGGAGTCTGTTACCAGTGTAACGGGAGTGGGGGCGGGGATTGTTTCCAGAGTGACGGGAGTGAGGGCGGGGTCTGTTTCCAGGGTGACCGGAGTGGGGGCGGGGTCTATTTCCAGGGTGACGGGAGTGGGGCGGGGTCTATTTCCAGGGTGACGGGAGTGGGGGCGGGGTCTATTTCCAAGGTGACGGGAGTGGGGGCGGGGGTCTGTTTCCAGAGTGGCGGGAGTGGGGGCGGGGTCTGTTTCCAAGGTGATGGCGAGAGGGGGCGGGGTCTGATTCCAAGGTGACAGGATTGGGGGCGGGGTCTGTTTCCAGAGTGACGGGAGTGGGGGCGGGGTCTGTTTCCAGGGTGACGGGTGTGGGGGCGGAATCTGTTTCCAGGGTGACGGGTGTGGGGGCGGGATCTGTTTCCACAGTGACGGGAGTGGGGGCGTGGTCTGTTTACAGGTTGACGGGAGTGGGGGCGGGGTCTGTTTCCAGAGTGACGGGAGTGGGGGCGGGGTCTGTTTCCAGGGTGACGGGAGTTTGGGCGGGGTCTGTTACCAGGGTGACGGGAGTGGGGGCGGGATATGTTTCCAGGGTGACGGGAGTGAGGGCGGGGTCTGTTTCCAGGGTGACGGGAGTGGGGGCGGGGTCTGTTACCAGGGTGACGAAAGTGGGGGCGGGGTCTGTTTCCAGGGTGACGAAAGTGGGGGCGGGGTCTGAATCTTTCTGATTCTTTTATAATCCCTTTCAAACAAAAAGAATCCTGATAATTATTGATAATTCTTTATAATAATTTATAAACATTTACTGACCTTTACAACCTTTATAAAATGTTTATAATTCTTCCTCTCACTTTGTAAATCTTTATAATCTTTATGATTGTCTGTGATTTATTATCCTTTATGAGACTTTATTCTCATTTACAATCTGTTACATTCACTGCCCTGGACAGAAAACATTGAAAATGATCCCCGTGGATTACTCTCAATTCAAACAGACCACAGAGCATATCATTTAAAATGGCCGCAGCACATGTCGCGCAAAATGGCCGCAGTGAAGGTGACATCAAACAGACCACAGAGCATATCATTGAAAATGGCCGCAGCACATGTCACGTAAAATGGCCGCAGTGAAGGTGACATCAAACAGACCACAGAGCATAACATTTAAAATGGCCGTACCACATGTCACGTAAAATGGCCGCAGTGAAGGTGACATCAAACAGACCACAGAGCATATCATTGAAAATGGCCGCAGCACATGTCACGTAAAATGGCCGCAGTGAAGGTGACATCAAACAGACCACAGAGCATATCATTGAAAATGGCCGCAGCACATGTCACGTAAAATGGCCGCAGTGAAGGTGACATCAAACAGACCACAGAGCATAACATTTAAAATGGCCGTACCACATGTCACGTAAAATGGCCGCAGTGAAGGTGACATCAAACAGACCACAGAGCATATCATTGAAAATGGACGCAGTGACGGTGACATCAAACAGATCACAGGGCATATCATTTAAAAAGGCCGTACCACATGTCACGTAAAACGGCAGCAGTGAAGGTGACATCAAACAGACCACAGAGCACATCATTTAGAATGGCCACAGCACATGTCGCTTAAAATGGCCGCTGTGAAGGTGACATCAAACAGGCCACAGTGCATATCATTTAAAATGGCCGTACCACATGTCACGTACAATGGCCGCAGTGAAGGTGACATCAAACAGAACACACAGCACATCATTTAGAATGGCCGCTGCACATGTCGCTTAAAATGGCCGCTGTGCAGGTGACATCAAACAGACAACAGTGCATAACATCAGATCGAAGTGGCCTTTGTTAAAACAAGCTGGAGAGGGACTGAGTCTCACTCACACACGAGGAAAGAGCCAATTCAATCCAGGCCTCTATTAATAACAGCTGGAGTGGTACTGAGCCCCACTCACAAACCAGGAAAGAGCCAAATCAATCCAGGATCCCATTAATACCAGCTGGAGTGGTACTGAGTCCCAATCACACACCAGGAAAGAGCCAATTCAAACCAGACCTTCATTAATAACAGCTGGAGTGGTACTGAGCCCCACTCACACACCAGGAAAGAGCCAATTCAATCCAGGTCACAATTAGTACCAGCAGGAGTGGTACGGAGTCCCACTCACACACCAAGAAAGAGCCAGTTCATTCCAGGCCTCTATTAATACCAGCTCGAGTGGTACTGAGTCCCACTCACACACCAGGAAAGAGCCAAATCGATCCAGTTCTCTATTAATACCAGCTGGAGTGGTACTGAGTCCAACTCACACATCAGGGAAGAGCCAGTTCATTCCAGGCCTCTATCAATAACAGCTGGAGTGGTACTGAGCCGCAATTACACTCCAGAATAGTTCCATTTCAATCCATTCCTCCTTTATTACCAGCTGGAGTGGTACTGAGCCCCACTCACAAACCAGGAAAGAACCAATTTAATCCAGGCCTCTATTAATAACAGCTGGAATAGCACTGAGTCCCACTCACACAACAGGAGAGAGCCAATTTAATCCAAACATCTATTAATACCAGCTGGAGTGGTACTGAGCCCCACTCACACCCCAGAAAAAAGCCAATTCAATCCAGGCCTCTATTAATACCAGCTGGAATGGTACTGAATCCCACTCACACACGAGTAAAGAACCAATTCATTCCAGGCCTCTATTAATACCAGCTGGAGTGGCACTGAGTCCCACTCACACACCAGGAAAGAGCCAATTCAATACAGGCTTCTATTAATACCAGCTGGAGTGGTACTGAGTCCCACTCACACCCCAGAAAAAAGCCAATTCAATCGAGGCCTCTATTAATGGCAGCTGGAGTGGCACTGAGTCCCTCACATTCACCAGGAAAGAGCCAATTAAAACCAGGCCTCGAGTAATACCAGCTGGAGTGGTACTGAGCGCTACTCTTCCACCAGTGAAGAACCAGTTCATTCCAGGCCTCTATTAATAACAGCTGGAGTGGTATTGAGCCCCAGTCACACCCCAGTAAAGAGCCAATTCAAACCAGGCCTCTATTAATACCAGCTGGAGTGGTACTGAGTCCCACTCACACACCAGTAAATAATCAATTCAAACCAGGCCTCTATTAATATCAGCTGGAGTGGTTGAGCCCCACTCACCCCCAAAAAGCCAGTTCAATCCAGGCCTCTATTAATACCAGCTGGAGAGGTACTCAGTCCCACTCACGCACCAGGAAAGAGCCAATTCAATCCAGACCTCGATTATTACCAGCTGGAGTGGTAATGTGTCCCACTCACACACCAGGAAAGAGCCAATTCAATACAGGCCTCTATTAATACCAGCTGGAGTGGTACTGAGTCCCACTCACACACCAGGAAAGAGCCAATTTAATCCAGGCCTCTATTAATAACAGCTGGAATGGTACTGAGTCCAACTCACACACCAGGAAAGAGCCAGTTCAATCCAGGCCTCCATTAATACCAGCTGGAGTGGTACTGAGTCCCACCCATTCACCAGGAAAGAGCCAATTCAAACCAGGCCTCTATTAATAACAGCCGGAGTGGCACTGAGTCCCACTCACACCCCAGAAAAACGCCAAATCAATCCAGGCATCTATTAATAGCAGCTGGAGTGGTACTGAGTCCCACTCACACATAGGAAAGAGCCAATTCAATCCAGGCCTCGATTAATACCAGCTGGAATGGTACTGAGTCCCACTAAAACACTTGGAAAGAGCCAATTCAATCCAGGCCTCTATTAATACCAATTGCAGTGGTACTGAGCCCCACGCGCACACTAGGAAAGAGCCAATTCAATGCAGAACTCCATTAATAACAGCTGGAGTAGTACTGAGTCCCAGTCACACACCAGGAAAAAGCAAATTCAATACAGGCCTCGATTATTACCAGCAGGAGTGGTACTGAGCCCCACTCACACACCAGGAAAGAGCCAGTTCAATCCAGGCCTCTATTAATACCAGCTGGAAAGGTACTGAGCCCCACTCACACACCATGAAATAGCCAATTCAATCCAGATCTCTTAATACCAGCTGGAGTGGTACTGAGCCACACTCACACACCAGGAAAGAGCCAATTCAATCCAGGCCTCTATTAATACCAGCTGGAGTGCCACTGAGTCCCACACACACACCAGGAGAGAGCCAATTCAATCCAGGCTTCTATCAATACCAGCAGGAGTGGTATTGAGTGCCACTCACACACCAGTAAAGAGCCAATTCAATCCAGGCCTCTATTTATACCAGCTGGAGCGGTACTGAGTCCCACTCACGCACCTGAAAAGTGCCAAAACAATCCAGGCCTCTATTAATATCAGCTGGAGTGGCACTGAGTCCCACTCACACACCAGTAAAGAGCCAATTCTATCCAGGCCTCTATTTACCCCAGCTGGAGTGGTACTCAGCCCTACTCTTCCACCAGAAAAGAGCCAATTCAATACAGACCTCTTTTAATACCAGCTGGAGTGGCACTGAGTCCCACTCACACACCAGGAAAGAGCCAATTCAATGCAAACCTTTATTAATACCAGCTGGAGTGGTACTGAGTCTCACTCACACACCAGGAAAGAGCCAATTCAATGCAAACCTTAATTAATACCAGCTGGAGTGGTACTGAGCCCCACTCACTCACTCGGAAAAAGCCAATTAAAGCCAGACCGCCATTGATACCAGCTGGAGTGTTGCTGAGGCCCACTAACACCCCAGAAAGAGCCAATTAAATCCAGGTCTCTATTAATACCAGCTGGAGTGGAATTAACTCCCACTCAAACAACAGGAAAGAGCCAATACAATCCAAACCTCTATAAATACAAGCTGGAGTGGTACTCAGCCGCAATTACACACCAGGAAAGAGCCAAATCAATCCAGGATTCCATTAATACCAGCTGGACTGGTACTGAGACCCAATCACACACCAGGAAAGAGCCAAATCAATCCAGACCTCCATTAATACATGCTGGAGTGGTACTGAGCCCCACTCACACACCAGGAAAGAGCCAATTTAATCCAGGCCTCTATTAATACCAGCTGGAGTGGTACTGAGCCGCACTTACACTCCAGAATAGTTCCATTTCAATCCATTCCTCCTTCATTACCAGCTGGAGTAGCACTGAGTCCCACTCACTCAACAGGAGAGAGCCAATTCAATCCAAACCTCTATTAATACCAGCTGGAGTGGTATTGAGCCCCACTCACACCACAGAAAAAAGCCAATTCAATCCAGGCCTCTATTAATATCAGCTGGAGTGGCACTGAGTCACTATCATTCACCAGGAAAGAGCCAATTAAAACCAGGCCTCGAATAATACCAGCTGGAGTGGTACTGAGCCCTACTCTTCCACCAGTAAAGAGCCAATTCAAACCAGGCCTCTATTAATAACAGCTGGTGTGGTACTGAGCCCTACTCTTCCACCAGAAAAGAGTCAATTCAATACAGACCTCTATTAATACCAGCTGGAAAGGTACTGAGTCCCACACAGACACCAGTAAAGAACCAATTCAATCCAGTCCTCTATTAATATCAGCTGGAGTGGAGCTGAGTCTCACTCACCCACCAGGAAAGAGGCAATTCAATACAGACCTGCATTATTACCAGCTGGAGTGGTACTGAGTCCCACTCACACACCCGGAAAGAGCCAATTTAATCCAAACTTCTATGAATACCAGCTGGAGTGGTACTGAGCCCCACTCACCCCAGAAAAAAGCCAATTCAATCCAGGCCTCTATTAATACCAGCTGGAGTGGTACTGAGTCCCACTCACACACCAGTAAAGAGCCAATTCAATCCAGACCTCTATTATTACCAGCTGGAGTGGTAATGTGTCCCACGCACATACCAGGAAAGAGCCAATTCAATACAGGCCTCTATTAATACCAGCTGGAGTGGCACTGAGTCCCACTCACACATCAGGAAAGAGCCAATTTAATCCAGGCCTCTATTAATAACAGCTGGAATGGTACTGAATCCGACTCACACACCAGGTAAGTGCCAGTTCAATCCAGGCCTCCATTAATACCAGCTGGAGTGGTACTGAGTCCCACCCATTCACCAGGAAAGAGCCAATTCACACCAGGCCTCTATTAATAACAGCTGGAGTGGCACTGAGTCTCACGCACACACCAGAAAAACGCCAATTCAATCCAGGCATCTATTAATAGCAGCTGGAGTGGTACTGAGTCCCACTCACACACCAGGAAAGAGCCAATTCAATCCAGGCCTCTATTAATACCAGCTGGAGTGGTACTGAGTCCCACCCATTCACGACGAAAGAGCCAATTCAAACCAGGCCTCTATTAATAACAGCTGGAGTGGCACTGAGTCCCACTCACTCCCCAGAAAAACGCCAATTCAATCCAGGCATCTATTAATACCAGCTAGAATGGTACTGAGTCCCACTCACACACTCAGAAAGAGACAATTCAATCCAGGCCTCTATTAATACCAACCACAGTGGTACTGAGCCCCACTCACACACAGGAAAGAGCCAATTCAATACAGAAATCCATTAATACCAGCTGGAATGGTAGAGTCCCACTCACACACCAGGAAAGAGCCAATTCAATACAGAACTATATTAATGCCAGCTGGAGTGGTACTGAGACCCAATCACACACCAGGAAAGAGCCAATTCAATACAGAACTCCATTAATACCAGCTGGAGTGGTACTGAGCCCCACTCACACACCAGGAAAGAGCCAATTCAATACAGGCCTCGATTAATACCAGCTGGAGTGGTGCTGAGTCCCACTCACACACCAGTAAAGAGCCAAATCAATCCAGGTCTCTATTAATACCAGCTGGAGTGGTACTGAGTTCAACACACACACCAGTAAAGAACCAAATCAATCCATGTCTCTATTAATACCAGCTGGAGTGGTAATGAGTCCAACTCACACATCAGGGAAGAGCCAGTTCATTCCAGGCCTCTATTAATACCAGCTGGAGTGGTACTGAGTACAACTCATACGCCATGAAAGAGCCAATTTAATCCAGGCCTCTATTAATAACAGCTGGAGTAGCACTGAGTCCCACTCACTCAACAGGAGAGAGCCAATTCAATCCAAACCTCTATTAATACCAGCTGGAGTGGTACTGAACCCCACTCACACCACAGAAAAAAGCCAATTCAATCCAGGCCTCTATTAATACCAGCTGGAATGGTACTGAGTCCCACTCACATCAGTAAAGTACCAATTCATTCAAGGCCTCTATTAATACCAGCTGGAGTGGTACTGAGTCCCACTCACACACCAGTAAAGCGCCAATTCAATACAGGCTTCGATTAATACCAGCTGGAGTGCTACTGAGTCCCACTCACACCACAGGAAAAAGCCAATTCAATCCAGGCCTCTATTAATAGCAGCTGGAGTGGCACTGAGTCACTATCATTCACCAGGAAAGAGCCAATTAAAACCAGGCCTCGAATAATACCAGCTGGAGTGGTACTGAGCCCTACTCTTCCATCAGTAAAGAGCCAATTCAAACCAGGCCTCTATTAATAACAGCTGGAGTGGTACTGAGCCCTTCTCTTCCACCAGAAAAGAGTCAATTCAATCCAGTCCTCTATTAATATCAGCTGGAGTGGTGCTGAGTCTCACTCACCCACCAGGAAAGAGCCAATTTGATCCAAACTTCTATGAATACCAGCTGGAGTGGTACTGAGTCCCACTCACCCTAGAAAAAAGCCAATTCAATACAGACCTCTATTAATACCAGCTGGAGTGGTACTGAGTCCCACTCACACATCAGGAAAGAGCCAATTTAATCCAGGCCTCTATTAATAACAGCTGGAATGGTACTGAATCCCACTCATACACCAGGTAAGTGCCAGTTCAATCCAGGCCTCAATTAATACCAGCTGGAGTGGTACTGAGTCCCACCCATTCACCAGGAAAGAGCCAATTCACACCAGGCCTCTATTAATACCAACCGCAGTGATACTGAGCCCCACTCACACCCCAGGAAAGAGCCAATTCAATACAGAAATCCATTAATACCAGCTGGAATGGTAGAGTCCCACTCACACACCAGGAAAGAGCCAATTCAATACAGAACTACATTAATGCCAGCTGGAGTGGTACTGAGACCCACTCACACACCAGGAAAGAGCCAATTCAATACAGAACACCATTAATAACAGCTGGAGTGGTACTGAGTCCCACACATACACCAGGAAGGAGCCAATTCAATACAGGCCTCCATTAATACCAGCTGGAGTGGTACGGAGTCCCAGGCACACACCAGGAAAGAGCCAGTTCAATCCAGGCCTCTATTAATACCAGCTGGAATGGTACTGAGCACCACTCACACACCAGGAAAGAGCCAATTCAATATAGGCCTCTATTAATACCAGCAGGAGAGGTATTGAGTGCCACTCACACACCAGTAAAGAGCCAATTCAATCCAGGCCTCTATTTATACAAGCTGGAATGGTACTGAGTCCCACTCACACACCAGAAAGGAGCCAATTCAATACAGGCCTCGATTAATACCAGCTGGAGCGGCACTGAGACCCACTCACACACCAGGAAAGAGCCAGTTCAATCCAGGCCTCTATTAATACCAGCTGGAATGGTACTGAGCTCCATTCACACACCAGGAAAGAGCCAATTCAATGCAAACCTTTATTAATACCAGCTGGAGTGTACTGAGCCCCACTCACACACCAGGAAAAAGCCAATTAAAGCCAGACCGCCATTGATACCAGCTGGAGTGGGACTGAGCCCCACTCACACACCAGGAAAGACATAGTTCATTCCAGGCTTCCATTAACACCAGCTGGAGTGGTACTGAGTCCCTCTCACATACCAGGAAAGAGCCAATTCAATCCAGACCTCTACTAATACCATCTGGAGTGGCACGGAGACCCACTAACACCCCAGAAAGAGCCAATTCAATCCAGGTCTCTATTAATACCAGCTGGAGTGGAATTAACTCCCACTCAGACAACAGGAAAGAGCCAATTCAATACAGGCCTCTATTAACACCAGGTGGAGTGGTACTGAGTCCCACTCACACAGCAGGAAAGGGACAGTTCATTACAGGCCTCTATTAATACCAGCTGGAGTGGAATTAACTCCCACTCATACTCCAGGAAAGAGCAAATTCAATCCAAACCTCTATAAATACCAGCTGGAGTGGTACTGAGCCGCAATTACACACCAGGAAAGAGACAAATCAATCCAGGATTCCATTAATACCAGCTGGAGTGGTACTGAGTCCCAATCACACACCATGAAAGAGCCAATTCAAACCAGATCTCCATTAATACATGCTGGAGTGGTACTGAGCCCCACTCACACACCAGGAAAGAGCCAGTTCATTCCAGGCCTCTATTAATATCAGCTGGAGTGGTACTGAGTCCCACTCACACACCAGTAAAGATCCAAATCAATCCAGGTCTCTATTAATACCAGCTGGAGTGCTACAGAGTCCAACTCACACATCAGGGAAGAGCCAGTTCATTCCAGGCCTCTATTAATACCAGCTGGAGTGGTACTGAGCGGCACTTACACTCCAGAATAGTTACATTTCAATCCATTCCTCTTTTCGTACCAGCTGGAGTGGTACTGAGCGCCACTCACACACCAGGAAAGAGCCAATTAAATCCAGGCCTCTATTAATAACAGCTGGAGTAGCACTGAGTCCAACTCACACAACAGGAGAGAGCCAATTCAATACAAACCTCTATTCATACCAGCTGGAGTGGTAATGAGCCCCACTCACACCCCAGAAAAAAAGCCAATTCAATCCAGGCCTCTTTAATAGCTGCTGGAGTGGTACTGAGTCCCACTCACACACCAGGAAAGAGACAATTCAATCCAGACCTCTAGTAATACCAGCTGCAGTGGTACTGAGTCTCACTCACACACCAGGAAAGAGCCAATTCAAACCAGGCCTCCATTAATACCAGCTGGAGTGGTACAGTGTCCCACTCACACACCAGGAAATAGCTAATTTTATCCAGGCCTCTATTAATAACAGCTGGAATGGTACTGAGTCCCACTCACACACCAGGAAAGAGCCAGTTCAATCCGGGCCTCCATTAATACCAGCTGGAGTGGTAATGTGTCCCACCCAGTCTCCAGGAAATAGCCAATTCAAACCAGGCCTCTATTAATAACAGCTGGAATGGTACTGAGTCCCACTCACACCCCAGAAAAACGCCAATTCAATCCAGGCATTTATTAATAGCAGCTGGAGTGGTACTGAGTCCCACTCACACACTCGGAAAGAGCCAATCCAATCCAGACCTCTATTAATAACAACTGAAGTGGCACTGAGTCCCACTCACACCCCAGAAAAAAGGCCAATTCAATCCAGGTCTCTATTAATACCAGCTGGAGTGGTACTGAGTCCCACTCACACACCAGGAAAGAGCCAATTCGAACTAGACCTCTATTAATACCAGTTGGAATGGTACTGAGTCCCACTCACACACTCGGAAAGAGCCAATTCAATCCAGGCCTCTATTAATACCAGCTAGAATGGTACTGAGTCCCACTCACACACCGGGACAGAGACAATTCAATCCAGGCCTCTATTAATACCAGCTGCAGTGGTACTGAGCCCCACTCGCACAACAGGAAAGAGCCAATTCTATACAGAACACCAATAATACCAGCTGGAGTGGTACCGAGTCCCTGTCAAACACCAGGAAAGAGCCAATTCAATACAGAACTCCATTAATAACAGCTGGAGTGGTACTGAGTCCCACTCACACACCAGGAGAGTGCCAATTCAATACAGGCCTCGATTAATACCAGCTGGAGTGGCACTGAGACCCTCTCACACACCAGAAAAGAGCCAGTTCAATCCAGGCCTCTATTAATACCAGCTGGAATGGTACTGATCCCCACTCACACACCATGAAAGAGCAAATTCAATCCAGACCTCTTAATACAAGCTGGAGTGGCACTGAGTCCCACTCACACACCAGGAGAGAGCCAATTCAATCCAGGCTTCTATCAATACCAGCAGGAGTGGTATTGAGTGCCACTCACACACCATTAAAGAGCCAATTCAATCCAGACCTATATTAATACCAGCTAGAGTGGGACTGTGTCCCACTCACACAACAGGAAAGAAGCATTTCAATCCAGGTCTCTATTATTACCAGCTGGAGTGGTACAGAGTCCCACTCACACACCAGGACAGAGCTAATTCAAACCAGGTTTCTATTAATAACAGCTGGAGAGGAACTGAGTCCCACCCAGTCTCCAGGAAATAGCCAATTCAAACCAGGCCTGTATTAATAACAGCTGCAATGGTACTGAGTCCCACTCACACCCCAGAAAAACGTCAATTCAATCCAGGCATCTATTAATAGCAGCTGGAGTGGTACTCAGTCCCACTCACACACTAGGAAAGAGCCAGTTCAATCCAGGCCTCTATTCATACCAGCTGCAGTGGTACTGAGCCCCACTCACACACCAGGTTTAGAACAGAGTGGTTTAGAATCTCTTTCTTTTAGTTTCGGTGACTGCAGCGTTGATAGCAACGGAGGTGCGTAAACGGGCTTACAGCTGGGAAGTCAATTTCAGCGTAAGTTTAAAAGTGAATTCCCTTTAGTTTTCGGAGGACCAGGGGACTGCTGGGTAAGGAAAAGGGTATATATTTGTGTGGTTTAGAATCTCTTTCTTTTAGTTTCGGTGACTGCAGCGTTGATAGCAACGGAGGTGCGTGAACGGGCTTACAGCTGGGAAGTCAGTTTCAGCGTAAGTTTAAAAGTGAATTCTCTTTAGTTTTCGGAGGTCCAGGGGACTGCTGGGTAAGGAAAAGGGTATATATTTGTGTGGTTTAGAATCTCTTTCTTTTAGTTTCGGTGACTGCAGCGTTGATAGCAACGGAGGTGCGTGAACGGGCTTACAGCTGGGAAGTCAATTTCAGCGTAAGTTTAAAAGTGAATTCCCTTTAGTTTTCGGAGGACCAGGGGGCTGCTGGGTAAGGAAAAGGGTATATATTTGTGTGGTTTAGAATCTCTTTCTTTTAGTTTCGGTGACTGCAGCGTTGATAGCAACGGAGGTGCGTGAACGGGCTTACAGCTGGGAAGTCAATTTCAGCGTAAGTTTAAAAGTGAATTCCCTTTAGTTTTCGGAGGACCAGGGGACTGCTGGGTAAGGAAAAACGTATATATTTGTGTGGTTTAGAATCTCTTTCTTTTAGTTTCGGTGACTGCAGCGTTGATAGCAACGGAGGTGCGTGAACGGGCTGACAGCTGGGAAGTCAATTTCAGCGTAAGTTTAAAAGTGAATTCCCTTTAGTTTTCGGAGGACCAGGGGACTGCTGGGTAAGGAAAAATGTATATATTTGTGTGGTTTAGAATCTCTTTCTTTTAGTTTCGGTGACTGCAGCGTTGATAGCAACGGAGGTGCGTGAACGGGCTTACAGCTGGGAAGTCAATTTCAGCGTAAGTTTAAAAGTGAATTCCCTTTAGTTTTCGGAGGACCAGGGGACTGCTGGGTAAGGAAAAACGTATATATTTGTGTGGTTTAGAATCTCTTTCTTTTAGTTTCGGTGACTGCAGCGTTGATAGCAACGGAGGTGCGTGAACGGGCTTACAGCTGGGAAGTCAGTTTCAGCGTAAGTTTAAAAGTGAATTCTCTTTAGTTTTCGGAGGTCCAGGGGACTGCTGGGTAAGGAAAAGGGTATATATTTGTGTGGTTTAGAATCTCTTTCTTTTAGTTTCGGTGACTGCAGCGTTGATAGCAACGGAGGTGCGTGAACGGGCTTACAGCTGGGAAGTCAATTTCAGCGTAAGTTTAAAAGTGAATTCCCTTTAGTTTTCGGAGGACCAGGGGACTGCTGGGTAAGGAAAAGGGTATATATTTGTGTGGTTTAGAATCTCTTTCTTTTAGTTTCGGTGACTGCAGCGTTGATAGCAACGGAGGTGCGTGAACGGGCTTACAGCTGGGAAGTCAGTTTCAGCGTAAGTTTAAAAGTGAATTCTCTTTAGTTTTCGGAGGTCCAGGGGACTGCTGGGTAAGGAAAAGGGTATATATTTGTGTGGTTTAGAATCTCTTTCTTTTAGTTTCGGTGACTGCAGCGTTGATAGCAACGGAGGTGCGTGAACGGGCTTACAGCTGGGAAGTCAATTTCAGCGTAAGTTTAAAAGTGAATTCCCTTTAGTTTTCGGAGGACCAGGGGACTGCTGGGTAAGGAAAAGGGTATAAATTTGTGTGGTTTAGAATCTCTTTCTTTTAGTTTCGGTGACTGCAGCGTTGATAGCAACGGAGGTGCGTGAACGGGCTTACAGCTGGGAAGTCAATTTCAGCGTAAGTTTAAAAGTGAATTCCCTTTAGTTTTCGGAGGACCAGGGGACTGCTGGGTAAGGAAAAACGTATATATTTGTGTGGTTTAGAATCTCTTTCTTTTAGTTTCGGTGACTGCAGCGTTGATAGCAACGGAGGTGCGTGAACGGGCTGACAGCTGGGAAGTCAATTTCAGCGTAAGTTTAAAAGTGAATTCCCTTTAGTTTTCGGAGGACCAGGGGACTGCTGGGTAAGGAAAAGGGTATATATTTGTGTGGTTTAGAATCTCTTTCTTTTAGTTTCGGTGACTGCAGCGTTGATAGCAACGGAGGTGCGTGAACGGGCTTACAGCTGGGAAGTCAATTTCAGCGTAAGTTTAAAAGTGAATTCCCTTTAGTTTTCGGAGGACCAGGGGACTGCTGGGTAAGGAAAAACGTATATATTTGTGTGGTTTAGAATCTCTTTCTTTTAGTTTCGGTGACTGCAGCGTTGATAGCAACGGAGGTGCGTGAACGGGCTTACAGCTGGGAAGTCAGTTTCAGCGTAAGTTTAAAAGTGAATTCTCTTTAGTTTTCGGAGGTCCAGGGGACTGCTGGGTAAGGAAAAGGGTATATATTTGTGTGGTTTAGAATCTCTTTCTTTTAGTTTCGGTGACTGCAGCGTTGATAGCAACGGAGGTGCGTGAACGGGCTTACAGCTGGGAAGTCAATTTCAGCGTAAGTTTAAAAGTGAATTCCCTTTAGTTTTCGGAGGACCAGGGGACTGCTGGGTAAGGAAAAACGTATATATTTGTGTGGTGGCTGTACCCGAGACACTACACGTGTAGTGTCTCCCACCCACCCTCCTCCTCTAACCAAAAAAAAAGGACTCTGGTGTGTTGATAAGGTAAACTTTTTATTTGGGAAGTTCTGTCCGTTGAATTGCTAACCTAACAAGTTTTGACTTTTTGTTTTTGGTTTTTCAGTAGATTTGTTGGGAATTTGGAATAGTGGGAATGGAGATTAAGGCAGTTGTATGTTCCTCCTGCAGAATGTGGGAGGTAAGGGTCGCCAAGAGTGTCCCTGCTGACTGCATCTGTGGGAAGTGCACCCAACTCCAGCTCCTCGAGAACCGCGTTAGGGAACTGGAGCTGGAGCTGGATGAACTTCGGATCATTCGGGAGGCGGAGGAGGTTATTGAGAGGAGTTATGGGGAGGTAGTCACACCTCAGGTAAAAGAAGTAGGTAGATGGGTTACCGTCAGGGGAAGGAGAGGGAACCTGCAGGCAGTGCAGGGATCCCCTGTGGCTGTTTCCCTCAACAACAGGTATACCGTTTTGGATTCTGTTGCGGGGGACGACTTACCAGGGGTAAGCAATGGGGTACAGATATCTGGCACAGAGTCTGTCCCTGTTGCTCAGAAGGGAAGGGGGAAGAGGAGCAGAACATTAGTCATTGGGGACTCCATAGTTAGGGGAACAGATAGGAGGTTCTGTGGGAACGAGAGAGACTCACGGTTGGTATGTTGCCTCCCAGGTGCCAGGGTTCGTGATGTCTCGGATCGTGTTTTTGGGATCCTTAATGGGGAGGGGGAGCAGCCCCAAGTCGTGGTCCACATAGGCACCAACGACATAGGTAGGAAGAGAGATGGGGATTTAAGACAGAAATGTAGGGAGCTAGGGTGGAAGCTTAGAGCAAGAACAAACAGAGTTGTTATCTCTGGGTTGTTGCCCGTGCCACGTGATAGCGAAGCGAGGAATAGGGAGAGAGAGGAGTTGAACACGTGGCTGCAGGGATGGTGCAGGAGGGAGGGATTTGGTTTCCTGGATAATTGGGGCTCTTTCTGGGGTAGGTGGGACCTCTACAAACAGGATGGTCTTCACCTGAACCAGAGGGGTACCAATATCCTGGGGGGGGAGGTTTGCTAGTGCTCTTCGGGGGGGTTTAAACTAATTCAGCAGGGGAATGGGAACCCAAATTGTAGTGCCAGTGTACAGGATGTTGAGAGTAGTGAGGTCAGGGATATGGTTACAAGGACGCAAGAGGGCACTGGCAAGCAAGAACCTGGTTTAATGTGTGTCTATTTCAACGCCAGGAGCATCCGGAATAAGGTGGGTGAGCTTGCAGCATGGGTTGGTACCTGGGATCTCGATGTGGTGGCCATTTCGGAGACATGGGTAGAGCAGGGGCAGGAATGGATGTTGCAGATTCCGGGATTTAGATATTTCAGTAAGAACAGAGAAGATGGTAAAAGAGGGGGGGTGTGGCATTGTTAATCAAGGAGAGTATTACAGCGACAGAAAGGACGTTTGAGGACTCGTCGACTGAGGTAGTATGGGCTGAGGTTAGAAACAGGAGAGGTGAGGTTACCCTGTTGGGAGTCTTTTATAGACCTCCGAATAGTTCCAGAGATGTAGAGGAAAGGATAGCGAAGATGATTCTCGACAGGGGTGAGAGTAACAGGGTAGTTGTTATGGGGGACTTTAACTTTCCAAATATCGACTGGAAATACTATAGTTCGAGTACTTTAGATGGGTCAGTTTTTGTCCAGTGTGTGCAGGAGGGTTTTCTGACACAGTATGTAGACAGGCCAACCAGGGGCGATGCCACATTGGATTTGGTACTGGGAAATGAACCCGGCCAGGTGTTAGATTTAGATGTAGGTGAGCACTTTGGTGACAGTGATCACAATTCGGTTAGGTTTACCTTAGCGATGGGCAGGGATAGGTATATACCGCAGGGCAAGAATTATAACTGGGGGAAAGGAAATTATGATGCGATTAGGCAAGATTTAGGATGTGTAGGATGGGGAAGGAAACTGCAGGGGATGGGAACAATCGAAATGTGGAGCTTATTCAAGGAGCAGCTACTGCGTGTCCTTGATAAGTATGTACCTGTGAGGCAGGGAGGAAGTTGTCGTGCGAGGGAGCCGTGGTTTACTAAAGAAGTTGAAGCGCTTGTCAAGAGGAAGAAGAAGGCTTATGTTAGGATGAGACGTGAAGGCTCAGTTAGGGCGCTTGAGAGCTACAAGCTAGCCAGGAAGGATCTAAAGGGAGAGCTAAGAAGAGCAAGGAGAGGACACGAGAAGTCATTGGTGGATCGGATTAGGGAAAACCCTAAGGCTTTCTATAGGTATATCAGGAATAAAAGAATGACTAGAGTTAGATTAGGGCCAATCAAGGATAGTAGTGGGAAGTTGTGTGTGGAATCAGAGGAGATAGGGGAAGTGTTAAATGAATATTTTGCGTCAGTATTTACAGTAGAGAAAGAAAATGTTGTTGAGAATACTGAGATTCAGGCTACGAGGCTAGATGGGATTGAGGTTCACAAGGAGGAGGTGTTAGCAATTTTGGAAAGTGTGAAAATAGATAAATCCCCTGGGCCAGATGGGATTTATCCTAGGATTCTCTGGGAAGCTAGGGAGGAGATTGCAGAGCCTTTGTCCTTGATCTTTATGTCGTCATTGTCGACAGGAATAGTGCCGGAAGACTGGAGGAATGCAATTTTTGTCCCCTTGTTCAAGAAGGGGAGTAGAGACAGCCCTGGTAATTATAGACCTGTGAGCCTTACTTCGGTTGTGGGTAAAATGTTGGAAAAGGTTATAAGAGACAGGATTTATAATCATCTTGAAAAGAATAAGTACATTAGAGATAGTCAGCACGGTTTTGTGACGGGTAGGTCGTGCCTCACAAACCTTATTGAGTTTTTCGAGAAGGTGACCAAACAGGTGGATGAGGGTAAAGCAGTGGATGTGGTGTATATGGATTTCAGTAAGGCGTTTGATAAGGTTCCCCACGGTAGGCTATTGCAGAAAATACGGAAGTATGGGGTTGAAGGTGATTTAGAGCTTTGGATCAGAAATTGGCTAGCTGAAAGAAGACAGAGGGTGGTGGTTGATGGCAAATGTTCATCCTGGAGTTTAGTTACTAGTGGTGTACCGCAAGGATCTGTTTTGGGGCCATTGCTGTTTGTCATTTTTATAAATGACCTGGAAAAGGGTGTAGAAGGGTGGGTTAGTAAATTTGCAGATTACACTAAGGTCGGTGGAGTTGTGGATAGTGCCGAAGGATGTTGTCGGGTACAGAGAGACATAGATAGGCTGCAGAGCTGGGCTGAGAGATGGCAAATGGAGTTTAATGCGGAAAAGTGTGAGGTGATTCACTTTGGAAGGAGTAACAGGAATGCAGAGTACTGGGCTAATGGGAAGATTCTTGTTAGTGTAGATGAGCAGAGAGATCTTGGTGTCCAGGTGCATAAATCCCTGAAGGTTGCTAACCAGGTTAATAGGGCTGTCAAGAAGGCATATGGTGTGTTAGCTTTTATTAGTAGGGGGATCGAGTTTCGGAGCCACGAGGTCATGCTGCAGCTGCACAAAACTCTGGTGAGACCGCACCTTGAGTATTGCGTGCAGTTCTGGTCACCACATTATAGGAAGGATGTGGAAGCTATGGAAAGACTGCAGAGGAGATTTACTAGGATGTTGCCTGGTATGGAGGGAAGGTCTTACGAGGAAAGGCTGAGGGACTTGAGGTTGTTTTCGTTGGAGAGAAGGAGGAGGAGAGGTGACTTAATAGAGACATATAAGATAATCAGAGGGTTAGATAGGGTGGATAGTGATCGTCTTTTTCCTCGGATGGCGATGGCAAACACGAGGGGACATAGCTTTAAGTTGAGGGGTGATTGATATAGGACAGATGTGAGAGGTAGTTTCTTTACTCAGAGAGTAGTAAGGGCGTGGAACGCCCTGCCTGCAGCAGTAGTAGATTCGCCAACTTTAAGGGCATTTAAGTGGTCATTGGATAGACATATGGATGAAAATGGAATAGTGTAGGTCAGATGGTTTCACAGGTCGGCGCAACATCGAGGGCCGAAGGGCCTGTACTGCGCTGTAATGTTCTAATTCTAATTCTAAGAGCACTAACAAATCTCCCCCCCAGGATATTGGTACCCCTCTGGTTCAGAGGGAACATTTGAAAAATGTTCTGTGTTTCTATTCTTCCTGCCAAAGTGAAGAACCTCACATCTCTCCACATGATATTCCAGCTGCCACTTTCTTGCCCACTCGCTTAACCCGTCCATCTGCCAATGCAGTATCTTTGTGCCCTCCTCAGCTTTCAGTACCACCTAACTTTGTATCATCAGCCCATATAAACCCAACATAGGCCGTGTTTGAGAGAGGAACCTTTGTCCTGACAAGTATTAAGATACAACTGGTTGATATTTTGTGCAGGATATTTCTGCATATTTATTGGAGTTGTTAAGATGGAAGATCTTTAATAAGAGATTAGAGTGTGTCCTTTTGTGTCCTCTCCCACCCTCACATCCAGAATTGGAAACACAAACACACAGAGACACATAGACAGCCAAGTAAACACAGATAGTCTAACACGTCCAGATAAAAACACACACACGCACACACACACACACACACACATAGAAATCCACACCCAGGCACATCCACTCCCACTGATCGAGAGAGAGAAAAACCCACACAGAGACACATATATTCACATTGACCAACTTAGACAGATAAACACACATACTGCCTTCTGTTTAAATACTGTTTTTACAAACATCATAATCTCTCTTTTCTCCTTTTATATTTCACTCTCGGGTTTTAAATTTATTGTCAATCTGATTTCTCAGGGACCAGGAGAATTGTTGCTTTCCTTTTCTTGCCTTTGGGGTCAGGGGTTATTGGTCAATCCCAGTGTCCGTCCAGTCTGTTTACCCCTGACCCAGCGCTGTGTCCCCGAGGGGGGTGGAGGGAGTAGGGAGAGTGTCAGTCCCAACCTCTTAAAGGGACCCCGCACTGCCAGAAATGCTCCTTCGGTTTAGATCTTCGAAGGAATCAGTAGGAAATTGAACAAGGATGGGAACAAAATGACATTGAATCTTCCAATATTAATTTATTCAGTGATGTTAATAAACAGCAAATTATCTGCCAACCCCAAATTCACACAAATACTATTGTGAATTCGGATTAATAATTTTAAAGGAGAACCTGTTGTTAATTACTTGCATTTCATTTGCTAAAAAATGACCAAGACCTTGTTTATTTCAGGATGTAATATTAATAAAAAACTTAGGAAGACAGGAGGAGGCCGTTCGGCCCCTCGAGCCCGTCCAATCCCCAGGAGACATTTTATTCCTCACCCTCTCCCTTACGATGTGTGTGTGTCTCTCTCTCTCAACCCGTCTCTCTCTCTCTCTTTCCCTCACCTCGTCTATCTCTCTCTCTCTCTCTTTCCCTCACCCCATCTATCTCTCTCTCTCTCTTTCCCTCACCCCGTCTATCTCTCTCTCTCTTTCCCTCACCCCGTCTATCTCTCTCTCTCTCTCTTTCCCTCACCCCGTCTATCTCTCTCTCTCTCTCTTTCCCTCACCCTGTCTATCTCTCTCTCTCTCTTTCCCTCACCCTGTCTATCTCTCTCTCTCTCTTTCCCTCACCCCGTCTATCTCTCTCTCTTTCCCTCACCCTGTCTATCTCTCTCTCTTTCCCTCACCCCGTCTATCTCTCTCTCTCTCTCTCTTTCCCTCACCCCGTCTATCTCTCTCTCTCTTTCCCTCATCCCGTCTATCTCTCTCTCAGAAGACGACTAAAAAATCAAATAGTATTGCAGAAAATACGGAAGTATGGGGTTGAAGGTGATTTAAAGTTTTGGATCAGAAATTGGCTAGCTGAAAGAAGACAGAGGGTGGTGGTTGATGGGAAATGTTCATCCTGGAGTTTAGTTACTAGTGGTGTACCGCAAGGATCTGTTTTGGGGCCACTGCTGTTTTTCATTTTCATAAATGACCTGGAAGAGGGTGTAGAAGGGTGGGTTAGTAAATTTGCGGATGACACTAAGGTCGGTGGAGTTGTGGATAGTGCCGAAGGATGTTGTAGGGTACAGAGAGACATAGATAGGCTGCAGAGCTGGGCTGAGAGATGGCAAATGGAGTTTAATGCGGAGAAGTGTGAGGTGATTCACTTTGGAAGGAGTAACAGGAATGCAGAGTACTGGGCTAATGGGAAGATTCTTGGTAGTGTAGATGAACAGAGAGATCTTGGTGTCCAGGTGCATAAATCCCTGAAAGTTGCTACCCAGGTTAATAGGGCTGTTAAGAAGGCATATGGTGTGTTAGCTTTTATTAGTAGGGGGATCGAGTTTCGGAGCCACGAGGTCATGCTGAAGCTGTACAAAACTCTGGTGAGACCGCACCTGGAGTATTGCGTGCAGTTCTGGTCACCGCATTATATTGGTAGTGTTCCCTACTGGATCTCTTGTTGCGGCATCAGTTCTCATGTGGCCTTGGAACCTGCCGTCACCAGCTTAAAAAGAATCCATTGTGGCTCTGCCCCTGAGCCCAATGGGTTAATTTGTCCAATTCTATCTGTCAATTTAGAAATGTAAAATTTAACAATGTCCAATATGTATAAATTTGACTCTCAGCAATGCAAAAAGCTGCAGCGGGTTAAGTTCTTTGTTTGCCTCCAAGGGCGCGGAGCAAAACATTCTCAGCTACGTCATTTTCTGAAACTTTTTTTTTCTGATCGAAAACAACTATCCATTTTAAATTTTTTTCAATCCTTTTGGTATCCTTAGGGTTTAAAAACAACAAAATCATGTGTAACATTTTCAAATTCAAAGGAAAGCATCTCCATCAGGAAAGACAGCATTTTAGATTACACTCCAATTGTTTCCACATTTTTTAGTATCTTTTGTAAGAGGTTCCTAATCCAAGGATTTTTACAACAAAGATGATTCCAATTCCAATTTACTGCAATAATATTTAAATCAAAATTTCCGATGTTATATGAACGAGTCTTGTGTCCGGAACTTAACACTCCTCCAAAACTCGACATAATAAACTTGAAAGTTCATTGTGGTTGCAAATGACATTTCCAGTTCTTCAACTTAAACAGGTCAATTAACCTTAACAGTATTAATTCAATTCATACTTATTAACTTATAATACTTATTAACTACACACAGAACAGAATAGCTCGTGCTTATTTTAAAATATAGGTGAATTACATCATTTTCTTGCTCTTACTTCAGGCGCCTTTTCAAATGACTGTAATAAAACCCAAAACTAAATAAAAAGTTATTTAACATTCTTAGAACAAAAGACTTAACACCAGGTCCTTACACAAACTTAAATCTTTTTAAACAGACAGAATCTTTCCTATACCTCCTTTTCTATCCTTTCTTTCCTTTAAAACAATATAACAGTCAGTAAAACATGTCTTCAAATTTAGACTGCAAAATAAAACAATAGCAGAGTTTCCAATTAAAACAATGTTCCAAACCCCAAATTAGATTTCTGCCAGACCTTCAGACCTTCAAGGCTGAAGCTTATCCCTCAGAAAATTGTTCATTGCCTTTTCACAATTGCAAAACCAACTAAAAATAAAACTTTAACTTAAAATATAATTCAATTTTATATCCCATTCCTGGGTGCACAACACTAAATAGAAATGAACACACTGAACAATCACTTTTCACAATCATTCAATTCCAAACAACTTAATAGACTTCAATTTTCAACATTAAAGCCAGACAACAAAGAGTTAACGACAGTCAGTTTTACAGAACACAAACTGTACATCCCAGATATTCAGTTCATTCGTGGAAGCTTCCAACATTCTCACAATTGAATCAAATACACCGTAACTTGTTTTTACTTTAAAACATACCTATCTTTAAAACACATATTTACCGTGACACTTCTACATCTCCTTCAAGGGGGCAAACGGACGTGGGTCGCCTTTCTCCAGAGGACATGGATTACTCGTCCCCGGGGGCGACCCTTCCTTCTTGGAAGCCGTTGAGTCCATTCTTGCATCTACTTTCTCAAAACCTTCTAATTTTACGAGCTAATTTCTATGGAGTAAACAACATTAACACAAACAAAAGACAAAACCACACACAAAGAGACGAACAGGCGCAGTTAAGGTTAAATTCTCAAGGTCAGCTAACCGGCTCACACCTGTCTCTTCAGGTCAACGGTACTTTCGTTCTCCAACTCTTGTCACCCGCATCTTTCTCTAGGGCCAGATCAGCGGGTGTACTCAGGAGCCCCGAAAACGTGCCTGTTGGGTCAATTTGGTAATTTAGTTACAGCCCCAGTCATCTCTGTCCCATATCTTGTCACCGTATTTTACTCACTTCCCATGTGTGAGAGTTAACTTCGTATACTCAATGGGATCAGGTATTCGGCCCAGCCGATGATGCCAGATTCCTAAATTTACTGGATTTTCCACTTATCTACTTTTCAACTTCCCTTCGCAGAATTACTCACTTCCCATGTGTGAGATTTAACTTACTCAATTTTAGAACTTTTCTGATCAGGTTTCATCCAATTCTTCCTTGACCACTCTGTCCCCCCTCTCCCAGTTATCTGGCCTTCACGTGGGGCCCAGTCGCCCTCTTAATTCCGGCTCAGGCAGCGTGATTGAGACACTAGGGTCGCAGAAAAGTTGACTTACCCCTGATCCTGTCGATTAGTTTTTTCACGAGGTTCTTTTGGATCCCGTGAACTCAGGGATCCTGACGACTACACAAAACTATTGGAGAAAATCCAGATTGTGCCCAATTGTTGAACAAATTCTCTGGACTCAGACGTTGAGAACAAACACTTTATTTTTGATATCATGGGGGAGCAGCACTGGATCGCCTTTAGGTAAGGTGTGCTCCCCCATGATATCAAAAATAAAGTATTTGTTCTCAACGTCAGAGTCCGGAGAATTTGTTCAACAATTGGGCACAATCTTGAGTTTCTCCAACAGTCATCTGTCTGCAGTGACAGTTCAGGGGATTGTTTGTCCATGGACCGAGTCACCACGCAATCAGTGAGAATGCCAGGGACCTTCTCCTGTAACTGCTCTGTCTCCCTGACCACATTTGGTCTCTCCAGAGCTACTGGGGAAGCTGCCACCTTTTCCCCTGTCAGATCATTACCCAGGGACTGATCGACCCCTCCACCGGTAAACTAGGTACAATCCTCATGGTTACCAGTCTTGAAACTGGGTCACATTCCAAGTGCAGTTGATATACAGGTATGGTCATATATCATCTTCCGATACCATTCACTAACACTCTAGCATTCACTGCACTCTCTCGGGTAAAGGTATTTTCCCAGCAGTAGGGTTTGTTTGGCCCCTGTATCCCTCAGTATGATTATGGGTTTGCTTGTCACACTCGAGGGGTATGGGGTCACTTTTCCTTGGAATACAAATTCCTGTAACTCTCTGGGATTTTGTTAAGTTTTCCCGCACTCTCTGTGGTGGGTTTACTGTGTCTGACTGTTACAGTTAAAGCCACAGCCTGACCTGCTGTGCTTTCCATCAGGGCCCGTTTTCCAGCACTGATCTGGTGGACTCTGATTAATCCTACAGGTTTTCCCCGTCACTTCCATTAATCAACTCGATGGTGACCTGCCTTGTTACTGTAGAAATCCTCAGATCTTCAGCCATTACTCCTGCTCTCAGCATCTATTTGGCCTGAGGATGGACCTTTGTGTGTCCCGCCTCTTGCCCATGGCTGCTCGGGCTCCGAACTCCATTCCACCTTTTGTTCTCGGATCTTTGGGGTGACGAGGAAAGGGTTTTCCTCTGGGATTAAGGCTTTGTGCTCATGGGAAAATTCATCAGCCAGAATACCTTTGAACCTTCTGTCCCTCTATGTGGGTTTTACTGGGAGGGGGCGAGTTTGTGAACTCCTCGAGAGGGATCACCGCTCTGAGGGTTTCATATGTGGGCTCGATCTTGAGCGCTCATATCACTGGCCAAAAACAAACACAAAAATGGACTGTAAAATCTTCTATAGGTACGTGAAAAGGAAACGTTTAGCTAGGACAAATGTGGGTCCATTACAGGCAGTGTCAGGAGAATTTATAATGGGGAATAGAGAAATGACAGAGAAGCTAAATGATTACTTTGTGTCTGTCTTCACTGAGGAAGATACAAGAAATCTCCCAGAATTAGAGATCCAAGGGACTCGGGAGAATGAGGAAATGAATGAAATTAGTATGAGTAAGAAGGTTGTCTTGGAGAAATTAATGGAGCTGAAGGTTGACAAGTCCCCAGGTCCTGATATTCTACATCCCAGAGTGTTGAAAGAGGTAGCTTTGGAAACAGTGGATACATTGGTGAATATCTTTCAATATTCTGTAGATTCTGGAACTGTTCCTGTAGATTAGAAGATAGAAAATGTCTCCCCAGTATTTAAGAATGGACGGAGAGAGAAAACAGGGCACTACAGACATGTTAGCCTTACATCAGTCGCTGGGAACAAGCTATACTCTATTCTAAAGAATGTGATAAATGGATCTGATTGGGCAGAGTCAACATGGATATATAAATTGCAAACAATGTTTGATGTACCTGTTGGAGTTTTTTGAGGATGTTGCTCACAGATTTGACAAAGGGGAGTTGGTGGACGTGGTATACTTGGATTTTCAGAAAGCTTTTGATAAAGTCCCCGACAGGAGGTTGGTTAGTAAAATTGAAGCACATGGGATAGGAGATAATGTACTGGCATGGATTAAGGATTAGATAACAGGCAGAAAGCAGAGAGTAGGAATAAATGGGCAATTCTTGCCTTGGCAGGCTGTGACTAGTGGGGTACTGCAGGGATCAGTGCTTGGGCCCCGGCTGTTCACAATATGTATCAATGACTTGGATGTGGGGACCAATGTAATATTTCCAGGTTTTCAGATGCCAGTAAACTAGATGGGAATGAGTGTTGCGAGGAAGATGCAAAGCGGCTTCAAGGGGATTTGGACAGCCGTAGTGAGCGGGCAAGAACATGGCAGTTGAAATATAATGTGGAAAAATGTGAGGTTATCCACTTCGGTAGCAGGAACAGATGTGCAGAGTACTTCTTAAACGGTAAGAGATTAGAAAGTGTAGTTGTACAAAGTACAACTTTGTAGTATGTCCTCATCAATAAGTCAGTGAAAACAAACATGCAGGTGCAGAAAGCAATTAGGAAGACTAATGGTATGTTAGCCTTTATTGAAGTGGATTTGAGTGCAGTAGTAGTGACGTTTTGCTGCAATTGTATGGAAACTTGGTTAGACTGCCACTGGAGTAATGTGTGCAGTTTTGGTCCCCTTACCTTAGGAAGGATGTTATGATCACAGAGGGAGTGCAATGACGGTTCATCAGACTTGTTCCCGAGATGGCAGGACCGTCCCATGAAGAGAGATTGGGGAAACTGGGCCTGTATTCTCTAGAGTTTCGAAGAATGAGAGGTGATCTCATTGAAACCTACAAAATACTGAAAGTGATAGACAGGGTAGATGCAGCTAACATGTTTCCCCTGGTTGGGGAATCTAGAACCAGGGGAAACAATTTCAAAATAAGTGGAAATCCACTTCGGACAGAGATGAGGAGACATGCCTTTTCTCAGAGGGTTGTGAATCTTTGGAATTCTCTACCCCAGAGGGCTGTGGAAGCTCAGTCATTGAGTATGTTTAAAGCAGAGATTAACAGATTTCTAAATGGAGTCATAGAGTAGTACAGCATAGAAACAGGCCCTTCGGCCGTCCACGTCTGGGCTGACTATAATGCCGATCTATACTAATCCCAACTGCTTGCATTAATTCCATATCCCTCTATGCCTTGCTCATTTAAGTACCTGTCCAGATGCCTCTTAAATGTCGTTACTGTTCCTGCCTCCACCACATCCTCAGACAGTTCATTCCAGATACCCACTATTCTTTGTGTGAAACATTTACCCCTTTGATCCCTTTAAACCTCCTCCCTGTTACCTTAAATCTATGCCCTCTAGTTTTAGTCACCCCTAGCATGGGAAACAGACTCTGGCTATCTCCCCTTTCTATGCCTCTCATAATTTTATATACCTCTATCATGTCTCCTCTCAGCCTCCTTCGCTGCAGGGAAATCAGACCCAGCCTATCCAGTCTCTCTTTGTAACTCAAGCCCTTCAAACCAGGCAACATCCTTGTGAATCTTTTCTGCACCCTCTCTAGCTTAATCACATCTTTTGTGTAGTGTGGCGACAAGAACTGCCCACAATACTCCAAATGCGGCCTAACCAACGTTATGCACAACTGTAACATGACGTCCCGACTCTGGTCCTCAATGCCTCGGCCTAAATACCAGTGACATAAAGGGAAATGGGGATTGTGTCGGAAAAAGGCATTGAAGTGGATGATCAGCTATTATCATATTGAATGGTGGAACAGGCTCGATGTCCTACTGCTGCTCCTATGTTCCAATGTTCCGAAATTGCTTAACTCTTTCAAACGCCAGTTGGTCAGGCTGCTGTACAAAGATTCTGAATTTTTGCTGGTCCAGCTCCAGTACTATCTCATATGGGCCCAGGATAGCATTTTAAGTCCTCTCATAATCTGATGAACTTTCATCTTTTCCTATTATTTTATTTTGTAAAACCAGCATCCAGTTCTCTGACGGTCATTGCAGTTGCTTTGAAAACTTGTTAAAAGTAATGAAAAGTGCTGCCATATCCTCCTCATTGAACTTTAGAATGAACTGGGAGATCTTTAAGAGCTCAGCACATGATCCTGAGCTAGGGATAGCTCCATCAGCAGCTGTGCCTTCACTGGGTGTACTGGGACTTCCTCTAGTTGTTTGAGCCACCTTAACTCCCTTTTCTCCTTCTCCTTCTGGAACACTCTTACTTTTTCCCTTTCTTGACTCTCACTCTGCTCTTTCTCGCTCTCTCTGGAATTCTAATTCTAGTCTCTTCTGTTCTAGTTTTACCTTAGCTAACATTACTCTATCTGGTAGTGATTCTAACCCTGTTTGAGCCTTCAGATTCAAGTGAAATATGGTTGGTCACAATCTTACTATTTCGGGTTTCCTAGCTTTTGGACGGAGTGTAATCCCTAACCTTCCAGCTACATTACTCAACTTTCCAGCAGACAGGGTTTTAACCTGTACCGAGTTACTTCACTCTGTATGTAACTCCTTTATTCAAAAAGGGAGGCAGACAGAAAGCAGGAAACTACAGGCCAGTTAGCTTCACATTTGTCTTGGGGAAAAAGTTGGAAGCTATTATTAGAGGTGGTATCATCGGCACTTAGACCAAATCGAGGTAATCAGGCAGAATCAACATGGATTTATGAAAGTTAAATCATGTTTAATCAGTTTGTTGGAGTTCTTTGATGGAGTTACATGTGCTGTGGATCAAGGGGAACCGGTGGATGTACTGGACTTAGATTTCTATAAGGCATTTGATAAGATGCCACATCAAAGTTTATCGCAGAAAATAAAAGCTCATGGTGAAGGGAGTAACTTATTGGTATGATAGAAGATTGAGTAGCGAACAGGAAACCGAGTGTCGGCATAAATGGGTCATTTTCTGGTTGGCAAGATTAAAGGAGTGGTGTGCAATGGGGATCAGTGCTGGGGCTTCACCTTTTTACAATTTATATTAATGAATTGGATGAAGGGACCGAAGGTATAGTTGCTAAATTTTCCGATGACACAACGATATGTAGGAAACTAACTTGTGAACAGGACATAGGGCACTGCAAAGGAATATAGATAGGTTCAGTGAGTGGGAAAATACCTGGAAAATAGAGTATACTGCAGGAAAGTGTGAAATTGCCGATTTTGGCAGGAACAATAAAAAGGAAGCCTGTTATCTAAATGGTGAGAGATTGCAGTGCTCTGAGATGCAGAGGGATCTGGGTGTCCAAGTGCATGAATCACAAAAGGCGAGTATGTAGGTACAGCACGTAATTGGAAAACTAATAGAATGTTATTGTTTACTGCAAGAGAAATTGAATACCAAAGTATGGAGGTCATGCTTCAGTTTCACAGGGCATTGGTGAGACCACATCTGGAGTACTGTGTACAGTTTTGGTTCCTTGTTAATAGAAGAATGTTGTATTGGGGGCAGTAAAGAGAAGGCTTATTAGACTGATACTTGGAATGGGTGGGCCGTCTTATTAGGGAATATTGGACAGGTTAGGCTTGTATCCGCTGCAGTTTAGAAGGGCAAGAGGCGACTTGATTGAAACATATAGGACTCTGAGGGGTCTTGACGGGGTGGATGTGGAAAGGATGTTTCCCATTGTGGGAGAATCTAGAATTAGGGGTCACTATTTAAAAATAAGGGGGTCACCCATTTAACACACTTTTTTTCCTGTGAGGGTCGTGTGTTTTTGGAAATCCCTTCCTCAAAAGGCGCTGGAAGCAGAGTCTTTGAATATTTGTAAGGCAGAGGTAGATAGATTATTGATAAGCAAGGGGGTGAAAGGTTATCGGGGGCAGGTGGAAATGTGAAGTCGAGTTTACAATCAGATTAGTCATGACCTTATTGAATGGCAGAGCAGGCCTGAGGGGCCGAGTGGCCTACTCGTGATCCTAATTCATCTGTTCATATTTTCATAAGCTGTGGCTTAGGATGGTACTGTCTCCGAATGTGAACTTTTTAGTGCTGTAGCAGCGAAAGCCACAATAAAACCTACATTGAAATCTTCATTTTTTTTCTGGGAATCAATTGTTTTTCCTACATCTAATTTCTCGTTTGTCATTGGGTTACAATCAATTTCTTTTACAGCCATGTGAGGAGGGGTCCCAGGTCCCCTCGTGTCCTATCTCAGAATTGACCACAAAGGCTTTACTCCTTTTTAGCAGTGGACGTGCTGACCACCTCAGTGAGTATTTTACCTTGTACTTTTATTGTGCTCGTGGAAGAGCCAATCAGACAGGTTTTCTTGAGATTAAACAAGAGGTGAGTTTATTATACTTAACAAACTAAACTGATCTAAATAAAATAATAAACATGTACGCTACTCATTCACGCACACACTCACACGAGAATCATACACAAATAAATTAGAGTGAGAAATACACTGGTGTTGGATGAGAGTCCATGATAAATAAAAAAAAAATATACAGTCTGTGAGGTTGGATAATTCTGTGGTCTGCGCCTTTGCCACTCTTACATATGAGTTTCATGTCATCTTCAGGGGTTTAAATTGTTTATTTTTACATTTAATTCTATATCATGTATCTATCTATATGTCAGGAACAGCACTGGTTCTAACACGGACCCCTGAGAAATAGCACTGTACACCCCCCCTCCCCCAGAATAAACAATGTCTGTTCACAACTTCTCTCTGCTTTCTGTCCCTGAGTCAATGTCATACCCATACTATCACTCTCACATTAATCCATGTCTTCCATTTTTCGTAACAAGTCTATGAAATGTCATTTGATCACAGGCCTTTTGAAAGTTCATATACATAACACGAAACACGCTGACCTCATCAACACTCACAGTTATGTCATCAACTAACTTGATCAAGATTATCAGACATGATTGGTTATCAAGCTATCCATCCTGTTTGTCATTTATTATCAGATGTTTTTCCAAGAAAGATATATTTTTGAGCTGGGTTATGGCCTCTAGAAATTTCCAATCGCCGACATAAGACTGATTGGTCAGAAGTTACAGGGTTTATCCCATCTCTTTTTTTAAACAGGGTGCATCATTTACAGTCCTCCACTCCCCTGTCACTACTCCCATAGCCAAGGAGGAGTGAAAGCTTCTGGCCAGTGCCTCTTCTACTCCTTCCCTCAACAAACCTCATGCATAACACCCAGTCTCGGTAAATGTTCTACTTTGTTTTGGAACACTAAATGCTGGTTTGACAGGGGTTAACTGTATCTGTTTGTTCAGTGTGTGTAATTAATGTCAGTCTCCATGGACCCTAATTGTGTATTTGAAGAGTTTTCCTCTTCTATTAATAAGGGATTTCCTCCAATGTGTTATTCCAAGCCGGGAGCATCACCCCCACACTAACAGCAGCTCCAGAGAGCGGAAAAGGATTGATCAGAATCTGAGAACAATAGATTGGAATGTAACAAAAATGGATCAGAATCTGAGAATAATAGATTGGAATGTAACAAAAATGGATCAGAATCTGAGAATAATAGATTGGAATGTAACAAAAATGGATCAGAATCTGAGAATAATAGATTGGAATGTTACCAAAATGTGCAGCAAGAGTTTTTCCTATTGGTTTGGAAAATTTACTGCAGATTATTATTGGAGAACATTAGAAATGCGCATCTATTATGCACTAAAGATGATTGAAACGATTTACTATCCCATCCTCGCTATTATTGGTGCCCCTGGTAAGTCTCTGTATCCAACTATTATATCTATAAACTATATGTCACTGACTTGTGTTCTTGCCATGTAAATCCTGGGAATACTGAAGCCTCTGTCTTCAGTCTCTTTCACAAAATCTGTTCCTGATCCACTGTCTGTATCCACCTCACTAGCAAATGTCTGAGACTGAACCAGACAGTTTACTACTTCTATGTTCTATTTATACCTGAACTGAGTTCATCGCCATGTTCTCTCCATCACTTAACCTGCCTACTGCCACTTCTGTAATATCACCCGTCTCCACCTCTGTCTCAAAACATCTCCTGCATAAACCCTCATCCGTGCCTTTGTTAAATCCACACTAGATTATTCCAATTCTGTCCTGGTCACCCTTCCAGTTATAATCCTCCATAAACCACAGCCCATCCGGAACTCTGCTGCCTGTATTCTAACTCACACCAAATCCCGATCACCCATCACCCCTGTGCTCACTGACCTACATTGGCTCCCAGTCTGGCAGCACCTTAATTTAAATATTCTCATTCTTGTGTTTGAATCCCTCCATGGCCTCACCCCTCCAATTAGTCCCATCCCCCTGTCCATATCCCATATTCTTGAAAATCATATCAGAATTGTACACAATTCTCCAGCTGGGACCAAACCAATGATGTATAAAAATCAGCATTTCCTCCTGAGTTTTATTACTCTGTGCCTCTCTCTAACACCAAGGACACTACATGTTACCTTCAATGATCTGTGTGTGTACACCGCAGGTCTCTCCAATCCTTCACCCACTTTATAATGGTACCATTTAGTTTATATTGTTTCTCCTCATACTTCCTACCCAAATGTCTCACTTCACAGTTCACTGTGTTAAATTACATCTGCCATGTTCCTGCCCATTTTACCAGTCAGTCTCTGTCCTCCTGAAGTCTGTTACTATCCTTCACACTGTTTATTAACATTTCTGAGTTTCCTGCCATCTGAAAACTTTGACATTATCCCCTCTGTACACAAGTCCATTGTATTAACTTACAGCAACTGTGATCCCAACAGTGACCCTGGGGAATCCCACTGTGTACTTCCCTCCAGACTGAACAGCAACCATTCTCCACTACTCTCTGCTTTCTGTCACTTAGCTAACTTCCTACATGCTGGCATTGAATATAAAAAAAGATCTGCATTTCTATAGCGCCTTTCATGACCACTGGACGTCACAAAGCATCTTACTCCCAACTGGTACTTTTTAAAGTGCAGTCACTCTTGTAATCTCTGATGGAGAGCAAACTCCCACAAGCAGCAATGTGATAATAATCAGTCCTGTTTTTGTGATGTTGATTTAATGATAAATATTTACCAGGACACAGGGAATAATTCCCTTACTCTGCTTCTAAATAGTACGATGGGATATTTAACATCCACCTGAGAGGAGAGACGGGGCCTTGGTTTAACGTTTCATTCTAAAGATGGTGCATCTGGCAGTGCAACACTCCCTCAGTACTGCACTGCAGTGTCAGCCTTGATTCTTGTGATCAAGTCCTGCAGTGACACTTGATCCTAGAAGCTTGTGACTGAAAGGGGAGAGAGCTGCAAACTGAGCCACGGCTGACATTGGTCCTTTAATCCCATATGTTTCTAATTTGGTAACACAGCTGTTATGTGGTACATTATCAAACACCTGGTGAAAGGATAGGAATATTGGGAAAGTACAGGCAGGAACAATTATAGGAATTATAGAATAGCATTGCACTGAAGGAGGCCATTTCGTCCATCAAGTCTGTGCTGTCACTTTGGAAGAGCTTCCAGTTAGTCCCACACCCGGGCTCTTTCCCAGATTCTTCCATTTTTTTCGCCTTAAGATATCTATGCAATTGCCGTTTGGAATCTACTATTGAATCTGTATCCTTCAGCCTATCAGACAATACATTACAAATCCTAAACACCCATTGCATAAAAAAATCCCTGTGTCACCTCTGCTTCTTGTGTCCAATCACCGTAAATCTGTGTCCTCTGGTTAATGGCCCCTCGCACATTGAAAACAATTTCATTTTATTTAATTTATCTAAACTGCACATAATCTTAAACATTTCGATCAGACCTCCTTTTAAATTTCCCTGCTCTGAGGTGAACAATCCCAGCTACATAACTGTAATCCCTCATCCCTGGAAAAGTTTCAGTAAAACTCTTTTATCCCCTCTCCAAAGGTTTCATGTGCTACCTAAAGTGGGTTTCCCAGTATTGGACACAATATTCCAGGTGGAGATGAACTAGTCTTTTCTATAGGTTTAATATAACATCCTATTCTACTCTGTGTCTCTATTAATAAAGCCTAAGTATCTATTTGCTTTGTTAACTGTTTGTTAACCTGTTCAGCTAACTTCAAAGATTGCACACAAACACCCCAGGTCTCTCTTTTATTCTCACCACTTGTAAAGTGGAACCATTTAGCTTATATTATCTCTCCTCATGCATCCGCATGCAGCTCACCATCACCTTCGCAAGGGCAATTATGGATGGACAATAAATGCTGGTCTAGTCAGTGACACCCACATCCCATGAACAAATAATAGAATTAGAATTTAGAATTAGAATATTACAGCGCAGTACAGGCCCTTCGGCCCTCGATGTTGCGCCGATCATCTGACCTACACTATTCCATTTACATCCATATGTCTATCCAATGACCACTTAAATGCCCTTAAAGTTGGCGAGTCTACTACTGTTGCAGGCAGGGCGTTCCACGCCCCTACTACTCTCTGCGTAAATAAACTACCTCTGACATCTGTCCTCTATCTATCACCCCTCAACTTAAAGCTATGTCCCCTCGTGTTTGCCATCACCATCCGAGGAAAAAGACTCTCACTATCCACCCTATCTAACCCTCTGATTATCTTATATGTCTCTATTAAGTCACCTCTCCTCCTCCTTCTCTCTAACGAAAACAACCCCAAGTCCCTCAGCCTTTCCTCGTAAGACCTTCCTTCCATACCAGGCAACATCCTAGTAAATCTCCTCTGCACCCTTTCCAAAGCTTCCATATCCTTCCTATAATGCGGTGACCAGAACTGCACGCAATACTCAAGGTGCGGCCTCAACAGAGTTTTGTAAAGCTGCAGCATGACCTCGTGGCTCCGAAACTCGATCCCCCTACTAATAAAAGCTAACACACCATATGCATTCTTAACAGCCCTATCAACCTGGGTAGCAACTTTCAGGGATTTATGTAGCTGGACACCAAGATCTCTCTGTTCATCTACACTACCAACAATCTTCCCATTAGCCCAGTACTCTGCATTCCTGTTACTCCTTCCAAAGTGAATCACCTCACACTTCTCCGCATTAAACTCCATTTGCCATCTCTCAGCCCAGCGCTGCAGCCTATCTATGTCCCTTTGTACCCTACATCATCCTTCGGCACTATCCACAACTCCACCGACCTTCGTGTCATCCGCAAATTTACTAACCCACCCTTATACACCCTCATCCAGGTCATTTATAAAAATGACAAACAGCAGTGGCCCCAAAACAGATCCTTGCGGTGCACCACTAGAAACTATACTCCAGGATGAACATTTGCCATCAACCACCACCCTCTGTCTTCTTTCAGCTAGCCAATTTCTGATCCGAAGCACTAATTCACCTTCAATCCCATACTTCTGTATTTTCTGCAATAGCCTACCGTGGGGAACCTTATCAAACACCTTATTGAAATCCATATACACCACATCCACGGCTTTACCCTCATCCACCTGTTTGGTCACCTTGTCAAAAAACTCAATAAGGTTTGTGAGGCACGACCTACCCTTCACAAAACCGTGCTGACTATCTCTAATGAACTTATTCTTTCCAAGATGATTATAAATCCTATCTCTTATAACCTTTTCCAACATTTTACCCACAACCGAAGTAAGGCTCACAGGTCTATAATTACCAGGGCTGTCTCTACTCCCCTTCTTGAATAAGGGGACAACATTTGCTATCCTCCAGTCTTCCGGCACTATTCCTGTCGACAATGACGACATAAAAATCAAGGACAAAGGCTCTGCATCTCCTCCCTGGCTTCCCAGAGAATCCTAGGATAAAGCCCATCTGGCCCAGGGGACTTATCTATTTTCACACTTTCCAAAATTGCTAACACCTCCTCCTTGTGAACCTTAATCCCATCTTGCCTAGTAGTCTGTATCTCAGTATTCTCCTCGACAACATTTTCTTTCTCGACTGTAAATACTGACGAAAAATATTCATTTAACACTTCCCCTATCTCCTCCGATTCCACTCACAACTTCCCACTACTATCCTTGATTGGCCCTAACCTATCTCTCGTCATTCTTTTATTCCTGATATACCTATTGAAAGCCTCAGAGTTTTCTTTGATCCTATCCGCCAATGACTTCTCGTGTCCTCTCCTTGCTCTTCTTAGCTCTCCCTTTAGATCCTTCCTTGCTAGCTTGTAACTCTCAAGCGCCCTAACTGAGCCTTCACGTCTCATCCGAACATAAGCCTTCTTCTTCCTCTTGACAAGCGCTTCAACTTCTTTAGTAAACCACGGCTCCCTCGCTCGACAACTTCCTCCCTGCCTCACAGGTACATACTTATCAAGGACACGCAGTAGCTGCTCCTTGAATAAGCTCCACATTTCGATTGTGCCCATCCCCTGCAGTTTCCTTCCCCATCCTACGCATCCTAAATCTTGCCTAATCGCATCATAATTTCCTTCCCCCCCCGCTATAATTCTTGCCCTGCTGTATATACCTGTCCCTGCCCATCGCTAAGGTAAACCTAACCGAATTGTGATCACTATCACCAAAGTGCTCACCAACTTCTAAATCTAACACCTGGCCGGGTTCATTACCCAGTACCAAATCCAATGTGGCATCTCCCCTGGTTGGCCTGTCTACATACTGTGTCAGAAAACCCTCCTGCACACACTGGTCAAAAACAGACCCATCTAAAGTACTCGAACTATAGTATTTCCAGTCAATATTTGGAAAGTTAAAGTCCCCCATAACAACTACCCTGTTACTCTCGCTCCTGTCAAGAATCATCTTTGCTATCCTTTCCTCGACATCTCTGGAACTATTTGGAGGTCTAAAGAAAACTCCCAACAGGGTGACCTCTCCTCCTGTTTCTAACCTCGGCCCAAACTACCTCAGTAGACGAGTCCTCAAACGTCCTTTCTGCCACTGTAATACTTTCCTTGATTAACAATGCCACACCCCCCCCCCCCCCCCCTCTTTTACCCTCTTCTCTGTTCTTAGTGAAACATCTAAATCCCGGAACCCGCAACATCCATTCCTGTCCCTGCTCTACCCATGTCTCCGAAATGGCCACTACATCGAGATCCCAGGTACCATGCTCCAGGCGATGAAGTAAACACATTTTAAACCAAGCTCTTGCTTGCCAGTGCCCTCTTGTGTCTTTATAACCTTATCCCTGACCTCACTACTCTCAACATCCTGCACACTGGAACTACAATTTAGGTTCCCATCCCCCTGTTGAATTAGTTTCAACCCCCCCCCCCCCCCGAAGAGCACTAGCAAATCTCCCCCTCAGGATATTGGTACCCCTCTGGTTCAGGAGAAGACCATCCTGTTTGTAGAGGTCCCACCTACCCCAGAAATAGCCCCAATTATCCAGGAAACCAAAACCCTCCCTCCAACACCATCCCTGCAGCCACGTGTTCAACTCCTCTCTCTCCCTCTTCCTCACTTCGCTAGCACGTGGCACGGGCAACAACCCAGAGATAACAACTCTGTTTGTTCTCGCTCTAAGCTTCCACCCTAGCTCCCAGAATTTCTGCCTTAAATCCCCATCTGTCTTCCGACCTATGTCGTTGGTGCCTATGTGTACCACGACTTGGGGCTGCTCCCCCTCCCCCTTGAGGATCCCAAAAACACGCTCCGAGAAATCACATACCCTGGCACCTGGGAGGCAACACACCAACCGTGAGTCTCTCTCGTTCCCACAAAAACTCCTATCTGTTCCCCTAACTATGGAGTCCCCAATGACTAATGCTCTGCTCCTCTTACCCCTTCCCTTCTGAGCAACAGGGACAGACTCTGCGCCAGAGACCCGTATCCCATTGCCTCATCACCTCACACTTCCCTGTATTAAATTTTATCTGCCACTTCTCTGCCCATTCTGATAGCCTATCTCTATCCTGTTGTAGGCAGTTTATATCATCCTCACTGTTTACCACTCCTCCAAGTTTGGTGTCATCGGCAAATTTTGAGATTCTACTCTGAATTCCAAGATCGAAGTAATGGTTCAATTGAATCTGAATAGACTGTTATATGAAAGTCCATGTAAACCCCATCAACACCATTGCCTTCATCAACTCTCTCTGTTACCACCTCAAAAACTCCAGCAAGTTAAACATGATTTTCCCTTAAGAAATCCATGCTGGCTTTCCTTTATTAACTCGCATTTGTCATGTGACTATTGATTTTGTCCCAAATTATTTTTTCTAAACGTTTTCCCACCACTGTAATTAAACTGACTGGTTTAACTGTAGTGGCTGGGCTTATCTCTACACCCTCTTTTGAACAAGGGTGCAACGTTTGCAATTTTGCAGCCCTCTGTCATCACCCCCGAGTCTAAGGAAGATTGAAAAATTATGGTCAGTACCTCTGCGATTTCCACTCTCACTTCCCTCAGTATCCTTGGATGCATGTTATCTAGTCCTTGTCTTTATCCACTTCAAGTACAGATAGCTTAACTAATACTTCCTCTTTGTCAATTTTAAACAACTCTAGTGTATGACTTCCCTCCTCTTTCAACATTGCCTGGGTTGCATCTTAGAATCATAAAACGTTTATTGCACAGAAAGAGACCACTTGGCCCATCGTGCTACCTAAAAACGATCCATCCATTCTAATCCCACGTTCCAGAATTTGATAGATTTTGGCACATGAGGTGCATATTCCGTTTGGAATGAGTTGTGGGTTCCTGCCTTAACTACCCTTTCGGGCAATGAATTCCAGACACCCACCACCCTCTGGGAGAAAGTAAAGTCCTCATCTCCCCTATAGTCTTTCTACCAAGCACTTTAAATCCATGCCACTTCGTCACTGACCTCTCTGATAAGGTGAATAGACCCTTCACCTCCACTCCATCCAGGCCTCACGCAATTTTGTACATTTCAATCAGATCTTCCCCCTGCCTTCTCTGTTCCAAGGAGAAGAGCCCCAGACGATCGAACCTTTCTTCATAGATAAATTTTTACAATACTGGCAGCATCTTCGTAAATCTCCTCTGTACCCTCTCTAGTGCAATTACATCCTTTCTGTAATGAGGTGACCAGAACTGTACACAGTACTCAAGTTGCGGTCTAACGAGTGAGTTCTACAGTTCCAGCGTAACCTCCCTGCTCTTATATTTTATACTTCAGCTAATAAAGGAAAGAATTCCATATCTTCTGCCTTGCAAAAGATAGATGCAAAGTATTTATTTAGTGCCTCAACTATGCCCTCTGCCTCCATGTGTAAATCCCCTTTATGGTCCCAAATCGGCCCCATTCCTCCTTTTACTAACCTTTTACTATTTACAAGCCTATTGAAACTTTGGAATTTCTTTTAATGATAGCCGCCAGTCTCTTTTCATGCTCTCTCTTTGCTTCTCTTATTTGCTTTTTCACTTTCCTTCTTTTTTTTAATTCATTCACAGGATGTGGGCATCGCTGGCCAGGCCAGCATTTATTGCACACCCCTAATTGCCCTTGAGAAGATGGTGGTGAGCTGCCTTCTTGAACCGCAGTAGTCCATATGGGGTAGGTACACCCACAGTGCTGTTAGGAAGGGAGTTCCAGGATTTTGACCCAGCGACAGTGAAGGAACGGCGATATAGTTCCAAGTCAGGATGGTGTGTGACTTGGAGGGGAACTTGCAGGTGGTGGTGTTCCCATGTATTTGCTGCCCTTGTCCTTCTAGTTGGTAGAGGTCGCGGGTTTGGAAGGTGCTGTCGAAGGAACCTTGGTGCATTGCTGCAGTGCATCTTGTAGATGGTACACACTGCTGCCACTGTGCGTCGGTGGTGGAGGGAGTGAATGTTTGTAGATCGGGTGCCAATCAAGCGGGCTGCTTTGTCCTGGATGGTGTCGAGCTTCATGAGTGTTGTTGGAGCTGCACCCATCCAGGCAAGTGGAGAGTATTCCATCACACTCCTGACTTGTGCCTTGTAGATGGTGGACAGGATTCGGGGAGTCAGGAGGTGAGTTACTCGCCTCGGGATTCCTAGCCTTTGACCTGCTTGTGAAGCCACGGTTTTTATATGGCTACTCCAGTTCAGTTTTCGGTCAATGGTAGACCCTAGGATGTTGATAGTGGGGGATTCAGCTATGGTAATGCCGTTGAATGTCAAGGGAAGATGATTAGATTCTATTTTGTTGAAGATGGTCATTGCCTGTCACTTGTGTGGCACGAATGTTACTTGCCACTTATCAGCCCAAGCCTGGATATTGTCCCAGTCTTGCTGCATTTCTGCACAGACCGCTTCAGTATCTGAGGAGTTGCGAATGGTGCTGAACATTGTGCAATCATCAGCGAACATCCCCACTTCTGACCTTATGATTGAAGATTCTGGACCTTCCATTTTCAGCCTGGTTCTCAATAGTATCTTTATCCAGCAAATTTCAGAAGTTTGAATATCAGTGAATAAAATTATCAACTTTTGTGCAACCGTCAAAGATCTGTGTGAATACACAAACGTCTCTCTGTCCCTGTCTCTTCATTTAATCCATTTGTCTACATTGCCTTCCCTTACACTTCCTACAAAACAACATCACTTCATACTTCACTGTGTTAATTTACTTCTGCCACGTCCCTACCCATTTTACCAGTCAGTCTCTGTCCTCCTGAAGTCTGTTACTATCCTTCACACTGCTTATTATCATTTCAGAGTTTCCTGCCATCTGAAAACTTTGACATTATCCCCTCTGTACATTGCCGATTGTATTAACATACAGCAACAGTGATCCCAACAGTGACCCTGGGGAACCCCACTGAGTACAGCACTCCAGACTGAACAATAACCATTCCCCACTACTCATTGCTTTCTGTCACTTAGCTGTTTTCCTGCATTCTGGCATTGAAAATAAAAGACAAGACTTCCATTTATGTAGCGCCTTTCATGGCCACTGCATGTCCCAAAGCAATTTACAACCAATGAGTACAATTCAACGCGTGGTCAGTCCTGTAATATAGGAAGGACAGCAACAGATTTCGTGTTACGACCACATGAGAACTCTGTCCAGGGGTCTTTTACTGTCGTAACCTGGCCTTATTGTAACAGGGTTTAATTTTAAACACACTGTGTTTTGAGCTTCCACTTTATGAATACTTGTTCACAACTTTACAATCATAAGGCAAAGAAATGAGTACAAACAGGCTTTCTATGTTTAAAGAAGAAAGAATGAAATTTATTAAACCTTCAACTTAAACTCTAGTATGGTTCACGCCCACGGATATATGATGCGTCCACACGAGCATGCACATGCAATATAAACATGCAAATAGGGACAGAAAAGAGCAGAACAGAAGATAAGGAGAACAGTTTGAGGCAATATCTTGTCACTGTTTCTCGAGCTCGCTGTATTCCTTGATTGAATATCTGATCTTTTATTTCGCTGGGTCCCAGTAGTCTTCGTAAAACCTTGTTCACAGAGGAAACCATTCTCTCTTAAAGTTTCATGTGTTTTCACAAGATTCAGTTCCGTGGGAAAAGATGAAGGCAGGCAGACAGGAGAGGTGATGTTCTCAGTCCATGAACACATGTTGTTCTGAGTTCATAATCTGTTTTCCAGTTTAAAACACCCCGAGTCGTCCAGCAGGTGGCCACGTGACCGACTGGCCTGACCAGGTCTCTTTCTGTGTATTGGGGCAGGTACTGGCTCCCTTTGTTTTCACATTGTCTGGTAGTATTCAATCATCTTTCCGGTCATGGACTTACAATGTTTAAGTTTTAATGTTCATGTGGTGAAATTACGTGTGCCTCAATCTTGGCAGGCGGGGGTTTGCCTGACACCTCAACACCCAGGGGAACGAAGTGCCATTTAAAGACAAGCGGTGCATTTCATAACAGAGTCTGAGAAATATAAGATATAGAAAGTCCATTCATTCACCAATCTTAACCTTATTAAACATGGACTGTTCTAGGTGCCAAGTCTTCTGTAATCTTTCCCTTTCTGTCCCCTCAGGACAGCTGTGGGGGTGGGAGTGGGTCTATCCTGAACTCCCTGATTCATGCAAAGACTTTTGTCTTCAGGGGATGGGTGGTTCCCTTTCCCTCTGACTGTGGGGGAGGAGTCTTTTTTACTCTCCACTTTGATCTCTGGCACAGTCCTACCTGCAGGTATTTGTGACACTTCGACTGCGTGAGGAAGGAGGACTTTGCAGGGTCGACAGGGCTGGGTTTGTCATTGTCATTTCTAGTTCCTAGGTCGATGCCGGGTGGGCCATACGGTTTCATTCCTTTTTATTGCCTTCGCAGTAATGAGATGCAACTGAGTGGCTGGCTAGGCCATTTCAGAGGGCATGTCAGGGTCAACAACATTGTTGTGGGTCTGGAGTAACATGTAGGTCGGAAAATGTAAGGACAGCAGATTTCCTTCCCTAAAGGACATTTGTGAACCTTTTGTGTCACTCTAGTGTTTCCATCTTCTATCACTTCCATATCCAAAGATGGCTGAAAGATTCTGAACAGTGCCTCTGCTATTTGCACCATACCTTTCCTCAGCAACCCTCATACATCCCATCCAGACCAGGTAAATGTTCAACTTTGTTGTGGTGCAAAAAGTTTTAGATTGAAAGTGGTTAACTGAACCTGTTTATTCAGTGACTGTAATTAATGTCAGTCTCCATGGACCTGAACTGTGTCACTGGAGGGTTTCCTTCTTCTGTTAATAAGGGGCTCCTTTCAATCTGTTATTTCATAGTATCAGCGGGAGCACAACCTCCGGCACGAACAGATATCAGTGGCTCGAGAGAGAGAGAGAGAGAGAGAGAGAGAGAGAGAGAGAGAGAGAGAGAGAGAGAGAGAGAGAGAGAGAGAGAGAGAGAGAGAGAGAGAGAGAGAGAGAGAGAGAGAGAGAGAGAGAGAGAGAGAGAGAGAGAGAGAGAGAGAGAGAGAGAGAGAGAGAGAGAGAGAGAGAGACAGGATAGATCAGAATCTGAGAACAATAGATTGGAATGTTACAACAATGATTTGGAGGAAAGTATAGGTGGTCTGATTAGCAAGTTTGCAGACGACACTAAGATTGGTGGAGTAGCAGATAGTGAAGGGGACTGTCAGAGAATACAGCAGAATATAGATAGATTGGAGAGTTGGGCAGAGAAATGGCAGATGGAGTTCAATCGGGGCAAATGCGAGGTGATGCATTTTGGAAGATCCAAATCAAGAGTGAACTATGAAGTAAATGGAAAAGTCCTGGGGAAAATTGATGTACAGAGAGATTTGGGTGTTCAGGTCCACTGTTCCCTGATGGTGGCAACGCAGGTCAATAAAGTGGTCAAGAAGGCATATGGCATGCTTTCCTTCATCGGACGGGGTATTGAGTACAAGAGTTGGCATGTCATGTTACAGTTGTATAGGACTTTGGTTGGGCCACATTTGTAATACTGCGTGCAGTTCTGGTCGCCACATTACCAAAAGGATGTGGATGCTTTGGAGAGGGTGCAGAGGAGGTTCACCAGGATGTTGCCTGGTATGGAGGGCGCTAGCTATGAAGAGAGGTTGAGTAGATTAGGATTATTTTCATTAGAAAGACGGAGGTTGAGGGGGGACCTGATTGAGGTGTACAAAATCATGAGAGGTATAGACAGGATGGATAGCAAGAGGCTTTTTCCCAGAGTGGGGGATTCAATTACTAGAGGACCCGAGTTCAAAGTGAAAGGGGAAAAGTTTAGGGGGAATATGCGTGGAAAGTTCTTTACGCAGAGGGTGGTGGGTGCTTGGAACGCGTTGACAGCGGAGGTGGAAGATGCGGGCACGATGGAGTCTTTTAAGATGTATCTAGACAGATACATGAATGGGCAGGAAGTAAAGAGATACAGACCCTTAGAAAATAGGCGACATGTTTAGATAGAGGATCTGGATCAGCGCAGGCTTGGAGGGCCGAAGGGCCTGTTCCTGTGCTGTAATTTTCTTTGTTCTTTGTTCCAACAATGGATCAGAATCTGAGAACAATAGATTGGAATGTTGCAACAATGGACAGCAGGACTTCCTGCACTTGGTTTGGCTTGCTTACTGTAGATTGGATAACATTAGAATATCGGGTCTTTTATGCTCTGAGGATGATTCAATGTATTTTCTATCCCATCCTCGCTATTATTTGTATCCCTGGTAAGTCTCAGTATCCTGCTATTAGATTCATTAACCATATTTCACTGATTTCGTGTTCTTGTCAATTAAAAGCATGAGAAGATTGTCGTCATTATCTTCAGTTACTGTCACAAACTCTATTCCCTATCCACGATCTGCATCCCCCTCACTGGCCGTTGACTGAGGTGGAACCAGGAAGTTTTCAACCTCTGGTACTTGTTAAATGCTGAGCTGAGTTCATCCCCATTTCCCCTCCATTCCCAACCCTGTCTATTGTTACGGCCAGGTGAAGAGGGGTCACAGTCACCCCTCTTGTCCTTCCTCTTATTTGACTGCAACAGTCTTTGTCCTTTTTAAACAGTGGATGTGCTTACTATCTCAGTGAGTATTTTACCTTTTACCTTTGGTGTGATGGTGAAGGATCCGATCGGACCAGTTCTCTTGAGTTTGAACACGGAAGAGCTGAGTTTATTATACTTAACAATCTAAACCCGATCTAAATAAAATCATAAAAATTAACCGCGCATTTATGCACACACTCACACGGGAATCACACAGAAATAATTTCCAAAGTGAGAAGTATATTTGTGGTTGGATTGGAATCCAGAATTAATATTATAAATAAAATACTCATTCTGTGAGGTTGGACGATTCGGTGGTCTTCTGGCTGAAGTTGTATTCTTGAAGTCTTTGGCTGGTTAAAGTGCATTTGTGGCAGGCACACATGGCTCAGTGTTTTCTTGGAGGCAGATTTGTAGGTAGCTTTCTTCCCCTGGTTACTCTGTCTGTAGCAAACTGTCGGCTTGGAGGGCCCACTGTCGCATGTGGTTTTCAAACTTGTGTTGTTAGGTGGAGAGAGAGACGGAGAGAGAGAGGCGGGGACACAGCCCTTCTGCTTCTGCACAGTTTGAATCACTGGCTTGTCTGTCTTTGTCCAGGGTAAACTCCCAGCTTTCACAGAGATACACAGAAGGTCCCATGACTGCCTCTGTGTATTCTTTGTACCCTGATAATGAGATTCAAAGTTAGAAATTCTATCTCCCCAGTGCTCAGGATACCAGTATTTACTGTTGGAGAAGATTTCTCTTTCAAATTCAATGTGTCAGGATGGCCTTGTATGCCGTGTTAATGATTGTAAGCTTAGGTAATTCAATCACTGGAGCAAGCCAGTGATTCAGATCCAGGCTCATAAGATATGTGTCTCCTGCTGGAGGCCTTGGAATGTGAAAAGGTGTTTCAGATAACAATTGTGGTGGCAATCTTGGCTGCCTGTTTTTTCAAGGTTAACTGCAGGATTTTCTCCATTAAATGATTAGTGTAAAATTCCTCATTGGGCATATGGTGTTATGTTGACACTGCCACAGCACATGGAAAGAAAAGTGAGAATAGGAACATTTCATGACAGAATTGTGGGAAGAAATGGAAGGAAACAAACATTCATTCTCAATAATAACTTCTCAAATTCACACATTAATCTTAGAATTACTGCAGCTGACATTGTCAGTTTCAGTTTGATTTAGATTTAGAGATACAGCACTGAAACAGGCCCTTCGGCACACCGAGTCTGTGCCGACCATTAACCACCCATTTATACTAATCCTACACTAATCCCATATTCCTACCAAACATCCCCACCTGTTCCTATATTCCCCTACCACCTACCTATACTAGTGGCAATTTATAATGGCCAATTAACCTATCAACCTGCAAGTCATTTGGCTGTGGGAGGAAACTGGAGCACCCGGAGAAAACCCACGCAGACACAAGGAGAACTTGCAGTACTGATATAATTGTGTTGGAGTTTTGTCTGGGATGGTTATGTGTCAGGTTTGATCCTGGTTGTTCTTGCAGAGTTCTGCTTTGAACTGTTGGGTTATATTTGCTTTGAGTTTAAGACCTGATCATTGGGTTCTTAGCTTTCTGGTGAGGTACACAGGTGCTGTTTACTTCAGGGTATTTTCCGTTCCAATTTCCCTTTACGATGGTGAGGATCTTTTTTTCTGATCTGCCCTATGTCTTCGGAGTCATTACCGCTCGCTAGGGTCTGTCAAACTTTCACTGCACTCTCTTGTGGCACTTTGACTAGGTGAGGCATCTCAAGGGAACTTTCCTTGCCCTTGCACGTTTCTGTAATTGCTGTTAGCAGCCTTTTTAGGGTGCTTCTTTGACCTGCATTTAAGGAAGAGAGCGTGTGGTCTAATCTATCTAACATTTCAGGTTTGGCTATTCGGAGAGTAGGGGATTCTTGTTGGGAATTCTCCTAACCTGTCCTCACGATTCTTTTTAATCCTTCCCTCCTGATCGTCTGACAGATCTGTACTTGTCTGTCCCCTCCACAGCCTTTACCTTTTTCCTTTGGTCTGGGTGTCAATTAAATAATTAACCTGAGTATTCCTTTTGCCACTCGATATGGACCACTGAACTGGGATTTCAGGGGTTCACCCTGCAGTGAGAGTAGTAACAATACATGGTCTCTGGGCTGAAATGTTCTAGCCTTGGCATTTTCGTCTGCTTATCTTTTCATAGCTGCCTGAGAGGTCTTTCGGTGTCCCTGAGCCATTGCACATGCTCTCGTGAGCCACTCCCAGAGCATGGAAATGTTGTCTAAAATGGAAGACACATCCCTGTGTCCCAAAAACCTCTCCTTGTTTCGTTTAAGAGTACCTCTCGCTTCGTGTCCATAAACTAACTCAAAGAGACTAAAGCCAGTGGACTCATTAGATAAGTCCCTGGTCACCAACAGGTGAAATCCTAGCCCTTTGTCCCAGTCATGGGGTTACTCATAGCAATATGGCCTGATCATTGTCTTTAGGGTCTGGTGGTACTGCTCCAAAGCCCCTTGTGACTGTGGGTGATAGGCTGAGAACTTTAGCAGGGTTATGTCCAGAATATCCATGAGCTTTTCAAAAATACTGGACGTAAAATGTGTGTCCTGGTCCATCTGGATCTCAGCAGGCAGCCCATATCGGGTAAAGAATTGGGTTAGCCCCTCCACCACTACCTTGGTAGAGATTGTTCTTTGGGAGAATGGCCTCTGAGAATCGGGTCACCATGTCCATAATGGTGAGAAGATACTGGTAATCCCGTTTTGTTTTCAGCAGGTGTCCCACACAATCCACCAGCATTCTGCTGAAGGGTTCTTGTATGGGAATTAGGGGTGCCGGTTTTATTGCAGGTTGGGACTTCCCCAGAACCTGGCACGTGTGACCAGTTTGACAGAACTCCACTACATCTTTGTGGAGTTATAGTCAGTCAAAACGCTGTGTTATGCGGCTTTGATTTTTCATGCACTGGCATGTCCATCCATTAGAAGGTCGTGGGCCATTCTTATTATTTCTTAAAGGGACCTCAGCGGCACCACTCTCTGGAGATCCACTGTCCACTCTTCATCCGCAGGACTGTGAGGAGGTGTACACTTCCTCATCAGCACCTCACTCTTTAAATAGGAGCACTCTGCAACTCCCTCTGCTTCAGCTTTGGTTTGGACAGACTGTGCTAACATTGCACTGTATTTTTAACACTGGATCAGGTTGTTGAGACTCAACTAAGGAAAATCTGTTTAACACATCCTTTCGGTCCTCTAACATTCCAAAGAAGATTTCACAATCAGGGAGAATACCTGGGACCTTCTCCTGTAAATGCTCTGTCTCCCTGACCTCTTTTGGTCTCTCTAGAACCACTGGGGAAGCTGCCACCTTTTCCCCCTGTCAGATCATTACCCAGGAGCAGGTCGACCCATACACTGATAAACTAGGGACAATCCCGATGGTTAACTGTCCTGAAATTAGGTCACACTCCAAGTGCAGCCGATATAAAGGTATGGACATATACTGACTTCTGATACCATTCACTAACAGTCTAGCATTCACTGCACTCTCTGGGGGAAAGCTCATGCCTTTTCCCAGCAGAAGGAATTGGGTGGCCCCTGTATCCCTGAGTATGACTATGGACTTGCCTGCCTCACTCAAGGGGTATGGGGTCACGTATCCTTGGGAAAAGTTCCTTCTAACTCTCAGGGAATTTGTTAAGTTTTCCCACACTCTCTGTGGTAGTTTTACTGGGTCTGACTGCCACAGTGAAAGACACATCTTGATCTGCTATGCTTTCCATCAGGGCCCTTTTATCTGCACTTATCTGGTGGACCCTGTTTAATCCTACAGGTTTTCCCATAACTTGTAGCATTCAGCTCCATGGTGACCTTCCTTATTACAGTGGAAACACACAGATCTTCATCCGTTACTCCTGCTCGCAGTACCGTCCGATTTGGCCTGAGGATGGGCCCCTGTATTTCCCGCTTTTCCTTCTTGCCCATGGCTGTTCGGGCTCCTATCACTCTCCCACCTTTTATTCTCGGATCTTTGGGATGACTGGGGAAGGGTTTCCCTTTGGGGTAAGGCCTTCTGTACAAAGGAAAATTCATCGGCCAGAATTGCAACCTGTCTGGCTCTTTGAACCTTTTGTTCCTTTATGTGGGTTCTAATGGGAGGTGGCCTGCCTTAATACAGTGGAAACTCCTCGAGAACGATCACCACTCTGAGGTTTTCTTACGTGGGCTCTATCTTGACTGTCCATATCTACTGGTCAAAAGTAAACTCAAAAATGCATTGTAAAATCTTCTAACGGTACGTATGAAGGAAACATTTAGCAAAGACAAATGTGGGTCCATTACAGGCAGAGTCAGGAGAATTTATAATGGAGAATAAAGAAATGGCAGAGAAGCTAAATGATTATCTTGTGTCTTTCTTCACTGTGGAGGATACAAGAAATCTCCCAGAATTAGAGATCCAAGGGATTTGGGAGAATGAGGAATTGAGGGAAATTAGTATTAGTAAGAAGTTGTATTGGCGAATTTAATAGTGCTGAAGGTTGATAATTCATCAAGATCTGATATTCTACATCCCAGAGTGTTGAAGGAAGTAGTTATGGGGATTGTAGATACATTGGTGATCCACTTTCAAAATTCTATCAGTTCTGGAACGCCTCCTGCAGATTGGAAGGTCGCAAATGACACCCCACTATTTAAGAAGGGAGGGAAAGAGAAAATTGGGAATTACACACCTGTTATGCTTCCATCAGTACTAGGGAAAGTGCTGGAATCTATTCTAAAGTATGTGATAAATGGATCTGATTGGGCAGAGTCAACATGGATTTATGAATAGGAAATCATTCATGCTGAACCTGTTGGAGTTTTTTTTAGGATGTTACTCACAGAATAGAAAAGGGGAGCTGGTGGATTTTCAGAAGGCATTTGATAAAGTGCACCACAGGAGCTTGGTAAGCAAAACTAAAACACATGGAAAAGGAGGTAATATACTGACATGCAGTAAGGATTGGTTAACAGGCAGGAAACAGAGTAGGAATAAAAGGGTCATTCTTGCGTTGGCAGGATGAGACTAGTGGGGTACCGCAGGGAACAGTACTTGGGCCCCAGCTGTTCACAATATATATCGATGATTTGGGTATGGGGACCAAAGTAATATGTTCAAGATTGCAGATTGCACAAAACTAGGTGGGAATGTGAGTTGTGAGGAAAATGCAAAGCGGCTTCAAGGGGATTTGGACAGACTGAATGAGTGGGCAAGAACATGGCAGATGGAATATAATGCGGAAAAATGTGAGGTGGGCCACTTGGGTAGAATGAATAGATGTGCATTGTATTTCTTAAATGGTAAGACATGAGAAAGTGTAGAAGTACAAAGGGACCTGGGTGTCCTTGTCAATAGGTCACTTAAAGCTAACATGCAGGTGCAGCAAGCAATTAGGAAGGCTAATGTGTGTTACTTTTATCGTTAGAGGATTTGAATACAGGAGTAGTGAAGTCTTGATTCAATTGTATAGAACCTTGGTTAGATCGCACCTGGAGTACTGTGTGCAGTTTGGGTCCCCTTACCTGAGGAAGGATATTATGACCATAGAGGGAGGCAACAAAGGTTCACCAGACTTGTTCCTGGGATGGCGGGACTGTTCTACGGAAAGGGATTGAAGAAACTGAACATGTATTCTCTAGAGTTTCGAAGAATGAGCGGTGATCTCATTGAAACGTACAAAATACTTAAAGGGATAGACAAGGCAGCTAAGATGTTTCCCCTGGTTGGGGAATCTAGAACAAAGGGACACAAATTCAAAGCCACTTAGGACAGAGATGAGGAGTAATTTCTTTACTCAGAGGGTTGTGAACCTTTGGAATTCTCTATCCTTCTGTGGAAGCGCAGTCATTGCTATGTTTAAAGTATAGATTGACAGATTTCTAAATACCACTGACAGAAGGGGATATGAGGATAGTGTGGGAGAAAAGGCATTGAAGAGGATGATCCGCCATGATCATATTGAATGGTGGAGCAGGATCGATGGGACGAATGGTTGAATTCAGATTCCATGTTCCTATATTCCTTAGCTGCTTAACTGCTTCCAACTCGAGGTCAGTTTAGTCAGGCTGCTTTCCAAGGGTTCAGAATGTTTTACTGAACACTTCGGATGCTATCTCATATACACCCAGGATAGCATTTTTAGTCATCTCATAATCTGATGAACTTTTATCTGGCAGCACTGAATAAACCTCATGGGCTTTGCCTGTTATTTTGTTTTGTAAAAATAGCATCCCGCTCTCTTCCGACCATTTCAGCTGCTTTGCAAGCTTATCAAAAGTGGTGAAAAATTCTGCCACATGCACCTCATTGAACTTTGGAATGAACTGGGAGAAGTTTAAGAGATCAGCACATGGTCCTGAGCTAGGAGCAGCTCCCACACTCGCTGTGCTTTGACTGGGTGTACTGGGTCTTCCTTTAGTTGATTTGAACTGCCTTAACTTCCTTTTCTCCTTCTTCCTCTGGAACACTTTCATTTTTTCCCTTTCTTGACATTCACTCTGCTCTTTCTCGCTCACACTGGAATTTAATTCTCGTCTTTTCTGCTCTAGTTTTACCTTAGCTAACATTACTCTATCTGTCAGTGATTCTAACCCTGTTTGAGTCTTCAGCTTCAAGTGAAAAATGGTTGTCCACAAGTCTTAGGAATTCAGGTTTCCGAGCTTTTGGATGGAGAGAAATCCCGAACTGTCCAGCTATATTACTCAACTTTTCAACAGATTGGGGTTTTAACCTGTACCAAGTTATTTCAGTCTGCATGCAACTCCCTTATTGCGAATGTAACTGATTTATTCAAAAAGGGAGAGAGCCAGAAATCAGGAAAAATTATGAGGGGCATTGATAGGGTAGGTAGGAAGAAACGTTTCCCTTAGCGGAGGTGTCAATAACCAGGGGGGCATTGATTTAAGCTTAGGGACAGGCAGTTTAGAGGGAATTTGAGGGGAAAAATCACCCAGAGGGTGTTTGGAATCTGGAGCACACTACCTGAATGGAAGGAAGAGGCAGGACTCTTACAACATTTACGAAGTATTTAGATGAGCACCTGAAAAGCCATTGCATCCAAGGTTACGGGGCAGGTGCTGGAAAATGGGATTAGAATTTACAGGCTTGATGGCCGACACAGATAAAGTGGGGCGAGGGGACTGTTTCTGTGCTGTAAAACTCTGTGCCTCTATGACACTTCTAATTTGCCGTTTGTTGTCGGGTTACGATCTCTCGAACCTCCAGATTTCTGCTGCAGCCAGGTGAGGAGGGGTCCCAGGCTCTCTTCTTGTCCTGTATTTTATTTGATCACAACGGGGTTTATTCCTTTTTAGCACTGGACGTGCTGACCACCTCAGTGAATATTTTACCTTTTACCTTTTGTGATAGTGAAAGAACCAATCAGACAGGTTTTCGTGATTTTAAACATGAGGTGAGTTTATTATACTTTAAAATCTAAACTGAATCTAAATAAAATAACAACAATATAAGGTACACATTCATGCACACACTCACACGCAAATCACACAAACAGGTTATAGAGTGAGAAATAAATTTATATTTGGATTGGAGTCCAGAATAAATTAAAAATAAAAAAAGTCTGTGTGATTGGATAATTCTGTGGTCTGCGCCTTTGCCATCCTTATTTATGAGTGTCATGTCATCTACAAGATTTGAAATTGTTTATTTTTACGTATAAGTCTCCATCACCTGTATATCTATCTACATGTCAGGAAGAGCACTGATTCTAATACTAACCCCTGAGAAACAACATTGTATAATCCCCCTCCCCCAGTCTGAACAATGTCTGTTCACCACTTCTCTCTGCTTTCTGTCCCTGAGTCAGTGTCATATCCACATTATCACTGTCACAATAATCCACGTCTTCCATTTTCATAACAAGTCTATGAAATGTCATTTGATGACAGGCCTTTTGATAGTCCAGATACATAACAGGAAACACACTATCCTCATCAACACTCACAGTTATGTCATCAACTAACTTGATCAATATTATTAGACATGATTTTCCATGAACCAATCCGTGCTGTTTGTCATTTATTATCCCATGTTTTTCCAAGAAAGATATATTTTTTGTATTGGTTTACGGCCTCTAGTAATATCGAACCACCGACATTAGACTGACTGGTCAGTAGGTACAGGTTTATCTGATGTCTCCTTTTTAAAGCAGGGTGTAACATTTACAACCCTCCAGTCCTCTGTCATCACTCCCAGATCCAAGGAGGATTGAAAGCTTCTGGCCAGTGCCCGTATTTCCACCATTCCTTCCGTCAACAAACGTCATATATCCCATCTAGACTGGGATCCCATCTAAATCTTCTACACAATTGTGGTACAAAAAGTATTGGATTGAAAAGGGTTAACATAACCTGTTTGCTCATTGACTGTAATTAATGTCAGTCACTAAGGACCCTAAATGTGTCACTGGAGGGTTTCCCTGTTCCATTAATAAGGGACTCCTTTCAATGTGCCAGCTCATAGTGTCAGCGGAAGCATCACTGTCAGCACGAACAGGGATCCATCACTGCAGAGAGAGAGAGAGAGGATCGATCAGAATCTGAGAACAATAGATTAGAATGTTGCAACAATGGACAATTTCTCCTCTTCGTTTGGCCTGGTTGCTGCAGATTATTTTTGGATAACATTAGAATTGCGGATCTATTATGCTCTGAAGATGATTCAATTTATTTACTATCCCATCCCCGCTATTATTGGTGTCCCTGGTAAGTCTCTGTATCCAACTATTCGATCTATAAACCATATTTCACTGATCTAGTATTCTTGTCATGTAAAGCTTTGGAAGAGTTAAGCCATTGTCTTCAGTCTCTGTCACAAAGTCCACTCTGCATTAACTATTTGCATTTCCCTCCCTACCCAATGTATGTGGCAGAAACACACTGCAAACCTCCATAAACCACAGCCCATCCAGAACTCTGCTGCCTGTATCCTAACTCACACCAAATCCCGATCACCCATCATCCCTGTGCTCACTGATCTACAGTGGCTCCCGGTCTGGCAGCACCTTAATTTTAATATTCTCATTCTTGTGTTCGGATCCCTCCATGGACTCACCCCTCCAATTAGTTTCTTTCTTCTGTACATTTCACAAGTTATTGAAAATCTTAACCCTTCAAGTCTATTTCCTATTCCCTTTTTGAAGTGAGCTGTTTTCACTCCATATGTTCCCCTGACCTGATTTTCACTCTATGACGGCACTGGTGCCAACGCGATGGAACCCTGAACAAGAACAAAGAACAAAGAAAATTATAGCACAGGAACAGGCCCTTCGGCCCTCCAAGCCTGCGCCAATCCAGATCCTCTATCTAAACATGTCGCCTATTTTATAAGGGTCTGTATCTCTTTTCTTCCTGCCCATTCATGTATCTGTCTAGATACATCTTAAAAGACGCTATCGTGCCCGCATCTACCACCTCCGCTGGCAACGCAATCCACGCACCCACCACCCTCTGCGTAAAGAACCTTCCACGCATATCACCCCTAAACTTTTCCCCTTTCACTTTGAACTCGTGACCCCTAGTAATTGAATCCCCCACTCTGGGAAAAAGCTTCTTGCTATCCACCCTGTCTATACCTCTCATGATTTTGTACACCTCAATCAGGTCCCCCCTCAACCTCCGTCTTTCTAATGAAAATAATCCTAATCTACTCAACCTCTCTTCATAGCTAGCGCCCTCCATACCAGGCAACATCCTGGTGAACCTCCTCTGCACCCTCTCCAAAGCATCCACATCCTTTTGATAACGTGGCGACCAGAACTGTACGCAGTATTCCAAATGTGGCCGAACCAAAGTCTTAGACAACTGTAACATGACATGCCAACCCTTGTACTCAGTACCCCGTCTGATGAAGGAAAGCATGCCGTATGCCTTCTTGACCACTCTATTGACCTGCGTTGCCACCTTCAGGGAACAATGGACCTGAACACCCAAATCTCTCTGCACATCAATTTTCCCCAGGACTTTTCCATTTACTGTATAGTTCACTCTTCAACTGGACCTTCCAAAATGCATCACCTCGCATTTGCCCTGATTGAACTCCATCTGCCATTTCTCTGCCCAACTCTCCAATCTATCTATATTCTGCTGTATTCTCTGACAGTCCCCTTCACTATCTGCAACTCCACCAATCTTAGTGTCGTCTGCAAATTTGCTAATCAGTCCACCTATACTTTCCTCCAAATCATTAATGTATATCACAAACAACAGTGGTCCCAGCACGGATCCCTGTGGAACACCACTGGTCACACATGTGCATTTTGAGAAACTCCCTTCCACTGCTAATCTCTGTGTCCTGTTGCCCAGCCTGTTCTTTATCCAAAACAAAAACAAGAAATGCTGGATTCACTCAGCAGGTCTGGCAGCATCTGTGGAAAGAGAAGCAGAGTTAACGTTTCGGGTCAATGACCCTTCTTCGGAACCATCTTTATCCATCTGGCTAGTACACCTTGGACCCCATGCGACTTCACTTTCTCCATCAGCCTACCATGGGGAACCTTATGAAACGCCTTACTGAAGTCCATGTATATGACATCTACAGCCCTTCCCTCATCAATCAACATCGTCACTTCTTCAAAGAATTCGATTAAGTTGGTAAGACATGACCTTCCCTGCACAAAACCATGTTGCCTATCACTGATAAGCCCATTTTCTTCCAAATGGGAATAGATCCTATCCCTCAGTATCTTCTCCAGCAGCATCCCTACCACTGACGTCAGGCTCACCGGTCTATAATTACCTGGATTTTCCCTGCTACCCTTCTTAAACAAGGGGACAACATTAACAATTCTCCAGTCCTCCGGGACCTCACCCGTGTTTAAGGATGCTGCAAACATATCTGTTAAGGCCCCAGCTATTTCCTCTCTCGATTCCATTAGTAACCTGGGATAGATTCCATCCGGACCTGGGGACTTGTCCAACTTAATGCCTTTTAGAATACCCAACACTTCCTCCCTCCTTATGCCGACTTGACCTAGAGTAATCAAACATCTGTCACTAACCTCAACATCCGTCATGTCCCTCTCCTCGGTGAATACCGATGCAAAGTGCTCGTTTAGAATGTCACCCATTTTCTCTGACTCCACGCATAACTTTCCTCCTTTATCCTTTAGTGGGCCAATCCTTTCTCTAGTTACCCTCTTGCTCCTCATATATGAATAAAAGGCTTTGGGATTTTCCTTAACCCTGTTTGCTGAAGATATTTCATGACCCCTTTTCGCCCTCTTAATTCCTCGTTTCAGATTGGTCCTACATTCCCGATATCCTTTCAAAGCTTTGTCTTTCTTCAGCCTCCTATACCTTATGTATGCTTCCTTTTTCCTCTTGTCTCGTCTCACAATTTCACCTGTCATCCATGGTTCCCTAATCTTGCCATTTCTATCCCTCATTTTCACAGGAACATGTCTCTCCTGCACGCTAATCAACCTCTCTTTAAAAGCCTCCCACATATCACATGTGGATTTACCTTCAAACAGCTGCTCCCAATCTACATTTCCCAGCTCCTGCCGAATTTTGGTCTAGTTGGCCTTCCCCCAATTTAGCACTCTTCCTTTAGGACCACTCTCGTCTTTGTCCATGAGTATTCTAAAACTTACGGAATTGTGATCACTATTCCCAAAGTAGTCCCCTGCTGAAACGTCAACCACCTGGCCGGGCTCATTCCCCAACACCAGGTCCAGTATGGCCCCTTCCCGAGTTGGACTATTTACATACTGCTCTAGAAAACCCTCCTGGATGCTCCTTACAAATTCTGCTCCATCTAGACCTCTAACACTAAGTGAATCCCGGTCAATGTTGGGAAAATTAAAATCTATCACCACCACCCTTTTGCTCCTACATCTTTCCATAATCTGTTTACATATCTGTACCTCTATCTCACGCTCGCTGTTGGGAGGCCTGTAGTACAGCCCCAACATTGTTACCGCACCCTTCCTATTTCTGAGTACTGCCCATATTGTCTCACTGCTCGAGTCCTCCATAGTGCCCTCCTTCAGCACAGCTGTGATATCCTCTTTGACCAGTACTGCAACTCCTCCACCCCTTTTACCTCCCTCTCTATCCCGCCAGAAGTATCGATATCCTGGGATATTTAGTTGCCAATCATGACCTTCCCTCAGCCAAGTCTCAGTGATAGCAGTAATGTCATACTCCCAGTTACTAATCCAAGCCCTAAGTTCATCTGCCTTACCTACTACACTTCTTTCATTAAAACAAATGCACCTCAGGCCACCAGTCCCTTTGCTTTCATCATCTGCTCCCTGCCTACTCTTCCCCTTGGTCACGCTGACTTAATTATCCAGTTCCTTACAGGCTTTAGTTTCTACCACCTTACTGTCCACTGACCTCATTTGGTTCCCATCCCCCTGCCACATTATTTTAAACCCTCCCCAACAGCGTTAGCAAAAGCACCCCCAAGGACATTGGTTCCAGTCCGGCCAAGGTGTAGACCGTCCAATTTGCAATAGCCCCACCTCCCCCAGAAACGGTCCCAATGTCCCAAAAATCTGAACCCCTCCCTCCTGCGCCATCTCTCAAGCCACGCATTCATCCTGACTATTCTTTCATTTTTACTCTGACTATCACGTGGCACTGGTAGCAATCCTGAGATTACTACCTCTGAGGTCCTACTTTTTAACTTGGCTCCTAACTCCCTAAATTCTGCTTGTAGGACCTCATCCCGTTTTTTACCGATATCATTGGTGCCTATGTGCATAATGACAACTGGCTGTTCACCCTCCTCTTTCAGAATGTTCTGCAGCCGATCTGAGACATCCCTGACCCGTGCACCTGGGAGGCAACATACCATTCGGGAGTCTCGTTTTCGACCACAGAACCGCCTATCTACTCCCCTTACAATCGAATCCCCTACGACTATAGCCCTTCCACTCTTTTTCCCGCCCTTCCTAACAGCACAGCCAGCCACGGTGCCATGAACCTGGCTACTGCTGCCTTCCCCTGGTGAGCCATCTCCCTCAACAGTATCCAAAACGGTATACTTGTTTTGGAGGGAGATGACCGCAGGGGACACCTGCGATGCCTTCCTGCTCTTTCTCTGCCTTTTGGTCACCCATTCCCTTTCACCCTCAGCAATCCTAATCTGCGGTGTGACCAATTCACTAAACGTGCTATCCACGACCTCCTCAGCAACGCGGATGCTCCAAAGTGAGTCCATCCGCAGATCCAGAACCGTCAAGGTGTCTAACAAGAGCTGCAGCTGGACACACTTCCAGCACGTGAAGGAGTCAGGGACATCAGCCGTGTCCCTGAGCTCCCACATTGAGCAAGAGGAGCATGATACGGGTCTGAGATCTCCTGCCATTTTCAATCTTAAGCTTAAGTTAGTCTTAACTTAGATAAACGAAAAAGGAATGAAAAGTTTTTACCAATCACACGAAAAAAAAAGAAATAGAAAAAGCCTTACCGTATCTGCACACCACCGAGTCCTTTTTTTTTGGTTAGAGGAGGAGGGCGGGTTGGAGACACTACAGATATAGTGTCTCGGGTTCAGCCGCTGCCCAAATATATAGGACTTACTTACCCAGCTGCCACATCGCTCTCCCTGTCGCCGCTGCAAAAAAAACCCAGGATCCATCAAATCATGTGAACTGCACAGCCAGCCACTTCTGGTGTAACCCGCACAGTGCCCCATGGTGGGCAGGGTTCTAGCCTGTGTTTGCCATGCATATGCTCTTAGTGTGAGGAAGGGTTTCAATTGACGTCAATCAGCCATTCCAATAGCTTTGATGGACTTCTTTGACACTTGGTCTGTGCATGTCCACTGACCGCGGGCGTAGTCACTCTCAGGTGAACACGCATTCAGCAGCACGAGTAACCCTCTCAAGTGTTATTTAAAAGGACCAGGCATCCAACTTACAGGTGAGGGGCTTTTGACTTACTGCTGCTATTGTAAAGATGGTGGAGGTTTTGTGGATGTTTTTCTGGAGGTTGTGTTGGGAGCTGCTGCAGCCATACAGGGAGGACAAAGGATTTGGTGACCCAACTCTGGCCGAGGTATGGGGACTGTAGTTACAGTGTCTCTGGGTCTGTAACATGATCAACAAATGGAGCAGAAGCTGCAGAGAGGGGAAGATCTGTAAAGAGGGGGGAGGAGGGGGCTCTGTCCTACCCACCTCGGGTTTTCCAAGAGCACTTTTCCCACCTACACCTAAACCAGGAGCAGAGTGTGAGGTGACTCTGATTCAATAGGGAAGTGATCACAGTGCTTTGGCACCTCCTGTAATAGGACCTGGAGCCTCAAACTAGGATGAGGAGGGAGTTGTCAGTGGCCGGTAAGGTCCCAGTTTCATTGAACTTCTATGTATCTTTGAAAATTGCTAATAAAACAAACTTAAAGGCTTTGTATCTGAATGCACGAAACATTCAGAATAAAATAAATGACTTTTTTTATAGAGATACAGCATGGAAACAGGCCCTTCGGCCCACCGAGTCTGTGCCGACTATCAACCACCCACCCATACTAATCCCACACTAATTCCATATTCTTAGCACATATCCCCACCTGTCCTTATATTTCCCGACCACCGACCTAAACCAGGGTCAATTGCTAATGGCCAATTTGCCTACCAACCTGTCTTTGGCTTGTGGGAGGAAACCGGAGCACCCGGAAGAAACGCACGCAGACACAGGGAGAACTTGCAAACTCCACACAGGCAGTACCCGGAATTGAACCTGGGTCGCTGGAGTTGTGAGGCTGCTGTGCTAACCACTGCACCACTGTGCCACCCACAAATGAGTTAACAGTGAAAATAGTGATGACTGCGTATGATTTAGTGGCGATTACTGAGACATGGTTGCAGGGAAACCAGGCTTGGGAATTGAATATCTGGAGGAGGTGTAGCTTTGTTAGTAAAGAAAGAGATCAGTGCTGTAATGAGAAATTATATAGGCACTGGAGATCAAGACGTAGAGTCAGTCAGGGTACAAATAAGAAATAGCAAAGGGAAGACGTCCCTGGTGGGAGGAATCTATAGGTCCCCAAACAATAGTTCCACAGTGGTGCACAGTATAAACCAAGAAATACTGCGGGCTTCTGAGAAAGGTATGGCAATAAACATAGGTGATCTTAACATGCATATAGACTGGTTTAATCAAATTGGCAAAGGTAGCCTCAAGGGAGAGTTCATTAAATGTATCAGAGATTGTTTTTAAGAGCAATATGTTGTGGAACCAACCAGGGAGCAGGCTATTCTAGATTTGGTATTGTGAAATGAGGTGGGATTAATTAATAATCTCATAGTTCAGGATCCTCCAGGGAAGAGTGATCATAGCATGCTAGAATTTCAAATCCAGTTTGAGGGCGAGAAACTGGAGTCTGGAGTTAAACAAAGGTAATTACATCGGCATGAGGACTTATTTGGCCCAAGTGGACAGGGAAGGAAGTCTAAAAGGTAGGACAGTTGATGAGTAGTGGAAGATGTTAAAGGACATATTCAATTCCTCCAAACTGAAATATATTCCAGAGAGGAAGAAATATTCTAAGAGGGGTAAAAACATCCATGGTTCAGCAAGAAAGTTAAGGATAACATGAATACAAAAACTATACTCGCCATCACGGAGATATGGTTGAGGGAGGGGCAGGATTGGCAGCCCAATATCCCAGGATATAGAATCTTCATATTGAATGGCGGAGCATGCTCGAGGGGCTGAATTGCCTACTCCTGCTCCTAGTTCTTATGTTCTTATAGTTTTATCAGGATCCTTCTAAACAAGAGTGGGTGACATATCCATTATCTCTCTCTATGTTGTCCATTGATGTATCTGATGTGTGACGGAGGCCATCTATGTTGGGTGAGGTGAATTATACTGTCTGCTCCCTCAGCAGGGAGAAGCAGGATGAGAGATCCCGTGGCTTTCTCAGGATAGCGGGATTCCTGATGGTGTAGGTGGCTCTGCGGGGCCCTCATGTCAATGGGGAGAGGTACAGGAACTGAAAGAACTCTCGCTCCATTAATGTACAGTCGGTGTGTGAGCATGCCCAGTACATAATGTTGGTGAATGTCAACTATCCTGGCAGCAGCCACCATACCTTCATTCTGAAGCAGTCAGCCATTCCCAACACGTCAGGCCTCCATACAGAACCAGAATGTGGCTCATGACCTCTCAACTCTAGACACTCCCCTCCCCCACACAAAACCACCAGATGAAGTAATGCTTCCGATGTCTGAACCGCTCGGGGAGAGCCCTCCAGTACACACTGGAGCAGGTGTCCAAGTTCATGGTGTTCTGCTGCACCCTTCACATCATCACCATCATGAGGACACAGGCATTGGCACCAGGAATCCGGAGGCTACCTCAAGAGGAGGAGGAGGACGAGGCAGGGAGGATATTTCCTGGATGCCTTCGACCCGGACAGGCTGTCGGAGAGTCCCTGCTAAGGTTCCAGTTCCCATAGCACAACTTCCCTTTCTCTCCATGGATCCCCCATTCTCCACCATTACACCCATCTGAGACGCCCCATCACAGTGTCCCCTTGGTCACCAGCCTGCAATAAAAAACACCAACAAAAACCTTTTCATTAACATCTTCATCCAACAAAACTGAATTATTCAGCCTTGTGTATTCCCTTAGTGCCTATCTTATGGGTTCCCTCGACTTGCCTACTGCTCCTACACAGTGTTTCCCAGTGACTGCAGCATGGCTGGTGAAAGGCCTTCGTCCTCGAACAACTCTGGGCCCTGAGGGCTCGGACTCAGACTGCACCATCTCGACATCGGCAGCATCTCCAGCAATGTTCACTTCTGAGTCCTGTGTATTGCAACTCGTTTGTGACCTCACCCTCCGGTGAGCTGCGACATGAACTATCCTTTCCCCCTGGCCTGGCTGCAACTCACTCACTCAGTGACTCACCCCATGCAGATTCCGACTCTATATCAGCCTCTACGTTACACACAGTGTAAGTATTGATCTGGTGACTGTGAGTATCAGACCAATTGATGGGGCTTCACCATCAGTGCTGTGCTGCTGCTCTCTCTCAGTCTCCTGGAGCTGCTGTGACTGGGAAGCTGGCAGTTTTGGGTTATCATTAGAAAGTATAAAATCAGAGGGGGAAGGTTGGCGTGAGGGATTGAGGGTGGGATGGAAAGCAGGAGGTCCATGTTCACACCATCTGCAGCTTGTACATCATCCCAGTCCGCAGGATGAGGGGGAGGTGGGAGTTAAGAAGGGACATCAGGCAGGAGAATAGCATCATCCTGAATGCTCTTGGTGATGCTGGATGCTACGAGCTCTGTCACAGACGGTCCCATGATGTGGAGAACCATCTCCTCCCTCAGGCTCAGGGGATTAAGGTATGTCTGGTCCTGCCAGTTCACTGCTGCTCCCTGTGATCATGGGCCACCTTGTCCTGTAAGAGCGAGGGCAGAATGTCAGTGATTGTGTTGCACTGTGTTTCTGTGATGTGCCCTCCATAGCTGAATAGCTGGAGCTAGGTGGAGGCAGTGAGAGGTGGATGTAAGGCTAGCATCAGTGGAAGGTGTGTGAGGGTGAGTTGGAGTATGTGAATATTAGGTATGAGTCCTGAGTGTTATGGTGAATGATGGGGTGTGGTACATTGAGCAGTGTGAGAGGTTGGTGGTGTTGGTGGGTAGGGGATGACATGTGGAGATGAATTCACTGGCATTCACCACCAGTGTGAGCTCATTATACTTCTTCTGGGACTGCTGCCAGGTCCTCGGGGCCAGACTTCCTGCATTGACCTTCCCCCATTCCCTTCGGAGGGCGTTCCTTGCGGGTCTCCACCCCACCCCATGGAAGCATGGCCTCTCTCCCCCTGTCACGCTCCATAACTAAGGCCTCTAGCATCACATCCGTATACCGCAGAGCCCTCTCACTGCCCTAGTATTCCATTTACCTTGTCCCTAATTGCATCATTCACAGTCAGCAGCAGCAGCCTCCTGTGCTTCAGTAACGATTCCCTTTAAGGGGGATAATCTGCCTTTAAGAGCTGAAACCGGGCTAAAACATGCGCCAGTCTCACACACAGTTAGGCCCCTGTTATACGTGCAGACTGAGGGCAGCGCGGGTCACACTGGGCAGTACGTAGAATTCATGGAACTGAGGAGGCAGCAGGAGTTTGTGTGTAAACTGCCTCCACAGGAACGGGTGCGGGCAGATCATGAGTCACAATCCCTACGCCCGGAAACTGGTGCAAACTTCTCTTTCACACTGTCTCTATTTTAAGTCCTCTCTTTCATCCTTTCTAGCTCTTTCTCTCACTCGCTCCCTCCTCCTTTTCTCTCTCTCTCTTCACTCTCTCTGTCTCTTGCTCATAGAATCAGAGGGGGCTATTTGACCCATTGTGTCAGTGCTGTCTCTTAGGAAGAGATATCTAATGAGTTCCACTCCCCTCTTTCCCCTGACTCCTGCAGTTTTTTTGTTCCTTTTCAGCTATTTGTTAAATTCCCCTATTGAAAAATTTAATGAATCACCTGTGTCTTAATACTGAACTTTCTGACGCTGGAAACAGTTTCACATTAATTACCCTATCAAAACCCTTCATGATTTTGAATTCTATATTACATTTCCTCTTACCCTTCACTGCTCTAAAGAGAACAATCCCAGCTTTTCCAATCTCTCCATGTAACTGAATTCCCAGATCCCTGGTACCATTCTAGTAAATCACCTCAGTATCTTCACTAAGTCCTTGACATCCTTACCAAAGTGTGGTGATCAGAATTGGACACAATTCTCCATCTGGGACCGAACCAGTGATGTATAAAAAATCAGCTTTTCCTCCTGAGTTTTATTACTCTGTATCTCTCTCTCACACCAAGAACACCTCAAGAGAGAAAAAACTCTGACATCGAATCAAGTTGAAGCGTGCACTTGGCCCCAACGAAACAGCAAGACTTAGCAGCAACCAAAGACTCTACATCGAACTCAAAGGGACCATAAATAGAAACCCAGCTATTGCCTCAAAGTTTTCCCTTTTATTCTTTCTACTTTTTCTGTCTCTATCTGCGTGTGTGTCTATCACGTATGCATGCTAGCGTGGTCGCGTCGCATATTTATAGTCATTAACCATATTAGAGTTTAAGGTTAATAAACTTCTACTTCTCTTGTTTAAATCTAAAGAAACCTGTCTGATTATTAACACGACATGCTACCTTTAAAGATCTGTGTGTGTACATCCCAGGTCCCTCTAATCCTGCACTCACTTTTTAATGGTACCATTTACTTCATATTGTTTCTCCTCATACTTCCTACCCAAATGTCTCACTTCACACTTCACTGTGTTAAATTACATCTGCCATGTTCCTGCCCATTTCACCAGTCAGTCTCTGTCCTCCTGAAGTCTGTTCCTATCCTTCTCACTGTTTATTAACATTTCTGAGCTTCCTCCCATCTGAAAACATTTGACATTATCCCCTCTGGGCACAAGCCCATTGCATTAACATACAGCAACTGTGATCCCAACAGTGACCCTGGGGAACCCCACTGTGTACTTCCCTCCAGACTGAACAACAACCATTCTCCACTACTCCCTGCTTTCTGTCACTGACCTAATTTAGTTTTAGTTTTTTTAGTTTTAGAGATACAGCACTGAAACAGGCCCTTCGGCCCACCGAGTCTGTGCCGACCATCAACCACCCATTTACACTAATCCTACATTCTTACGACATCCCCACCTGTCCTTATATTTCCCTACCACCTACACTCGGGCAATTTATAATGTCCAACTTACCTACCAACCTGCAAGTCTTTTGGCTTGTGGGAGGAAACCGGAGCACCTGGAGAAAACCCACGCAGACACAGGGAGAACTTGCAAACTCCACACAGTACCCAGAATTGAACCTGGGTCGCTGGAGCTGTGAGGCTTTGGTGCTAACCACTGCGCCACTCTGCCTCATGCTGGTATTGGAAATAAAAGCAGCTGCATTTATATATCGCCTTTCATGACCACTGGACGTCACAAAGCACCTGACACCCACAGAGTACTTTTTAAAATGTATTCACTCGTGTATCTATGAAGCACAGCAAGCTCCCATAAGCAGCAATATGATAATGCTCAGATCTGTTTTTGTGATGTTCATTGAATAATAAATATTGAGCAGGACACTGGGATAATTCCTCTGCTCTGCTTCTAACTAATGCGATGATATTTAACATCCACCTGAGAGGGCAGACGGAGCCTTTAACGTTTCATGGTTTAACGTTTCATTCGATAGACGGCACTTCTGACAGTGCAATACTCTCTCAGTACTCTCACTGCAGTGTCAGCCTTGATTCTTGTGATCAAGTCCTGCAGAGACACTTGATCCTAGAAGCTTGTGACTGAAAGGGGAGAGAGCGACAAATTGAGCCACGGCTGACATTGGCCCTTTGATCCCATGTGTTTCTAATTTGGTAACAAGGCTGTTATGTGGTATTTTATCAAACGCCTGTTGAAAGGATAGGAGTATTGTGAAAGTACAGACAGGCACAATCATAGAAACTTAGAATAGCATTACACCAAATGAGACCATTTGGTCCATCAAGTCTGTGCTGGTGCTTTTGAAGAGCTTCCAGTTAATCCCATACCCTGGCTCTTTCCCAGATCCTTCCTTTTTTCTCCTTAAGATATCTATTCAATTCCCTTTTGGAATCTACTATTGACTCTATATCCTTCAGCCTATCAGACAATACATTGAAAATCCTAAACACCCATTGCATAAAGAAATCCTCGTGTCACCTCTGCTTCTTTTTTCCAATCACCGTAAATCTGTGTCCTCTGGTCAATGGCCCCTCACACATTGGAAAGAGTTTCACTTTATTTAATTTATCTAAACCCTTCATAATGTTAAACATCTCTATCAGATCTCCTTTTAAATTTCCCTGCTCTAAGGTGAACAATCCCAGCTACATAACTGTAATCTTTCGTCCCTGGAAAAGTTCGAGTAAAAATCTTTTGTCCCCTCTCCAAAGGTTTCATGTCCTTCCTAAAGTGGTTCCCAGTATTGGACACAATACTCCAGGTGGAGCCGAACTAGTCTTTTCTATAGGTTTAATATAACATCCTGACTATTCTACTCTGTGTCTCTATTAATAAAGCCTAGGAATCTATTTACTTTGTTAACTCTTTGTTAACCTGTCCAGATAACTTCAAAGATTGCATACAAACACCCCAGGTCTCTCTGTTATTCTCACCACCTTTAAATGTGTGCCATGTAGCTTGTATTATCTCTCCTCATTCATCCACATGCAGCTCGCCATCACCTTCTCAAGGACAATTAGGGATGGGCAATAAATGCCGGTCTAGTCAGCGACACCCACAATCCCATGAATGAATGATATAAATAAAATCTTCCCACAATCGTTCACCTCACACAGCTGCCATGTCAGTTAAATATTAGGAAGACTGAAGCCAGTGTTTTCAAACCCACATCAAACGTTCCCTAGATACAGCCTCCATCCCTGTCCTTGGCAACTGTCTCAGATGAAACCAAACTGTTCACAACCTGCTCTTATACTTGACCCTGCGATGAGCTTCCAGCTAAATATTCACACTATCACTAAAACAGCCTATTTCCACCTCGGTATCATCACCCAGCTTTGCCCCTCTCTTAGCTCTTCTGCTGATGAAACACTCCCCCTTGCCTTTGTTACCTGTTAGGTTGGCAATTCCAACACACTCCTGGCTGGTCTCCCACATTCTACCCTCCATAAACTTGAGGAGATCCAAAACACTGCTGTCCATGTCCTAACTCACAGCAAGTCCTGTTCACCCATCACCCACTGTACTCACTGACCTGCATTGGATTCTGGTCAGCAACACATCAATTTTAAAACTCTTAGCCTTATTTACAAATCCCTCATTGCCTCACCCCTCCCTATCTCGGTAATCTCCTCCAGACCTACATCCTCCGAGATATGTGCACTCATCTAATTCTGACCTCTTGAGCATCCCTGAGTTTAATTGCTCTACCATTGGTGGCTGTGCCTTCAGCTGCCGAGGCCCGAAGCTCTGGAAGAGTAGAGCAGAACTTCTTCAAGGTAGGCATTCCTGGAAGAGAAGTGGCAGTGAATAAAATGGCACAGTGGCGCAGTGGTTAGCACTGCAGCCTCACAGCTCCAGGCACCCAGGTTCGATTCCTGGTACTGCCTGTGTGGAGTTTGCAAGTTCTCCCTGTGTCTGCGTGGGTTTTCTCCGGGTGCTCCGGTTTCCTCCCACAAGCCAAAAGACTTGCAGGTTGATAGGTAAATTGGCCATTATAAATTGTCACTAGTATAGGTAGGTGGTAGGGAAATATAGGGACAGGTGGGGATGTTTGGTAGGAATATGGGATTAGTGTTGGATGAGTATAAATGGGTGGTTGATGTTCGGCACAGACTCGGTGGGCCGAAGGGCCTGTTTCAGTGCTGTATCTCTAATCTAAACACTAAAATAAAAGCCAAATACTGTGGATTAGGAACTCTGAAATGAGAACAGAAAGTGCCAGAAATACTCAGCAGTCTGACAACATCTGTATAGAGAGAAACATCGTTAACGTTTCAGATCTGTGACAGTGCATCAGAACTGATAAACGTTAGAAATGTGACAGTCTGTCATTTAATCTCTCCCCTCTCCGTCCCATCACAGTCCTTCCTTGTTGTTCTTCTTCCCCCTTCCCCTCTTTCACTTGCTCAAAGACTGTTACATTTCTAACGTTTACCAGTTCTGATGGAGGGCCACTGATCTGAAGCATTAACTCTGTTTCTCTCTACACAGATGCTGCCAGACCTGCTGAAAATCTCTGACGCTTACTATTCCCATCCCTAAGCTCTGGAATTCTCTCTCTAAACCCTAAATACAGTAAGTTGCACAGAGTCCAGTTTTAGGGAGTACTGCTTGTGCAGATTACTGAATACAGTAATGTTAATGAGTGATTGAATTTTAAGTGATCTAAGAGTCGATCTCTTCCCAACAATTTGTTAATTTTACATTTAGCATTTCACTTAATTTTAAGCTGAATTTCTATTTTCTTTCACAGTCTGTTTGTGAGAATTGGACAGTTAATTGATGTTCATGGAAAAGGAGGGTCTGTGTCAGCTTGGATGCAAAACTTTCTTAATGACAGAAAACAGTGAGTTGTGGTAAATAGTTGTTTTTTCAGACTGGAGTAAGGTAGACAGTGGTGTTCCCCAAGGTTCAATGGTGGAAACACTGTTTTATTCTGATGTGTATAAATGATTTCGATAATGGAAAACGGAGAAACATCTGACAATTTGCTGATGATACCAAACTTGGAGGCGGGGAAGCCAGTGAGGTTGTTATCAATCGATGTCAGAGGACAGAGATAGGCTAGCAGAATGGACAGACAAGAGGCAGATGGAATTTAATACAGGCAAATGTGAGGTGATGCATTTTATCAGAAGTAACAGGGAGAGGAAATATACACTTAATGGTAAAGTTCGAAAGAGTGTGCAGAGACAGAGGGAGATGGGGATCACGTACATAAATCCTTGAAGGTGGGAGGACATATTGAGAGAGTAGTCAGCAAAGCATGTGGGATCTTGGGCTTCATAAATAGAGGTGGTGAATACAGAAGAAGGAAAGTTATGTTGAACCTTTATAAAGCTCTGGTTAGGCCCCAACTGGAGTACTGCATCCAGTTCTGTTCACCATACTTTAGGAAGGATGTAAGTGTCCTTGACAGGGTGCAGAGTAGATTTACCAGAATGTTTCCAGAGATGGAGGATTTCAGCTCCAAGATTAATCTGGAAAAGCTGGGATTGTTTTCCTTGTAGTAAAGGAGATTGAGGGGAGATTTGATAGAGGCATACAAGATGATGGCATGTTTGGATAAGTTAGAAAGGAACATATGTTCCCATTAACTAATGGTACAAGGACTAGAGTTAAGGTTGTGGGCAGCGATACAGGGGGATGTCAGGAACAACTTTTTTACACAGCGAGTGGGAATGGCCTGGAAATCACTGTCTATGAGGGTGGTGGAAGCAGAGATGGTGAATGATTTCAAAGGTTTATTGGATGGACACTTCAGGGAAATAAACTTGGCGGAAAATAGAGACAGAGCTGGGGAATGAGACTGGCTCGATTTATCGACAAAGGGCTGGCATGGACACGATGGGCCAAATGGCCTCATTCTGTGCTGAAGTGACTCTGACTCTACGACTTTCTGACAGGGAATACTATTACTACTGCTTTCCCAAACTGGAAAAGTTTATAATGGACTGGGCAGAATCACCCTGCTGAACCCCGTGATGGAAGTGAAATGTTTGATGCCCCAGAACGTGGTTAACAAACATCCTTCACAAACAGAATGTATCAGTTCAGACCCACTCACAATTCTGAAGTCATTCACAATGTTCACAACCCACAATATTTTTCCTGGTTTTCTCTACAAAGGACAGCAGCCACGCTTTTCACTGTGTCCCCACCGCCATGTGGAAAGTCTTGTCAGGGTGTGGAAAGTCTTGTCAGGGTTAGGTGAGATAAGGCACGTTGCCTGGGCGACAGCTGTCTTCAATTGTGTTACTGCTTCCCTGTTCGCTTCAGTCCAAAGGGGTTAAATCTGGTCATCATCACCATTAGTTAGTTCATAAAGAGGAGTCACAGTCTCTGCAAATCGAGGGATAAGGGTCCACTGATACCCCACCAGCCTGAGGATAGGACACAGGGTAGTCTTTGAGGTGGACAGGGGTAGATACTGGATGAGGGTCCACTGATACCCCACCAGACTGAGGATAGGACACAGGGCAGTCTTTGAGGTGGACAGGGGTAGATACTGGATGAGGGTCCACTGATACCCCACCAGCCTGAGAATAGGACACAGGGCAGTCTTTGAGGTGGAGAGGGGTAGATACTGGATGAGGGTCCACTGATACCCCACCAGCCTGAGGATAGGACACAGGGCAGTCTTTGAGGTGGACAGGGGTAGATACTGGATGAGGGTCCACTGATACCCCACCAGCCTGAGAATAGGACACAGGGCAGTCTTTGAGGTGGACAGGGGTAGATGCTGAATGAGGGTTCACTGATACCCCACCAGCCTGAGGATAGGACACAGGGCAGTCTTTGAGGTGGACAGGGGTAGACACTGGATGAGGGTCCACTGATACCCCACCAGCCTGAGGATAGGACACAGGGCAGGACTTTGAGGTGGACAGGGGTAGATACTGGATGAGGGTCCGCTGATACCCCACCAGCCTGAGAATAGGACACAGGGCAGTCTTTGAGGTGGACAGGGGTAGATGCTGGATGAGGGTTCACTGATACCCCACCAGCCTGAGGATAGGACACAGGGCAGTCTTTGAGGTGAACAGGGGTAGATGCTGGATGAGGGTTCACTGATACCCCACCAGCCTGAGAATAGGACACAGGGCAGTCTTTGAGGTGGACAGGGGTAGACACTGGATGAGGGTCCACTGATACCCCACCAGCCTGAGAATAGGACACAGGGCAGTCTTTGAGGTGGACAGGGGTAGATGCTGGATGAGGGTTCACTGATACCCCAGCAGCCTGAGGATAGGACACAGGGCAGTCTTTGAGGTGGACAGGGGTAGATACTGGATGAGGGTCCACTGATACCCCACCAGCCTGAGGATAGGACACAGGGCAGTCTTTGAGGTGGACAGGGGTAGATACTGGATGAGGGTCCGCTGATACCCCACCAGCCTGAGAATAGGACACAGGGCAGTCTTTGAGGTGGACAGGGGTAGATACTGGATGAGGGTCCGCTGATACCCCACAAGCCTGAGAATACGACACAGGGCAGTCTTTCAGGTGGACAGGGGTAGATGCTGGATGAGGGTTCACTGATACCCCAACAGCCTGAGGATAGGACACAGATCATTATTTGAGGTGGACAGGGGTAGATGCTGAATGAGGGTTCGCTGATACCCCAGCAGCCTGAAGATAGGGCACACGGCAGTCTTTGAGGTGGGCAGGGGTAGACAGTGTGGAGTTTGCAAGTTCTCCCAGTGACCGCGTGGGTTTCCGTCGGGTGAGCCAGTTTGCTCCCACAGCCAAAGACTTGCAGGTTGATAGGTAACTTGGCCATTGTAAATTGCCCCTAGTGTAGGTACAAAGAACAAAGAACAGTACAGCACAGGAACAGACCATTCTGCCCTCCAAACCTGCGCCGATCTTGATGCCTGCCTAAACTAAAACCTTCTGCACTTCCGGGGACCGTATCCCTCTATTCCCATCCTATTCATGTATTTGTCATGATACCTCTTAAACAGCGCTATCGTACCTGCTTCCACCACCTCCCCTGGCAGCAAGTTCCAGGCACTCACCACCCTCTGTGTAAAGAACTTGCCTCGCACATCCCCTCTAAACTTTGCCCCTCTCACCTTAAACCTATGTCCCCTAGTAACTGACTCTTCCACCCTGGCAAAAAGCTTCTGACTATCCACTCTGTCCATGCCGCTCATAACTTTGGAAACCTCTATCATGTCGCCGCTCCACCTCCGTCGTTCCAGTGAAAACAATCCGAGTTTATCCAAGCTCTCGTCATAGCTAATACCCTCCAGACCAGGCAACATCCTGGTAAACCTCTTCTGTACCCTCTCCAAAGCCTCCAAGTCCTTCTGATAGTGTGGTGACCAGATTTGCACGCTATATTCTAAGTGTGGCCTAACTAAAGTTCTGTACAGCTGCAACATGACTTGCCAATTTTTATACTCTATGCCCCGACTGATGAAGGCAAGCATGCTGTATACTTCTTGACTACCTTATCCACCTGTGTTGCCACTTTCAGTGACCTGTGGACCTGTACGCCCAGATCTCTCTGCCTGTCAATACTCCTAAGGGTTCTGCCATTTACTGTATACTTCCCACCTGCATTAGATCTTCCAAAATGCATGACCTCACATTTGTCCGGATTAAACTCCATCTGCCATTTCTCCATCCAAGTCTCCAAACAATCTATATCCTGCTGTATCCTCTGACAATCCTCATCACTATCCGCAACTCCACCAACCTTTATGTCGTCCGCAAACTTACTGATCAGACCAGTTACATTTTCCTCCAAATCATTTATATATACTACAAACAGCAAAGGTCCCAGCACTGATCCCTGCGGAACACCACTAGTCACATCCTTCCATTCAGAAAAACACCCTTCCACTGATACCCTCTGTCTTCTATGACCGAGCCAGTTCTGTATCCATCTTGCCAGCTCACCTCTGATCCCATGTGACTTCACCTTTTGTACTAATCTGCCATGAGGGACCTTGTCAAAGGCTTTACTGAAGTCCATATAGATAACATCCACTGCCCTTCCTTCATCAATCATTTTGTCTCTTCCTCAAAAAACTCAATCAAATTAGTGAGACACGACCTCCCCTTCACAAAACCATGCTGCCTCTTGCTAATAAGTTCGTTTGTTTCCAAATATGAGTAAATCCTGACCCGAAGAATCCTCTCTAATAATGTCCCTACCACTGACGTAATGCGCACCGGCCTTACCGGGTAGTTGGTAGGAGAATGGTGGGGATGTGGTAGGGAGTATGGGATTAATGTAGGATTAGTATAAATGGGTGGTTGTTGGGCGGCACAGTCGCGGTGGGCCGAAGGGCCCGTTTCAGTGCTGTACATCTCTATGACTCTATGACTATGACTGGATGAGGGTCCACTAATACCCCACCAACCTGAGAATATGACACAAGGCAGTCTTTGAGGTGGACAGGGGTAGGCAGTGGATGAGGGTCCACTAATACCCCACCAACCTGAGAATACGACACAGGGCAGTCTTTGAGGTGGACAGGGGTAGACACTGGATGAGGGTTCACTAATATCCCACCAACCTGAGAATACAACACAGGACAGTCTTTGAGGTGGACAGGGGTAGACACTGGATGAGGGTTCACTAATATCCCACCAACCTGAGAATACAACACAGGGCAGTCTTTGAGGTGGACAGGGGTAGACACTGGATGAGGGTTCACTAATATCCCACCAACCTGAGAATATGACACAGGGCAGTCTTTGAGGTGGACAGGGGTAGACACTGGATGAGGGTTCACTAATATCCCACCAACCTGAGAATACAACACAGGGCAGTCTTTGAGGTGGACAGGGGTAGACACTGGATGAGGGTTCACTAATATCCCACCAACCTGAGAATATGACACAGGGCAGTCTTTGAGGTGGACAGGGGTAGACACTGGATGAGGGTTCACTAATACCCCACCAACCTGAGAATACGACACAGGGCAGTCTTTGAGGTGGACAGGGGTAGACACTGGATGAGGGTTCACTAATATCCCACCAACCTGAGAATACAACACAGGACAGTCTTTGAGGTGGACAGGGGTAGACACTGGATGAGGGTTCACTAATATCCCACCAACCTGAGAATACAACACAGGGCAGTCTTTGAGGTGGACAGGGGTAGACACTGGATGAGGGTTCACTAATATCCCACCATCCTGAGAATACAACACAGGACAGTCTTTGAGGTGGACAGGGGTAGACACTGGATGGTCTCGACCTGATGTTGGTCTGGGCTGATGCTGGATGATCCAATCTGGACACCAAGAACGGTGACATGATCTAGCGCCAGCTGGGCCTTACGTGGAGGGCCTTTTAGTGCATCTCCAAAAGTAACTGCAGTAGTTCCTGTAAAAGGGTTAAATATGTGGACACTGTCTGTGGTGATTATGAGGAGATCATCGACATATTGCAGCATGCAGGAAGACTGTGAAACACTCATAAGAGCCCCGGCCCTACGTTAGTGGGAAATAGTGGGGTTATTGTGGAACCTCTTGTGACAGACATGTCCACGGGTATCACTGCTCCTCAGATGTGAATGTGAATTTAAATTGTTTCTCTAGTTTTACAAGGATATTCCAATAACCCTGAGAGATATCCAGGGTGGAGACGACAGCCCTGCCGCTGGGAATCTGGGAGAGTAGGGTGGGTGTCTCTCAGACAACCGGATTCACACAGGGATGACTGAGTTGAGTTTGTGATGGTCAATAGTCAGTCACCAGCTGTCACCTTTTTTCTAGCCGGCCAAATGGGGCAGTTAGTAATGAATGTGTCTTTGTGAACGACACCCTGATATAACAATGATTGATAGTGTCTGGAATATATGATATAATCTCAGCTCGGTATGAATACTGCTTCATGGAGCATGCAATGGTCAGTTAATTTCTTCAGGTCAGCTCATGTTTCCACAGTTATCTTTATGGGTTGTGAATGCACTCAGCACCGACTCGAGAATCGCCTGCAGCTCAGGGTGATCAGAGGTGTCTGGTTCCCACTCCTCTGATATTTTAATCATGAATATCGAGGGTACACTGGACACCAGAGTAGGGGTATGTTTTATGGTTCTACAATATACAAATATACGGATAATAAATTACTGCTTATTCAAAGTGATCGGGCAGAGTCAACATGCTTTTGTGAAACGGAAACCAAGTTTAACCAATTTATTGGGGTTCTTTGAAGAATTAAAAGGTGCTGTGGATAAAGGGGAACTGGTGGATGTACTGTACCTTGATTTCCAGAAGGGATTTCATAATGTGCCACATCAAAGTTCATTGCGGAATATAAAAGCGCATGGTGTAGGGGGCAACCTATTGGCATGGATAGAAAATTGGCTAGCTAACAGGAAACAGAGAGTAGGCTTAAATGGATCATTTTCTGTTTGGCAAGATGTAACGAGTGGTGTGTCACAGAGATCTGTGCTGGGGCCTTAACTTTTTACAATTTATATAAATCACTTGGATGAAGGGACCAAAGGAATGGTTGCTAAATTTGCTGATGACAGAAACGTCGGTTGGAAAGTAAGTTGTGACGAGGACACAAGTGAGCCACAAAGGGACAGATAGATTGAGTGTGTGAGCAAAAATCTGGTAAATGTGGGAAAAGGTGAAATTGTCCATTTTGGCAGGATGAATAAAAATTAAGCATATAATCACAATGGTGAGAAATTGCTGAACTCCACCATCCAGGGGGAACTGAGAGTCCTTGTGCATAAATTGCAAAAGGTTAATATGTAGGTATTGCAAGTAATTAGGAAAACTAATAGAATGTTATCGGCTATTGCAGGAGGAATTGAATACAAATGTAGAGAGGTTATGTTTCAGTTACACAGGGCATTGATGAGACCACATCTGGAATACTGTGTACAGTATTGGTCTCCTTATTTAAGGGCAGATGTAAATGCATTCGAAGCAGTTCAGAGAAGGTATACTAGACTAATGCCTGGAATGGGGGTGTTGTCCAATGAGGGAAGGCTGGACAGGCTAGGGTTATATCAGCTGGAGTTTAGAAGAGTAAGAGGCGACTTGATTGAAACTTATAAGATTCTGAGTGTGGGACAAAGCAAGTGAGGCCGACAGAGAGAGAAAGAACTAGAGAGAGAGAGCTCAACGCATCTGCTGCTAAAACCCTCATCCATGCCTTTCTTATCTCGAAACTTGACTATTCTCACACACTCCTGGCTGGTCTCCCACATTCTACTCTCTGTAAACATGTGATCATCCAAAACTCTGCTGGCATCTTCTAATTTACACCAAATTCTGTTCACCCAACATCCCTGTTCTCACTGACCTACATTGGCTCTTCGTCCAGTAACACCTCAATGTTAGTATTCTCACTCATGTGATCAAATCCTTCCATGACATCACCCCTCTGATTACCTAATCCCCTGTCAATTTCCAATATTACTGAAACTTGTTCATCTTAAAGTCTTTTTCAAATTCCCTTTTTAAAGTGAGTTTATTTCCCTCTGCCTCTCCCTGACCACACATTTCATGTCTCCAGCTCCACTCATGCTGTGGAAGCTTGGATCCATAAAATGGTGTGAGCTGCATTGCTGGTCACATCCAGCACATTGTACAGGAAACCTAGGCTGGCCGGGGTGATAGCGTGTGTGTAATGTGCGTGTGTCTGTAGTGTGAGGATGGTCTGAATATGGTGTCAATTAACCATTCCAGCAGCTTTGATGTCCGTCTTTGAAACTTGGTCCGTGCATGTCTACTGACCACCTGTGTTAGTCACTCTCAGCTGAACAAACATTCAGCAGCACGAAGAACCCCCTCTAGTGTTATTTAAGAGGACCAGACGTCCAACTCACAGGTGAGGGGCTTTTCACTTACTTCTGCTATTGTAAATTTAGTTTAAGTGCTTTGGATGGTTTTCTGGAGGTTGTGTTGTGAGCTGCTGCAGACATTCAGGGAGGACAGAGGATTTGGTGACCCAACTCTGGACGAGGATTGGGGACTGTAGATACCGTGTCTCTGGGTCTGTAACATGACCAAAAAAATGGAGCAGAGGCTGCGGAGAGGGGAATCTCTGTTAAGGGCGAGGAGGAGGGGGCTCTGTCCTACCCACCCAGGGTTTTCCATGCGAAACAAGAACAGTGGTCCTAATACCGAGCCCTGGGGAGCACCACTGTATACTCCCATCAAGTCTGGACAACAACCTTTCACCACTGCTCTCTGTTTTCTGTTCTTTCGCCAATATTACATGTTTGGAAGACTAAAGCCATTGGTTTCACTCCCCACTCCAACTCTGTTCCCTTGCTATTGATTCTATCCCTCTCCCTGCTAACAGTCTGAGATTCAGTCTGTTTGCCATCTTGGTGTCACATTTGACCACAAAATGAGCTTTAACCTCATTTTCAGGTATCATTACAACCGCCTATTTCCACCTCAGTAACATTACCCGACTTCACCCCTGTCTCAGTCCATCTGCTGCTGAAACCTCATTCATGCCTTTGTCACCTCTAGATGTGATCATTCAAACTCACTCCTGGCTGACCTCCCACATTCTACTCTCTGTAAACTTGAGGTCATCCAAAACTCTGCTGCCCATGTCTTAGTTCACACCAAGTCCGGTTCGCCTATCATTGACTGACATTGTCTCCCAGTCCAGCAATGTCTTGATTTTAAAATTCTCCACCTTGTTTCCATTTTCCTCCATGGCCTCGTCCCTTCCTACCTCTGTAATCTCCTCCGGCTCCACAACCCACCAAAATTTCTGTGCTCCTCTAATTCTGGTCTCTTGTGCATCCCTGATTTTAATCACTGCACCACAGGCAGCCGTGCCTTCAGCTGCCGGGGCCCTAAGCTGTGTAATATCTTCCCTGCACCTCTTTGCCTCTCCACATCGCTTTCCTCCGTTAAGACACTCCTTAAAACCTACCTCTTTGACTAAGCTGTTGGTCATCTGACCTAATATCTACTGTTGTGTCGCAGCGTTATACTTTGCTTCTTAATGCTCCTGTGGGATGTTTTACAATGTTAAAGGAATTATATAAATATAAGCTGTTGTTGTTGAATTTTGCCAGACATGATTTGCATTAGCATATCCATGTTGCTAGCCACTTACGATAGTTCTCCAAGTAGCAAATATTTTTCTCCTGGGTTGTCACCTTTAGATTTTCCCCCAGTGGTGACACTAGTCTGACTGGTCAATAATTGCAGGGCTTATCCTATCTCTCCTTTTTTAAACAGTTTGTAACATTTGCAACTGTCCAGTCCTCTGTCACCACTCCCATATCCAAGGAGAATTGAATGATTCTGGCCAGTGCCTCTACTATTGCCACCATTCCTTCCCTCAGCAACCCTCATACATCCCATCCAGACTGGGTAAATGTTTTACTTTATTGTGATACAGAAAGTGCTGGATTGAAAGTGGTTAACTGAACCTGTTTGTTCAGTGACTGTAATTAATGTCAGTCTCCATGGATCCTAATTGTGTCACTGGCGGGTTTCCATCTTCTATTAAAATGGGACTCCTTTCAATGTGTTATCCCATACTGTGAGCTGGAGCATAATCCCGACACTAACATGGATCAGCGGCTCTAGAGAGAGGGAGAGGACGGATCAGAATCTGAGAACAATAGGTTGGAATGTTACAACAATTTACAGGAGTTTATCCTGGGATATCTACATTCTTTCGACATATTATGATTGGTTCTCATTAAACTCCCGGATCTATCGCGCACTTCAGATTATTCAATATGTTTACTATCCCTTCCTCGCTATTGTTGGTGTCCCTGGTAATTCTCTCTCTCTCTCTCTCTCTCTGTCTAGCTATTAATTCTATAAACCGTTTTTGACTGCATTACTGCTCCCGTCATTTACTCTGCCCTGCTTGCTGCTGTTATTATTCTTGGGGAATCCCTAACTGCAACTATTAGCTCCATAAACCATTGCTAATAGTATTACTGTTCTTGTCATTTACTCTCTCATCTTTGCTTCTGCTGCTGTTTCTATTTCCAGCTTGGAGATCTGTAAAACCTGTTTCACTAAAATACGGTTCTGTAATGTAAACTTTGGGAAGAGTGAAGCCCGTGTCATTGGTCTCCATCACAAATTCCATCCCCTATCTGTCAAACTCATCCCCCACCCTGGCTAATGTCTGAGGCTGAACCAGACTGTTTACAACCTCTGAGTTCATCTCCATATTCTCTCCATCATCAACCGTGTCTACTACCACCTCTGGAATATCACTGTCTCCACCACTGCCTCAGCCCATCTGCTGCATAAACCCGTATCTGTACCTTTGTTAAATCCACACTTGACTATTCCAAGTCTATCCTGGTCACTCCCAGTTATAAAACTCCATAAACCACAGACCATCCATAACTCTGGGGCCTGTATCCTAACTCACACAAATCCCGATCACCCATCACCCCTGTACTCACTCATCTACATTGTCTCCGGGTCTGGCAACACCTTACTTTTAATATTCTCATTCTTGTGCTTGGATCTCTGCATCGCCCCGCCCCTCCCATTAGTCCCATTCCCCTTCCATTTCACATATTCTTGAAAATCCTATCCCTTCAAATTTATATCCAATTTCCTTTATAATGTGAGTTGCTTAAAATCCCTATCTTCCCTTGCTGTGATATTCAATCTATGGCGCCACTGGTGCCAATGCTACAGTAACCTGATTGCATAAAATGACGTGAACTGCACAGCTGGCTATTTCTATCGTGGTCAGCACAGTGCCCCATGCTGGGCAGGGTTCTAGTGTGGTCAGCACAGTGCCCCATCTTGGGCAGGGCTCTAGTGTGGTCAGCACAGTGCCCCATGCTGGGCACGGCTCTAGTGTGGTCAGCACAGTGCCCCATGCTGGACAGGGCTCTAGTGTGGTCAGCACAGTGCCCCAAGCTGGACAAGGCTCTAGTGTGGTCAGCACAGTGCCCCATGCTGGGCACGACTCTAGTGTGGTCAGCACAGTGCCCCATGCTGGGCAGGGCTCTAGTGTGGTCATCACAGTGCCCCATCTTGGGCAGGGCTCTAGTGTGGTCAGCACAGTGCCGCATGCTGGGCAGGGCTCTACTGTGGTCAGCACAGTGCCCCAAGCTGGACAAGGCTCTAGTGTGGTCAGCACAGTGTCCCATGCAGGGCAGGGCTCTACTGTGGTCAGCACAGTGTCCCATGCTGGACAGGGCTCTAGTGTGGTCAGCACAGTGTCCCATGCTAGGCAGGGCTCTAGTGTGGTCAGCACAGTGCCCCATGCTGGGCAGGGCTCTAGTGTGGTCAGCACAGTGCCTCGTGCTGGGCAGGGAACTCGTGTGGTCAGCACAGTGCCCCATGCAGGACATTGCTCTAGTGTGGTCAGCACAGTGTCCCATGCTGGACAGGGCTCTAGTGTGGTCAGCACAGTGCCCCATGCTGGACATGGCTCTAGTGTGGTCAGCACAGTGCCCCATGCTGGGCAGGGCTCTAGTGTGGTCAGCACAGTGTCCCATGCAGGGCAGGGCTCTAGTGTGGTCAGCACAGTGCCCCATGCAGGACATTGCTCTAGTGTGGTCAGCACAGTGTCCCATGCTGGACAGGGCTCTAGTGTGGTCAGCACAGTGCCCCATGCTGGACATGGCTCTAGTGTGGTCAGCACAGTGCCTCGTGCTGGGCAGGGCTCTAGTGTTGTCAGCACAATGCCCCATGCTGGGTCGGGCTCTAGTGTGGTCATCACAGTGCCCCATGCTGGGCAGGGCTCTAGTGTGGTCAGCACAGTGCCCCATGCAGGACATTGCTCTAGTGTGGTCAGCACAGTGTCCCATGCTGGACAGGGCTCTAGTGTGGTCAGCACAGTGCCTCGTGCTGGGCAGGGCTCTAGTGTGGTCAGCACAGTGCCCCATGCTGGGTAGGGATCTAGTGTGGTCATCACAGTGCCCCATGCTGGGCAGGGCTCTAGTGTGGTCAGCACAGTGTCCCATGCAGGGCAGGGCTCTAGTGTGGTCAGCACAGTGCCCCATGCAGGACATTGCTCTAGTGTGGTCAGCACAGTGCCCCATGCTAGACATGGCTCTAGTGTGGTCAGCACAGTGCCTCGTGCTGGGCAGGGCTCTAGTGTGGTCAGCACAATGCCCCATGCTGGGTCGGGCTCTAGGGTGGTCATCACAGTGCCCCATGCTGGGCAGGGCTCTAGTGTGGTCAGCACAGTGCCCCATGCAGGACATTGCTCTAGTGTGGTCAGCACAGTGTCCCATGCTGGACAGGGCTCTAGTGTGGTCAGCACAGTGCCCCAAGCTGGACAAGGCTCTAGTGTGGTCAGCACAGTGTTCCATGCAGGGCAGGGCTCTACTGTGGTCAGCACAGTGTCCCATGCTGGACAGGGCTCTAGTGTGGTCAGCACAGTGCCCCATGCAGGACATTGCTCTAGTGTGGTCAGCACAGTGTCCCATGCTGGACAGGGCTCTAGTGTGGTCAGCACAGTGCCCCAAGCTGGACAAGGCTCTAGTGTGGTCAGCACAGTGTTCCATGCAGGGCAGGGCTCTACTGTGGTCAGCACAGTGTCCCATGCTGGACAGGGCTCTAGTGTGGTCAGCACAGTGTCCCATGCTAGGCAGGGCTCTAGTGTGGTCAGCACAGTGCCCCATGCTGGGCAGGGCACTAGTGTGGTCAGCACAGTGCCCCATGCAGGACATTGCTCTAGTGTGGTCAGCACAGTGCCCCATGCTAGACATGGCTCTAGTGTGGTCAGCACAGTGCCTCGTGCTGGGCAGGGCTCTAGTGTGGTCAGCACAGTGCCCCATGCTGGGGAGGGCTCTAGTGTGGTCATCACCGTGCCCCATGCTGGGCAGGGCTCTAGTGTGGTCATCACAGTGTCCCATGCTGGGGAGGGCTCTAGTGTGATCACCACAGTGCCCCATGCAGGACATTTATCTAGTGTGATTTGCACAGTGTCCCATGCTGGACACTGCTCTAGTTTGGTCACCACAGTGTACCATGCTGGACAGGGCTCTAGTGTGGTCAGCACAGTGTCCCATGCAGGACACTGCTCTAATGTGGTCAGCACAGTGTCCCATGCTGGGCAGGGCTCGAGTGTGGTCAGCACAGTGTCCCATGCTGGGCAGGGCTCTCGTGTGGTCACCACAGTGTCCCATGCTGGGGAGCGCTCTTGTGTGGTCATCACCGTGCCCCATGCTGGGCAGGGCTCTAGTGTGGTCACCACAGTGTCCCATGCTGGGGAGGGCTCTAGTGTGGTCACCACAGTGCCCCATGCAGGACATTTATCTAGTGTGATCTGCACAGTGTCCCATGCTGGACACTGCTCTAGTGTGGTCACCACAGTGTCCCATGCTGGACAGGGCTCTAGTGTGGTCAGCACCGTGTCCCATGCAGGACACTGCTCTAGTGTGGTCAGCACATTGTCCCATGCTGGACAGGGCTCGAGTGTGGTCAGCACAGTGTCCCATGCTGGGCAGGGATCTAGTGATGTTAGCAACAGTGCCCCATGCTGGACCGGGCTCTAGTGTGGTCAGCACAGTGTCCCATGCTGGGCAGGACTCTAGTGTGATCAGCACAGTGCCCCATGCTGGGCAGGGATCTAGTGTGGTCAGCAACAGTGCCCCATGCTGGACCGGGCTCTAGTGTGGTCAGCCCAGTGTCCCATGCTGGGCAGGGCTCCAGTGTGGTCAGCACAGTGCCACATGCTGGGCAGGGATCTAGTGTGGTCAGCAACAGTGCCCCATGCTGGACCGGGCTCTAGTGTGGTCAGCACAGTGTCCCATGCTGGGCAGGGCTCTTGTGTGGTCAGCACAGTGCCCCATGCTGGACATGGCTCTAGTGTGGTCAGCACAGTGCCCCATGCTGGACAGGGCTCTAGTGTGGTCAGCACAGTGCCCCATGCTGGACAGGGCTCTAGTGTGGTCAGCACAGTGCCCCATTCTGGGCAGGGCTCTAGTGTGATCAGCACAGTGCCCCATGCTAGGCAAGGGTCTAGTCCTGTTGTAACATGCATGTGATGCTCATATGAGGAGGGTTTGAATGTGACGTCAGTGAGCGATTCTGACAGCTTTGATGTGCGTCTTTGAAACTTGGTCTGTGCATGTCCACTGACCACCCGTGTTAGTCACTCTCAGCTGGACATACATTCAGCAGCACGAGGAACCCTCTCTAGTGTTATTTAAAAGGACCAGGCATCCAACTTACAGATGAGTGGTTTTGACTTACTTCTGCTGTTGTAAAGTTAGTGGAGGTGCTGTGGATGGTTTTCTGGAGGTTGTGCTCTGAGCTGCTGCAGACGTTCAGGAGGACAGAGGATTTGGTGACCCAACTCTGGAAGAGGTATGGGGACTGTAGGTACAGTGTCTCTGGGTCTGTAACATGAACAACATATGGAGCAGAGGCTGCAGAGAGGGGAAGCTATGTGAAGAGGGAGGAGGAAGTTGAGCTGCCCTACCCATCCCGGGTTTTCCAAGAGCACTTTTCCTATCTGCACCTAACCCAGGAGCAATGTGTGAGGTGGCTCTGATTCAATAAGGATTTGGTCACAGAGCTGTGTCACCTCCTGTAAGACCACCTGGAGCCTCACACCAGGGTGAGGATGGAGCTGTCAGTGGCGGTTAATGTCACAGTTTCATTGAACTTCTATGGATCTGGATATTTCCAGGCAGAAGCAGGAGACATATCCAACGTAGAGTGGTAGAAATTGATAGATTCATGGAGTCATGTACGACACAGAAGGTGGCCACTCTGCCCCGCTATGGCAGCCTCTGTAGAACAATCCAGTCAGTCCCACTCCCCCGCTCAATCCCCGGATCCCTGCAGGCTCATTTACTTCAGGTGTCCATTCAGTTTCCTTTTGAAATCATTGATTGTCTCGGCATGGACAATATCCATGAGGATACCCTCATGAGCAGTGTGTTCCAGCTCATTACCATCCACTGTGTAAAAAAGTTCTTCCTCATATTCCCCTGTATCTCTTATCCAAAACCTTCCATCTGTGTCCCCCGAGTCTGTGTTTCACCAGTTAATGGGAACAGTTTTTCATTGTCTATCTTATCTAAACCTATCATAATCTTGTACACCTCTATCAAATCTCTCTCAATCTCCTTTACACCAGGGAGAACAACTCCATCTTCTCCAAACTAAACTTGTAACTAAAACCCCCCATCCCTGGAACGATTCTGGTAGCGAGAGTAACAGGGTAGTGGTTATGGGGGACTTTAACTTTCCAAATATTGACTGGAAATACTATAGTTCGAGTACTTTAGATGGGTCTGTTTTTGTCCAGTGTGTGCAGGAGGGTTTTCTGACACAGTATGTGGACAGGCCAACCAGGGGCGATGCCACATTGGATTTGGTACTGGGTAATGAACCCGGCCAGGTGTTTGATTTAGATGTAGGTGAGCACTTTGGCGATAGTGATCACAATTTGGTTAGGTTTACCTTAGCGATGGGCAGGGACAGGTATATACCGCAGGGCAAGAATTATAGCTGGGGGAAAGGAAATTATGACGCGATTAGGCAAGATTTAGGATGTGTAGGATGGGGAAGGAAACTGCAGGGGATGGGCACAAACGAAATGTGGAGCTTATTCAAGGAGCAGCTAATGCGTGTCCTTGATAAGTGTGTACCTGTCAGGCAGGGAGGAAGTTGTCGAGCAAGGGAGCCGTGGTTTACTCAAGAAGTTGAAGCGCTTGTCAAGAGGAAGAGGGCGGCTTATGTTAGGATGAGACGTGAAGGCTCAGTTAGGGCGCTTGAGAGTTACAAGCTAGCCAGGAAGGATCTAAAGGGAGGGCTAAGAAGAGCAAGGAGAGGACACGAGAAGTCATTGGCGGATAGGATCAAAGAAAACCCTAAGGCTTTCTATAGGTATATCAGGAATAAACGAATGATAAGAGTTAGAACAGGGCCAATCAAGGATAGTAGTGGGAAGTTGTGTGCGGAATCAGAGGAGATAGGGGAAGCGTTAAATGAATATTTTTCGTCAGTATTTACAGTAGAGAAAGAAAATGTTGCCGAGGAGATTACTGAGATACAGCCTACTAGGCTAGATGGGATTGAGATTCACAAGGAGGAGGTGTTAGCAATTTTGGAAAGAGTGAAAATAGATAAGTCCCCTGGGCCAGATGGGATTTATCCTAGGATTCTCTGGGAAGCCAGGGAGGAGATTGCAGAGCCGTTGTTGTTGATCTTTAAGTCGTCATTGTCGACAGGAGTAGTGCCGGAGGACTGGAGGATAGCAAATGTTGTCCCATTGTTCAAGAAGGGGAGTAGAGACAGCCCTGGTAATTATAGACCTGTGAGCCTTACTTCGGTTGTGGGTAAAATGTTGGAAAAGGTTATAAGAGACAGGATTTATAATCATCTTGAAAAGAATAAGTTCATTTGCGATAGTCAGCACGGTTTTGTGAAAGGTAGGTCGTGCCTCACAAACCTTATTGAGTTTTTCGAGAAGGTGACCAAACAGGTGGATGAGGGTAAAGCCGTGGATGTGGTGTATATGGATTTCAGTAAGGCGTTTGATAAGGTTCCCCACGGTAGGCTATTGCAGAAAATACGCAAGTATGGGGTTGAAGGTGATTTAGAGCTTTGGATCAGAAATTGGCTAGCTGAAAGAAGACAGAGGGTGGTGGTTGATGGCAAATGTTCATCCTGGAGTTTAGTTACTAGTGGTGTACCGCAAGGTTCTGTTTTGGGGCCACTGCTGTTTGTCATTTTTATAAACGACCTGGATGAGGGTGTAGAAGGGTGGGTTAGTAAATTTGCGGATGACACGAAGGTCGGTGGAGTTGTGGATAGTGTCGAAGGGTGTTGTAGGGTACAGAGGGACATAGATAGGCTGCAGAGCTGGGCTGAGAGATGGCAAATGGAGTTTAATGCGGAGAAGTGTGAGGTGATTCACTTTGGAAGGAGTAACAGCAATGCAGAGTACTGGGCTAATGGGAAGATTCTTGGTAGTGTAGATGAGCAGAGAGATCTTGGTATCCAGGTACATAAATCCCTGAAAGTTGCTACCCAGGTTAATAGGGCTGTTAAGAAGGCATATGGTGTGTTAGCCTTTATTAGTAGGGGGATCGAGTTTCAGAGCCACGGGGTCATGATGCAGCTGTACAAAACTCTGGTGAGGCCGCACCTGGAGTATTGCGTGCAGTTCTGGTCACCGCATTATAGGAAGGATGTCGAAGCTTTGGAAAGGGTGCAGAGGAGATTTACTAGGATGTTGCCTGGTATGGAAGGAAGGTCTTACGAGGAAAGGCTGAGGGACTTGGGGTTGTTTTCGTTAGAGAGAAGGAGGAGGAGAGGTGACTTAATAGAGACATACAAGATAATCAGAGGGTTAGATAGGGTGGATAGTGAGAGTCTTTTTCCTCGGATGAGGATGGCAAACACGAGGGGACATAGCTTTAAGTTGAGGGGTGAAAGATATAGGACAGATGTCAGAGGTAGTTTCTTTACGCAGAGAGTAGTAGGGGCGTGGAACGCCCTGCCTGCAACAGTAGTAGACTCGCCAACTTTAAGGGCATTTAAGTGGTCATTGGATAGACATATGGATGTAAATGGAATAGTGTAGGTCAGATGATCGGCGCAACATCGAGGGCCGAAGGGCCTGTACTGCGCTGTAATATTCTAATTCTAATTCTAAAAAAGACCTGTGCCATTAAGTCTATATTGCTTTCCTATTCTTTCTGCCAAAATGCATCACCTCACACTCCTCTGTATTAAATTCCACCTGCCACTTCTCTGCGCATTCTGCTAGCCTATCTATATCCTGTTGTAGGCAGTTTGCATCATCCTCACTGCTTACCATTCCTCCAAGTATGGTATCATCGGAAAATTTTGAAATTCTACTTTGAATTCCATGATCCATCTCATTTATATATAACAAAAAAAATGAGTTGGTCCCAGCACTGACCCTTGGAAAACATCACTGTCTACCGTCCTCCAGTGTGTAAAATAACCGTTCACCAGCACTCTGCCCGAACTATCTCTTATTTGAAGGTAGCCCATTGTTCAGCTCCTGTTTTCCTGCCAAACGTTGACTCTAATTTGTTCGCCCCAGCTCAATTTTTACACCGGTTGACTTGTTGAAGTTGAATTTCTCACAGTTAATTATTCTTACTCTGGATTGCTCTTTGTCCTTTCCCATCGTCAACAAAAACCTTATGATACAATGATCGCTGTCCCCTAAATGTTCTCCTACTGATACTTAATCCACTTGGGTCCAGCTCATTCTCGAGAACCAGGTCTAGCAGTGCCTCCTTTCTCGTTGGACTAGCAACATATTGTCGTTTAAAAGTTTCCTGCACACACTGTTGTAACTCCTGCCTCCCTTCGCCCTTTACATTACTACTATCCCAGTCCATATTAGGATAATGAGTGTTCCCCCACTGTAACTACTCTATAATTCTTGCATCTTTCAGTAATTTTCTTGCAGATTTGTTCCTCCATATCCTTCCCATTTGCTGATGGCCGATAGACAACACCGAGCAATGTAAATGAACCTTTTTTGTTCATTAGCTCTATCCAAATAAATTCTGTCCTTCATCCACCTATGCACCCACCAACCCCCACTCCCATCTCCCCACACACGCACCCGGGACTTTCACTCTCTCGAGCACTATAATGTTCTCCTTAATCAATATCACCACTCTTACTCCTTTTCTCCCTTTCCTATTTTTTCTGAACACCTTGTATCCAGGAATATTTAACACCCAGTTCTGCCCTTCTTTGAGCCAGATCTCTGTTATAGCCACAACATCATATTTCCACATGGCAATCTGCACCTGTACCTCACCAGTCTTATTAACCACACTCCGTATTCACATACATGCACATCAACCCTGATGTAAACTTTATTACTTCCTTCCTTACTCAGACCCCAAATAATAACTTTCTAAACCCTACTATAGTGTTATCCATCTCTCCCAATATTCTGTGCACTTTAGAATTCCTCTCTGATGTTTACTCCTGGTTCCCACACACCTGTCAATTTAGTGTAAACCCTCTCCAATAGCACTAACATATCACCCTGCAAGGAAATTAGTCCAGCTCTGTTCAGGTGCAACCGTCCAGCCTGTACAGATCCCACATTCTCCAGAACTGTTCCCAGTGTCCAGGAATCTAAACTTTATCGCTTCTGCAGCATCCTTCCAGCCACACATCCATTTGCACTCTCCTCCTATTTCTATACTCACTCGCACGGGGTACTGGCAGTAATCCGGAGATTACTACATTGAGATGGCTAACTTCTTACCCAGCGCACGGAATTCTGACTGCAGGACCACCTCACTCTTTCTGCCCAGCTCATTCGTACCGATGTGGACTACGACTGCTAGCTGTTCACCACCCCCACCCACCCCCCCAGCCCACCACCTTCATGATGCTCTGCAGCCACTTGGCCCATTGTGTCTCTGATGTCCAAAAAACGACCTCCCCAGCCGAATCCCACCTTCCAGAATTTGGTCCCTAGCTCTGCAGATTAAATCAATTGAGGTGTGGCAAGGTACATTTAAAATGAGATGAGGTTTTCAGCCTCTTCTACCCTTTCACAAAGTGAGTTCCAGACCGCCACCCCACCACACTCTGGGTGATTCTTTTCCTAATCTTCCCTCTACTTTTTCTCCCAATCATTTAAATCCATGCCCTCTTGTCACTGATCTCTCTGCTAAGGTGAATAGACACTTCACCTCCACTCTATGCAGGGCCCTCAGCGTTTTGTACGTTTCAATCAGATCTCCCCTCAGCCTTCTCTGTTCCAAGGAGAACAACCCCAGCCTATCAAATCTTTCCTCATAGCTGCATTTTCCCAGTCCCGGCAAAATGTTTGTAAATCGCCTCTGTACCCTCTCTAGTGCAATTACATCCTTTCTGTAATGAGGTGACCAGAACTCAAGTACTCAAGTTGTGGCCTAACCAATGACGTATACAGTTCCAGCATGATCTCCCTGCTCTTATATTCTATATCTCGGCTAATAAGGGAAAGGATTCCATATGCCTTCTCAACCACCTTATCGACCTATCCTGCTCCCTTCATCTATCTGTGGGCATTCACTCTAAGGTCTGTCACTTCCTCTACACTTCTCAGTATTCTCCCATTAATCGTGCATTCCTTTGCCTTATTTAACCTCCCCAAATGCATCATCTCGCACTTATCCAGCCTGAATTCAATTTGCCACTTCTCTGCCCATCTGACCAGTCCATCAATATCTTCCTGCAGTGTACAGCTATCCTCCTTGCTATCTACCACACGGTCAATCTTTGTATCGTCTGCAAACTTCTTGATTATGCCCCTACTTTTACTTCCATAGTGTTAATATATGCGACATAAAGCAGGGGTCCCAGCACTGAGCCCTGTGGAATTTGTTTTTTTATTCATTCGTGGGATTTGGACGTCACTGTCTGGGCCTGCATTTATTGCCCAACCCTTATTGCCCTTGAACTGAGTGGCTTGTGAGTCCATTTAAGAGTCCATCACATTGTTGTGGGTCTGGAGTCTCATGTGGCCAGATCAGGTAAGGACTGCAGATCTCCTTCCCTAAAGGACATTAGTGAACCAAATGGGCTTTTTCAAACAATCGACAATGGTTTCATGGTCACCATTAGAGTCGCTGTTTAATTCCAGAACTATTAATTGATTTCAAATTTCATTATGTGTCATGGTGAAATTCGAATCCACGTCCCCGGAGTGTTTACCTGGGTTTGCTGGATTTACAAGTGCAGTGACATTGCCACTACACCACTGCCTCCACTAAATGTTGCTGGAAACATCCCTCCAGTCGCTAACACGCTTGTCAACAATGACTCTTTCTTTCCTGCCACTGAGCTAATTTTGCATCCACCTTGCTGCATTTCCCTGGATCCCCTGGGATTTTATTTTTAACAAGTTTGCTATGTGGGCCCTTGCCAAAAGTCTTGCTAAGATCCAAGTAGACCGCATCAAATACGTTAAACTCATCTATCGTCCTTGTTACTTCATTAAAAATCATGCAAGTTAGTCAGACACGATCTTAGCTTAACACGTCTGTGGTGATTATCCTTGATTAACCTATGCCTTTCTAAGTGATAGTTTATCATGTCTCTAAGAATAGATTACAATAATTTTCCCACTCTGAGATTAGACTGACTTTCCTGTATTTATTCGGTCTATCCTTCGCTCCCTTTTTAAACAGTGGTACAATGTTAGCAGTTCTCCAATCCTCCAGCACCACACCTGTATCCAGTGAGAACTGGAAAATCATGGACATACCTTTGGCTATTTCTTCTGTTGCTTCTTTTAACAACCTGGGGTACATTTCATCGCGCCATGGTGATGTATCAACTTTCAATGATGCTAATTCCATTTATACTTCCTCTCTGCCTCTGTTTATCAGATCCAATAATTAATAATCCTCCTCCTTAACTGAAATATCTGCATCGTTCCCCTCTTTTGTGAAGACAGTCACAAAGTATTCACTAAGAACCATATCAGTAACTACTGTCCCTACACATCGGTTCCCTTTTCGGTCATTAATGGGCTCTACTCTCTCCTTAGTTGTCCTCGTAGCCTTAATGTATTGAAAGAAAAAACAGACATGGGTTCACCTTGATTTTGTTTGCCAATATTTATTTATGATCTCTCCTTGCTTTGGTAAATTCCTTTTTGATATCAGCCTCCACTTTCTATATTCCTCTTGGTTTTCTGTTGTATTGAGTTCTCGGTGTGGGACATAAGCTTGCCTTTCCTGCTGTATCTTACCCTGTAGGCTCCTTGACATCCATGGAGCTGGGGAATGAGACAGACTTGATTTATCTACAAAGCGCTGGCACCGACTCGATGAGTAGAAATGACCCATTCTGCGCTAGAATTGACCATGCCACGATGACTCTATGACATGGGTATTCTATTACAACAACTTTCTGATACTGGGAAAGTTTATAATGGACTGGGCAGTATCACCCTGTTGAACCCCGTGATGTAAGTGAAATGTTTGATGCCCCAGAACATGGTTAGCAAATGTCCTTCACAAACAGAGTAAATCAGTTCAGCCCCATTCACAATTCTGCAGTAATTCACAATAGGGAGTAAGTTCGCCTGGTTTTCTCCACATAGGACAGCAGCCAGGCATTTCACTGTGTCCACCACCTCCATGTGGAAAGTATTGTCAGGGTTAGATGAGATATGACACGTTGCCTGGGCGACAGATTTCTTTAGTTGTGTTACTGTTTCTGTGCTCTCTTAGTCCAAACGGGATAAACCTGGTCATCATCACCATTCGGTAGTTCATAAAGAGGAGTCACAGTCTCAGCAAATCGAGGGATGAAGGTCCGCTGATACCCCACCAAACTGAGGATAGGACACAGGGCAGTCTTTGAGGTGGTCAGCGGTAGACACTTGATGAGGGGCAATTGATAACCAACAAGCCTGAGGATAGGTCATGGGCAGTCTTTGAGGTGGACAAGGGTAGACACTCACAATGGGTGAGATTCTAAACGAGTACTTTGCATCGGTATTCACCGAGGAGAGGGACATGACGGATCTTGAGGTTAGGGACAGATGTTTGATTACTCTAGGTCAAGTCGGCATAAGGAGGGAGGAAGTGTTGGGTATTCTAAAAGGCATTAAGGTGGACAAGTCCCCAGGTCCGGATGGGATCTATCCCAGGTTACAGTGGGAAGCGAGAGAGGAAATAGCTGTGGCCTTAACAGATATCTTTGCAACATCCTTAAACACGGGTGAGGTCCCGGAGGACTGGAGAGTTGCTAATGTTGTCCCCATGTTTAAGAAGGGGAGCAGGGATAATCCAGGTAATTATAGACCGGTGAGCCTGACGTCAGTGGTAGGGAAGCTGCTGGAGAAGATGCTGAGGGATAGGATCTGGTCCCATTTGGAAGACAATGGGCTTATCAGTGATAGGAAACATGGTTTTGTGCAGGGAAGGTCATGTCTTACCAACTTAATAGAATTCTTTGAGGAATTGACATTGTTGATTGATGAGGGAAGGGCTGTAGATGTCATATACATGGACTTCAGTAAGGCGTTTGATAAGGTTCCCCATGGTAGGCTGATGGAGAAAGTGAAGGCGCATGGGGTCCAAGGTGTACTAGCTAGATGGATAAAGAACTGGCTGGGCAACAGGAGACAGAGAGTAGCAGTGGAAGGGAGTTTCTCAAAATGGACACGTGTGACCAGTGGTGTTCCACAGGGATCCGTGCTGGGACCACTGTTGTTTGTGATATACATTAATGATTTGGAGGAAAGTATAGGCGGTCTGATCAGCAAGTTTGCAGACGACATTAAGTTTGGTGGAGTAGCAGATAGTGAAAGGGACTGTCAGAGAATACAGCAGAATATAAATAGATTGGAGAGTTGGGAAGAGAAATGGCAGATGGAGTTCAATCAGGGCAAATGCGAGGTGATGCATTTTGGAAGACCCAATTCAAGAGTGAACTATACAGTAAATGGAAAAGTCCTGGTGAAAATTGATGCGCAGAGAGATTTGGGTGTTCAGGTCCATTGTTCCCTGAAGGTGGCAACGCAGGTCAATCGAGTGGTCAAGAAGGCATACGGCATGCTTTCCCTCATCGGACGGGGTATTGAGTACAAGAGTTTGCAGATCATGTTACAGTTGTATAGGACTTTGGTTCGGCCACATTTGGAATACTGCGAGCAGTTCTGGTCGCCACAATACCAAAAGGATGTGGATGCTTTGGAGAGGGTGCAGAGGAGGTTCACCAGGATGTTGCCTGGTATGGAGGGCGCTCGCTATGAAGAGAGGTTGAGTAGATTCGGATTATTTTCATTAGAAAGACGGACGTTGAGGGGGGACCTGATTGACGTGTACAAAATCATGAGAGGTATAGACAGGGTGGACAGCAAGAGGCTTTTTCCCAGAGTGGGGGATTCAATTACGAGGGGACACGAGTTCAAAGTGAAAGGGGAAAAGTTTAGAGGGGATATGCGTGGAAAGTTCTTTACGCAGAGGGTGGTGGGTGCCTGGAACGCGTTGCCAGCGGAGGTGGTAGACGCGGGCACGATAGCATCTTTTAAGATGTATCTAGACAGATACATGAATGGGCAGGAAGTAAAGAGATACAGACCCTTAGAAAATAGGCGACATGTTTTGATAGAGAATTTGGATCGGCGTAGGCTTGGAGGGACGAAGGGCCTGTTCATGTGCTGTAATGTTCTTTGTTCTTTGTTCTTTGATCTTGATGTTGGTCTGGGCTGATGTTGGATGAGCCAATCTGGACACCTAGAAAGGTGACACGATGTTACACCTGGGCCTTACATGGATGGTCTTTTTGTCCAGCTCCCAAAGTAACTGCAGTAGTTCCTGTAAAAGGGTTAAATGTGTGGACACGGTCTGTGGTGATGAAGAGGAGATCATCGACATATTGCAGCAGCAGGAAGACTGTGAAAGGCTCATAAGGGCCCCGGCCATATTTTTGTGGAACATAGTGGGGTTATTGTGGAACCTCTTCTGACAGACATGTCCAGAGGTATCTCTGGTTCTCAGAAGTGAATGTGAATTTAATTTGTTTCTCTAGTTTTACTGGGATACTACAATAACCATTAGAGATATCCAGGGTGGTGAAGACAGCCCTGCCGCTGGGAATCCGGGAGAGTAGGGTGGGTGTCTCTCACATAACCGGGTTCACACAGGGGTGACTGAGTTGAGTTTGTGGTGGTCAGTAGTCAGTCACCAGCTGCCATCCGGTTTTCCAACCGGCAAAATCGGACAGTTAGCAGTGAATGTGTCTTTGTGAATTACACCCTGGTATAACAATAACCTGATGTTGTCTGGAATATATGATATAATCTCAGCTCGGTATGAATACTGCTTCATGGATCATGCAATGGTCAGTCAATTTCTTCAGGTCTGCTCATGTTTCCACAGTCATCTTTATGGGTTGTGAATACACTCAGCACCGACTCAAGAATCGCCTTTACCTCAGGGTGATCAGAGGTGACTGGTTCACACTCCTCTGATATTTTAATCATGAATATTGAGGATGCACTGGACACCAGAGTATGGGTATGTTTTAATGTTCTAAAATATACAAATACAGGGATAATCAATTACTGCTGATAACCTTTGAGCACATTACTGCCCAGTAGTCCCTGTCCATTATGCAGGATCATAGAAAAGGGAGACAGGACTTTGACATGAACTCTGTTCCCTCTCCTATACCACTGTAAGATCCCAGATTACCCAAAAGGTGGTCGAAGGGTCACAAGCAGTTTATTGAGGAGTAACAGTTCAAATACAGCACAGAATAAGAATAGACATAGTAGACATACGACCTGTGACAGGTGAGAAAGGCTTTCTGGCTACGGATCAGATGTTAGAAGCTATTAAAGACATTATAGCAGAGCAGGTAGAGAAATTTAAAGTGATCAGGTATTGTCAGCATGGTTTTGTGAAAGGAACATCTGGTTTAACTAATTTATTGGTGTTCTTTGAAGAAATTACATGTTCTGTGGAGAAAGAGGGACCGTTGGATGTAATGCAGTTAGATTTCCAGAAGACACTTGATAACGTGTCACATCAATGGTCATTGCAGAAACTAAATGCTAATGGTGTAGGGGGTAATATATTGACATGGATAGAAGATTGGCTATCCAACAGAAAACAGAGAGTAGGCAAAATGGGTCATTTTCTGTTTGGTAAGATGTAACGAGTCGTGTGCCACAGAGATCAGTGCTGGGGACATAACTTTTTACAATTTATATAAATGACTTGGATGAAGGGACTCAAGATATGATTGCTAAATTTTCTGATGAAACAAAGACAGATCGGAACGAAAGTTGTGAAGAGGACATAATTGGGCTGCAAAGGGATAATCGATAGCTTACGTTAGTGGGCAAAGATGTGGCAAATGGAGTAAAATGTGGAATTGTCCATTTTATAGGAAGAATAAAAAAGAAACGAATTATCTGAATGGTGAGAGATTGCAGAGCTCTACGATGCAGAGGAACTGGGTGTGCTAGTGTATGAATTGTACAAGGTTATGATGCAGGTACAACAGGTAATCAGCAAACTAATCGAATGTTATCATGTATTGCAGAAGGAATTGAATACAAAAGTATGGAGGTTATATTTCATTTATACAGGACATTGGTGAGACTACATCTGGAGTTCTGTGTAGCTTACTGGTCTCCTTATTTAAGGAGGATGTAAATGTGTTGAAAGCAGTACAGAGAATGTTTACTAGATTAATACCTGGAATGGGTGGGTTGTGTTTTGAGGAAAGGCTGGACAGGCTAGGCTTATATCAGCTGGAGTTTAGAAGATTAAAAGGTGACTTTATTGAAGCATAAGATTCTGAGTTTAAGGTAGAGTAGGTGAGGGCCACAGAGAGAGAAACAGAGAGAGAGAGAGAGAGAGAGAGAAAGCTCACCTCATCTGCTGCGGAAACCCTCATCCATGCCTTTGTTACCTCGAGACTTGACTATTCTAAAACACTTCTGACAGCTCTCCCACATTCTACTCTCTGTAACCTTGTGGTCATCCAAAACTCTGCTGCCATCTTCTAATTTACACCAAATTCTGTTCACCCAACATCACTGCACTCACTGACCGACATTGGCTCTTGGTCCAGTAACACCTCAATTTTATTATTCTCACTCATGTGATCAAATCCCCCCATGTCCTCCCCCCTCTGATTATCCCAATCCCCTGTTCATTTCCAATATTCCTGAACTTTATAAAAGTATTTTTCTAATTCCCTTTTTAAAGTGAGTTTATTTCCCTCTGTCTCCCTCCCTGACCACACATTTCATCTCTCCAGCTCCACTGGTGCTGTGGAAGTTTAGATCCATAACCTGATATGAATTGCACTTCTATTCACATCCAGCACATTGTACAGGACACCCAGGCTGGCCGGGGTGCGAGCGTGGGTGTAACGTGTGTGTGTCTGTAGCGTGAGGAGGGGTCTGAATATGATGTCAATCAGCCATTTCAGCAACTTTGATGTACGTCTTTGAAATTTGGTCGGTGCATGTCCACTGACCACCTGTGTTAGTCACTCTCAGCTGAACATACATTCACACACACCACAGCACAGCCCAGACACTGAGACTTATATATATGCACACACACACACACACACACACACCACAGCCCAGACACTGAGACTTATATATATGCACACACACACACACACACACACACACACACACACACACACACACACACACACACACACACACACCACAGCGCAGACACTGAGACTTATATATATGCACACATACACACACTCACACACACACACACACACACACACACACACACAACAGCCCAGACACTGAGACTTATATATATGCACACACACACACTCACACACACACACACACACACACACACACACACACGCACACACACAACAGCCCAGACACTGAGACGTATATATATGCACACACACACAGACACACGCACACACACTCACACACACCACAGCCCAGACACTGAGACTTATATATATATGCACACACACACACACACACCTCCTCTAGTATTATTTAAAAGGACCAGGCATCCAACGTACAGGTGAGGGGCTTTTGACTTACTTCTGCTATTGTAAAGTTAGTGGAGGTGCTGTGGATGGTTTTCTGGAGGTTGTGTTGTGAGCTGTGCAGACATTCAGGGAGGAGAGAGGACTTGGAGACCCAACTCTGGACGAGGTATGGGGACTGCAGTTACAGTGTCTCTGGGTCTGAAACATGACCAACAAATGGAGAAGAGGCTGCAGAGTGATGGATCTCTGTAAAGAAGGAGGAGGAGGGGGCTCTGCACTACCGACCACGGGTTTTCCAACAGCAAAAGGAGCAGTGGTCATAATATAGAACACTGGGAAACACTACTGTATACGCCCATCGAGTCTGAACAGCAACCTTTCACCACTTCTCTCTGTTTACTGTTCTTTAACCAATGTTATATCCACACTGTCACTGTACATTTAATCCATAGGGTTCAGCTTTCCTAACCTGTCTATTGAATGTCACTTGATCAAACACCTTTTGAAAGTCCATATATATAACTTCAATCACACCACCCTCATCGACCCTCTCCATTGTTTTATCAAAGAACTCCATCAAGTTTACGTCACCACCACCTCTCTCCACTCCTCCACTGTTGTTAAATTATCAGACTGATTATCCGACATCCAGTACAGGATGAGCAGAAATTTCCTCCAATTAAATATTGGGAAGACTGATGCCATTGTTTTCACTCCCCACTCCAACTCTGTTCCCTTGCTATTGATTCCATCCCACTCCCTGGTAACAGTCTGAGATTCAGACAATATGTTTACAACCTTGGTGTCACATTTCATCACAACATGAGCTTTCACCTCATTTTCAGGATATCATTACAACCGCCTATTTTCACCTCAGTAACATCGCCTGACTTCACCCCTGTCTCAGCCCATCTGCTGCTGAAACCTCATTCATGCCTTCATCACCTCGAGATGTGACTGTTCCAACTCACTCCTGGCTGATCTCCCATATCTACTCTCTGTAAACTTGAGGTCATCCAAAACTCTGCTGCCCAAGTCTTAGCTCACACCAAGTCCCTTTCAACCATCACTGACCGACATAGGCTCCCAGTCAAGCAATGTCTTGATTTTAAAATTACCATCCTTGTTTTCATATCCCTCAATGGTCTCGCCTCTCCCTATCTCTGTAATCTCCTCCAGCTCCAGAACCCATCGAGCCATCTGTGCTTCTCGAATTCTGGCCTCTTTTGCATCCGTTTAGATGTTTACAAAGTTATGAGCGGCATGGACAGAGTGGATATTAAGAAGCTTTTTCCCAGGGTGGAAGAGTCAGTTACTTGGGAACTTAGGTTTAAGGTGCGAGGGGCAAAGTTTAGAGGGGATGTGCGAGGCAGGTTTTGACACAGAGGGTGGTGAGTGCCTGGAACTTGCCGCCAGGGGAGGTGGTGGAAGCAGATACGATAGCGACGTTTAAGAGACATCTTGACAAATATATGAATAGGAAGGGAATAGAGGGATATGGGCCCCGGAAGTGCAGAAGGTGTTAGTTCTGGCAGGCATCAAGATCGGCGCAGGCTTGGAGGGCCGAATGGCCTGTTCCTGTGCTGTACTGTTCTTTGTTCTTGGTTCTTTGTTATTTTAATCACTGCACCACTGGCGACCGTGCCTTCTGCTGCCGGGGCCCAATCTCTGCAGTATCCTCCCTACACACTTCCGCCTCTCCATCTCGCTTCCCTCCTTTAAGACATTCCTGAAAACTTTCCTCTTTGGCTAAGCTGTTGGTCCTTTGACCTAATATCTCCTGTTGTATGTCAGTTCGTACTTTGCTTCATAATGCTCCTGTGAAGCATCGTGGGATGGTTTAAAGACAATATCGAAATATAGATTGTTGTTGTTGAAGTTCGCCAGACATCATTTGTCTATAGCATATCGATGTTGCTAACCAGTTACTATCCAATGTTTTTCCAAGCAACAAATATTGTTCTCTTGGGTTGTCACGTCTAAAAGATTCCCCAGCCGTGACTCTAGTCTGACTGGTCAGTAATTACAGCGTTTATCCCATATCTCCTTTTTTAAACAGGATGTAACATTTACAATCCTCCAATCCTCTGTCATCACATCCATATCCAATGAGGATTGGAAGATTCTGGCCAGTGCCTCTGCTATTTCCATCATTCCTTCCCTCAGAAACCCCTATAAATCCCATTCACACATGGTAAGAGTTCCAGTTTATTGTGGTCCAAAAGGTGTTGGATTGAAAGTGGTTGACAGAAACTGTTTGTTCAGTGACTGTAATTAATGTCAGTCTCCTTGGACCCTGATTGTGTCACAGGAGGGTTTCCCTCTCCTATTAATAAGGGACTTCTTTCAATGTGTTATCCCATACTGTCAGCGGGAGCATCACGCCAGGCACTCACAGGGATCAGCGGCTCCAGAGAGAGGGAGAGGATAGATCAGAATCTGAGAACAATGGGTCAGAATCTGAGAACAATGGGTCAGAATCTGAGAACAATAGATTGGAATGTTACAACAATGAGCAAGAGTTTATCCTCAGAACTTTACGATCTTTCTACACATTATGATCGGTTCTCATTAGACTTTCGCATCTACCTCGCACTTCGGATTGCTCAATACATTTATTATCCCATCCTCGCTCTTGTTGGTGTCCCTGGTTAGTATCGGTTTCCAGGTATTTATTCTGTAAACCATGTTTAACTGTATTATATTCCTGTAATTTACTCTACCCTCCTTGCTGCTGTTGTTAATCCCGGTGAATATCTCCAGTAATTACCTTGATTAACCATGTTTAACTGCATTATATTCCTGTAATTTACTCTACCCTCCTTGCTGCTGTTGTTAATCCCGGTGAATATCTCCAGTAATTACCTTGATTAACCATGTTTAACTGCATTACTGCTCCTGTAATTTACTCTACCCTCCTTGCTGCTGTTGTTAATCCCGGTGAATATCTCCAGTAATTACCTTGATTAACCATGTTTAACTGCATTATATTCCTGTAATTTACTCTACCCTCCTTGCTGCTGTTGTTAATCCCGGTGAATATCTCCAGTAATTACCTTGATTAACCATGTTTAACTGTATTATATTCCTGTAATTTACTCTACCCTCCTTGCTGCTGTTGTTAATCCCGGTGAATATCTCCAGTAATTACCTTGATTAACCATGTTTAACTGCATTACTGCTCCTGTAATTTTCTCTGCCCTCCTTGCTGCTGTTGTTATTTCTGCTGAATCTCTATCTCCAGAAATCAGCTGTATAAACCACTGCTAATGGTATTTCAGTTCTTGTAATTTACTGTCTCCTCTTTGCTGCTGATACTGTCTCTATTTCCAGCTAGGAGATCTGTAAATCCTGTTTACTTAAATACTGTTCTGGAATGTAAATTGTGGGAAGAGAGAAGCCAGTGTCATTGGTCCATTGGTCTCCATCACAAACTCCATCCCCTATCTGTGAACCACATACCCGATCCTGAGGCTGAACCAGACAGTTTACAACCTCTGTGTTCTATTTTTACTTGACCTGAGTTCATCTTCAAATACACTCCATCACCAACCCTTCCGACTACCACCTGAGTAATATCACCCGTCTCCACCTCTGCCTCAGCCCATCTGCTGCACAAACCCTCATCTGTGCCTTTGTTAAATCCAAACTTGACTATTCCTAATCTATCCTGGCCACCCTCCCCCATGAACCACAGCCCATCCAGAACTCTGCTGCCTGTATCCTAACTCACACCAAATCCCGATCACCCATCACCCCTGTGCTCACTGATCTACATTGGCTCCCGGTCTGGCAGCACCTTAATTTTAATATTCTCATTTTTGTGTTTGAATCCCTCCATGGCCTCACCACTCCATTAGTCCCATTCCCCAGTCCATTTCCCATATTTCTGCAAATAATATGCCTTCAAACTTTTCTCAATTCTCTTTTTAAAGTGAATTTCTTTCTCGCTGTATCTGTCCCTCGCCAAGATTTGCAACTCTACAGAACCAGCGGTGCTGACGACACAGAAGCTGGAAACATAAAATGATGTCAACCACACACCAGCCACTTCTAGTGTGGTCAGCGCAGTGCCCCATGGTGGGCAGTACACTGGTATGGTCAGCACAGTGCCCCATGGTGGGCAGGGCTCTAGCGAGTCGTGCTATGTTTGTGATGCTCATGTGAGGATGATTTTGAATGTGACTTCAATGTACCAACCAGACAGCTTTGATGTACGTCTTTGAAATCTGGTCTCTGCATGTTCACTGACCGCCTGTTTTCGTCAATGTCAGCTGAATATACATTTAGCATCACAATGAATCCCCTCTAATGTTATTTAAATGGACCAGGGATCCAACTTACGGGTGAGGGCTTTTGACTTACTTCTGCTATTGTAAAGTTAGTGCAGGTGCTGTGGATGGTTTTCCGGAGGTTGTGTTGTGAGCTGCTGCAGACATTCAGGGAGGACAGAGGATTTGGTGACCCAACACTCGACGGGGTATGGGGACTGTAGTTACGGTGTCTCTGGGTCTGTTACATGACCAACAAATGGAGCAGAGGCTGCAGAGAGGGGAAGTTCTGTAAAGCGGGAGGAGAAGGGGGCTCTGCCCTACCCATCCCGGGTTTTCTAAGAACACTTTTCCTTTTCCTATCTACACCTAACCCAGGAGTAGTGTGACTCTGATTCAATAAAGAGATGGTCACAGAGCTGTGTCATCTCCTGCAACACGACCTGGAGCCTCACACCAGGGTGAGGACGGAGCTGTCAGTGCCTGTTAAGGTCACAGTTTCTTTGAACATCTATGTATCTGGATCTTTCCAGGCAGGAGCAGGAAACATATCAAACATAGAGTCATAGTGAGTGGTAGATACATTTATGACACAGAGGAAGGCCAGTCGGCCTCTCTGTGCCAGATCTCTGTGGAATAATCCAGTCAGTTCCACTCCCCCGCTCAATCCCCGTATCTCTGCAAGTGCATTTCCTTCAGGTGTACAACTAGTTTCTTTTTGAAATCATTGATTGTCTCGGCTTCCACCACCCTCATGGGCAGTGAGTTCCAGCTCATTACCATCCACTGTGTAAAAAAGTTCTTCCTCATATTTCCCTGCATCTCTTACCCAAAACCTTCCATCTGTGTCCCCTAGTCTGTGTTTCATCAGTTAATGGGAACAAGTTTTTCCTTGTCTATCTTATCTAAGCCTATCATAATCTTGTCCACCTCTGTCAACTCTCTCTCAATTTCCTTTACTCCAGGGAGAGAAACTCTATCTTCTCCAAACAAACCTTGTAGCTAAACCCCACATCCCTGGAACCATTCTGTTAAATCTCCTTTGCACCCTCTCAGGGACCTTCACATCCTTCCGAAAGTGTGGTGACCAGAACTGGACACAGTTCTCTAGTTGGGGCCGAACCAAAGCTTTATAAAGTTTCAGCATAACTTCCGTGCTTTTGTATCTTTGCCTATAATCATGAAGCCCAATATCTGATGAGCGTTGCTTAACACTCTCCTAATATGTCCTTCCACCTTCAAAGATCAATGCATATGGAGCCCCAGGTCCCTCTGTTCCTGCACAATCTTTAGAACGGTGTCATTAAGTCTATATTACCTTCCTATTCCTTCTGACAAAATGCATCAGCTCACACTCCTCTGTATGAAATTCTACCTGTCAGTTCTCTGTCCATTCTGCTAGCCGATCAATATCCTGTTGCAGGCAGTTTGCAACATCCTTACTGTTTACTACACCTCCAAGTATGGGATCATCAGAACATTTTGAAATTCTATTCTGTATTCCAAGATCCATGTCATTTATATAGAGCAAAAAAACACTGTGGTCGTAGCACTGACCCTTGGGTCACTGTCTACCATGCTCCAGTCTGAAAAACAACCATTTAACACATTTCTCTTTTTTCTGTCCTCTGGACAATTTTTGATCCAATTGGATGCTATTCCATGAGCTTCAGTTTTGCTAATCAAGCTTTTGTTTGGTTCTTCGTCAAATACTTTGATAAAATCCATGTAGCCAACATCCACCACATTCCCTGCATCAACCTTCTCTGAGCATCAACATAAATTCAATTAGTTCAGTCAAGCGTGATCTGCCATTTAGAAATCCGTGCTGACAATCCTTAAATAACTCAAACCTCTCCAAGTGTGTGTTGTCCTTTTTCCCTGATTATTGTTTCTAAAACATTACTCACGACTGATGTGAAACTAACTGACCAGTAGTTGCGAGGCCTGTGTGTTCCCCACTGATAATTCAGGGAGGTGAGGGTGACCATCTATGTCATCAGTTTCTCCCTCAGCAGGGAGAAGCAGGATGAGATATCCTGTGGCTTTGTCAGGAGAGCGGGATTCCTGATGGTGTATGTGTCTCTGCGGGGCCTCCGTGTCGACGGGGAGGGGTACATGAACTGGAGGAACGCTCACACCATTAATGCACAGTTGGTGTGTGAGCATGGCCAGTACATCATGTTGGTGAATGTCCACTATCGTGGCAGCAGCCACCATACATTCATTCTGATGCAGTCAGCCGGTTCCAACACTTTGGCCCCCATGCAGAACCAGAATGTGGCTCCTCGGAGATGAAAAATTCCATTCTCTAGACACAGCCCATGTTTCTACATCCCCAAACCACCTCCCACCGCCAACCAACCACACACAATTAACATGTGTATAACGTGAGCAATGGAGTCACCAGGAACATGGTGGAACAGACCATCGGTGTGATGAAGCAATGCTTCCACTGTCCGAACCTCTCGCGGGGAGTCCTCCAGTACACACTGGAGCAGCTGTCCAAGTTCATGGTGTTCTGCTGCACCCTTCATATCATCACTATCATGAGGACACAGGCATTGGCACCAGGAATCCAGAGGACACCTCAGGAGGAGGAGGTGGAGGCAGGGAGAATATTTCCTGGATGCCATCGACCCGGACAGTTGTTGGAGACTGTCACCTAAGATTCCAGTTCCCATAAGACAACTTCCCTTTCCCACCATGGATCCCCCATTCTCCACCATTACACCCATGCAGACGCCCCATCACAGTGTCGCCTTGGTCACCATCCTGCAATAAAAACCACCAGCAAAAACATTTTCATTAACATCTTTATCCAACAACACATCCAATTATACAAACAAAACTGAACTATTCACCCTTGTGTATTCCCTTAGTGCCTGTCTTGTGGATCCCTCGACTTGCCTAGTGCTCCTACACAGTGTTTCCACAATGGCTACAGCATGGATGGTGGAAGGCTGCTGACTTTCTCTGGGGAGACTGCAGATGGCCTTGAAGGACGTCCTCGAGCAGCTCTGGGCCTTGCGGGCTCGTATTCGGATTGCACCACCTCGACATGGGCAGCAGCAGCCTGGGCTGGCTGATGGGTAACAGCAAGGACACTGGTGGAGTGACAGTGAAGGGAGAACAAATACTGTCATCCTGAGAGAGGACAGCAGGTTCATGCTCCACGGAGACACTGTCACTCCCCCGGGGCGACACCTCAGCAATCCTAGTAATCTACTGGATCACAGATCGCTGGACTGCTGTGAGAGCCTGCAAACCCCTTTGAGCACTGAGATCCACAGCCATGATGACAGCAGTCTGATCCTGCATGGCAGCAAGCATGGATCTCATGTCCTCAATCTGAGCTTCCACTGCAGCACTGAGACTTTGGGTGTCTTCCGTCTGTGCAGCAGTGGAAGCTGAGACAATGGTCACCAGACACTGCATCATGGCTGGGTCCACTAGTGCAGTCATAGAGTTAGTGACCACTTCCACAGGGGAAAGAATGGGCTTCAAGTTCTGTGCAATGTCCTGTGCCACGTTGGAGCCGGACTCCTCCATGTTCCTTGAAAGTGACAACAGGCTGTCTGACAGGACTGTCAATGGACAAAGTATCTCAGTGTACATATCCATCAGCATTCTCCTGTATGCTGTTCCAGCAATGTTTACATCTGAGTCCTGTGTATTATAACTCGTTTGTGACCTCGTCCTCCGGTGAGCTGACACATGAACTATCCTTTCCCCCGACCTGGCTGCAGCTCACTCGTGCTCGGTGACTCACCACGTGCAGATTCCGACTCGAAACCAGCCTCTAAGGTCCACACAGTGTAAGTATTTGATCTGGTGACTATGAATTTCAGACCAAATGATGGGGCATCACTCTCAGTGTTGTGCTGCTGCTCTCTCTGTCTCCTGGAGCTGCTGTGACTGGGAAGCTGGCAGCTTTGGGTTGTCATTAGAAAGTATAAAATCAGAAGAGGAGGGTTGGGGTGAGGGATTGGGGGTGGGATAGAAAGCATGAATTTATGGTCCCGCCATCTGCAGCTTGTACATCATCCCAGACAGCAGGAGGAGGGGGAGGTGGGAGTTAAGAAGAGACATAAGGCAGGTGCATAACATCATGCTGAATGCTCTCGGTGATGCCGGATGCTATGGGCTCTGTCACAGCCGGTCCCATGATGTGAAGAACCATCTCCTCCCTCAGTCTCAGGGGATGATGGTCTGCCTGGTCCACGCCGGTTCACTGCTGCTCTCTGTGATTGTCGGCCACCATGTTCTGTAAGAGAGAGGGCAGAATATCAGTGATTGTGTTGCACTGTGTTTGGGTGATGTGCCTACCATAGCTGAATAGCTGGAGATATGTGGAGGCAGTGAGAGGTGGGTGTGAGGCTGGTATCAGTGGAAGGTGTGTGAGGGTGACGTGGAGTATGTGAATGTTGGGTGTTAGCCCTGAGTGTGAGGGACTGTTGATGGGCGAGTGATGGGGGTGTGGTACATTGAGCAGTGTGAGAGGTTGGTGGTGTTGGGGGTAGGAGATGTCATGTGGAGATGAATTCACTGACATTGACCACACGTGTGAGCTCATTAAACTTCTTCTGGCTCTGCTGCCAGGTCCTCAGGGCCAGACCTCTTGCATTGACCTCCCTGGCCAACTGCTCCCATTCCCTTCGGAGGACGTTCCTTGAGGGTCTCCAGCCCACTCCACGGAAACATGGCCTCTCTCCTCCTTTCAGACTCCATGACTAAGGCCTCCAACACCACATCCGTGAACAGCAGAGCCCTCTCTCTGTCCTAGATTCCATTGACCTTGTCTCCAATTGCAGCATTCCCAATCAGCAACGGCAGCCTCCTGTGATTCAGTGCAACCTCCCGTTAAGAGGGACAGACTGCCTTGAAGAGCTGAAGCCTGGCTGAAATACGAGCCAGCCTCACACACAGTTAGGCCCCTGTTAAGCTTGCAGACAGACAGCAGCGCGGGTCGCTTTGTGGTGTACGTAGAATGCATGGAAATGAGGAGGCAGCAGGACGTTTGTGTGTCACCTGTCTCAACAGGAACGGGGACGGGCAAATCATGACTCCTCTGCTGAAAAAGTGATGCAAACAAGATTTTTTTGCACTTCCGATTGACCTTTCCCTCTTTCACGTTTTTTCTCTTTTTCCCTCAGTCACCTCACACTTTGTCTCTTGCTCATAGAATTAGAGATTGGCGCAGCACAGAAAGAGGCTATTCGGCCCATTGTGTCAGTACTGTCTCTTTGAAAGAGCTATCGAATTAGCTCGTCTCCCAGCCTCTGTCCCCAGACTCATGTTGCCAATGTGGAAAAACCTTTCCTTCAATCTCAGTCTCTCCCTCTTGCAGCAGTCACACAGCTTCCAGCCTCTTCACAGAGCAACAGTCAGCTGAACTTCGTTAACTACTCAGCACCTCCAATTAGGCAGCAGCCAACCCCAGTGCTGTACCTGTCCTCCGAGTATTTAATGGGGGACAGTGTCGAGCGAGCTTTATTCTGGATCTAAGCCGTGCTGTACCTGTCATGGCAGTGTTTGATGGGGACAGTGTAGAGTGAGCTTTACTCTGCATCGAACCTGTACTGACTCTGCCACAAACATGTGTTCATCTAAAACTCTGCTGCCTGTATCTAAACTCAAAGCAAGTCCCATTCATCCATCACTGCAGTGCTCGTTGACCAACATTGGCCCCTTCTCCGGCAACATCTTGATTTGAAAACTCTCATCCTCATGTTCAAACCTAACTCATTCTGAAATGCCCAGTGATGAAACTGTCTCATCTAAATACTAAATGTTATTTTGTTTGTTAGAACCACAGGGACTGCAGTGGTTCAAGATGAAGACTCACCATTTTCTCATGGTAACCAGGGATGGGGAAGTAATGCTGGCTTTGTCAGTATCACCCATATCCTGAGAACAAATAGACAGGATATAAAATAGTCATAAAATCAATGAATTTGTAATTGACAGATTGAAACCAGGCGAGGTCTGTGATCAGAGTGAGACGTCATAACCCAATAAACAAATTATCAACACAATTTATCTCACCAGCTCCTTGTATCTGTCTTTCTGCTGTTGTCTTCATCAGAAAGCAAGTAACAATTAATCTCGGGATTAAAAACTACTGAATGTCAATTGTGCACATGAGATACATACTCAATGGTTTCTGTTATCAGACAGTCAGAGAATCACACAGCACAGGAAGAGACTATTTAACATATCGTACCAGTTCCAGCTCTTTGAAGGACATTTTCAATGATTCCTCTCCCCTGTTCTTTTCTCCAAGTCCAGTAAATCACCCTGTTAGTATTGATCCAATTCCTGACTGAAAGTTTCTGTTAAATCTGCTTCCACAACCCTTTCAGGAAGTGAATTCCAAATCATAAACACTCGCTGTGTAAAGAAAAGAAAATCTCCTCATCTCTCCTCTGTTTGTTTGTTAATCAACATTAAACTGTGTTCTCTGGTTACTGACCCTTCATCCAGTGAAACCAGATTCTCCTCATTTATTCTAGCAAACAACATCTACATTTTCAGCCCCTCTATTAAATCTCCCTTTTAGCTTCTCTGCTCTAAGGAGAACAATCCCAGATTCTCTCCCCATAACTGAAGTCCCTCATCCCTGTTACCATTCTAGTGTAACACCCAGGTACCATCTCCAAGGCCTTGAAATCTTCATAAAGTGTGGTGTCCAGAATTGGAAACAATATCCCGGCTGAGGCTCAAACAGTCATTTCTAGTCTTAGCGGAATGTTCTTGTGTTTTTTTTTTTAATTCTTTGCTTCTAGTTATCAAGCTAAGGATCCCGGATGCCTTTTAAAAATCTTCACAACTTGTCCAGCCACCATTGAAGATTTGTGTACATATGCACCCAGTCTCTGAGTTCCGGTATCACCTTTTAAATGGTGCAGTTTAGTTTCTATTCACTCCCCTTATTATCCCTCACAAAATAATCACTTCCCCAATTCTATGTGTTAAATTTCATTCACCATGTGTATTCTTATTTCACCATCTGACTGTCCATGTCCTCCTGAAGCAGCTACTATCCTTCACACTGGTTACTACATTTATAATTTTCCTGGCTTATGCAAATGTTGAGACTCTGCTCTTCACAAGTAAGTCTTTGTCATGTATCCATTTATCCATATGTCAGGAAGAGTACTGGTTCTAATACTGACCCCTGAGAAATTGCACTGTATACTCCCCCTCCTCCACCAGTCTGAACAATGTCTGTTCACTACTTCTCTCTGCTTTCTGTCCCTGAGTCAGTGTCATATCCACACTATCACATTCACATTAATCCATGTGTTCCATTTTCATAACAGGTCTATGAAATGTCATTTGATCACAGGCCTTTTGAAAGTCTGTTCACATAAGTGTATATACATAATTGCATATGCATGTGCAGGGGTGGAAGATGCTGGTATGGTTCTTAATGAATACTTCGTGTTTCACGTTACAAAAGAGGGGTATGATGTTGATATTGTAGCTAAGGAGGTGGAATATGAAGTATTTGATGTGATATCCATCGGGAGAGAGGACGTATTATTGGGATTAGCATCCTTGAAAGTTGATAAGTCACCAGATCCAGATGAAATGCATCCTCGGCTGTTAAAAGAAGCAAGAGAGGAAATAGCAGAGGGTCTGACCATCATTTTCCAGTCGTCAGTGGGTACAAGTGTGGTGCCAGAGGATTGGAGTACTGTTTACATTATACCTCTCTTTATAACGGGAGCCAGGGTTAGACTGAAAAATTACAGGCCAGTCAGTCTAACCTCAGTAGTGGGCAAATTATTGGAATCTATTCTGCGAGACAGGTTAAACTGTCTGTTAGAAAGGCACAGGCTCATCAAGGATAGTCAGCATGGATTTGTTAAGGGACGCTCTAGTTTGACCAACTTGATTGAATTTTTTTGAAGAAGTAACAAGGAAGATAGATGAGGTAGTGCAGTTCATGTGGCCTACATGGATCTTTTTATCAAGGCTTTTGACAAGGTCCCACATGTCAGACTGGTTCAAAAAATAAAATCCCATGTAATCCAGGGAAATACAGCCAGGTTGATACAAAATTGGCTCAGTGGCAGGAAACAAAGTGTAATTGCTGACGGGTGTTTTATTGACTGGAGGGCTGCTTCCAGTGGCGATCCACAGGGCTCAGTACTGGGTCCCCTGCTGTTTATGGTATATATTAACGATTTGGACGTAAATGTAGAAGCATGATCAAGAGGTATGTCGATGACACACAGATTGGCCATGTAGTAGATAGCGAGGAGGATTGCTGTAGGCTGCAGGAAGATATCGAAGGCAGAAAAGTGCCAAATGGGTTTCAACCTGATTAAGTATGAGGCGATGTAATTGAGGAGGTCAAACAAGGCAAAGGAATATACGATAAATGGGAACATGTGAGACGTGTAGAGGAAGTGAAGGACCTTTGGAGTCAATGTCCACATATACCTGAAGGTAGCAGGACAGGTCCATAAGGTGGTTAAGAAGGCATATGGAATCAATTCCTTTATTAGCCAAAGTATAGAATATAAGAGCACAGAGGTTATGCTGGAACTGTATAACTCTTTGGGTAGATCACAACCTGAGTACTGTGTGCAGTTCAGGTCACCTCATTACAGAAAGGATGTAATTGCACCAGAGAGGGTACAGAGGAGATTTACGAGGATGTTGCCAGGACTGGAAAAATGAAGCTATGAGGAAAGATTGGATAGGCTGGGGTTCTCCTTGGAACAGAGCAGGCTGAGGGGAGATCTGATTGAAATGTACAGCATTTTTAGGGGCCTAGATGGAGTGGAGGTGAAGGGTCTATCCACCTTAGCAGAGAGGTCAGCGATGAGGGGCTTTAGATTTAAAATGATTGGTGGAAAGATTAGAGGGGAGTTGAGGAAAACACTTGTTCACCCAGAAATAGGAAATTGGCTCAGGGGCAGGAAACAAAGGGTAATTGTTGAAGGTATTTTAGAAATTGGAGGGATGTTTCCAGTGGCGTTCCACAAGGCTCAGTACTGTGTCCCCTGCGTTGGTGTGAGTCTGGAACTCACTGCCTGAAAGGGTAGTTCATGCAGGGACCCTCAACCTATTCAAATGAAGTCTGGATATGCAGCTCAAGTTCTGCAATCTGCAGGGTTATTAAACAAATGCTGGAAGGTGGAATTAGAACAGATGGATCGTTTATCGGCTGGCCTCTTTCTGTGCCTTAACCTTTCTTTGTTTCTATGATTCCATTACACGAAACTCGCTATTCTCATTAACACTCACAGTTATGTCCGCAACGAACTCGATCAAGATTAGAAAATGATTTTCCGTTAACCTATCTCTGCTGCTTGTCATTTATTAACCCATGATTTTACAGGCAACAAGTGCTTCGTGCTGGGTTACGGCCTCCAGAAGTTTCCAACAACCAACATTAGACTGACTGGTCAGTAGTTACAGGGTTTGTACAACCTCTCCTTTTGTAAACAAGGTGTAAATTTTCAGCCTTCCAGTCCTCTGTCACCACTCCCATATCCAAGGAGGATTCGAAGATTCTGACCAGTGCTGCTGCTGTTTCCACAATTCTTTCCCTCATTGAATCTCAGATATCCTATCCAGACTGGATAAATGTTCTACTTTATTGTGGTACAAAAAGTGTTGGATTGAAAGGAGTTAACTGAACCTGTTTGTTCAGTGACTGTAATCAATGTCAGTCTCCATAGGCCCTAATTGTGTCACTGGAGGGTTTCCATCTTCTATTAATAAGGGGCTCCTTTCAATGCATTATCCCACATTGTCAGCGGGAACATCACCGCCGGAATTAACAGGGATCAGCAGCTCCAGAGAGAGAGGGAGAGGATAGATCAGAATCTGAGAACAATAGACTGGAATGTTACAACAATGGGTCAGAATCTGAGAATAATAGATTGGAATGTTACAACAATGGGTCAGAATCTGAGGATAATAGACTGGAATGTTACAACAATGGACAGCAGGAGTTTCTCCCATTGGTTTTACTGGCTCACTGCTGATTATTTTTTGATAACATTTGAACGGCGGATCTTTTATGCTCTGAAGATGATTCAATCGATTTATTATCCCATCCTCGCTATTATTGGTGTCCCTGGTAAGTCTCTGTATCCAACTATTAGTTTTATAAACCATATTTCACGGATTTGGAATTCTTGTCATTTAAATCGTGTCTTCAGTTTCTGTCACAAACTCTATTCCCTATTCACGTTCTACATTCCCTCACTGGCAATTGTCTAAGGCTGAACCAGGAAGTTTATAACCTCTGCTATCTATTTAATGCTGATCTGAGTTCATTCCCATATTCTCTCCATCCGCAACCCTGCCTATTGTTTCGGCCAGGTGAGGAGGGGTCACAGTCGCTTCTCTTGTCCTTCCTCTTATTTGACCGCAATAGGGTTTGTCCTTTTTAGAGAGTGGATGTGCTAACCATCTCAGTGAGTATTTTACCGTTTCCCTTTGATGTGATAGTGAAGGAACCGTGAGTTTATTATGCTTAACAATCTAAACCCGATCGAAATAAAATCATTAAAAGTACACCACACACACACTCACGAGAATCACACACAACGATATTACAGAGTGAGAAGTACATTTGTGGTTGTATTGGAGTCCTAAATTAATTTTGAAAAATACATACTTATTCTGTGATGTTGGTAGATTCGGTGGTCTTCTGGCTCAATTTGTATTCTTGAAGTATTTGGCTGGTCAAAATGCCCTTTGTTGCTGGCCCACGTGGCTCAGTGTTTTCTTGGTGGCAGACTTGTGGGTGGCTATCTTCCCCTGGTGTCTCTGTCTGTAGTAATCTGTAGGCTTGGAGGGTCCACAGTCACATGTGTTTTTCAAACGTGTGTTGTTATCTTGACAGAGAGACGGAGAGAGAGAGGGAGGATGCAGTCCTTCTGCTTCTACACAGTTTGAATCACTGACTTGTCTGTCTTTGTCCAGGGGAAGCTCCCAGCTTTCACAGAGATGGACAGAAGGCCGCATGACTGATTCACTGTGTTCTCTGGTCACTTATAATGTGATTCAAGGTTAGGAACTTCTATCTCCCCAGGACTCAGGATACCAGTATTTACACTTGGAAGAGTTTGTTCTTTTAAAGTCAATGTGTCAGGGTGGCCTTGTATGCCGTGTTAATGAATGCAATCTACGGTAATTCGATAACGAGAGCAAGCCAACGTTTTCGCTCCACGCTCATCAGACATGTATCTCCTGTTGGAGATCTTGGAATGTGAAAAGGTTTTTCAGATACCAATTGCGGTGGCAATCTTGGCTCCCAGATTTTTCAAGGCTAACTGTAGGATTTTTTCCATTAAAGTTTACTGTAAGTTTCCAACCGATGAATTAAAATTCCTCATTTGACTAATTGTGTTATCTTGACACCGCTGCAGCACACGGAAAGAAATGTGATAACAGGAACATTTCATTACATAATTGTGGGAAGAAATAGAGGGAAACACACATTCAATCTCAATAATAACTTCTCAAATTGACACATTAATCTTAGAATTACTGCAGCTGACAGTGTCTGTTACAGTTGTGCTGACTTAATTGCGTTGGAGTTTTGTCTGGGATGGTTACGTGTCGGGTTCCACCCTGGACAATTCATCAGCAATTACATTGTTTTTTTTTCTCTCTTGCAATGAAGCTTGAATCATTCAGCTTCCTGCACCTTGATAATCTTTCTCCCTAAACCGACAGTGTGTAATGCATTGTTTATTTTAGCCCCTGTGAGGTGTTTGAGGTTTCATCTGGGCCTTTGTTCTTGCTGAGTTCTGCTTTGAAATTGTTGTGTTTGATGAGCTTTGGGTTTGGGATCTGATCATTGGGTTCTTCAGTGGGTAGATCCACACTGACCTCACTTTTAGCTTTCTGGTGAGGTACACAAGTGCTGTTCACTTTAGGGTATTTTCCCTTCCCTTTTCTCATTACTATGGGGAGGATTCTTTTTCTGATCTTCCCTATGTCCTCTGGGACATTAGTGCTCACAAGCGTCTGTCCGGCTTTCACTGCACTCTCCTGTAGCACTTCCACTAGGTCAGCCATCTCCCTCACCATTGTCTTACCTTTTTGGAAACCTTTCTTTGTCCTTGCACGTTTCTGAAAATGCTGTTGGCAGCCTTTTTAGGGTACCTGTTTGTCCTGCATTTAAGGAGGAGAGCATGTGGTCTAATTTCTCTAACATTTCAGGGTTGGCTAATTGGAGAGTAGGGGGTTTTAGTTGGGAATCCTCCTGACCCTCCTCTAACCTGTCCTCACTGTCCTTTTCAATCCTTCCCTCCTGACTGTCTGACAGATCTGTACTTGTCTGTCCCCTCCACAGCCTTCACTTTTTTTCCTTTGGTCTGCTGTGTCAATTAAATAATTTACCTGACTATATCTTTTGCCACTCGACATGGACCACTGAACTGGGCTTTTAGGGGTTCACCCTGCATTGGGAGGAATAACAATACATGGTCTCTGTCCTGAAATGTTCTGGCCGCGGTATTTTTGCCTGCTTACATTTTCATAGCTATCTGGGAGGTTTTTAGGTATTCCTGAGCCATTGCAGAGGCTCTCGTGAACTATTCCCAGAGCATGGAAATGTTGTCTAACATGGAAGACTCATCCCTGTGTCCCAAAGACTTCTCCTTGATTAGTTAAAGAGGATCTGTCCTCTCGTGTCTATAAACTGATTCAAAGAGACTAAAGCCAGTGGAATCACTGGATAAGTCCCTGGTAACCAACAGGAGAAATCCCAGCCCTTTGTTAAAGTCATAGGGTTACTCATAGCAGTATGAGCTGATCATTGCCTTTAGGGTCTGGTGGTACCGCTCCAAAGCCCCTTGTGACTGCGGGTGCTAGGCTCAGGAGTTTTGCTGGGTTATGTTCAGATTACCCATGACATTTTCAAAAATACTGGACATTAAATGTGTGCCCAGGTCCATCTGGATCTCAGCAGGCAACCCATATCGTGTAAAGAATTGGTTCAGACCCTCCACCACTACATTGGCTGAGATAGCTCCTCAGGGAATGGCCTCTGGGTATTGGTCCACTACGTCCATAATGGTGAGAAGATACTGGTAGACCCCACTTTGTTTTCCGCAGGTGTCCCACACAATCCACCAGCACTCTGCTGAAGGGTTCCCCAAAAACTGTATGGGAATTAGGGATGCAGGTTTTATTGCCGGTTGTGGCTTCCGCACAACCTGGCACATGTGACCAGTTTTACAGAGCTCCACCACATCTTCGTGGAACAAAGAACAGTACAGCACACGAACAGGCCATTCGGCCCTCCAAGCCTGCGCCGATCTTGATGCCTGCCTAAACTAAAATCTTCTGCACTTCCAGGGACTGTATCCTCTATTCCCATCCTATTCATGTATTTGTCAAGATGCCTCTTAAACGTCGCTATCGTACCTGCTTCCACCACCTCCACCGGCAGCAAATTCCAGGCACTCACCATCCTCTGTGTAAAGAACTTTCCTCGCACATCCCCTCTAAACTTTGCCCCTCTCACCGCAAACCTATTTTTCCTAGTAACTGACTCTCCCACCCTGGGAAAAAGCTTCTGACTATCCACTCTGTCCATGCCACTCATAACTTTGTAAACCTCCATCATGTCGCCCCTCCACCTCCGTCGTTCCAGTGAAAACAATCCGAGTTTATCCAACCTCTCCTCATAGCTAATGCTCTCCAGACCAGGCAACATCCTGGTAAACCTCTTCTTTACCCTCTCCAAGGCCTCCACGTCCTTCTTGTAGTGTGGCGACCAGAATTGCACACATTATTCTAAGTGTGGCCTAACTAAGGTTCTGTACAGCTGCAGCATGACTTGCCAATTTTTATACTCTATGCCCCGACCGATGAAGGCAAGCATGCTGGATGCCTTCTTGACTACCTTATCTACCTGCGTTGCCATTTTCAGCGACCTGTGGACCTGTACGCCCAGATCTCTCTGCCTGTCAATACTCCTAAGGGTTCTGCCATTGACTGTATACGTCCCACTGCATTAGACCTTCCAAAATGCATTACCACATATTTGTCCGGATTAAACTCCATCAGCCATTTCTCCGCCCAAGTATCCAACCGATCTATATCCTGCTGTATCCTTTGACAATCCTCATCACTATCCACAACTCCACCAATATTTGTGTTGTCCACAAACTTACTAATCAGACCAGCTACATTTTCCTCCAAATCATTTATAGACACTACAAACAGCAAAGGTCACAGAACTGCGGAACACCACAAGTCACAGCGCACCATTCAGATAAACACCCTTCCACTGCTACCCTCTGTCTTCTATGCCCGAGCCAGTTCTGTATCCATCTTGCCAGCTCATCTCTGATCCCGTGTGACTTCACCTTTTGTATCAGTCTGCCATGAGGGACCTTGTCAAAGGCTTTACTGAAGTCCATGTAGAGAACATCCACTGCCCTTCCTTCATCAATCATCTTCGTTACTTCCTCAAAAAACTCAATCAAGTTAGTGAGACACGACCTCCCCTCCACAAAACCATGCTGCCTCTCGCTAATCAGTTCGTTGGTTTCTAAATGGGAGTAAATCCTGTCCCGAAGAATGCTCTCTAATAATTTCTCTATCACTGACGTAAGGCTCACCAGCCTATAATTTCCTGGATTATCCTTGCTACCCTTCTTAAACAAAGGAACAACATTGGCTATTCTCCAGTCCTCTGGGACCTCACCTGTAGCAAATGAGGATGCAAAGATTTCAATCAAGGACCCAGCAATTTCTTCCCTTGCCTCCCTCAGTATTCTGTGGTAGATCTCATCAGGCCCTGGGGACTTATCTACCTTAATGCTTTGCAAGACGCCCAACGCCTCCTTTTTGATAACAACATGACCGAGACTATCTGCACTCCCTTCCATTGGCTTATCATCCACCAAGTCCTTCACTTTGGTGAATTGTGAGTTGTGGCCAGTCTAAATGTTCTCTTATGCGGTCTTCGATTTTTCGTACACCGACATGTCCAGTCAGTGGATGTTCGTGGGCCATTCCTAATATTTCTGTAAGGGTCCCCAGCGGCACCACTATGCGGTGAACCACTGTCCAGTCTTCATCCTTAGGTCTGTGAGCAGGTCTCCACTGCCACATCAGCTCCTCATTCTTTAAATAGTAGCACTCTGCAACTCCCTCTGCTTCAGTTTTGGTTTGGACAGTCTGTGCTATTTTTTTAACACAGAGACTCAACTAAGGACGATCTGTTTAACACATACTTTGGGTCCTCTAACTTCCCAAAGAAGGTTTGAGACAACCAGACAGTAGGGTCATCCGTCTGCTGTGTAAGTTCAGGAGATTGTTTGGCCATGGACCGAGTCACCACACAATCAGGGAGAATGCCTGGGACCTTCTTCTGTAACTTCTGTCTCTCTGACCTCTTTTGGTGTCTCAAGAACTACTGGGGAAGCTGCCACCTTTTCCCTTGTCAGATCATTACCCAGGAGCAGGTCGACCCATACACCGGTAATCTAGGTACAATTCCCATGGTTACCGGTCCTGAAACTGGGTCACACACCAAGTGCAGCTGATATAAAGGTATGGACATATACTGTCTTCCGATAGCATTCACTCACACTCCAGCATTCACTGTACTCTCTGGAGGAAAGGTGATGCCTTTTCCCAGGTGAAGGGATTGGGTGGCCCCTGTATCCCTCAGTATGACGATGGGCTTGCTTGCCGCACTCGAGGGGTATGGGGTCACTTTTCCTTGGAATACAAAATCCTGGTAACTCTGGGATTTTGTTAAGTTTCCCACACGCTCGGCGGTAGGTTTACTGGGCCTGACTGCGACAGTTAAAAGCACAGCCTGATCTGCTGTGTTTTCCATCATGGCCCGTTTTCCTGCACTGCTCTGGTGGACCCTGATTAATCCTACAGGTTTTCCCCGTCACGTCCATTAGTCATCTCGATGGTGATCTGCCTTATTCCAGTGAAAACATACAGATCTTCAGCCATTACTCCTGCTCTCAGTACCGTCCTATTTGGCCTGAGGATGGACCCTTGTGTGTCCCACTTTTCGTTCTTGCCCATGGCTGCTCGGACTCCGATCACCCTTCCACCTTTTATTCTCGGATCTTTGGGGTGACTAGGAACGGAGTTCCCTCTGGGGTTAAGGCTTTGCGTACAAGGGAAAATTCATCAGCCAGAATATCTGTGAACCTTCTGGCCCTCTATGTGGGTTTTAATGCGAGGGGGCGAGTTTGTGAACTCCTCGAGGAGGATCACCGCTCTGAGGGTTTCATATGTGGGCTCTATCTTGAGCGCTCATATCACTGGCCAAAAACAAACACAAAATGGACTGTAAAATCCTCTACAGGTATGGAAAAAGGAAAAGTTTAGCTAAGACAAATGTGGGTCCATTACAGGCAGTGTCAGGAGAATTTATAATGGGGAATTGAGAAATGGCAGAGAAGCTAAATGATTATTTTGTGTCTGCCTGAGGAAGATACAAGAAATCTCCCAGAGTTAGAGATCTAAGGGACTAGGGGGATTGAGGAAGTGAAGGAAATTAGTATGAGTAAGATGGTTAGCTTGGAGAAATTAATAGAGCTGAAGGTTGACAAGTCCCCAGGACCTGATATTCTACATCGCAGAGTGTTGAAAGAGGTAGCTTTGGAAATAGTGGATACATTGGTGAATATCTTTCAATATTCTGTAGATTCTGGAACTGTTCCTGTAGATTAGAAGATAGAAAATGTCTCCCCAGTATTTAAGAATGGACGGAGAGAGCAAACAGGGCACTACAGACATGTTCGCCTTACATCAGTCGCTGGGAACAAGCTATACTCTATTCTAAAGAATGTGATAAATGGATCTGATTGGGCAGAGTCAACATGGATATATAAATGGGAAACAATGTTTGACGAACCTGTTGCAGTTATTTGAGGATGTTGCGCACAGATTTGATAAAGGGGAGTCGGTGGACGTGGTATACTTGGATTTTCAGAAGGCTTTTGATAAAGTCCCCGACAGGATGTTGGTTAGTAAAATTGAAGCACAAGGAATAGGAGATAATGTACTGGCATGGATTAAGGATTAGTTAACAGGCAGAATTGCCGACCACGCTCTGGAAGTGGTTCAAGAGTTCACCTACCTAGGCTCAACTATCACCAGTAACCTGTCTCTAGATGCAGAAATCAACAAGCGCATGGGAAAGGCTTCCACTGCTATGTCCAGACTGGCCAAGAGAGTGTGGGAAAATGGCGCACTGACACGGAACACAAAAGTCCGAGTGTATCAAGCCTGTGTCCTCAGTACCTTGCTCTATGGCAGCGAGGCCTGGACAACGTATGTCAGCCAAGAGCGACGTCTCAATTCATTCCATCTTCGCTGCCTCCGGAGAATACTTGGCATCAGGTGGCAGGACCGTATCTCCAACACAGAAGTCCTCGAGGCGGCCAACATCCCCAGCTTGTACACCCTACTGAGTCAGCGGCGCTTGAGATGGCTTGGCCATGTGAGCCGCATGGAAGATGGCAGGATCCCCAAAGACACATTGTACAGCGAGCTCCCCACTGGTATCAGACCCTTCGGCCATCCATGTCTCCGCTTTAAAGACGTCTGCAAACGCGACATGAAATCCTGTGACATTGATCACAAGTCGTGGGAGTCAGTTGCCAGCGTTCGCCAGAGCTGGCGGGCAGCCATAAAGACAGGGCTAAAATGTGACGAGTCTAAGAGACTTAGTAGTTGGCAGGAAAAAGACAGAGGCGCAAGGGGAGAGTCAACTGTGCAACAGCCCCGACAAACAAATTTCTCTGCAGCACCTGTGGAAGAGCCTGTCACTCTAGAATTGGGCTTTATAGCCACTCCAGGCGCTGCTTCACAAACCACTGACCACCTCCAGGCGCGTATCCATTGTCTCTCGAGATAAGGAGGCCCAAAGAAGAAGAACAGGCAGAAAGCAGAGTAGGAATAAATGAGTCATTCTTGCCTTGGCAGGCTGTGATGAGTGGGGTACTGCAGGGATCAGTGCTTGGGCCCCGGCTGTTCACAATATGTATCAATGACTTGGATGTGGGGACCAATGTAATATTTCCAGGTTTTCAGATGCCAGTAAACTAGATGGGAATGAGTGTTGCGAGGAAGATGCAAAACGGCTTCAAGGGGATTTGGACGGACTTCGTGAGTGGGCAAGAACATGGCAGTTGAAATATAATGTGGAAAGATGTGAGGTTATCCACTTCGGTCGCAGGAACAGATGTGCAGAGTATTTCTTAAACGGTAAGAGATTAGAAAGTGTAGTTGTACGAAGCGACCTGGATGTCCTCATCAATAAGTCACTGAAAACAAACATGCAGGTGCAGAAAGCAGTTAGGAAGACTAATGGTATGTTAGCCTTTATTGAAGTGGATTTGAGTGCAGTAGTAGTGACGTTTTGCTGCAATTGTGTGGAAACTTGGTTAGACTGCCCCTGGAGTAATGTGTGCAGTTTTGGTCCCCTTACCTTAGGAAGGATGTTATGATCATAGAGGGAGTGCAATGACGGTTCATCAGACTTGTTCCCGAGATGGCGGGAGCATCCCATGAAGAGAGATTGGAGAAACTGGGCCTGTATTCTCTAGAGTTTCGAAGAATAAGAGGTGATGTCACTGAAACCTACAAAATACTGAAAGTGATAGACAGGGTAGATGCAGCTAACATGTTTCCCCTGGTTGGGGAATCTAGAACCAGGGGAAACAATTTCGAAATAAGTGGAAATCCACTGAAGACAGAGATGAGGAGACATGCCTTTTCTCAGAGGGTTGTGAATCTTTGGAATTCTCTACCCCGGAGGGCTGTGGAAGCTCAGTATTTGAGTATGTTTAAAGCAGAGATTAACAGATTTCTAAAGGGAGTCATAGAGTCGTACAGCATAGAAACAGGCCCTTCGACCCACCGTGTCTGGGCTGACTATGATGCCGATCTATACTAATCCCAACTGCTTGCATTAATTCCATATCCCTCGATGCTGTGTTCATTCAAGTACCTGTCCAGATGCCTCTTAAATGTCACTACTGTTCCTGCCTCCACCACTTCCTCAGGCAGATCATTCCAAATACCCACTATTCTTTGTGTGAAACATTTACCCCTTTGATCCCTTTAGACCTCCTCCCTCTCAACTTAAATCTACGCACTCTAGTTTTAGTCACCCCTAGCATGGGAAACAGACTCTGGCTATCTACCCTACCTATGCCTCTCTTAATTTTATGTACCTCTATCATGTCTCCTCTCAGCCTCCTTCGCTGCAGGGAAATCAGACCCAGCCTATCCAGTCTCTCTTTATAACTCAAGCCCTTCAAACCAGGCAACATCCTTTTGAATCTTTTCTGCACCCTCTCTCTCTTAATCACATCTTTTGTGTAGTGTGACGACCAGAACTGCCCACAATACTCCAAATGCGGCCTAACCAATGTTACGTACAAATGTAACATGATGTCCCAATTGGTGTACTCAATGCCCCGGCCTAAATACCAGTGACATAACGGGAAATGGGGATTGTGTCGGAAAAAGGCATTGAAGTGGATGATCAGCTATTATCATATTGAATGGTGGAACAGGCTCGATGTCCTACTGCAGCTCCTATGTTCCAATGTTCCGAAATTGCTTAACTCTTTCAAACGCCAGGTAGGTTTGGTCAGGCTGCTTTACAAAGATTCTGAATTTTTGCTGGTCCAGCTCCAGTACTATCTCATATGGGCCCAGGATAGCATTTTCAGTCCTCTCATAATCTGATGAACTTTCATCTTTTCCTATTATTTTATTTTGTAAAACCAGCGTCCAGTTCTCTGACGGTCATTGCAGTTGCGTTGAAAATGTTTTAAAAGGAAAGAAAAGTGCTGCCACATCCTCCTCATTGAACTTTAGAATGAACTGGGAGAACTTTAAGAGCTCAGCACATGGTCATGATTTCGGGATAGCTCCGTCAGCAGCTGTGCCTTCACTGGGTGTACTGGATCTTCATCTAGTTGTTTGAGCCGCCATAATTCCCTTTCCTCCTTCTCCTTCTGGAACACTCTTACTTTTTCCCTTTCTTGACACTCACTCTGCTCTTTCTCGCTCTCTCTGGACTTCCAATTCTAGTCCTTTCTGTTCTAGTTTTACCTTAGCTAACATTACTCTATCTGTTACTGATTCTAACCCTGTTTGAGCCTTCAGCTTCAAGTGAAAAATGGTTGGCCACAAGTCTAACGATTACGTATTCCCTAGCGTTTGGCCGGAGTGTAATCCCGAACCTTCCGGCTACATTACTCAACTTTTCAGCAGACAGGGCGTTTAACCTATACCAAGTTACTTCACTCTGTATGTAACTCCTTTATTGGCAATATAACTCCTTTATTCAAAAAGGGAGGGAGACAGAAAGTAGGAAACTACAGGCCAGTTAGCTTCACATTTGTCTTGGGGAAAAATTTAGAAGATATTATTAGAGATGATATAGCCGGCACTCAGAACAAATCGAGGTAATCAGGCAGAATCAACATGGATTTATGAAAGTTAAGTCATGTTTAATCAGTTTGTTGGATTTCTTTGATGGAGTTTCTTTGATGGGAGGAAGTGTTGGGTATTCTAAAAGGCATTAAGGTGGACAAGTCCCCAGGTCCGGATGGGATCTATCCCAGGTTACTGTGGGAAGCGAGAGAGGAAATAGTTGGGGCCTTAACAGATATCTTTGCAACATCCTTAAACACGGGTGAGGTCCTGGAGGACTGGAGAATTGCTAATGTTGTCCCCTTGCTTAAGAAGGGTAGCAGGGAAAATCCAGGTAATTATAGACCGGTGAGCCTGACATCAGTGGTAGGGAAGCTGCTGGAGAAGATACTGAGGCATAGGATCTATTCCCATCTGGAAGGAAATGGGCCTATCAGTGATAGGCAACATGGTTTTGTGCAGGGAAGGTCATGTCTTACCAACTTAATAGAATTCTTTGAGGAAGTGACAAAGTTGATTGATGAGGGAAGGGCTGCAGATGTCATATACATGGACTTCAGTAAGGCGTTTGATAAGGTTCCCCATGGTAGGCTGATGGAGAAAGTGAAGGCACATGGGGTCCAAGGTGTACTAGCTGGACAGATAAAGAACTGGCTGGGCAACAGGAGACAGAGAGTAGCAGTGGAAGGGAGTTTCTCAAAATGGAGACGTGTGACCAGTGGTGTTCCACAGGGATCCGTGCTGGGACCACTGTTGTTTGTAATATACATAAATGATTTGGAGGAAAGGATAGGTGGTCTGATTAGCAAGTTTGCAGACGACACTAAGATTGGTGGAGTAGCAGATACTGAAGGGGACAGTCAGAGAAGACAGCAGAATATAGATAGACTGGAGAGTTGGGCAGAGAAATGGCAGATGGAGTTCAATCAGGGCAAATGCGAGGTGATGCATTTTGGAAGATCCAATTCAAGAGTGAGCTATACAGGAAATGGAAAAGTCCTGGGGAAAATTGATGTACAGAGAGATTTGGGTGTTCAGGTCCATTGTTCCCTGAAGGTGGCAACGCAGGTCAATAGAGTGGTCAAGAAGGCATACGGCATGCTTTCCTTCATCGGACGGGGTATTGAGTACAAGAGTTGGCAGGTCATGTTACAGTTGTATAGGACTTTGATTCGGCCACATTTGGAATACTGCGTGCAGTTCTGGTCGCCACATTACCAAAAGGATGTAGATGCTTTGGAGAGGGTGCAGAGGAGGTTCACCAGGATGTTGCCTGGTATGGAGGGCGCTAGCTATGAAGAGAGGTTGAGTAGATTAGGATTATTTTCATTAGAAAGACAGAGGTTGAGGGGGAGACCTGATTGAGGTGTACAGAATCATGAGAGGTATAGACAGGGTGGATAGCAAGAAGCTTTTTCCCAGAGTGGGGGATTCAATTACAAGGGAACATGAGTTCAAAGTGAAAGGGGAAAAGTTTAGGGGGGATATGTGTGGAAAGTTCTTTATGCAGATGGTGGTGGGTGCATGGAACGCATTACCAGTGGAGGTGGTAGACGCGGGCACGATAGCGTCTTTTAAGATGTATCTAGACAGATACATGAATGGGCAGGAAGTAAGGAGATACAGACCCTTAGAAAATAGGCGATAGGTTTAGATAGAGGATTTGGATCGGCGTAGGCTTGGAGGGCCGAAGGGCCTGTTCCTGTGCTGTAATTTTCTTTGTTCTTTGTTCTTTGAGTTACATGTGCTGTGGATGAAGGAGAACCGGTGGATGTACCGCACTTAGATTTCTATAAGGCATTTGATAAGATGCAACATCAAAGTTTATCGTGGAAAATAAAAGCTCATGGTGTCGGGGGTAACATATTGGTCTGGAAAGAAGATTGACTAGCTAACAGGAAACCGAATGTCAGCATAAATGTGTAATTTTCTTGTTGGCAAGATGAAACGAGTGGTGTACCACAGGGATCTTCAACTTTTTACAATTTATATAAATGAATTGGATGAAGGGACCGAATTGCTAAATTTTCCCATGACACAAAGATATGTAGGAAACTAAGCTGTGAACAGGACATAGGGGACTGCAAAGGAATATAGATAGGTTAAGTGAGTGGGAAAAGACCTGGAAAATGGAGTATACTGCAGGAAAGTGTGAAATTGCCCACTTTGGCAGGAAGAATAAAAAAGAAGCCTGTTATCTAAATGGTGAGAGATTGCAGTGCTCTGAGATGCAGAGGGATCTGGGTGTCCAAGTGCATGAATCACAAATGGCTAGTATGCAGGTACAGCACGCAATTGGAAAACTAATAGAATGTTATTGTTTACTGCAAGAGAAATTGAATAGCAAAGTATGGAGGTCATGCTTCAGTTTCACAGGGCATTGGTGAGACCACATCTGGAGTATTGTGTACAGTATTGGTCTCCTTGTTAATGGAATAATGTAAATGTATTGGGGCAGTACAGAGAAGGCTATTTAGACTGATACCTGGCATGGGCGGGCCGTCTTATGTGGGAATATTGGACAGGCGAGGCTTGTATCCGCTGGAATTTACAAGAGTAAGAGGAGACTTGATTGAAACATATAGGACTCTGAGGGGTCTTGACGGGGTGGATGTGGAAAGGATGTTTCCCATTGTGGGAGAATCTAGAATTAGGGGTCACTATTTAAAAATAAGGGGGTCACCCATTTAACACACAGATGAGGAGATTTTTTTCCTGTGAGGGTCATGTGTTTTTGGAAATCTCTTCCTCAAAAGGCGCTGGAAGCAGAGTCTTTGAATATTTGTAAGGCAGAGGTAGATAGATTATTGAGAAGCAAGGGGGTGAAAGGTTATCGGGGGCAGGCGGAAATGTGAAGTCGAGTTTACAATCAGATTAGTCATGACCTTATTGAATGGCAGAGCAGGCTTGAGGGGCCGAGTGGCCTACTCGTGATCCGAATTCATCTGTTCATATTTTCATAAGCTGTGGCTTCGGATGGTACTGTCTCCGAATGTAAACTTTTTAGTGCTGTAGCAGCGAAAGCCACAATAAAACCTACATTGAAATCTTCATTTTTTTCTGGGAATCAATTGTTTTTCCTACTTCTAATTTCTCGTTTGTCATTGGGTTACAATCAATTTCTGTTACAGCCATGTGAGGAGGGGTCCCAGATCCCCTCTTCTCCTATCTCTCATTTGACCACAATAGGGTTTTTCACATTGGACGTGCTGACCACCTCAGTGAGTATTTTACCTTATATCTTTATTGTGCTCGTGAAAGAGCAAGTCAGACAGGTTTTCTTGAGATTAAACAAGAGGTGAGTTTATTATACTTAACGATCTAAACTGGATCTGAATAAAATAATAAACATGCACGCTACTCATTCACGCATACACTCAAACGAGAATCACACACAAATAAATTAGAGTGAGAAATACATTGGTGTTGGATGAGAGGCCATGATAATTTTAAAAAAACATTTACAGTCTGTGAGGTTGGATAATTCTGTGGTCTGCGCCTTTGCCACCCTTACATATGAGTTTCATGTCATCTGCAGGAGTTGAAATTGTTTATTTTTACATTTAAGTCGATATCATGCATCTATCTATATGTCAGGAACAGCACTGGTTCTAATACTGACCCTCGAGAAACATCACTGTATACTTCTCCTCCCCCAGAATAAACAATGTCTGTTCACAACTTCTCTCTGCTTTCTGTCCCTGAGTCAATGTCCTATCCAAACTATCACTGTCACATTAATCCATGTCATCCAGTTTTTCATAACAAGTCTATGAAATGTCATTTGATGACAGGCCTTTTGAAAGATCATATACATAACACGAATCAAGCTGCCCTCATCAACACTCACAGTTATGTCATCAACTATCTTGATCAAGATTATCAGACATGATTGGTTATCAAGCTATCCATCCTGTTTGTCATTTATTATCAGATGTTTTTCCAAGAAAGATATATTTTTGAGCTGGGTTATGGCCTCCAGAAATTTCCAATCGCCGACATAAGACTGATTGGTCAGAAGTTACAGGGTTTATCCAATCTCCTTTTTTTAAACAGGGTGCATAATTTACAGTCCTCCACTCCCCTGTCACTACTCCCATAGCCAAGGAGGAGTGAAAGCTTCTAGCCAGTGACTCTGCCACTCCTTCCCTTAACAAACCTCACACATCCCATCCAGTCTGGGTAAATGTTCTACTTTATTTTGGAACACTAATGGTTGGTTTGACAGGGGTTAACTGTATCTGTTTGTTCAGTGTGTGTAATTAATGTCAGTCTCCATGGACCCTAATTGTGTCATTGGAGAGTTTTCCACTTCTATTAATAAGGGATTTCCTCCAATGTGTTGTTCCAAGCCGGGAGCATCACCCTCACACTAACAGCAGCTCCAGAGAGCGGAAAAGGATTGATCAGAATCTGAGAGCAATATATTGGAGTTTTACAACAATGGATCATAATCTGAGAATAATAGATTGGAATGTTTCAAAAATGGGCAGAAAGAGTTTTTCCTATTGGTTTGGCGAAGTTACTGCAGATTATTATTGGAGAACATTAGAAAGGAGAATCTATTATGTACTAAAGATGATTGAAACGATTTACTATCCCATCCTCGCTATTATTGGTGTCCCTGGTAAGTCTCTGTATCCAACTATTATATCTATAAACCATATGTCACTGATTTGTGTTCTTGCCATGTAAATCCTGGGAATACTGAAGCCTCTGTCTTCAGTCCATCTCACAAAATCTGTTCCCGATCCACTGTCTGTATCCACCTCACTAGCCAATATCTGAGGCTGAACCGGACAGTTTACTACCTCTATGTTCTATTTATACCTGAGCTGAGTTCATCGCCATGTTCTCTCCATCACTTAACCTGCCTACTGCCATTTCTGTAATATCACCCGTCTCCACCTCTGTCTCAAAACATCTCCTGCATAAACCCTCATCCGCGCCTTTGTTAAATCCACACTAGACTATTCCAATTCTGTCCTGGTCACCCTTCCAGTTATAATCCTCCATAAACCACAGCCCATCCGGAACTCAGCTGCCTGTGTTCTAACTCACATCAAATCCTGATCACCCATCACCCCTGTGCTCACTGATCTACATTGGCTCCCGGTCTGGCAGCACCTTAATTTAAATATTCCCATTCTTGTGTTTGAATCCCTCCATGGCCTCACCCCTCCAATTAGTCCCATTCCCCTGTCCATATTCCATATTCTTGAAAATCATATCAGAATTGGACACAATTCTCCAGCTGGGACCAAACCAATGATGCATAAAAATCAGCATTTCCTCCTGAGTTTTATTACTCTGTGCCTCTCTCTAACACCAAGGACACTACATGTTACCTTCAATGATCTGTGTGTGTACACCGCAGGTCTCTCTAATCCTTCACCCACGTTATAATGGTACCATTTAGTTTATATTGTTTCTCCTCATACGTCCTACCCAAATGTCTCACTTCACACTTCACTGTGTTAAATTACATCTGCCATGTTCCTGCCCATTTCACCAGTCAGTCTCTGTCCTCCTGAAGTCTGTTACGATCCTTCTCACTGTTTGTTAACATTTCTGAGTTTCCTGCCATCTGAAAACTTTGACATTATCCCCTCTGTACACAAGCCCATTGCATTAACATACAGCAACTGTGATCCCAACAGTGACCCTGGGGAATCCCACTGTGTACTTCCCTCCAGACTGAACAACAACCATTCTCCACTACTCTCTGCTTTCTGTCAATTAGCTAATTTCCTGCATGCTGGCATTGAATATAAAAAAGAGCTGCATTTCTATAGCGCCTTTCATGACCACTGGACGTCACAAAGCATCTTACTGCCAACTGGTACTTTTTAAAGTGTGGTCACTCTTGTAATCTATGACTGAGAGCAAACTCCCACAAGCAGCAATGTGATAATAATCAGTCCTGTTTTTGTGATGTTGATTGAATGATAAATATTGACCAGGATAGTACGATGGGATATTTAACATCCACCTGAGAGGAGAGACGGGGCCTTGGTTTAACGTTTCATTCAAAAGATGGTGCATCTGGCAGTGCAATACTCACTCGGTATTGCACTGCAGTGTCAGCCTTGATTCTTATGATCAAGTCCTGCTGTGACACTTGATCCTCGAACCTTGTGACTGAAAGGGGAGAGAACGACAAAGTGAGCCACTGCTGACATTGACCCTTTAATCCCATGTGTTTCTAATTTGGTAACACGGCTATTATGTGATACATTATCAAACACCTGGTGAAAGAATAGGAGTATTGGGAAAGTACAGGCAGGAACAATCATAGGAATTATAGAATAGCATTGCACTGAAGGAGGCCATTTGGTCCATCAAGTCTGTGCTGTCACTTTTGAAGAGCTTCCAGTTAGTCCCTCACCCGGGCTCTTTCACAGATTCTTCCATTTTTTCTGCCTTAAGATATCTATCCAATTCCCTTTTGGAATCTACTATTGACTCTATATCCTTCAGCCTATCAGACCACACATTGCAAATCCGAAACACCCATTGCATAAAAAAATCCCTGTGTCACCTTTGCTTCTTGTGTCCAATCACCGTAAATCTGTGTCCTCTGGTTAATGGCCCCTCGCACATTGAAAACAATTTCACTTTATTTAATTTATCTAAACTCCACATAATCTTAAACATTTCGATCAGACCTCCTTTTAAATTTCCCTACTCTAAGGTGAACAATCCCAGCTACATAACTGTAATTCCTCATCCCTGGAAATGTTCCAGTGAAACTCTTTTATCCCCTCTCCAAAGGTTTAATGTCCTTCCTAAAGTGGGTTTTCCATTATTGGACACAGTACTCCAGGTGCAGATGAACTAGTCTTTTCTATGGGATTAATATAACATCCTGACTATTCTACTCTGTGTCTCTATTAATAAAGCCTAAGAATATATTTGCTTTGTCAAATGTTTGTTTACCTGTCCAGCTAACTTCAAAGATAGCACACAAACACCCAAGGTCTCTCTTATTCTCACCACCTGTAAAGTGGTACCACGTAGCTTGTATTATCTCTCCTCATGCATCGGCATGCAGCTCGACATCACCTTTTCAAGGGCAATTATGGATGGACAATAAATACTGGCCCAGCCAACGACACCCACATCCCATGAATAAATAATATAGTAAAATATTCTCACAACGCATCACCTCACACATCTGCCATGTCAATAAAATATTAGGACGACTGAAGCCAGTGTTTTCAAACCCCACATCAAACGTTCCCGAGCTACATACTCCATCCCTCTCCTTGGCAACTGTCTGAGACTAAACCAAACTGTTCACAAGCTGCTGTCATAGTTGACCCTGCGATGATATTCCTACAAAATATTGACGCTGCCACTAGAATTGACTATTTCCACCTCTGTATCATCACACAACGTTGCCCCTCTCTCAGCTTTTCTGCTGATGAAAGACATCCCCTTGCCTGTGTTACCTGTAGACTTGACTATTCCAACACACTCCTGGCTGGTCTCCCACATTCTACCCTCTATAAACTTGAGGTGATCCAAAACAGTGCTGTCCATGTCCTAACTTACACCAAGTCCTGTTTACCCATCACCCCCTGTACTCACTGACCTACATTGGATCCTGGTCAGTAACACCTCAATTTTAAAACTCTTAGCCTTCTTTTCTAATCACTCATTGCCTCACCGCTCCCTATATCAGCACACATCTAATTCTGGCCTCTTGAGCATCCCCCATTTTAATTGCTCTACCATTGGGAGCCGTGCCTTCAGCTGCCGAGGTCCTAAGCATGGAAGAGAAGAGCAGAACTTCTTCAAGGTAGGCATTCCTGGAGTAGACGTGGCAGTGAATTAAACACTAAAATAAAAACAAAATACTGCCGATGCTGGAACTCTGAAATGAGAACATAAAGTGTTGGAAATACTTAGCAAGTCTGGAAGCATCTGTGTAGAGAGAAACAGAGTTAATGTTTCAGATCTATGACCCTTCATCGGAACTGGTAAACGTTAGAAATGTGACAGTCTGTCATTTAATCTCTCCCCTCTCTGTCCCATGACTGTCCTTCCTTCTTCTTCTTCTTCCCCCTTCTCCTCTTTCAGTTGCTCAAAGACTGTTACATTTCTAACGTTTACCAGTTCTGATGAATGGTCACAGATCTGAAACATTAACTCTATTTCTCTCTACACAGATGCTGCCAGACTTGCTGAGTATTTCCGGCACTTTCTGTTGTCATCCCTAAGCCCTGGAATTCTCTCCCTAAACTCTAAACGCAGTAAGTTGCACAGAGTCCAGATTTAGGGAGTACGGCTTGTACAGAGTGCTAGATGCAGTAAAGTTAATGAGTGACTGAATTTTGAGTTGATCTCTTTCCAAAATTTAGTTATTTTTTACATTTAGCATTTCCCTTAATTTTAATCTGCACTTGTAGTTTCTTTCACAGTCTGTTAGTGACAGCTGGACAGTTAATTGATGATCATGGAATAGGAGGGTAGGACAGCTTGGATAATACAGAAACTGGCTTAATGAAAGATAACAGTGAGTTGTGGTAGATAGTTGTTTTTCAGATTGGAGGAAGGTAGACAGTGGTGTTCCCCAAGGGTCAGTGCTAGGACCACTGCTTTTTTTATGATATGTATAAATAATTTGGAGATTGGAATACAGAGCAATATTTCCAAATTTGCTGATAATGACAAACTTGGAGGCGCAGCAGACAGTGAGGTTGATACCGATCAATGTAACAGGACATAGATAAACTAGCAGAACGAGCAGCCAAGAGGCAGATGGAATTTAATATAGACAAGTGTGAGGTGATACATTTTATCAGAAGCAACAGGTTGAGGCAGTGTACACTTAATGGCACAGTTCTCAAGAGTGTGGTACACTTCTCAAGAGTGTGCAGAGGCAGAAGGACATAGGTTTGATGTACATAGATACTTAAAGGTGGCAGGACATATTAAGAGAGTCGTTCGTAAAGCATATGAGATCTTTGGATTCGTAAATAGAGGTAGTGAGTACAGAATAAGTAAAGTCATGCTGTAACTTTATGAAGCTCTCGTTATGCCCCAACTGGAGGACTGCATCCAGTTCTGTTCACCACACTTTAGGAAGGATCTGAGGGTCCTTGACAGGGTGTTGAGGAGATTTTCCAGAATGGTTCCAGGGATGGAGGATTTCAGCTACAAGGTTAGTTTGGAAAAGCTGGGATTGTTTTCCATGGAGTACAGGAGATTAAGAGGAGATTTGATAGAGGTATATAAGATGGTAACATGTTTGGATAATGTAGACAGGAAAATATGTTCCCATGAGTTAATGGTGCAAGCACTAGAGTTCAGGTTGTGGACAAGTGATACGGAGGATGTGAGGTACAACATTTTTACACAGCGAGTGGGAAAGGCCTGGAAATCACTGCCTACGAGGGTGGTGGAAACAGAGATGGTGAATGATTTCAGAAGGATATTGGGTGAACAATTGAGGGAAATAAACTTGCAGGAACATGGAGACAGAGCTGGGGAATGAGACTGACTGGATTTATCTACAAAGAGCTGGCATGGACTCGATGGGCCGAATGGTCTCATTCCCTGCTGAAATGACCACGACTCTCTGACAGCAGAATACTATTATTACTGCTTTCCTGTAATGGGAAAGTTTATAATGGACTGGGCAGTATCACCCTGTTGAACCCCGTGATGTAAGTGAAATGTTTGATGTCCCAGAACGTGGTTAATTAATGTCCTTCACAAACAGAGTAAATCAGTTCAGTCCCACTCACCATTCTGGATCATTCACAATAGGGTTTCTCCTGGTTTTCTCTACATAGGTCAGCAGTCAGGCTTTTCACTGTGTCCCCCAACTCCATGTGGAAAGTCTTGTCAGGGTTAGGTGAGATAAGACACGTTGTGGGACAGATTTCTTCAATTGTATTACTGCTTCCGTGATCTCTTCAGTCCAACTGGGTTAAACCTGGTCATCATCACCATTAGGTAGTTCATAAAGAGGAGGCACAGTCTCTGCAAATCGAGGGATGAGGGTCCACTGATACGCTATCAGCCTGAGGATAGGACACAGGGCAGTCTTTGAGATGGCCAGGGGTAGACACTGGATGAGGGTCCACTGATACCCTATCAGCCTGAGGATAGGACACAGGGCAGTCTTTGAGATGGCCAGGGGTAGACACTGGATGAGGGTCCACTGATACCCCACCAGTCTGAGGTTAGGACACAGGGCAGTCTTTGAGATGGACAGGGGTAGACACTGGATGAGGGTCCATTGATACCCCACCAGTCTGAGGTTAGGACACAGGGCAGGCTTTGAGATGGACAGGGGTAGACACTGGATGAGGGTCCATTGATACCCCACCAGCCTGAGAATAGGACACAGGGCAGTCTTTGAGATGGACAGCGGTAGACACTGGATGATGGTCCATTGATACCCCACCAGTCTGAGGATAGGACACAGGGCAGTCTTTGAGATGGACAGGGGTAGACACTGGATGAGGGTCCATTGATATCCCACCAGCCTCAGGATTGGACACAGGGCAGTCTTTGAGGTGGACAGGGGTAGACACTGGATGAGGGTCCATTGATACCCCACCAGCCTGAGGATAGGACACAGGGCAGTCTTTGAGATGGACAGGGGTAGACACTGGATGAGGGTCCATTGATACCCCACCAGCCTGAGGATAGGACACAGGGCAGTCTTTGAGGTGGACAGGTGTAGACACTGGATGGTCTCATCTTTTGCTGAAACCCTCATTCATGCCTTTGTTACCTCGAGACTTGACTATTCTAGCACACTCCTGGCTGCTCTCCCACATTCTACTCTCTGTAACCTTGTGGTCATCCAAAACTCTGCTGCATTCTTCTAATTTACACCAAATTCTGTTCACCCAACATCCCTGTGCTCACTGGCCTACATTGTCTCTTAGTCCAGTAACACCTCAATTTTAATATTCCCACTCGTATGATCAAATCCCTCCATAGCATCACCCCTCTGATTATCCCAATCCCCTGTCCATTTCCAATATTCCTGAAACTGACCACACATTTCATCTCTCCAGCTCCACTGGTGCTGTGGATGTTTGGATCCATAACATGGTGTGAGCTGCACTGCCGGTCACATCCAGTACATTGTACAGGACACCCAGGCTGGCCGGGGTGCTAGCGTGGGTGTAACGTGTGTGTGTGTCTGTAGCATGAGGAGGGGTCTGAATATGGTGTCAATCAGCCATTCCGGCAGCTTTGATATACGTCTTTCAAACTTGGTCTGTGCTTATCCACTGACTGTCTGTGTCAGTCTCTCTCAGCTGAACATACATTCAGCAGCACAAGGAACCCCCTCTAGTGCTATTGAAAATGACCAGGCATCCAGCTTAAAGGTGAGGGGCTTTTGACTTACATCTGCTATTATAAAGTTGGTGGAGGTGCTGTGGATGGTTTTCTGGAGGCTGTGTTGTGAGCTGCTGCAAACAGTCAGGGAGGACAGAGGATTTGGTGACCCAACTCTGGACGAGGTTTGGGGACTGTAGTTACAGTGTCTCTCGAGATGCTTCTCTCTTTGTGTTGGGAATTCCTGGACGGGGTAGATCTTATAATCCGTGTTAAGGAGGAAGACCAGACGCCAGTTCGTAAGCAAGCAGAGATCACCCCTCTTCAGCAACAGGATGACAACCGCCCTGTGCCACGAGAGGGGCACCTCACGGGTCGCCAGGCTTTCCCCCAGGACCCGCATGTATTTGTCCCCCAGGACGTCCAGGAACACGCTGCCAAACTCCACGGTCAGCTCATCCTGCCACAGCGATTTGCTCCTTGAGAACTGGTGGAGGGCACCGTACAGCTCCGCCAATGTGAGCGGAGACTCCAATCCTTTGGCAGGTCCTCCTATAAAACTCTGCACGTGTCCTCGCTGGAGGGGTTCAGAGAAAACAACACACTGTAATAGGTATGGTCCAGGAAGCCCATTCCCTCCGGATCTGTGATGGAGGATCCGTCATCAACCAGCAGCTCAACGAGCTGCTTATGGACCCCCGGCCATTTTTCCAGTGAGTAGAAGAAACAGGAAATCTTCCAGTCCAAATCTTCCAGGATCTGGATCTGCGACCTTAAATATGCGCCTCGGGACGATATGAATTGCAGGTCCCTCAGCGCGCCCTTCTTCTCTTTGCACACCTGTCACAGCGTGGGGTCTGTGATGGCCTGATTGAGATGGGACTCCAAGTCGAGCACCTCCCTCTCTAGGCGCCATTCTCGGTTTCCCGCCTCTTGGTCGACCCCTTTGCTTACTTCTGACAGAAGACATGGATGTGAGGCTTGCCACATCCCGCCATAGACTCAGGGAGAGGACGCCCCCCTGCTTCCTTCTCCAGCCGGCCCAGATCGACGGAATGAGTCATGGAATCGCTCGTCCTCCAGCAGCCAGTTGTAAAAAGTGCCAGTACACGGTACCCTCCCGTGTGCAGAGTGGAGTTAACTCCGCCCACACCAGGTGGTAGTCTGAGCACGGCACCAGCCACATGAAGGCCACCAAGATGCAGGAGGCGTATGCCTGTGAAATGTAGAGTCGGTCAATTCGGAACTCTCCTCCTGAGGCCTCCTGATGAGGGCACTGGAGTTGGGATGGAGATTCCACCAGGCGACCACCAAGTCGAGGGAGTTGATCCATCAAGTCACCCTGCCACTCCAGGAGCCAGGTAGCATCGTCTCCCAATGTGGGTTTCCTGCAGAAAGCTCATCGCATATCTCCCTTCCCTGAGGACTGTGAGATTGTGAAAACGGCTGAGAGACGCCCCCTGCTCCTGTTGATGTTGAGTCTGGCTATGGATATCTTCATGTCAACAATACCACCATCCTGTCACCAATACCTTACTGTGAGGAGAGAGTGGAACTGCTCATCGCCTTCCACTCCCCCAGCAATCCAGAGAGGACACATTGAACAGACATCACACGATCTTTTTCACATTTACCACCCACCTTGAGGGCAAGACGGACAGACCTGATGATCAGCGCCAGCTCCACACACTGGTCAAGGGCCAGCTGAACTTTATTGTGACAATCCCTGCAAGCAGCAATGAAGTTCCGGAGTTCTGCAATGGGCATGAGAGGAGACTCGGTAGGAGGCATGAGGGAGTCCACCACCTCAATGGCAATGGATTCAAGGTCGTCCTCCATGCCCCACACCGAGTCCCCATCCTCCTCCGTGCCGTCACCGCCCGTGGCCTACACATCCACCACACTCTGTGGAGTGGAAATCCAGGCCACGACAGCTAGTCTCACCTCCCTCATGATCGAACCCGCAGGATCGATGGTGGAGGAGTCATTCCTAGATTCCTCTGGGGAAACTAGGAATATGAGTGCCTGTGGTTCAGGACACCCTCTCCCCCTCCGTCCCCGGGCTTGTGATCAGCCAAGGGCGAGGCAGTTGAGTCTCGACATTGGAAATCCAGCCGGAGCGGGACCCGAGGTAGAGAGAGGAGGCCATCTCCCACCCTGCCAGCGCCACAATACCAGCAGACAGGGCACTGTTAACATTATTCAAATCAACCTCCAGGGCGGATCCATCCTGGATGGCAGGAACAGGTGGCCGAGAGCGTTGACCCTCACAGATCTCAGCCCCACCCAGGACACCGGACCAAGTGGGAGATGGAATGTTTTCTCCTGGTGGATCCGCAGGCTCCCCCATCAGGGGAGGGGAGCTTCACCACTACCACCCCCCACCCCCCAACCTCGCGTGTTGTGAAAGGTACAGAGGCTTCTGTACCCACTCCATTTTGTGGGATAAAAAGCTGTAACTTAGGCCTCGAGCTCCAATGGTACTGGTAGCGCGGGGAGTCCGAGGACCAACCAGGAGACAGACCCTGTTCGTCTCGCAATCTGCAGTGAAGGGACGCCTCCTTCTCTTATTCATGGAGAGGTGAGGAGGTTCAGAGACCTCGGTCTCATTAGACATCTCTGTTTCTACCTCCAAACCCTCCACTGTGTAGAGGGAGATTTACTCTGGATCTAACCCCGTTTGTTTTAAAGCTGGCCTTTATACCTCAGGCCCCTTTTGTATTTTTGTCGATGGGGACTTTATTCCCCAGGTCCCCTTTATATAAATTTTAAAATAATTTTATTAAAATAGATAAATAAACCAAATGCTCAAATTAAAATGCCATTCTCGGCATTACTGATGCATCTTTTTTCTTTGTATCCCAGCCCCTGCGGTATCCACCGATGGTGGAAGGCCTCAAGTGTGCCAGATTCTGAATAGATCCCGGTTAAACACAGGAACTTCAGTCCGTGTCATCCACACCCATAGCGGCAGGAGGTGGAAAGAGGGTTTTCAAGGTTTTTACCTACAGGAACAATCAAAGTGCCAGAGCTCACATTTCCTCTGTCCCTGAGTGTCATTACTCATTATCCCCCCTGGAGGAACACCTCTCTCTCTCTCTCACTCACTCACTCCCTCTCTCACTCTCTCTCTCTCTCTGTGTCTCTCTTTCTCTCTGTCTCCTTCCCAGCTGAAAGCAATTGCTATTTAACACTCCAACATCCATGTTATCAAAACTTTTGTCCTCCCCACTCACACCAGTTTAAAATGTAACGATACACACATGTTAAACAACCAGCTACTTTCAGACAGCATGCAGGACCAGACGTAACTGACCGTAATAGACACTGGCTGAGACAGACAAAGAAATCAAACAGGAAACTTCAAATACAAAAACAGACCCACATACTCAAGCACAAGCTTTTCCTCCTGTTCTCCTCAGACAGTGTTTCAGCCTTACTGTGGCTCCGAAAGATTTCCTTTCCTTTTCTATCTCAATCTCACACGTGACTTGGTGGGATTGAGAGTAACAGACTGTTCCATTTGGTGTTGTCACCACATTAACGGGACAGCCTGTCAAGGAGGTTACCTTAACGGGACAGATTGGTAAACGTTCTCCCGCTCCAACATTGTCCACATCTGAGGCCTCCTGCTCAGTTTTAGTACCACCTGTGTGATACTCTGCTTTTTGTGAAGGCTGCTACACCCGCCTGGGAGCTGCTTTCCCTCTGGGTTTGCAATCACTGAAAGTTGGACCTGCACTGTGTCTTCCGGTGGGGTCACTCCTGTAACTCCCTAAGGACACCTCTAGAATCCTCTAACTGCTGGGTCAACTGGACATTATCCTGTGTGACAGTGACAATATGTTTCTCTGCTAACTCTAACTGCTGCTGAACTGCACAAGCCTGTCCTGCATTAAGTGGCTGTTGTTGTATAGTGACATTAAAGTACACCAGCTTATTGTGTAACTCATGTAGCTGTGTCTGCTGCTGCTGCTGGGTCTGTTCACTTTGAACTACCATTTCTCTCACCTGTGACTCTCACACTTCCTCATCGCACTGTGCACGGTGTAATGCTGCACATGGAGTCAGATTTAAAGTCTTTTCACCCTTCTGATGTTTAGCCAAGACGTGTACCTGGATAAACTTCACTATATTTTAAAAGGAACGTGTGCATGCTTCCATCGACAGTCTCCGAACAGGGACTGGATACTGTCCATATTACACTTAGTGCTTAACTCTTCCTCATATGTTTCCCAGAGACCCTTCTTCCCATTGTCTTTTTGTGACATAATGTGTATTTAAAGAGACATCACTGGGTCAGTATAATCGTCTGCCCCTCAAAAGAGTTTATCCCTGCAAGAATTTTCACTGGTCAAACGAATATTCCTATGTTTGCAAAACTTTGCTACAACAGCCTCGGTTTGCATTGTAGTCAAAGTCCCGGGTTTCAGCTCCACTTGTAAGATCTGGGGTTTGATTTAATGTAATTGTCAGACTTAGGTCAAGTACAATGACAGTCTATGTTGGGAGATCAGATCTAAAAGGGACTTGCAGCTCAGACTAGTTATCAAACTACATGGATACAAGGCTGTTTTCACAAGCTTCACAGACTGAATGAAGTTCTGCACAATAAGCAGAACATGGTAATATTGAGCAAAGGGAAGTGGTCAACAGTTGTGTTCACAATGGAACACCCGGTGCTCAACCTCCGGTTAACTGTGGAACCTTGTCTCTTCATTGGAGTCTATCTTCTGTCTTCTTCCTGATGATGATGTGCGCTTTTGGGGTCTTACAAGCTCTTAATTTATACACATTTCCCAGCTTGGTTCTGTTCCATATTAGGTAAAAGGCCATTTCTGTTCATTTGATTGGTCAGTCATTAACTAACTACCCTTCCATGATGGTACTTTGAGCCTGGTTTAAGTCATTGTCATTGTCGTTCAGTGGGGGGTGGGGGGGAGGGGCCTCTAGATTCCAGCTGCCTTGACTCTATGAATTCCTTTACAATGTCTTGTTTTGAAATGCAAATAAACTAGAAATTCTCGAAGTAGCAGTTTGTAAGACGTCAGGAATGTAAGGGATTTGCATTGTTTAATTGTCCTGTGGTTCAAAATGTGTCTGTGACCAGGAATGAAATCTGCTATTTTTTGTTCTGTTAACAATCCTGATGCATCTGTAACATCCACAAGGGGTGATGAAATTACTGAAGGAAATGTAAACACATGCTCACCATCAAGGCAGTATCTCATATCATCGTCTGAACAAAGAATTAGACATCTCATTGGACAATTGTAGCCTACGGTGGATTTTGATAGGACAGTGTGATCTTGTCAGTGAAACATTCAGCCCACCTTGATATGAAAGGTGCAAAATCATTGGAAATAGTGATTCTGTGATAAGGTCGAGGAGACTGGTCAGCGACAGAACGATTAGCAGGGAGGGAAATGCTCACTGGGTTATCATGTATGCATGACTCTTTGCAACATGTTTGTGACTAATGGGTGTATTGTTCACCGGTACATTGTGAATGGGTATTTTGTATAATTGTAAACTAGTAGTATTCCTACTGAATCTAGTAGAGTCATTGGTGTTTAATTTGAGCTTTGAGTGCTGTCTCATTCTTTCTTGTAATTCTCATGTTTGAACCATAGAGTAACCAATCAAAAAGATGACAGTTTATAAACAACATTTGTTTATATATGTGGACATGAGGCTTCACATTATCATTGCCAGGAATGTAGACACAAAGACCTGTGTCCAGAGTTATGTCCTAGACAGCTTATAAACAACATTTGTTTATATATGTGGACATGAGGCTTCACATTATCATTGTCAGGAATGTAGACACAAAGACCTGTGTCCAGAGTTATGTCCTAGACAGTTTATAAACAACATTTGTTTATATATGTGGACATGAGGCTTCACATTATCATTGTCAGGAATGTAGACACAAAGACCTGTGTCCAGAGTTATGTCCGAGACAGTTTATAAACAACATTTGTTTATATATGTGGACATGAGGCTTCACATTATCATTGCCAGGAATGTAGACACAAAGACCTCTGTCCAGAGTTATGTCCTAGACAGTTTATAAACAACATTTGTTTATATATGTGGACATGAGGCTTCACATTATCATTGCCAGGAATGTAGACACAAAGACCTCTGTCCAGAGTTATGTCCTAGACAGTTTATAAACAACATTTGTTTATATATGTGGACATGAGGCTTCACATTATCATTGCCAGGAATGTAGACACAAAGACCTGTGTCCAGAGTTATGTCCGAGACAGTTTATAAACAACATTTGTTTATATATGTGGACATGAGGCTTCACATTATCATTGTCAGGAATGTAGACACAAAGACCTGTGTCCAGAGTTATGTCCTAGACAGTTTATAAACAACATTTGTTTATATATGTGGACATGAGGCTTCACATTATCATTGCCAGGAATGTAGACACAAAGACCTGTCTCCAGAGTTATGTCCTAGACGAGTTAACGACCCTTATGAAAATCTCTGGAATACCATTCCTACATCTTTATTGTCCATCCATAATTATTCTTGACACTGAGTGGCTTGCTAGACTATTTCAGAGGAAAGTTAAAAGTGAACCACATTGAGTTAAATGGAGACCAGAACAGATAAGGATGGTAGATCTCCTTCCCTAAAGGACATTAGTGAACCAGATAGATTGTTATAAAAATCGATGATGGCTTCATGGCAACATTATTAAGTCCAGATTTCAATTCCAGCTTTTTATTCATCAATTGAATGCATTACATAATTGAATTTTAAATTCCACCATCAGTTATGGTGGGCTTTGAACCCATGTCCCCAGGGAATGAGACTGCGCCTCTAGATTACTAGTTCGGTGAGATTGCCAGCATCCCACTTTCACTGACACGCTACATCACATTCCTCCCTTAAGATACTACATAAAAACTTCCTCTTTGACCAAGCTGTTGGTCATCTGACCTCATATCTCCTGTTGTGTCTCTGTGTCATACGTTGCTTCATAATGCTCCTGTGAAGCATCTTGAGATGTTTTATTACATTAAAGGCACTATATAAATATAAGTTGTTGTTGTTGACATTTACTAGACATGACTTGTCTTACCATATACTTCCTGCTGGCCATTTGTTGTCCATGCTTTTTTTTCTTTTCTCCAGCATCAAATACGTTTGTCCTGGGATGTGAACTCTAGAAATTTCCCCATCAGTGACAGTAAATATAGAGTTTACTCCACCTCTCCTTTTTTAGTCAGGGTGCAACATTGACAACCCTCCAGTCCTCTGCCACGACACACATATCCAAGATTCTGGCCTGTGCATCCGCTATTCTCATTTTTCCCTCCCTCAGCAATCCTCATACATCCCATTCAGACTGGGCAAATGTTATCGTTGATTGTGGTACAAAAGGTGTTGAAATGAAAAGGGTTAACTAAACCTATTTCTTCAGTAACTGTAATTAATGTCAGTCTCCATGGGCCCTAATTGTGTCACTGGAGGGTTTTCCTTTTCTATTAATAAGGGATTCTTTCAATGTGTTATCACATAGCGTCAAAGGGAACATCACGCTCGGCACTGACAGGGATCAGTGGCTCCAGAGAGAGGGAAGGGATAGATCAGAATCTGAGAACAGTAGATTGGAATGTGGCAATAATGGATCAGAATCTGAGAACAATAGATTGGAATGTTACAACAATGGACAGGAGTCTATCCTCGGATCTTTACTATCTTTCTACATATTGGGTTTGGTACTCATTAGACGATCGGATCTTGTATGCACTTGAGATAATTCAATATATTTACTATCCCATCCTGGCTATTGTTGGCGTCCCTGGTAAGTCTCTCAATACAGCTATTAATTCTATAAACCATGTTTAATTGCATTACTGCTCCTGTAATTTACTCTGCCCTTCTTGCTGCTGCTACTGTTGCTGGTGAATCTCTACCTCCAGCTATTAGCTGTCAACCCATTGCTAATTGTATTACAGTTCTTGTAAATTCATCTTTCATCTTCGGTCCTGTCTTTGCTCCTGATAAGTCTCTATTTCCCGCTAGGTGATCTGTCAACCCTGTTTCACTGAAATACTCTTCTGTAATGTAAATATTGGGAAGACTGAAGCCAGTGCCATTGGTCTTCATCACAAACTCCATCTCCTATCTGTGAATCACCTACCCCACCCTGCCCAATATCCGAGGCTGTTTACAACATCTGTGTTCTATTTATACCTGAGCTGAATTCATCTCCATATTCCCTACATCACCAACCCTGCCTATTACCACCTCTGTACTATCACCGATCACAACCTCTGCCTCAGCCCATCTGCTGCATAAACCCTCATCTGTGCCTTTATTCACTTGATTTTTCCAAATTGTATCCAGGTCACCCTCCCAGTTATAAACTTCTATAAACCACAGCCCATCCAGAACTCTGCTGCCTGTGTTCTAACTCACACCAAATCCCGATCACCCATCACAACTGTGCTCACTGATCTACATTGGCTCCCGGTCTGGCAACACCCTTAATTTTAATATTCTCATTCTTGTGTTTGAATCCCTCCATGGCCTCACCCATCTAATTAGTCCCATTCGCCTGTCCATTCCCATATTCTTGAAAATCTTCCATCAAGTCTATTTCCATGTCCCCTTTTAAAGTGAATTTCCTTCCCTCTCTACCTCTTCTTGGTGGTGATTTTCAGCTCTTACAGCAGCACTGTTGCCCACATTGTGGAAACCTGGATCTATAAAAGGGTATGAGCTGAGCTCCCAGCCATTTCCGGTGTGGCCTGCACACTGTCCCATGCTGTGCAGTACTCTCGCCCGGGTGTACATTGTGTGCACTAGTAGCACGAGGAGTTGTGGAATGTCATGTCAAACTGCTATTCCAGCAGCTTTGATGCAGGGCTCTAGGTCAATAGCACCATGTATGTGCTGTTAGTGTGATTTGCACAGATGGGCACTTCTACTGTGGCCTGCACAATGCCCCACGCTGGGCAGGGCTCTAGGTCAATCGTTCCATGTATGTGTTGCTCATTTGAGGATGGTTTTGAATTTGATGTCAATGTACCATTCCAACAGCTTTGATGTACGTCTTTGAAACTTGGTCTGTACATGTTCACTGACCCCTGTGTTAGTCACTCTCGGCTGAACATACATTCAGCAGCAGCAGCAGGAACCCCCTCTAGTGTTATTTAAACGGACCAGGCATGCAACTTATAGGCTTTTGACTTACTTCTGCTCTTGTAAAGTTAGTGGAAGGTGCTGTGGATGGTTTCCTGGAGGTTGTGTTGTGAGCTGCTGCAAAAATTCAGGGAGGACAGAGGATTTTCTGCCCCAACGCTGGACGAGGTATGGGGACTGTAGTTACAGTGTCTCTGGCTCTGTAACATCACCAACAAATGGAGCAGAAGCTGCACAGAGAGGAAGTTCTGTAACGGGGGAGGAGGAGGGGGCTCTGCCCTACCCACTCCGGGTTTTCCAAGAGCACATTTCCTACCAACATCTAAGCCTGGAGCAGTATGTTAGATGACTCTGTTTCAATAAAGAGGTGGTCACAGAGCTATGTCACCTCCTGAAACGAGAACTAGAGCCTCAGACCAGGGTGAGGACGGAGCTGTCAGTGGTTGTTAACGTCACAGTTTCATTGACATTTTATGTATCCGGACCTTTCCGGCAGGAATGGGAGACATATCCAACATTCAGTCATAGACAGTGATAGAGTCAGAGTCACTTACCACACAGAAGGATTTCATTAGGCCCATCGAGACCGTGCTGGTTCTCTGTGGAGCAATTCAGTCAGTTTTACTCCCCCACTCAATCCCGTAGCCCTGCAAGGTCACTTCCTTCAAGCACCCATCCAGTTTTCTTTTGAAATTGGGAGGAAGGATCAAATTGAAAGGAAGTAAAGCTGGTAACAGGAGGTAGAAAAGTAGAAGGTGACATTCGAAGGTAGGTGAAACAAAGGTGAGCATCAACTAGAATGCAGAATGTCAATAAGACACGGTTATGGGCACTGTACCTGAATGCACTCAGTATTCAGAACAGGGTAGATGATTTAAAGGCCCAAATAGAGGTAAATGAGTATGATCCAATTGTCATAACGGAAATGTGCGACAGGGTAACCAAGACTGAGAACTGAATAAGCAAGCAGATTCGACCTTTAGGAAGGACAGGCAAAAAGGGAAAGGACATAATGTTGCTCTGATAATAAGGGATGGTATCAGTACATTAGTAAGGGAGGATCTCAGTTCTGAAGAACAAAATATGGAATCTATTTGGGTGGAGCTAAGAAACAACAAGGGGAAGTAAACACTGGTAGAAGCTGTTTGTAGGCCATCAAACAGTAGTGTTTTTGTGGGGAATGGCATTAATGGAGATGAGAGAATCATATAACATGGGCAATACAGTCATCATGGGTGACTTCAATCCTCATATAGACTGGGTAACCTAATGAGAACAAATGCTATGAATGACGAGTTTCTAGAGTGTGTTAGGGATGGTTTTCTAGAGCAGTATGTTGAGGCACCGACTGGAAAACAGGCTATTGTAGATCTAGTATTATGTAATGAATCAGGGATAATTAATATTTTTATTGTAAAGTTACCTTTAGGGATGAATTACCATAATGTGATAGAATTTTACATTATGCTTGAAAGTAAGGTGGTTCACTCTTAAGCCAGGGTGTTAAATTTGAACAAAAGAAGTTATGAAGGTATGAGGGGCAAATTGCCCGAGGTGGATTGGGAAACTACATTGAAAGGTATGATAGTACATAGGCAATCGATAGTCTTTAAATAAATATAATATAGTTTACAGCACCTATACATTGCTTGCAGGCACATAAACCCCAAAAGTAAAGGCAGTCAACTGTGGACAACAAAGGAAGTTAAGGATTGTATAAGATTAAAACTGTGGTTAGCACTGCAGCTTCACAGCTCCAGCAACCGGGTTCAGTTCTTGGTACTGCGTAAGTGGAGTTTGCAAGTTCTACTGTAACCACGTAGGTTTCAGCCGAGTGCTTCAGTTTCCTCCTACAACCAAAGACTTGCAGGTTGCTTGGTAAATTGGCCATTGCAAATTGCCCCTAGTATAGGTAGGTGGTAGGAGAATGGTGGGAATGTGGTAAGGCATATGGGATTAATGTAAGATTAGTATAAATGGGTGTTTGTTGGCAGGCACAGACTCGGTGGGCCGAAGGGCCGTATCTGTATCTCTCTCTGACGCTATGACTCTATTAAAGGACAATAAAGTTGCCATAAATTGTAGTAAACCTGAGAATTGGGTGGATTTTAGAATACACCAAAGGAGAATGAAGAAACTGATAAAGAAAGGGTGAATAAAATATGAATGTTAGCTGGAAAAATATAAAAACGGACTGTAAAAAGCTTCTACAGGTACGTAAAAAGGAAACATTTGGCTAAGACAAATGTGAGTCCATCACAGGCAGTGTCAGTAGAATTTATAATGGGAACAGCGAAATTGCAGAGAAGCTAAATGATTATTTTGTGTCTGTCTTCACCGAGACACATATAAGAAATCTCCCAGAATTAGAGATCCAAGGGATTGGGGGAATGATGAATTGAAGGAAATTAAAAGTAAAATAATGTGGATACTGGAAATCGTGAATAAAAACAAGAAATGCTGGAAACACTCAGCAGTTCTGGCAGCATCTGTGTAGAGAGAAGCAGAGTTAACGTTTCAGGTCAGTGACCCTTCTTCAGAACTGCAATGAATTAAAGGAAGTTAGTATTACTAAGAAGGTTGTATTGGAGAAATTAATGGGGCTGAAGGTTGGTATGTCCCCAGCACCTGATATTCTACGTCCCAGAGTGTTGACGAGATAGCTATGGAGATAGTGGATGCATTGCTGATCATCTTCAAAAATGTTGTAGATTCCGGAGCGGTTCCTGCAAATTGGAAGGATGCAAATGTCAGCCCACTATATAAGAAGGGAGGGAGAGCGAAAACAGGGAATTACAAAGCTGTTAGCCTTACATTAATCGTTGGGAACCTGCTATAATCAATTCTAAATGATGTTATAAATGGACATTTGGATAATAATGATCTGATTGGGTATAGTTAACATGGATTTATGAATGGGAAATCATGTTTGACGAACCTGTTGGAGATTTTGAGAATGATAACAACAGAATTGATTAAGAGGAGTTGGCAGACATAGTATACTTGTATTTTCAGAAGGTTTTCAGAACCCCCAAAGGAGCTTGCTTCGCAAAATTAAAATACATGGTGTAGGAGGTAATATACTGGCATGGATTAAGGATTGGTTAACAGATTGGAAACAGTGAGTAGGAATAAACGGATCATTTTCGCGTTGGCATGCTATGACTAGTGGGGTACTGCAGGGATCAGAGATTGGGCCTCAGCTGTTCACAATATATTTCAATGATTTGGATGTGGGGACCAAATGTAATATTTCCAAGTTTGCGTCTGACACAAAACTAGGTGGGAATGTGTACAGTGAGGAAGATGCAAAGCCACTTCAAGGGGAATTGTTCAGACTTAGTGAGTAGGCAAGAACATGTTAGGTGGAATATAATATTGAAAAATAGAAGGTAATCCACTTTGGTAGGATGAATAGATGTGCAGAGTATTTCCTAAATGATAAATTAGAAAGTGTAGATGTACAAAGCGTCCTGGGTGTCCTTGCCAATAAGTCACTGAAAGCTAACATGCAGGTGCAGCAAACAATTACAAAGGTTAATGGCATGTTAGCCTTTATCGTAAGAGGATTTGAGTACAGGAGTAGTGAAGGCTTGCTACAATTGTACAGAACTTTAGTTAGACCGCACTTGGAGTATTGTGCGCAGTTTTAGTCCCCTTACTTTAGAGATACAGCACTGAAACTGGCCCTTCGGCCCACCGAGTCTGTGCCAACCAACAACCACACATTTATACTAACCCTACAGCAATCCCATATTCCCTATCACCTCCCTACACTAGGGGCAATTTACAATGGCCAATTTATCTATCACCTGCAAGTCTTTGGATGTGGGAGGAAACCGGAGCACCCGGCTAAAACCCACGCAAACACAGGGAGAACTTGCAAACTCCACACAGGCAGTACCCAGAATCGAACCCAGGTCCCTGGAGCTGTGAGGCAACGGTGCTAACCACTGCGCCACTGTGTCGCCCGTAGGAAGGATATTATTGCCATAGAGGGAGTGCAACGACGGTTCATCAGACTTGTTCCTGGGATGGCGGGACTGTCCTATGAAGAGAGATTGGGGAAACTATTCTCTATGGTTTCGAAGAATGAGAGGTGATCTCACTGAAACCTACAAAATACTTTAGGAGATAGACAGGGTAGATGCAGCTAAGATGTTACCCCTGGTTGGGGAATCTAGAATTAGCAGACACAATTTCAAAATAAGTGGGAAGCCACTTAGGACAGAGATGAGGAAACATTTCACTACTCAGAGGGTTGTGAATCTTTGGAATTCTCTAACCTAGAGGGCTGTGGAAACTCAGTCATTGTTTATGTTCAAAGCAGAGATTGATGCATTTCTAAATATCAATGAGATAAAAGGATATGAGGATAGTGTGGGGAAAAGGCATTGAAGTGGATGATGAGCCACGATCATATTGAATGGCAGGTCAGGCTGGATGGGCTGAATGGCCTACTCCTGCTCTTATGGTCCTATGTTCCTAAATCATTGATTGTCTCGGCTTCCACCACCCTCATGGGCAATGAGTTCCAGCTCATTACCATCCACTGTGTAAAAAAACTCTTCCTCATATTCCCCCTGCATCTCTTACCCAAAACCTTCCATCTGTGTTCCCTGGTCCGTGTTTCATCAGTTAATGGGAACAGTTTTTCCTTGTCTATATCTTATCTAAAGCTTTCAAAATCATGAGGGGTCTGGACAGAGTAGGTAGGGAAAAACTGTTCCCACTCGTCAAACGATCAAGAACGGATGGGTTTAGATTTAATGTATTTGGTTTTAAAAATAGCAATGCCAACATGAGGAAAGTATTTTCACACAGTTAGTGGTTAGGATCTGGAATGCACTGTCAGAGAGTGTGATTGAAAGAGGTTCACTTGACACATTCGAAAGGGAATTATTTAGACACCTGAAAAGGAAGAATGTGTAGGATTATGGGGGAAAGGCAGGGAAATGGCGCTAAGTGAACTACTCACTCGGAGAACAGGTGCAGATGCAATGGGCTGAATGAGCTCCATCTGTGCTGTAACAGCTCTGTGATTCTCTATGATTCTCTTATAATCTTATACACTTCTAGGAAATATTCCCTCAATCGCAATTACTCCAGGGAGAACAACCCCAGCTTTCCCAACTTAGTATTGTAACAAAAACCCCATCCCTGGAACAATTCTGGTAAATCTCCTCTGCACCCTCTCAAGGACAGTCACATCCTTCCTAAAGTAGGATGACCAGTGCTGGACACAATACTCCACTTTGGGCCGAACCAGAGTTGTATACATTTTCAGCATAACTTCCTGCTTTGTACTCTATGCCTCTATTTAAGAAGCTCAAGATCTCATATGCTTTGTAGTCATTTTCTCAATATGTCCTGCCACCTTCAGAGATCTCTGCACATCCACACACAGGTCCATCTGTTCCTTCACACTCTTTAGAACTGTACCATTCTGTCTGCATAGCCTCACACTATTGCTCCTGCCAAAATGCATCACATAGATAGAACATAGAACATTACAGCGCAGTAGAGGCCCTTCAGCCCTCGATGTTGCGCCGACCTGTGAAACCATCTGACCTACACTATTCCATTTTCATCCATATGTCTATCCAATGACCACTTAAACGCCCTTAAAGTTGGCGAGTCTACTACTGTTGCAGGCAGTGCGTTCCACGCCCCTACTACTCTCTGTGTAAAGAAACTACCTCTGACATCTGTCCTATATCTATCACCCCTCAACTTAAAGCTATGTCCCCTCGTGTTTGCCGTCACCATCCGAGGAAAAAGGCTCTCACTATCCACCCTGTCCAACCCTCTGATTATCTTATATGTCTCTATTAAGTCACCTCTTCTCTAACGAAACAACCTTAAGTCCCTCAGCCTTTCCTCGTAAGACCTTCCCTCCATACCAGGCAACATCCTATTAAATCTCCTGTGCACCTTTGCCAAAGCTTCCACATCCTTCCTATAATGCGGTGACCAGAACTGCACGCAATACTCCAGGTGCGGCCGCACCAGAGTTCTGTACAGCTGCAGCATGACCTCGTGGCTCCTAAACTCGATCCCCCTACTAATAAAAGCTAACACACCATATGCCTTCTTAACAGCTCTATTAACCTGGGTGGCAACTTTCAGGGATTTATGTACCTGGACACCAAGATCTCTCTGCTCATCTACACTGCCAAGAATCTTCCCATTAGCCCAGTATTCTGCAATCCTGTTACTCCTTCCGAAGTGAATCACCTCACACTTTTCCGCATTAAACTCCATTTGCCATCTCTCAGCCCAGCTCTGCAGCCTATCTATGTCCCTCTGTAACCTACATCATCCTTCGGCACTATCCACAACTCCACCGACCTTCGTGTCATCCGCAAATTTACTAACCCACCCTTCTACACCCTCATCCAGGTCATTTATAAAAATGACAAACAGCAATGGCCCCAAAACAGATCCTTGTGGTACACCACTAGAAACTATACTCCAGGATGAACATTTACCATCAACCACCACCCTCTGTCTTCTTTCAGCTTGCCAATTTCTGATCCAAAGCACTAATTCACCTTCAATCCCATACTTCTGTATTTTCTGCAATAGCCTACTGTGGGGAACTTTATCAAACGCCTTACAAAAATCCATATACACCACATCCACGGCTTTACCTTCATACACCTGTTTGGTCACCTTGTCAAAAAACTCAATAAGGTTTGTGAGGCACGACCTACCCTTCACAAAACCGTGCTGACTATCTCTAATGAACTTATTCTTTCCAAGATGACTATAAATCCTATCTCTTATCACCTTTTCCAACATTTTACCCACAACCGAAGTAAGGCTCACAGGTCTATAATTACCAGGGCTGTCTCTACTCCCCTTCTTGAACAAGGGGACAACATTTGCTATCCTCCAGTCTTCTGGCACTATTCCTGTCGACAATGACGACATAAAGATCAAGGACAAAGGCTCTGCCATCTCCTCCCTGGCTTCCCAGAGAATCCTAGGATAAATCCCATCTGGCCCAGGGGACTTATCTATTTTCACACTTTCCAAAATTGCTAACACCTCCTCCTTGTGAACCTCAATCCCATCTAGCCTAGTAGTCTGTATCTCAGTATTCTCCTCGACAACATTTTCTTTCTCCACTGTAAATACTGACGAAAAATATTCATTTAACACTTCACCTATCTCCTCCGATTCCACACACAACTTCCCACTACCATCCTTGATTGGCCCTAAACTATCTCTAGTCATTCTTTTATTTCTTATATACCTATAGAAAGCCATAGGGTTTTCTTTGATCCTATCCGCCAATGACTTCTCGTGTCCTCTCCTTGCTCTTCTTATCTCTCCCTTTAGTTCCTTCCTGGCTAGCTTGTAACTCTCAAGCGCCCTAACTGACCCTTCACATCTCATCCTAACATAAGCCTTCTTCTTCCTCTTGACAAGCTCTTCAACTTCTTTAGTAAACCACGGCTCCCTCGCTCGACAACTTCCTCCCTGCCTGACAGGTACATACTTATCAAGGACACACAGTAGCTGCTCCTTGAATAAGCTCCACATTTCGATTGTGCCCATCCCCTGCAGTTTCCTTCCCCATCCTACGCATCCTGAATCTTGCCTAATCGCATCATAATTTCCTTTCCCCCAGCTATAATTCTTGCCCTGCTGTATATGCCTGTCCCTGCCCATCGCTAAGGTAAACCTAACCGAATTGTGAGCACTATCACCAAAGTGCTCACCAAATTCTAAATCTAACACCTGGCCGGGTTCATTACCCAGTACCAAATCCAATGTGGCATCGCCCCTGGTTGGCCTGTCTACATAATGTGTCAGAAAACCCTCCTGCACACACTGGATAAAAACAGACCCATCTAAAGTACTCGAACTATAGTATTTCCAGTCAATATTTGGAAAGTTAAAGTCCCCCATAACCACTACCCTGTTACTCTCGCTCCTGTCAAGAATCATCTTTGCTATCATTTCCTCGACATCTCTGGAACTATTTGGAGGTCTTTAGAAAACTCCCAACAGGGTGACCTCTCCTCTCCTGTTTCTAACCTCGGCCCAGACTACCTCAGTAGATGAGTCCTCAAACGTCCTTTCTGCCGCTGTAATACTTTCCTTGATTAACAATGCCACACCCCCCCCCCCCCCCCCCTCTTTTACCCTCTTCTCTGTTCTTAGTGAAACATCTAAATCCCGGAACCGGCAACATCCATTCCTGTCCCTGCTCTACCCATGTCTCTGAAATGGCCACAACATCGAGATCGCAGGTACCAACCCATGCTGCAAGCTCACCCACCTTATTTTGGATGCTCCTGGCGTTGAAGTAGACACATTTTAAACCAAGCTCTTGCTTGCCAGTGCCCTCTTGTGTCCTTATAACCTTATCCCTGACCTCACTACTCTCAACATCCTACACACTGGAACTACAATTTAGGTTCCCATCCCCCTGCTGAATTAGTTTAAACCCCCCCGAAGAGCACTAGCAAATCTCCCCGCCAGGTTATTGGTACCCCTCTGGTTCAGGTGAAGACCATCCTGTTTGTAGAGGTCCCACCTACCCCAGAAAGAGCCCCAATTATCCAGGAAACCAAAACCCTCCCTCCTACACTATCCCTGCAGCCACGTGTTTAACTCCTCTCTCTCCCTATTCCTCACTTCGCTAGCACGTGGCACGGGCAACAACCCAGAGATAACAACTCTGTTTGTTCTCGCTCTAAGCTTCCACCCTAGCTCCCTGAATTTCTGCCTTAAATCCCCATCTGTCTTCCTACCTATGTCGTTGGTGCCTATGTGTACCACGACTTGGGGCTGCTCCCCCTCCCCCTTGAGGATCCCAAAAACACGATCCGAGACATCACGTACCCTGGCACCTGGGAGGCAACACACCAACCGTGAGTCTCTCTCGTTCCCACAAAACCTCCTATCTGTTCCCCTAACTATGGAGTCCCCAATGACTAATGCTCTGCTCCTCTTACCCCTTCCCTTCTGAGCAACAGGGACAGACAGTGCGCCAGAGACCCGTATCCCATTGCCTCATCACCTCACACTCCTCTGTATTAAATTCGATCTGCCACTTATCTGCCCATTCTGATAGCCTATCTCTATCCTGTTGTAGGCAATTTATATCATCCTCACTGTTTACCACTCCTCCAAGTTTGGTGTCATCGGCAAATATTGAGATTCTACTCTGAATTCTAAGATCGAAGTAATGGTTCAATTGAATCTGAATAGACTGTTGTATGAAAGTCCATGTAAACCCCATCAACACCATTGCCCTCATCAACTCTCTCTGTTACCACCTCAAAAATCTCCAGCAAGTTAGTTACACTTGATTTTCCCTTAAGAAATCCATGCTGGATTTCCTTTATTAACTCGTATTTGTCCATGTGACTATTCATTTTGTCCCAAATTATTTTTTCTAGAAGTTTTCCCACCACTGTAATTAAACTGACTGGTCTGTAGTGGCTGGGCTTAACTTTACACCCTCTTTTGAACAAGGGTGTGACGTTTGCAATTCTCCAGCCCTCTGTCATCACCCCCGAGTCTAAGGAAGATTGAAGAATTATGGTCAGCGATTTCCACCCTCACTTCCCTCAGTATCCTTGGATGCATGTTATCTGGTCCTGGTTTTTATCCACTTTAAGTACAGATAGCTAATCTAATACTTCCTCTTTCTCAATTTTAAACCAGTCTAGTATCTGACCTACCTCGTCTTTCAACATTGCCTACGTTGCATCTTAGAATCATAGAAAGTTTATAGCACATAAAGAGACCACTTGGCGCATCGTGTCAATGCCAGCAGAAAACGATCCACCCATTCTAGTCCCACCTTCCAGCATTTGATAGCTTATGGCACATGAGGTGCATATTCCGTTTGGAATGAGTTGTGGGTTCCTGCCTCAACTACCCTTTCGGGCAATGAATTCCAGACTCCCACCACACTCTGGGAGAAAGTAAAGTCCTCATCTCCCCTATAGTCTTTCTACCAAGCACTTTAAATCTATGCCACTTCGTCACTGATCTCTCTGCTAAGGTGAATAGACCCTTCACTTCCACTCTGTCCAGGCCCCACGCAATTTTGTACATTTGAATCACATTTCCCCTCTGCCTTCTCTGTTCCAAGGAGAACAGCCCCAGACTATACAACCTTTCCTGGTAGCTGACATGATCGAGGTTTACAAAGTTATGAGCGACATGGACAGAGTGGATAGTCAGAAGCTTTTTCCCAGGGTGGAAGAGTCAGTTGCTAGGGGACATAGGTTTAAGGTACGATGCGCAAAGTTTAGAGGGGATGTGCGAGGCAAGTTTTTTACCCAGAGGGTGGTGAGTGCCTGGAACTTGCTGCCAGGGGAGGTGGTGGAAGCAGGTACGATAGCGACGTTTAAGAGACATCTTGACAAATACATGAACAGGATGGGAATAGAGGGATATGGGCCCCGGAAGTGCAGAAGGATTTAGTTTAGGCAGGCATCAAGATCGGTGCAGGCTTGGAGGGTCGAATGGCCTGTTCCTGTGCTGTACTGTTCTTTGTTCTTTCTTCATTGTTATTCTGTGAGGTTGGACGATTCGGTGGTCTTCTGGCTGAAATTGTATTCCTGAAGATTTGGGCTGGTTGAAGTGCATTTGTGGCAGGCACACATGGCTCAGTGTTTTCTTGGAGGCAGATCTGCAGGTGGCTTTCTTCCCCTGGTTACTCCGTCTGCAGCAATCGGAAGGCTTGGAGGGCCCACAGTCGCGTGTTTTTTTTAAACTTGTGATGTTATCTGGAGAGAGAGACGGACTGAGAGGTGTGGGGGGGTGGTGGGGGGGTGGGGAGCGGGGGCACAGCCCTTCTGCTTCTGCACAGTTTGAATCACTGGCTTGTCTGTCTTTGTCCAGGGGAAACTCCCAGCTTTCACAGAGATGGACAGAAGGTCTCATGACTGCCGCATTGTAATCTTTGTACCCTTATAATGAGATTCAAGATTAGAAATTATATCTCCCCAGGGCTCAGAATACCACTATTTACTGTTGGAGAAGTTTGCTCTTTCAAAGTCAATGTGTCAGGATGGCCTCGTATGCCGTGTTAATGATTGTAAGCTTAGGTAATTCAATCACTAGAGCAAGCCAGTGATTTAGGTCCAGGCTCATAAGATATGTGTCTCCTGTTGGAGGCCTTGGAATGTGAAAAGGTGTTTCAGATAACAATTGCGGTGGCCATCTTGGCTGCCAGTTTTTTCAAGGTTAACTGCAGGATTTTCTCCATTAAATGTTTAGTGTAAGTTTCCAACTGATGAATTAAAATTCCTCATTTGGCACATCGTGTTATCTTGAAACCGCCGCTGCACATGGAAAGAAAAGTGAGAATAGGAACATTTCATGACAGAATTGTGGGAAGAAATAGAAGGAAACCCACATTCATGCTCAATAATAACTTCACAAATTCACACATTAATCTTGGATTTACTGCAGCTGACATTGTCTGTTACAGGTGTACTGATCTAATTGTGTTGGAGTTTTGCCTAGGATGGTTATGTGTCAGGTTTGATTCTGGCTGTTCTTGCTGAGTTCTGCTTTGAAATTGTTGGGTTTGATGAGCTTTGGGTTTGGGACCTGATCATTGGGTTCTTCAGTGTATAGATCCACACTGATCTTACTTTTAGCTTTCTGGTGAGGAACACAAGTGCTGTTTACTTTAGGGTGTTTTCCGTTCCCTTTTCCCTTTACTATGGGGAGCATCTTTTTTCTGATCTGCCCTATGTCCTTGGGGACATTACCGCTCGCAAGTGTCTGTCCAACGTTCACTGCACTCTCTTGCGGCACTTTGACTAGTTAAGGCATCTCCCACACCATTGGCACTGTTTTTGGGAACTTTCCTTGCCGTTGCGCTTTTCTGTAAATGCTGTTCTCAGCCTTTTTAGGGTGCCTCTTTGACCTGCATTTAAGGAGGAGAGCGTGGGGTCTAATCTATCTAACATTTCAGGGTTGACTAATCGGACAGTAGGGGATTCTAGTTGGGAATCCTCCTGGCCTTCCTTTAACCTGTCCTCACTGTCCTTTCCAATCCTTCCCTCCTGACTGTCTGACAGATCTGTACTTGTCTGTCCCCTCCACAGCCTTTATTTGTTTTCCTTTCGTCTGGGTGTCAATTGAATAATTTACCTGAGTATTCCTTTTGTCACTCGATATGGACCACTGAACTGGGATTTCAGGGGTTCACCCTGAATTGGGAGTAGTAACAATACATGGTCTCTGGGCTGAAACGTTCCAGCCTTGACATTGTTGCCTGCTTATCTTTTCATAGCTGCCTGGGAGATCTTTATGGATTCCTGAGCCATTGCACAGGCTCTCGTGAGCCGCTCCCAGAGCATGGAAATATCGTCTAAAATGGAAGACTCATCCCTGTGTCCCAAAAACCTCTCCTTGATTCGTTTAAGAGGACCTCTCACCTTGTGTCCATAAACTAATTCAAAGAGACTAAAGCCAGTGGAATCATTAGATAAGTCCCTGGTATCCAACAGGAGAAATCCCAACCCTTTGTCCCAGTCATGGGGTAACTCATAGCAGTATGGCCTGATCATTGTCTTTAGGGTCTGGTGGTACTGCTCCAAAGCCCATTGTGACTGTGGGTGATAGGCTACGGACTTTAGCTAGGTTATGTCCAGTATACCCATGACCTTTTCAAAAATACTGGACGTAAAATGTGTGCCCTGGCCCACCCGGATCTCAGCAGACAGCTCATATCGAGTAAAGAATTGGGTTAGCCCCTCCACCACTACCTTGGGAGAGATGGTTCTTCGGGCGAATGGCCTCTGGGAATCGGGTCACCACATCCATAATGGTGAGAAGATACTGGTAATCCCGTTTTGTTTTCAGCAGTTTTCCCACACAATTCACCAGCATTATGCTTAAGGGTTCCCCAAAAGTTGGTATGGGAATTAGGGGTGCAGGTTTTATTGCAGGTTGGGACTTCCCCAGAACCTGACATGTGTGACCAGTTTTACAGAACTCTACCACATCTTTGTGGAATTGTGACCAGTCAAAATACTGTCTTATGCGGGCTTTGATTTTTCATGCAATGACATGTCCAGTCATTGGAATCTCGTGGGCAATTCTGGAAGAAATATTAAGGTACCTCAGCGGCACCACCATCTGGTGAAGCACTGTCCACTCTTCATCCACAGGTTTGTGAGGAGGTCTCCACTTCCTCATCAGCACCTCATTCTTTCAATAGTAACACTCTGCAACTCCCTCTGCTTCAGTTTTAGTTTGGACAGTCTGTGCTATTTTTTAACACTGGGTCAGGTTGTTGAGGCTCAACTAAGGAAAATCTGTTTAACACATCCTTTGGGTCCTCTAACATCCCAAAGAAGGTTTCAACCAAACAGACAGTAGGGTCATCCGTCTGCAGTGTTAGGTCAGGGGATTGTTTGGCCATGGACCGAGTCACCACACAATCAGGGAGAATGCCGGAGACCTTCTTCTGTAACTGCTCTGTCTCTCGGACCTCTTTTGGTCTCTAACGAACTACTGGGGAAGCTACCACCTTTCCCCCTGCCAGAGCATTACCCAGGAGTAGTTCGACCCATCCACTGATAAACTAGGGACAATCCCGATGGTTACCAGTCCTGAAACTGGGTCACGCTCCAAGTGCAGCTCATATTAAGGTATATATACTGTCTTCCGATACCATTCACTAACACTCTGGGATTCACTGCACTCTCTGGAGGAAAGGTCATGTATTTTCCCAGCAGAAGGGATTGGGTGGCTCCTGTATCCCTGAAAATGACTATGGACTTGCTTGCCTCAGTCGAGCTGTATCGGGTCACCTTTCCTTGGGAAAACATTCTGGTAACTCTCAGGGATTTTGTTAAGTTTTCCCGCAATTTCAGTGGTAGGTTTACTGGGTTTGATAGCTGCAGTGAAAGACACAGCCTGATCTGCCGTGCTTTCCATCAGGGCCCCTTTTCCTGCACTGATCTGGTGGACCCTGATTAACGCTACAGGTTTTCCCATAACTTCCAGCATTCAGCTCGATGGTGACCTGCCTTATTACAGTGGAAACACACAGGTCTCGGCCATTCCTCCTGCTTTCAGTAATGTCCTATTTGGCCTGAGGAGGGTCCCCTGTGTGTCAAGCCTTTCCTTCTTGCCCATGGCTGTTCGGGCTCCTATCACCCTCCCACCTTTTATTCTCGGCTCTTTGGAGTGACTAGGGAAGGGTTTACATTTGGGGTAAGGCCTTGTGTACCAAGGAAAAGTCATCGGCCAGAATTGCTCCCTGTCTGGCCCTTTGAACCTTTTGTTCCTCTATGTGGGTTTCAATGAGAGGTGGAAACTCCTGGAGAAGGACCACCATTCTGAGGTTTTCATATGTGGGCTCGATCTTGAGTCTCCATATCTACTGGTCAAACGTAAACTCAAAAATGCATTGCAAAATATTCTATAGGTACTTTTAAAGGAAGCATTTAGCAAAAACAAATGTGGGTCCATTACAGGCAGAGTCAGGAGAATGTATAATGGAGAATAGAGAAATGGCAGAGAAGCTAAATGATTATCTTGTGTCTTTCTTCACTGTGGAAGATACAAGAAATCTCCCAGAATTAGAGATCCAAGGGATTTGGGAGAATTAGGAATTGAAGGAAATTAGTATTAGTAAGAAGTTGTATTGGCGAAATTAATCATGCTGAAGGTTGATAATTCATCAAGATCTGATATTCTACATCCCAGAGTGTTGAAGGAAGTAGCTATGGGGATTGCAGATACATTGGTGATCCACTTTCAAAATTCTATCAATTTTGGAACGCTTCCTGCAGATTGGAAGGTCGCAAATGTCACCCCACTATTTAAGAAGGGAGGGAAAGAGAAAATTGGGAATTACAGACCTGTTAGGCTTCCATTAGTACGAGGGAAAGTGCTAGAATCTAGTCTAAAGTATGTGATAAATGGATCTGATTGGGCAGAGTCAACATGGATTTATGAATAGGAAATCATTCATGCCGAACCTGTTGGAGTTTTTTTAGGATGTTACTCACAGAATAGAAAAGGGGAGCCAGTGGATTTTCAGAAGGCTTTTGATAAGGTGCACCACAGGACCTTGGTAAGCAAAATTAAAACACATGGGAAAGGAGGTAATATACTGACATGCAGTAAGGATTGGGTAACAGGCAGGAAACAGAGTAGGAATAAACGGACCGTTCTTGCGTTGGCAGGATGTGACTTGTGGGGTACCACAGGGATCAGTACTTGGGCCCCAGCTGTTCACAACATATATCGATTATTTGGATATGGGGACCAAAGTAATATTTTAAAGTTTGCAGATGACACAAAACTAGGTGGGAATGTGAGTTGTGAGGAAGATGCAAAGCGGCTTCAAGGGGATTTGGACAGACTTAGTGCGCACACTCACAGGCAAATCACACAAATAAATTATACAGTGATAAATAAATTTGAATTTGTATAGGAGTCCAGAATAAATTAAAAATAAACAATGTCTGTGAGATTGGATAATTCTGTGGTCTGCGTCTTTGCCATCCTTATTTATGAGTTTCATGTCATCTGCAAGCATTGAAATTATGTTTTTTTACATATAAGTCTCTATCACTTGTATATCTATCTACATGCCAGGAAGAGCACTGATTCTATTACTAACCCCTGAGAAACAACACTGAATCTCCCCCTCCACAAGTCTGAACAATGACTGTTCACCACTTCACTCTGCTTTCTGTCCCTGAGTCAACGTCATATCCACACTATCACTGTCACATTAATCCACGTGCACCATTTTTCATAACAAGTCTATGACATGTCATTTGATCACAGGCCTTTTGAAAGTCCGTATACATAGCACAAAACGCACTATCCTCTTCAACACTCAGCTATGTTATCAACGAACTTGATCATGATTATCAGACGTGAATAGTCATTAACCTATCAGTGCTGTTTGTCATTTATTATACCATGTTTTTCCAAGAAAGATGTATGTTTGTACAGGGTAATGGCCTCTAGAAATTTCCAACCACTGACATTAGACTGACTGGTCAGTAGTTACAGTGTTGAGCTAATGCTTCCTTTTGTAAGCAGGTCGTAACATTTCCAACCCTCCAGTCCTTTGTCAGAACTCCCAGATCCAAGGAGGATTGAAAGCTTCTGGCCAGTCCCTCTGCTATTTCCACCATTCCTTTATTCAACAAACCTCATATATCCCAACTAGGCTGAGGAACACTTTAAACACGATTGTGGTGCAAAAAGTGTTGGAGAAAAAGGGGTGAACTGAACCTGTTTGCTCATTTACTGTAATTAATGTCAGTCACTATGGACACTAATTGTGTCACTGGAGGTTTTCCCTGTTCTATTAATAAGGGCGTCCTTTCAATGTGTTAACTCATAGTGTCAGTGGGAGCATTACCCCCGGCACTAACAGAGATCCGTGGCTGCAGAGAGAGAGCGAGAAGATCGATCAGAATCTCGGAACAATTGATAAGAATATTGCAACAATGGGTCAGAATCTGAGGACAATAGATTGGAATATTACAACAATGGACAGCAGGACTTTCTCCTTTTGGTTTGACTTGGTTACTGCTGATTATGTTTGGATGATATTAGAATTTCGGATCTATTATGCTCTGAAAATGATTGAAACGATTTACTATCCCAACCTCGCTATTATTGGTGTCCCTGGTAAGTCTCTGTATCCAACCATTAGATCTATAAACCACATTTCACTGATTTAGTTTTCTTGTCATGTAAATCTTGGAAAGACGTAAGCCACTGTGTTCAGTCTCTGTCACAAACTCCACACTATATCCACTATCTGTATTCCCCTACCTACCCAATGTCTGAGGCTGAAACAGACTGTTTGCAACCTCTGTTTTATATTTATACCTGAGATGAATTCATCGCCATATTCCCCGCCCCAACACCAGCCCGACCTACTACCACCTCTGTAACATCACCCGTCATCACCTTTGCCTCAGCCCATCTGCTGAATAAGCCCTCATCTGTGCCTTTGTTAAATCCACACTTGACTATCCCAATTCTATCCTGGTCACCCTCCCAGTTATAAACCTCCATATACCACAGCCCATCCAGATCTCTGCTGCCTGTATCCTAACTCACACCAAATCCTGATCACCCATCACCCCTGTACTCACTGATCTACATTGGCTCCCAGTCTGGCAGCACATTAATTTTAATATTCTCATGGTCTCACCCTTCCAATTAGTCCCATTTCCCTTCCATTTCACATAGTATTGAAATTCTTATGCCGTCAAGTCTTTTCCCATTTCCCTTTCTGAAGTGAGTTGCTTTCACTCTATATCTTCCTCTGCGGTGATTTTCACTCTGTGGCAGCACTGGTGCCAACGCGATGAAACCTAGATAGAGAGAATGATGTGAACTGCACAGCCGGCCACCTCTAGCGTATAAAGCACAGTGCCACATGCTGGGAAGCGATCTAGCCTGGGTATACCCTGCATGTCCTGTTAGTGTGAGGATGGGTTTGAATTGACGTCAATCAGCCAATCCGACAGCTTTGATCTACTTCTTTGACACTTTGTCTGTGCATGTCCACTGACTGCCTGTGTTAGTCACTCTCAGCTGAACACACATTCAGCACCACGAGTAACCCCATCCAGTGTTATTTAAAAGGGCCAGCCATCCAACTTACAGGTGAGGGTCTTTTGACTTACTTCTGCTATTGTAAAGTTAGTGGAGATGCTGTGGATGGTTTTCTGGGGGTTGTGTTGGGAGCTGCTGCAAAGATTCAGCGAGGACAGAGGATTTGTGACCCAACTCTGGACGAGATATTGGGACTGAATTTACAGTGTATCTGGGTCTGTAACATGACCAACAAACGGAGCAGAAGCTACAGAGAGGGGAAGCTCTGTAAAGCGGGAGGAGGAGGGGGTTCTTCCCTACCCACCCCGAGTTTTCCAAGAACACTTTTCCCACCTACACCTAACCCAGGAGCAGTGTGTGAGGTGATTCTGACTCAATAAGGAGGTGGTCACAGAGCTGTGTCAACTCTTGCAACACGACCTGGAGCCTCACACCAGGGTGAGAACGGAGCTGTCAGTGGCTATTAAGGTCTCAGTTTCATTGAACTGTTATGCATCTTTGAAAATTGATGATCAAACAAACTTAAAGGCTTTTTATCCTGAATGCAGGAAGCATTCAGAATAAAACAAATGAGTTATCAGCACAAATGAAGACGAATGGGTATGATTTATTGGTGATTACTGAGACGTGGTTGCAGGGAAACCAGATTTGGGAATTGAATACCCAAGGGTACTCAATATTTTGGAAGGATAGAAAGGAAGGAAAAGGAGGAGGTGTAGCATTGTTAGTAAAGAAAAAGATCAGTGCTATAGTGAGAAATTATATAGGCACTGGAGATCAAGAAGTAGATTCAGTGTGCGTAGAAATAAGAAATAAAAAGGGGAAGAAGTCCCTGGTGGGAGTAATCTATAGGTCCCCAAATAGTAGTTCCGCAGTGGCGAACAGTATAAACCCAGAAATATTGTGGGCTTGTGAGAAAGGTACGGCAAGGGTGATTTTAATAAGTGTATAGACAGGATTAGTCAAATTGTCAAAGGTAGCCCCGAGGGAGAGTTCATTGAATGCATTAGAGATTGTTTTTTGGAGCAGTATGTTGTGGAACCAACTAGGGAGCAGGCTATTCTAGATTTGGCATTGTGAAATGAGGTGAGATTAACTAATGATCTCATAGTTAAGGATCCTCTATGGAACAGTGATCATAGCATGCTGGAATTTCAAATCCATTTTGAGGGCGAGAAACTGGAGTACCACTCCAGCGTTCTGGAGTTAAACAAAGGTAATTACATAGACATGAGGACTGATTTGGCCCTCGTGGACTGGGCAGGAAGACTAAAAGGGAGGAAAGTTGATGGGCAGTGGCAGATGTTTCAGGAGAAATTCAATTCCTCCCAACTAAAATGTATTCCAAAGAGGAAGAAAGATTCGAAGAGGGGGAAAGACATCCATGGCTAAGCAAGGAAGTTAAGGAAAACATAAAGACAAAGGCTTACCATATTGCAAAGGCCACTGGCAGGCTGGAAGATTGGGAAATATTTAAAGATCAGCAAAGGGTTACGAAAAAATAAATAAAAAGGGAAAAAGTACATTATGAAAGAAAATTAGCACAAAATATAAACGCGGATAGCAAAAGCTTCTTTAGGTATATGAAAGGTAAGAGAGTAGCTAAAGTGAATATTGGTCCCTTGGAGGATGACACTGGGATATTGATGGAGGGGGGGGCACAGAAATGGCGGAGACTCCAAGTCAGTATTTTGCCTCAGTTTTCACGGTGGAGTACACTAGTACCATCGCTATAGTAACAGGTAATGCAGAAGTTACAGAAAGAGAGGAATTTAGAACAATCATAATATGGGGAGGCGGTGGTGTAGTGGTATTGTCACTGGACTAATAAACTAGAGACTCTTACATGCCCTCTGAAGTGGCCTAGCAAGCCACTCAGTTGTAACTAACTACTACGAAGTCAATAAAAAGGAATGAAACTGGACGGACCACCCAGCATTGACCGGGAATGACCACGGCAAAACCCAGCCCTGTCCACCCTGCGAAGTCCTCCTGACTAACATCTGGGGGCTTGTGCCGAAGTTGGGAGAGCTCTCCCACAGACTATTCAAGCAACAGCTTGACAAAGTCATACTCACGGGCAATGTCTCCGACACTGCCATCATCATCCTTGGGTATCTCCTCTCACACCGGTAGGACAGACCCAGCAGAGGTGGTGGTACAGTGGCATACAGAAGGGACGGATTTGCCCTCAACAACGACCCTGCACCCCACGAAGTCTCATGGCATCAGATCAAACATGGACAAGGAAACCTCCTGCTGATTACCACCTACCGCCCTCGCTCAGCTGATGAGTCAGTATTCCTCAATGTTGAACAGCACTTGGAGGAAGCACTGAGGGTGGCGAGGGCACAAAATGTATTCTGGGTGGGGGACTTCAATGTCCATCACCAAGAGTGGCTCGGTAGCACCACTAGTGACCGAGCTGACCGAGTCCAAAGCTGGGTATGCGGCAGGTGGTGAGGGAACCAACAAGAGGGGAAAACATACTTGAACTCGACCTCACCAGTCTGCCTGCCGCAGATGCATCTGTCCATGACAGTGTTGGTAGGAGTGACCACCGCACAGTCCTTGTGGAGATAAAGGCCCAACATCCCATTTGGGATGCCCTCCATCGTGTTGTGTGGCACTACCACCTTGCGAAATGGGACAGATTTCCAACAGATTCGGCAATGCAAAACTGGACATCCATGAGGCGTCGTGGGCCATCAGCAGCAGCAGAATTGTACTCAACCTGAATCTGTAACCTCATGGCTCGGCATATTCCCCATTCTACCATTACCATGAAGCCAGGAGACCAACCCTGGTTCAATGAAGAGTGCAGGAGGGCATGCTAGGAGCATCACCAGGCATACATCAAAATAAGCTGTCAACCTGGTGAAGCTGCAACACAGGACTATCTGCGTGTAAAACTGCGTAAGCTAAGCGAACAAAGCTAAGCGAACCCAGAACCAACGGTTCAGGTCTAAGCTCTGCAGTCCTGCCACATCCAGCCCTGAATGGTGGTGGGCAATTATCCAACTACCTGGAGGAAGTGGCTCCACAAATATCGCCATCCTCAATGATGAGGGAGTCCAGCACATCACTGTGAAAGCTAAGGCTGAAGCATTTGCAACAATCTTCAGCCAGAAGGGCTGAGTTGAGGCTGATTTCGGCCTCCTCCTGAAGTCCCTAGCATCACAGATGACAGACTTCTGCTAATTCGATTCATTCCACGTGATATCAAGAAAGACTGAAGGCATTGGATACTGAAAAAGCTATGGGGCCCTGACAATATTCCGGCAAAAGTACTGAAGACCTGTGCCCAGAACTTGCTGCACCCCTAGCCAAGCTGTTCCAGTACAGCTAAAACACTGGCATCTACCCTGCAATGTGGAAATTTGCACAGGTATGTCCTGTTCACAAAAAGCAGGACAAATCCAACCCGGGCAATTACCGCCCCATCAGCCTCCTCTCAATCATCAGTAAAGTGATGGAGGGTGACTTCAACAGTGCCATCAAGCGACGCTTGCTTAGCAAGAACCTGTTCAGTGATGCTCAGGTTAGGTTCCGCCAGGGCCATTCAGCTCCTCACCTCATTAAAGCCTTTGTTCAAACATGAACAAAAGAGCTGAACTCAAGAGGTGAGGTGAGAGTGACTGCCCTTGACATCAAGGCAGCATTTGACCGAATATAGTATCAAGGAGCCCTAGCAAAACTGAGGTCAATGGGAATCAGGGGAAAGCCGTCCGCTGGCTGGATTCAAAACTAGCGCAATGGAAGATGGTTGTGATTGATGGAGGTCAATCTTCTGAGCTCCAGGGCATCACTGCAGGAGTTCCTCAGGGTAGTGTCCTAGGCCCAACCATCTTCAGCTGATTCATCAATGACCTTCCATCAATCATAAGGTCAGAAGTGGGGATGTTCGCTGATGATTGAACAATGTTCAGCACCCTTCGTGACTTCTCAGATACTGAAAAGCAGTCTGTGTAGAAATGCAGCAAGACATGGACAATATCCAGGCTTGAGCTAAGTGGCAAATAACATTCTTGCCATACAAGTGCCAGATAATGAGGGTCTCCAACAAAAGAGAATCTAACCATCTCCCTTTGACATTCACTGGCATTACCATCGCTGAATCCCCCACTATCAACATCCTAGGGGCTACCATTGACCAGAAACTGAACTGGAGTAGACATAGAATTACCGTGGCTACAAGAGCAGGTCAGACGCTCGGAATCCTGAGGCGAGTAACTCACCTCCTGACTCCCCAAAGCCTGTCCACCATCTACAAGGCACAAGTCAGGAGTGTGATGGAATACTCTCCACTTGCCTGGATGGGTGCAGCTCCAACAACACTCAAGAAGCTCAGCACCATCCAGAACAAAGCAGGCCACTTGATTGCCCCCCCATCCACAAACATTCACTCCCTCCACTACCGACGCACAGTCGCAGCAGTGTGTACCATCTACAAGATGCACTTCAGCAATGCACCAAGGCTCCTTAGACAGCACCTTCCAAATCCGCGACCTCTACCAACTAGAAGGATAAGGGTATAAAATGATTGGAAACACCACCACCTGAAAGTTCCCCTCCAAGTCACACACCATCCTAACTTGGAACTATATCGCTGTTCCTTTACTGTCGCTGGGTCAAATCCTGGAACTCCCTTCCGAACAGCACTGTGGGTATACCTACCCCAAGTGGACTGCAGCGGTTCAAGAAGGCAGCTCACCACCACCTTCTCAAGGGCAATTCGGGATGGGCAATAAATGCTGGCCTAGCCAGCGACGCCCACATCCCATGAATGAATTTAAAAAAAGTCACGAGGGAAAAGGTACTGAACAAACTATTGTGATTGAAAGCAGACAAATCCCCAGGGCTTGATGGCCTACATCCTAGGGTCTTAAAGGAAATAGCAACTGAAATAGTGGATCCATTGGTTATAATATTCCAAGATTCCCTGCATGCGGGAAAGGTTCCAGCGGATTGGAAAAATGCCTGAATAACGCCCTTATCCAAAAAGTGAGGGAGGCTTAAAGTAGGAAACACTAGACCAATTAGTTTAACATCTTCTTTTCTTTTGGGTCTCCTTATCTCGAGAGACAATGGATACGCGCCTGGAGGTGGTCAGTGGTTTATGAAGCAGCGCCTGGAGTGGCTATAAAGGCCGATTCTAGAGTGACAGGCTCTTCCACAGATGATGCAGAGAAATTTGTTTGTCGGGGCTGTTACACAGTTGGCTCTCCCCTTGCGCCTCTGTCTTTTTTCCTGCCAATTACTAAGTCACTTCGACTCGCCACATTTTAGTCCCATCTTTATGGCAGCCCGCCAGCTCTAGCGAACGCTGGCACTGACTCCCACGACATGTCACAGGATTTCATGTCGCGTTTGCAGACGTCTTTATTGCGGAGACATGGACGGCCGGTGGGTCTGATACCAGTGGCGAGCTCGCTGTACAATGTGTCTTTGGGGATCCTGCCATCTTCCATGTTAATGACAGGGCCAAGCCATCTCAAGCGCCGCTGGCTCAGTAGTGTGTACAAGCTGGGGATGTTGGCCGCCTCGAGGACTTCTGTGTTGGAGATACGGTCCTGCCACCTGATGCCAAGTATTCTCCGGAGGCAGCAAAGATGGAATGAATTGAGACGTCGCTCTTGGCTGACATACGTTGTCCAGGCCTCGCTGCCATGGAGCAAGGTACTCAGGACACAGGCCTGATACACTCGGACTTTTGTGTTCCGTGTCAGTGCGCCATTTTCCCACACTCTCTTGGCCAGTCTAGACATAGCAGTGGAAGCCTTTCCCATGCGCTTGTTGATTACTGCATCTGGAGACAGGTTACTGGTGATAGTTGAGCCTAGGTAGGTGAACTCTTGAACCACTTCCAGAGCGTGGTCGCCAATATTGATGGATGGAGCATTTCTGACATCCTGTCCCATGATGTTTGTTTTCTTGAGGCTGATGGTTAGGCCAAATTCATTGTAGGCAGCCGCAAACCTGTCGATGAGACTCGGCAGGCACTCTTCAGTGTGTGATGTTAAAGCAGCATCGTCATTAAAGAGGAGTTCACTGATGAAGACTTTCCATACTTTGGACTTCGCTCTTAGACGGGCAAGGTTGAACAACCTGCCCCCTGATCTTGTGTGGAGGAAAGTTCCTTCTTCAGAGGACTTGAACGCATGTCAAAGCAGCAGGGAGAAGACAATCCCAAAAAGTGTGGGTGCGAGAACACAGCCCTGTTTCACGCCACTCAGGATAGGAAATGGCTCTGAGGAGGAGCCACCATGTTGAACTGTGCCTTTCATATTGTCATGGAATGAGGTGATGATACTTAGTAGCTTTGGTGGGCATCCAATCTTTTCTAGTAGTCTGAAGAGACCATGTCTGCTGACGAGGTCAAAGGCTTTGGTGAGATCAATGAAAGCAATGTAGAGGGGCATCTGTTGTTCACGGAATTTCTCCTGTATCTGACGAAGGGAGAACAGCATGTCAACGGTCGATCTCTCTGCACGAAAGCCACACTGTGCCTCAGGGTAGACGCGCTTGGCCAGCTTCTGGAAACTGTTCAGAGCGACTCGAGCAAAGACTTTCCCCACTATGCTGAGCAGGGAGATTCCACGGTAGTTGTTGCAGTCACCGCGGTCACCTTTGTTTTTATAGAGGGTGATGATTTTGGCATCGCGCATGTCCTGGGGTACTGCTCCCTCGTCCCAGCACAGGCATAGCAGTTCATGTAGTGCTGAGAGTATAGCAGGCTTGGCACTCTTGATTATTTCAGGGGTAATGCTGTCCTTCCCAGGGGCTTTTCCACTGGCTAGAGAATCAATGGCATCACTGAGTTCTGATTTGGTTGGCTGTATGTCCAGCTCATCCATGACTGGTAGAGGCTGGGCTGCATTGAGGGCAGTCTCAGTGACAGCATTTTCCCTGGAGTACAGTTCTAGGTAGTGCTCAACCCAGCGGTCCATTTGTTTGTGTTGGTCAGTGATTACGTCCCCTGATTTAGATTTGAGGGGGGTGATCTTCTTGATGGTTGGCCCAAGAGCTCTCTTCATGCCATCATACATTCCTCTGATGTTTCTGGTGTCTGAGGCCAGCTGAATATGACTGCATAGGTGTTGCCAGTAGTCGTTTGCGCAGCGCCTGGCTGTTCTTTGTGCAGTACTTCTGGCTGCTTTAAGTGCTGCGGATGTTAAATCGCTGGGGGCTTTCTTGTAGTTCAACAGTGCAATGCGCTTAGCGGCTATGACAGGTTCCAACTCTTCATTATGAGATTGAAACCAGTCTGCATTTCTCTTTGCACTTTTGCCGTAGATGGTCAAAGCTGACTCATAGATGGCGTCTCTGATGTGGGCCCACTTGGTCTCAGCATCCCCTGTGGGAGTGTTCTGAAGGGCTGTTACAAGTGAATTTAGAAATTTTTGTAACAGCTGTGGGTGAGAAATTCTGCTAGTGTTGATGCGCGGGTGGCCCTTCTGCTTGGAATGATGCAACTTCTTTGGTCTGAGTCTAACCTTGCTGCACACCAGGGAGTGGTCGGTGTCGCAGTCTGCACTGTGGAAGCTGCGTGTGATTTGAACACTGTTTAAGGCGGCTCGCCTTGTGACAATGAGGTTTAGCTGGTGCCAACGACGCGATCTTGGGTGCCTCCATGAAACCTGGTGACAGGGTTTAGTGTGAAAGAACGAGTTGGTGATGCAGAGGTTCTGATAGGTACACAACTCAAGCAGTCTCAGCCTGTTCTCATTCATCCTTCCAACGCCATAGCGCCCAAGGCAGGAGGGCCATGAGTCATGGTCGGCCCCAACCCTGGCATTAAAGTCCCCCAGCAGGAATAGGTGTTCGGTGTTGGGGATGCTGCTAATGATTTAGTTTAGTTTAGAAATACAGCACTGAAACAGGCCCTTCGGCCCACCGAGTCTGTGCCGACAATCAACCACCCATTTATACTAATCCTGCACTAATCCCATATTCCTACCAAACATCCCCACCTGTCCCTATATTTCCCTGCCACCTACCTATACTAGTGGCAATTTATAATGGCCAATTTACCTACCAATCTGCAAGTCTTTTGGCGTGTGGGGGGAAACCGGAGCACCCGGAAAAAACCCACGCAGACACAGGGAGAACTTGCAAACTCCACACAGGCAGTACCCAGAATTGAACCTGGGTCGCTGGATCTGTGAGGCTGCAGTGCTAACCACTGCGCCACTGTGCCACCCAAAATGTTATGGAGTTGCTCGTAGAACTGGTCTTTAGCTTCATGAGGGGAGCAGAGTGTTGGAGCATGGATGCTGAGTAGGTGTACAGGACCAGAGGTGTTGAGCAGTCGGATGGACAGTATGCGTTCCGAGCCATTTGAGGGAGGCTCTATCATGCTGAGCAAGGAGTTTCAGATGGCGAAGCCCACTCCATGCTGTCTTGGTTCTTCAGGATCCCTGCCCTGCCAGAAGAAGGTGTAGTCTTGCTCTGATAGAGATCCACTCGCGGGGAGGCGTGTCTCCTGAAGTGCTGCAATGTCTACATTGAGTCTACTGAGCTCGTTGTTAATGATGGCGGTCTTCCGAGAATCGTTGATTTGTGTAAGGTCTTCCGACAGGCCAGGACACATAGTTCTGACGTTCCAGCTTGCAAAGCGAAGAGCTGGGACCTTCTTTCCTTTTTTCATGTTGTTTGCTGCGGTGTATCAGTCCACCTTTTGGGCAATGACCCTGAGCTCCAAGCACACATTGAAGCAGGTAGACTGTGGCGGGACAGAACTTATTGACCGTGGGCTGCCCGGTTTGAGGCGGGCAGTAGCTGTCCAGTGAGGTGCAATGACCTCTCCCACCGACAAAGGCAACCCGTGGCGCCCAGTTTCTACGCCAATTTATCTGGACTTATAACCCGTAACTGCTGCCTTCCGTGTTGTGTCAGTCGCTGTGAGGCAACTATGGAGTGACCTCTCCATGGCGCATGCCTGGGCAAGTTTATGGTGGTTGAGAGTTGTCCAGTCGTCAAAACCCCCCTCTCGGCCTTTCTGGTGGGGTCCAAAGTAGTGCAGGACACGACGTTTGGCACCGGTATGGCCGCAGGAACTGCCGGAAACATGCCAAAGGTGACACATGACCGCCTACGGGGTTCCACTCCGGATTATCTGTTAGGGTTTACGCCCTTAGCCTTGGTCTCTCCCGAGACGCCCACAAGGCAGTTTGACTGTTAGGGCCCCTACACAGGTGTAGGATGGTGCCTGTTGGAGGAGGGGATGCGAGGGGGAGGGGTGGAGGGAGGGGTGGTGTGGAGGGTGGGGAGGTGCGAGGGGGAGCTGGGAAGGGGGCTGTAAGGGGGTGGGGGGTGCAGGGGAAGCGGGTGTTGGGGGAAGATTGTGCGAGGGGTGGTGGGCAGGGACGGGGTTGTAGGGGGGTGAGCTGAGAGGGTGGAGCAGGGAAGGGGAAGGGGGGAAAAGGGGGGGAAAGCGGATGCAGGTAATAAGGTCCCCAGTACCCACCATCGACGTCCGGAAACTCATCCACGTCCTTCAGGAGGTGAAGCATCTTTTGGCAGACTTACAGAGGTGATTACATTCACTAAGGGCTTTTTCCCACTGGTTTAAATAAAGGCATGCAGCATTGCCGACAGTGCGCTGCAGATGCTCTCCGAGCCATCTCCCACGGGCGCTTTGAAGTTGCGGCCGGGGGGCCGTTCGTGGATTTTTTGGGTGTTCGGGGCACCTTTTCTCAAGACTTCTCTCGGGTCCCGCTGCTCCTTCTTCACCTCAATGGACTTACCGCATGCCGTGGCTGCAGACACTCTGGGCAGTGAAGACAGCAGGATCGGAGATTAAAGTATCGGCAGCTGTGCTCTTCAGTTTCATCCGGATCAATTTCATTGAGAAAACAAAGAGCAGGTGTGGCTGGGGGAGGGCAGTGGGCCCAGGTAACATACAGTAAAATGTTAGCTTTTAATTCGGGCTAATATGAACTGATATAAAGAGCCAGGGGAGTTTAAACAGTTTAAGAGGGTAGATTGGGGGAGAAAACATTAGGAATGGGAGCAGATGGCCATGGATATCGTTGAACAGCAAGGGAGATTCCTGGGGAGCTTCCAGCCCAGGAGCCATCTTGAATTCTTGAATTAGTGGCTAATAGTTTAACATCTATCGTTGGGAAAGTGTCACAATCCATTATTAAGTAAGTAATAACAGGACATTAAGAAAGTCAAAAGCAACCCATCAGAGTCAGATTTTCTGAAGGGTAAATCGTGTTTGACGAATTTGCGAGAGTGCTTCGAAGCTGTGACAAGAAATGTGGAAAACGGGGATCCTGTAGATGTAGTATATCTAGACTTCCAGAAGGCATTTGTAAGGTGCCACACAAAAGGTTAATACACAAGGTAACATCACATGGTGTTAGGGGTAATTTATTAGCTTGGGTAGCTGATTGGCTAACCAACAGAAAACAGAGAGTCGGGATTAATGAGTATTTTTCTGGTTGGAAAGATGTAATTAGTGAGGTGCCTCAGGGTTTGGTCCTTGGGCCCCAACTATTTACAATCTATATTAATGACTTGGATGCAGGGATAGAAGGTACTATAGCCAAATTTGCAGATGACACTTAAATAGGTTTATTAGTAAGTTGCAATAAATACATAAGAAATTTACAAATTGATATGGATAGGTTTGGTGAATGGGACAAAATTTGGCAGATGGAGTTTAACGTGGTTACGTGTGAGGTTATCAATTTTGGTCAGAAACATAGAAAGGTAAATTATTATCTAAATAGAGAGAAACTTCAGAGTACTTCGGTCCAGAGGGATCTGGGTGGTCTCGTGCATGAATCACAGAAAACTAGTTTGCAGGTACAGCAGGTGATAAGGAAAGCAAATTGAATGTTGGCATTTATTGCTAAAGGAATAGAATATAAAAGTAGGGAAGTGTTGCTGCAACTGTACAAGGCATTAATGAGACCGCGGCTGGAGTATTGCGTACAGTTTTGGTCTGCTCACTTGAGGATGGATGTAGTTGCATTGGAGACAGTTCAGAGGAGGGTCACGAGATTGAATCCAGGGATGAGGGGTTTGTCTTATGAAGATAGATTAAGCAGTTTATGCCTTTACTCTCTAGAGTTTAGAAGAATGAGATGAGATCTAATGGGGTATATAAGATCATTAAAGGATTGATAATGTAGACGTAGAGAAGATTATTCCTCTCGTGGGGCAATCTAGAACGAGAGGTCATAGCATTAGGATAAAGAGGGTGCAGATATAAAACAGAGATGAAGAGAAATTTCTTCCCTCAAAGAGTTGTGAGTCTGTGGAATTCACTACCCCATAGTGCGGTGGATGCCGGGACATTGAGTAAATTTAAGGAGGAGATAGACAGATTTTTATTAGAAATGGGTTGAAGCGTTATGGAGAACGGGCAGAAAAGTGGAGTAGAGGCCGAGATGAGATCAGCAATGATCATATTGAATGGCAGAACAGGTTCGCGGGGCTGAACTGCCTACTCCTGCTCCTAGTTCTTATGTTCTTATCTGGATTTATCCAGGCAAGAGCGGCTGAAGGATCCATTATCTCTCTCTATGTTGTCTATTGATGTATCTGCTGTGTGACGGAGACCACCGATGTTGGGTGAGGTGAATTATACCGTCTGCTACCTCAGCAGGGAGAAGCAGGATGAGAGGTCTCGTGGCTTTGTCAGGATAGCAGAATACCTGATGGCGTAGGTATCTCTGCGGGGCCCCCATGTCAATGGGGAGAGGCACAGGAACTGAAACAACTCTCACTCCATTGATGTACAGTTGGTGTGTGAGCATGCCCAGTACATCATGTTGGTTAATGTCCACTATCCTGGCAGCAGCCACCATACCTTCATTCTGAAGCAGTCAGCCATTCCCAACACGTCAGGCCTCCATACAGAACCAGAATGTGGCCCATGACCTCTAAACTCTAGACACCTCTTCCCCCACACAAAACCACCAGGTGAAGCAATGTTTCCGATGTCTGAACCGCTCGGGGGGGGGGGGGGGGAGTCCTCCAGTACACACTGGATCAGGTGTTCAAGTTCATGGTATTCTGCTGCACCCTTCATAATCCTCACCATCATGAGGACACAAGCATTGGCACCAGGAATCCGGAGGCTACCTCAGGAGGAGGAGGAGGCAGGGAGTATATTTCGTGGATGCCTTCGACCCGGACAGGCTGTTGGAGAGTCCCTGCTAAGATTCCAGTTCGCATCGGACAACCTCCCTTTCCCATCTTGGATCCCCCATTCTCCACCATTACACCCATCTGAGACGCCCCATCACTGTGTCTCCTTTATCACCATCCTGCAACAAACACCACCAACAAAAACCTTTTTATTAGCATCTTTATCCAACAACACATCCAATTGTACCAACAAAACTGAACTATTCACCCTTGTGTATCCCCTGAGTGCCTGTCTTGTGGATTTCCTCAACTTGCCTAGTTCTCCTACATAGTGTTTCCCCAATGGCTGCAGCATGGCTGAGTTTCACTGGCGGTGACCGCAGATGGCCTTGCAGGACGTCCTCGTGCAGCTCTGTGACTTGAGGGCTTGGATTCGGATTGCAACACCTCGACATGGGCAGCAGCTCCAGCAATGTTCACATCTGAGTCCTGTGTATTATAACTCGTTTGTGACCTCGTCCTCCGGTGAGCTGACATATGGACTATCCTTTCCCCCTGGCCTGGCTGCAGCTCACTCATGCTCGGTGACTCACCACATGCAGATTCCGACTCTATATCAGCCTCCAAGTTACACGCACTGTAAGTATTTGATCTGGTGACTGTGAGGGTCAGACCAAGTGATGGGTCTTCACCATCAGTGTTGTGCTGCGGCTCTCTTTCTATCTCATGGAGCTGCTGTGACTGGGAAGCTGGTATTATTGGGTTATCATTGGAAAGTATAACATCAGAAGGGGAGGGTTGGGGTGAGGGATTGGGGGTGGTGGAAAGCAGGAGGTCCATGATCCCACCATCTGCAGCTTGTACATCATCATTTCTGACGTTTACCAGTTCTGATGAAGGGTCACAGATCTGAAACATTAACTCTGTTTCTCTCTACACCGATGCTGCCAGACCAGCTGAGTATTTCCAGCACTTTCTGTTCTCTTCCCTGAGCTCTGGAATTCTGTTCCTAAACCCTAAATACAGTAAGTTGCAGAGAGTCCAGTTTTAGGGAGTACTACTTGTACAGAGTACTAAATACAATAAAGTTAGTTAACTATTGCATTTAGCATTTCACTTAATTTTATTCTGAACTTCTAGTTTCTTTGTGACAGCTGGACAGTTCATTGATTCTCATGGAATAGGAGGGTCAGTGTCAGCTTGGATAAAAAAATAAACTGGCTTAATGAGAGAAAACGGTGAGTTGTGGTAAACAGTTGCTTTTTTCAGACTGGAGGAAGGCAGACAGTGGTGTTTCCCCAAGGGGCAGTGCTTGGACCACTGATATTTTTCTGATATATATAAATAATTTGGATATTGGAACACAGAACACACAGATCGAGGGAGCTTCTGCTCATATCCACCATTCCCAGTTCCTGCTTTAGAGCCATAGACTCAACGGCTGTAAGGTACCTGTGTGTGGTTGTGGTGGTGACATCTCTCTCACTGTCAGTGACTGTGGTTAGTCTTGTTCTTAGACTGGTCTGCAGTTTAGGCCCAGGTTAGTACATACCCTGGTAATTTCCAGTTATCTTGTCGTCCTTGTATGGAGGAGATTGAGCAGAGACTGTGAGGCTCACAAATATGTTGTCTGAAGAAGAACCGGGATATCTGGCTTTGTGCTTGGAGACAGCAGCCACTACTGCCCACTGTTGACGGATTGTGTCTGAAACTGTCGGATTTTATCTCAACACAGGGTGTGGTCAGCTTCAGGGGAGGCAGAGCTTTAACACGGGTCTAATTCCCTCATAGCCCCTCCTCACATCTTCTAACTCCTCCCCTAGTCTGGGGCATTCTGCCTGTTAGTAAGTGTTTTGGTCCAGTATTTGTTATAATTTTCTCTGTGGATAATATACTCCGTCATGTGGCTCCTGATCCAACAGTAACTGATTGTACAGGATGCCAATGTTCTCCTACCAACCTTCATTTTCCTTCTGTAAACTGTCCATCTCATCCTTCAATTCTTTGTGTCTTTTATTTAACCGTCAGGTGCAGAGATGTGCCCCATTAACCAACTTATCTCAAACCTTTTTTATCTTAAATTTGTATTTCTGGACATCCTCAGATATTCTATTGAGAATTAAATCGTAATCCCCATCATACTGCTCGATAATCCTTAGGATGTCCGTCTCCCCAGGTGTGCCTGTTTTTTTTTTTCTCTGCCAGGTTATCAATTGACTATTTCCTGTGATATGCTAATGACATTGTATTTCTGGTTTTACTTATTCAAACTCTCTTAAAGCTCCCCCACCGCCCGCACCTCCCCCGCCCCCCCCCCCGGCACCACCACCGCCCCCCCCCCCCCCGCTCTTAGTGATGAGCACACCGTGTTCTGGTGTAAACTTTCTATTTATCTCGAGATGCCCAAACCAGTCCCAATGACGAGCACACGTGTTTCACTGTACATTCTCTCTCTCTGTGACAACTCCCTGCCCAGTCTCTGCAATAACCCCACGTTTCTGACCTATTCTAATCTTTCTCTGTCTCCAAATCTCCTTCCCATTCGAGCAATAATCACTCAACTGAGTTTGTCATTTCAACTCTGGACGAGGTTTGGGGCCTGTAGTTACAGTGTCTCTGGGTCTGTAACATGAACAACAAATGGAGCAGAGGCTGCAGTGAGGGGATGCTCTATAAAGAGGGAGGAGGAAAGGGATCTGCCCAACCCACCCAGGGTTTTCCAAGAGCACTATTCCTACCTAAACCTAACCCAGAAGCAATGTGTGAGGTGACTCTGATTCAATAAGGATCTGGTCACAGAGCTGTGTCACCTCCTGTAACACGACCTGGAGCCTCACACCAGGGTGAGGACGTAGCTGTTGGTGGCCGTTAAGGTCACAGTTTCATTGAACTTCTATGTATGTGGATCTTCCCAGGCAGGAGCAGGAGACATATCCAACATAGAGTGGTAGAAATTGATGGAGTCATGGAGTCATGTACGACACAGAAGGAGGCCATTTTGCCCCTCTGTGCCAGCTCTGTGTGGAAGAATTCAGGCAGTCCCAATCCCCCGCTCAATCCCCGTATCCCTGCAAGTTCACTTCCTTCAGGTGTCCATCCAGTTTCCTTTTAAAATCATTGATTGTCTCGGCTTCCACCACCCTCATGGGCAGTGAGTTCCAGCACATTACCATCCACTGTGTAAAATATTTCTTCCTCATATCCACCTGCATCTCTTATCCAAAACCTTCCATCTGTGTCCCCTGGTCCGTGTTTCATCAGATAATGAGAAGACTTCTTCCTTGTCTACCTTACCTAAGCCTATCATAATCTTGTACACGTTTATCATACCTCTCTCAATCTCCTTTACTCCAGGGAGAACAACTCCATCTTCTCCAATCTAACCTTATAACTAACCAACCCGCTCCCCCCTCCCCACCCGCCCCCCGCTCCAATCCCTGGAACCATTCTGGTAAATCTCCTCTGCACCCCCTCAAGGACTTTACATTCTTCCTAAAGTGTGCTGACCAGAACTGGACACAGTTCTCTAGTTGAGGCCTAACCAAAGGTTTATACAGTTTCAGTATAACTTCCCTGCTTTTGTATCTTTGCCTCTAATTATGAAGCCCAAGATCTGATTGGCTTTGCTTAACACTCTCCATTAATGTTCTTCCACCTTCAATGATCAATGCATATAGAGCCCCAGGTCCCTCAGTTCCTGCACAATCTTTAGAACTGTCCCATTAAGTCTCTATTGCTTTCCTATTGCATCTGACAAAATACATCACCTCACACTCCTCTGTATTAAATTCCACCTGCCACTTCTCTGGCCATTCTGCGAGCCTATCTATATCCTGTTGTAGGCATTTTGCATCATCCTCACTGTTTACCATTCCTCCAAGCATGGTATCATCGGAAAATATTGAAATTCTAATCTGAATTCCAAGATCCAGCTCATTTATATATAGCAAAAAAAAAATCAGTTGGTCCGAGAACTGACCCTTGGAAAACATCACTGTCTACCGTCCTCCAGTGTGAAAAACAACCGTTCACCAGCACTCTGCCCGAACTATCTCTTCTTTGAAGGTAGCCCATTGTTCAGCTCCTGTTTTCCTGCCAAACGTTGACTCTAATTTGTTCGCCCCAGCTCAACTTTGACACCGGATGACTTGTTGAAGTTGACTTTCTCATAGTTAATTATTCTTACTCTGGATTGCTCTTTGTCCTTTCCCATAGTCAACCTAAACCTTATGATACAATGATCACTGTCCCCTAAATGTTCTCCTACTGATACTTAATCCACTTGGGTCCAGCTCATTCTCGAGAACCAGGTCTAGCAGTGCCTCCTTTCATGTTGGACTAGCAACATATTGTTGTAGAAATGTTTCCTGCACACACTGCAGTAACTCCTGCCTCCCTCCGCCCTTTACATTACTACTATCCCAGTCCATATTAGGATAATGAATGTACCCCCATTGTAACTACTCTATAATTCTTGCATCTTTCTGTAATTTTCTTGCAGATTTGTTCCTCCACATCCTTCCCATTAGCTGATGGCCTATAGACAACAACAAGCAATGTAAATGCACCTTTTTTTGTTCTTTAGCTCTATCCAAATAGATTCTGTCCTTCACCCACCTACGCACCCACCCAGCCCCACTCCCACCTCCCCACACATGTCCCCGGGACTTTCACTCTCTCCAGCACTATAATGTTCTCCTTAATCAATACCACCACTCTTACTCCTTTTCTCCCTTTCCTATTTTTCCTGAACACCTTGTATCCAGGAATATTTAACACCCAGTTCTGCCCTTCTTTGAGCCAGATCTCTGTTATAGCCACAACATCATATTTCCACATGGCAATCTGCACCTGTACCTCACCAGTCTTATTAACCACACTCCGTATTCACATACATGCACATCAACCCTGATGTAAACTTTATTACTTCCTCCCTTACTCAGACCTCAACTAATAACTTTCTAAACCCTACTATAGTGTTATCCATCTCTCCCAGTATTCTGTGCACTTTAGAATTCCTCTCTGATGTTTACTCCTGGTTCCCACACACATGCCAATTTAGTGTAAACCCTCTCCAATAGCACTAACATATCACCCTGCAAGGAAATTAGTTCCAGCTCTGTTCAGGTGCAACCGTCCGGCCGGTACAGATCCCACATTCTCCAGAACTGGTCCCAGTGTCCCAGCAATGCAAACCTCACCGCTTCTGCAGCATCCTCCCAGCCACACATCCCTCTGTAATATCCTCCTATTTCCATACTCACTCGCACGGGGTACTGGCAGTAATCCGGAGATTACTACTTTGAGATGGCTAACTTGACCCTGACACCAGGGAGGAAACACACCATCTTGGATGCATGTCTGCGGCCTCAGAAACGCTCGTCTGTTCCCGTGACTATCGAATCTCCTGTCACTGTCAACATTCTAGTCTTCATTGTATCCCCTCCCACCCCCAGTACAGCTGAGACAGCCCGGGTACCATGGCCTTGTCTCTGGCTGCAGTCCCCAGATGAAACATCACTTTCCTCAGTATTGAATACTGGTTGGAGAGTGAGATGCACTCTGGGGTCTCCTGTGCTACCTGCCTGATTCTGCTTGACTGTAATTCTTCTTCCCTTAATCTGTGGGGTGACCACATCTATAACGTGCTCTTCACAAATTACTCAACCTCACGTAAATACCACAGAGGCATCCATGGTCCCACCATCTGCAGCTTGTACATCATCCCAGACAGCAGGATGAAGAGGATGTGGGTGTTAAGAAGGGGCATAAGGCAGGAACATAACGTCATCCTGAATGCTGTCGGTGATGCCGGATGCTACGGGCTCTGTCACAGCCGTTCCCATGAGGTGGAGAATGAACTCCTCCCTCAGGCTCAGGGGATGAAGGTAAACCTGGATCTCGACAGTTCACTGCTGCTCCCTGTCCTGTAAGAGAGAGAGCAGAATGTCAGTGATTGTGTTGTACTGTGTTTGGGAGATATGCCTGCAACAGCTGAATAGCTGGTGGTATGTGAAGGCAGTGAAAGGTGGATGTGAGGCTGGTATCAGTGGAAGGTATGTAAAGGTGATGTGGAGTATGTAAATGTTAGGTGTGAGTCCTGAGTGTTAAGGACTGCTGATGGGTGAGTGATGGGGGTGTGGTACATTGAGCAGTGTGAGAGGTTGGTGATGTTGGGGGTAGGAGATGCCATGTGGAAATGAATTCACTGACATTGATCACCCGTGTGAGCTCATTCTACTTCTTCTGGCTCTGCTGCCAGATCCTGGGGCCAAGCTTCCTGCATTGACCTCCCTGGCCACCTGCTCCCATTCCCTTCGGAGTGCGTTTCTTGAGGGTCTACATCCCACCCCACTGATACATGGCCTCTCTTCTCCTGTCACCCTGCATGACTAAGGCCTCCAGCACTACATCCGTGAATCACAGAGCCCTCTCTCTGTGCTCGTATTCAACCTACCTTTTCTCCAATTGCAGCATTCACAGTCAGCAGCAGCAGCCTCCTCTGATTCAGTGCAGCTTCCCTTTAAGAGGGACAGATTGCCTTTAAGGGCTGAATCCTGGCTGAAACACGTGCTAGACTCAGACACAGTTAAGTCTCCTGTTAAGCGTGCAGACAGACAGCAGCGCGGGTCACCCTGGGCGGCCCCTAAAATTTACGGAAATGTAATGAGGAGGCCCCAGAAATTTTGTATCACCTGCCTCAACTGGCAGATCATGACCCCACTGCTCAAAAAGCGATGCAAACCCGGTTTGCTCTCTCTTTCTATTTTCCTTTCCCTCTTTCCCCCTTTCTCACTCTCTTTCCCTTCACTCTATGTCTCTTGCTCATAGAATTAGAGACAGGTGCAGCACTGAAGGAGGCTATTCGGCCCTTTGTGTTAGTGCTGTTTCTTGGAAAGAGCTGTCTAATTATTACCACTCTCCTCCTTTATCCCCAGACTAATTTTTTCGCCTTTTCCAGTTTTTTTTATTATAATTCCCTTTTGAAAGATATTATTGAATCTGCTTCCATCATGTTTTCGGGCTGTGAATTTCTGATCCCAACAACTCGCTGAGAAGGAAAATTCTCCTCATTTCACCTTTGGTTCTTTGTCAATTACCTTCAATCTGTGTCTTCTTAATACTGAACTTTCTGACACTGGAAACAGTTTCACATTAATTACCCCATCAAAACTCTTCATGATTTTGAATTCGATATTAAATCTCCCCTTACCCTTCACTGCTTTAAAGAGAACAAACCCAGCTTTTCCAATCTCTCCATGTAACTGAATTCCCAGATCCCTGGTACCATATGTTTCAAATTCTGCTATTCCATGTGTCATGTACTGGGATATGCTGTAGTGTTTTATATCGATTTGGCATAACTTCCCAGTTTTGTTTTCTATGCCTCTATTTATAAAGCCCAGGATCTAATATGCTTTATTAACTGTTGTGCTAACCTGTCCTGTGACCTTCAACGATTTACACATAAACTCCCAGGTCTCTCTGTTCTTGCACTCCCTTTACAGTTGTAACATGTAGCTTGTGTTGTCTCTCCACATACATCCTTCTAAAAGGTATTACCTCACATCTCTGCTGTGACAATTCAAATTTCAGAAGATTGAAGACATTGTTTTCAGTCCCTGCTCCAAACTTAATTCCCTAACTACCGACTCCATACCTCTCCCTGGCAATTGTGTGAGACTAAACCAGACTGTTCACACCTTGGTGTCATATTTGACCCCGAGATGAACTTCTGGACACATCTACACACCTTCACTAAAACCGCCTATCTGCACCTAGAAAATCATAGAAAAATCATAGAATGTTTACAACACAGAAAGAGGCCACTTGGCCCATCGTGTCTCTGCTATCCAAAAAACGACCTTCCCAGCCGAATCCCACCTTCCAGCATTTGGTCCCGAGCTCTGCAGATTAAATCACCTGAGGTGTCGCAAGGCACGTTTAAAATCAGATAAGGTTTTCAGCATCTTCTACCCTTTCAGAAACTGAGTTCCAGACCCCCACCCCACCACACTCTGGGTGATTTTTTTCCTCATCTCCCCTCTAATTTTTCTACCAATCATTTAAATCCATGCCCTCTTGTCACTGATCTCTCTGCTAAGGTGAATAGACCCTTCACCACCACTCTATCCAGGGCCCTCAACGTTTTGTACGTTTCAATCAGATTTCCCCTCAGCCTTCTCTGCTCCAAGGCAAACAACCCCAGCCTATCCAATCATTCCTCAAAGTTGCATTTTCCCAGTCCCGGCAACATGTTTGATAAATCTCCTCTGTCCCCTCTCCAGTGCAATTACATCCTTTCTGTAATGAGGTGACCAGAACTGCACACATTACTCAAGTTGTGGCCTAACCAATGATTTATGTAGTTCCAGCATAACCTCCCTGCTCTTATATTCAATACCTCGGCTAATAAGGGAAAGGATTCCATATGACCTCTTAACCACCTTATCGACCTGTCCTGCTACATTCAGCTATCTGTGGGCATTCACTCTAAGGTCTGTCACTTCCTCTACACTTCTCAGTATTCTCCCATTAATCGTGCATTCCTTTGCCTTATTTGACCTCCCCAAATGCATCATATCGCACTCATCTAGCCTGAATTCAATTTGCCACTTCTCTGCCCATCTGACCAGTCCATCAATATCTTCCTGCAGTGCACAGCTATCCTCCTTGCTATCTACCACACGGTCAATCTTTGTGTCGTCTGCAAACTTCTTGATTATACCCTACCTTTACTTCCAAATCGTTAATGTATGCGACATAAAGCAGGGGTCCCAGTACTGAGCTGTGTGGAATTTGCTTTTTTTTATTCATTCGTGGGATTTGGGCGTCACTGCCTGGGTCTGTATTTATTGCACATCCCTCATTGTCCTTGAACTGAGTGGCTTGTGAGGCCATTTAAGAGTCCATCACATTGCTGTGGGTCTGGAGTCACATGTGGCCAGACCAGGTAAGGACAGCAGATCTCCTTCCCTGAAGGGCATTAGTAAACCGGATGGGCTTTTCAAACAATCGACAATGGTTTCATGGTCACCATTAGAGTCGCTGTTTAATTCCAGAACTATTAATTGATTTCAAATTTCATTATGTGTCATGGTGGGATTCGAATCCACGTCCCCAGAGTGTTAACCTGGGTTTGCTGGATTTACAAGTGCAGTGACATTGCCACTACACCACTGCCTCCACTAAATGTGGCTAGAAACATCCGTCCAGTCGCTAAAACGCCTGTCAACAATTACTCTTTCTTTCCTGTCACTGAGCTAATTTTGCATCCACCTTGCTGCATTTCCCTGGATCCCCTAGAATTTTATTTTTAACAAGTCTGCTATGTGGGCCCTTGCCAAAAGCTTTGCTAAAATCCAAGTAGACCGCATCAACGACATTAACCTCATCTATCGTCCTTGTTACGTCATCAAATAATCATGCAAGTTAGTCAGACACAATCTTGCCTTAACACATCTATGGTGATTATCCCTGATGAACCTGTGCCTTTCTAAGTGACAGTTTATCATGTCTCTAAGAATAGATTACAATAATTTTCCCACTCTGAGATTAGACTGACTTTCCTGTAGTTATTCGGTCTATCCTTCGCTCCCTTTTTAAACAGTGGTTCAATGTTAGCAGTTCTCCAATCCTCCATCACCACACCTGTATCCAGTGAGAACTGGAAAATCATGGACATACCTTTGGTTATTTCTTCTGTTGCTTCTTTTAACAACCTGGGGTACATTTCATCACGCCATGGTGATGTATCAACTTTCAATGAGGCTAATTCCATTAGTAATTCCTCTCTGCCTATGTTTATCACATCCAATAATTCACACACCTCCTCCTTAACTACAATATCTGCACCGTTCCCCTCTTTTGTGAAGACAGTCACAAAGTATTCATTAAGAACCATATCAGGAACTACTGTCCCTACACATAGGTTACCTTTTCGGTCATTAATGGGCTCTACTCTCTCCTTAGTTGTCCTCTTAGCCTTAATGTATTGAAAGAAAAAACATACATGGGTTCACCTTGATTTTGCTTGCCAATATTTTTTTATGATTTCTCCTTGCTTTCGTAAATTCCTTTTTGATATCAGCCTCCACTTTCTCTACTCCTCTTGGTTTTCTGTTGTATTGAGTTATCGGTGTGGGACATAAACTTGCCCTTCCTGCTGTATCTTACCCTGTCGGCTCCTTGACATCCATGGAGCTGGGGAATGAGACTGACTTGATTTATCTACAAAGCGCTGGCACGGACTCGATGAGTTGAAATGTCCCATTCTGCGCCAGAATTGACTAAGGCTCTATGACTCTATGACATGGGTATTCTATTACAACAGCTTTCCTATACTGGGAAGGTGTATAATGGACTGGACAGTATCACCCTGTTGAACCCCGTGATGTAAGTAAAATGTTTGATTCCCCAGAACATGGTTAACAAATGTCCTTCACAAACAGAGTAAATCAGTTCAGCCCCATTCACAATTCTGGAGTAATTCACAATGGGGAGTATTTTCTCCTGGTTTTCTCGGCATTGGACAGCAGCCAGGTTGTCACTGTGTCCCCACATCCATGTGGAAAGTCTTGTCGGGGTTCGGTGAGGTAAGACACGTTGCCTGGGCGACAGATTTCTTTAGTTGTGTTACTGTTTCTGTGCTCTCTTCAGTCCAAATGGGATAAACCTGGTCATCATCACCATTCGGTGGTTCATAAAGAGGAGTCACAGTCTCAGCAAATCGAGGGATGAGGGTCCGCTGATACCCCACCAGCCTGAGGATAGGACACAGGGCAGTCTTTGTGGTGAACAGGGGTAGACACTGGAATTGTGTCCACTGATACTCCACCAGCCTGAGGGTAGGACAAAGGGCAGTCTTTGAGGTGGACAAGGGTAGACACTGGATGAGGGGCAATTGATACTCCACAAGCCTGAGGATAGGTCAGAGGGCAGTCTTTGAGGTGGACAGGGGTAGACACTGGAATTGTGTCCACTGATACTCCACCAGCCTGAGGATAGGACAAAGGGCAGTCTTTGAGGTGGACAGGGGTAGACACTGGATGAGGGGCAATTGATACTCCACCAGCCTGAGGATAGGTCAGAGGGCAGTCTTTGAGGTGGACAGGGGTAGACACTGGATGAGGCTCCACTGATACCCCACCAGCCTGAGCAGAGGACACAGAGCAGGCTTTGAGGTGGACAGGGGTAGACACTGGATGAGGGGCAATTGATAATCCACCAGCCTGAGGATAGGACACAGGGCAGTCTTTGAGGTGGACAGGGGTACACACTGGATGAGGGTTTACTGATACCCCACCAGCCTGAGGATAGGACACAGAGCAGTCTTTGAGGTGGACAGGGGTAGACACTGGATGAGGGTTCACTGATACCCACCAGCATGAGGATAGGACACAGTGCAGTCCTTGACGTGGACAGGGGTAGACACTGGAATTGTGTCCACTGATACCCCACTAGCCTGAAGATAGGACACAGGGCAGCCTTTGAGGTGGACAGGGGTGGACAATGGATGAGGGTCCACTGATACCCACCAGCATGAGGACAGGACACAGTGCAGTCCTTGAGGTGGACAGGGGTAGACACTGGATGAGGATCCACTGATACCCACCAGCCTGAGGATAGGACACTGGGCAGTCCTTGAGGTGGACAGGGGTAGACACTGGAATTGTGTCCACTGATACTCCACCAGCCTGAGGGTAGGACACTGGGCAGTCTTTGAGGTGGACAGGGGTAGACACTGGATGAGGGTCCACTGATAACCACCAGCCTGAGGATAGGACACAGTGCAGTCCTTGAGGTGGACAGGGGTAGACACTGGATGAGGGTCCACTGATACCCACCAGCCTGAGGATAGGACACTGGGCAGTCTTTGAGGTGGACAGGGGTAGACACTGGATGAGGGTCCACTGATACCCACCAGCCTGAGGATAGGACACAGTGCAGTCCTTGAGGTGGACAAGGGTAGACACTGGATGAGGGTCCACTGATACCCACCAGCCTGAGGATAGGACACAGTGCAGTCCTTGAGGTGGACAGGGGTAGACACTGGATGAGGGTCCACTGATACCCACCAGCCTGAGGATAGGACACAGTGCAGTCCTTGAGGTGGACAAGGGTAGACACTGGATGAGGGTCCACTGATACCCCACCAGCCTGAGGATAGGACACAAGGCTGTCTTTGAGGTGGACAGGGTTATACACTGGATGGTTTCGACCTGATGTTGGTCTGGGCTGATGTTGGATGAGCCAATTTAGACATATAGAACGATGACACGATGTTACACCCGCTGGGCCTTACGTGGATGGTCTTTTAGTCCAGCTCCCAAAGTAACTGCAGTAGTTCCTGTAAAAGGGTTAAATGTGTGGACACGGTCTGTGGTGATGAGGAGGAGACCATCAATTTATTTCAGCAAGCAGGAAGACTGTGAAAGGTTCCTAACGGCCCCGGCCATACGTTTGTGGAAAATAGTGGGGTTATTGTGGAACCCCTTGTGACAGACATGTCCAGGGGTATCTCTGGTCCTCAGAAGTGAATGTGAATTTAAATTGTTTCTCTAGTTTTACTGGGATACTCCAATAAACATTAGAGATATCCAGCGTGGTGAAGTCAGCCCTGCCGCTGGGAATCCGGGAGAGTAGGGTTGGTGTCTCTCAGACAACCGAGTTCACACAGGGGTGACTGAGTTGAGTTTGTATGGTCAATAGTCAGTCCCCAGCTGCCATCTGGTTTTGTAACCGGCAAAATCGGGCAGTTAGCAGTGAATGTGTCTTTGTGAACTGCACCCTGGTATAACAATAACCTGATGTTGTCTGGAATATATGATATAATCTCAGCTCGGTAAGAAGACTGCTTCATGGAGCATGCAATGGTCAGTTAATTTCTTCGGGTCTGCTCATGTTTCCACAGTCATCTTTATGGGTTGTGAATACACTCAGCACCGACTCGAGGATCGCCTGTACCTCAGGGTGATCAGAGGTGTCTGGTTCACACTCCTCTGATATTTTAATCAGGAATATTGAGGTTGCACTGGACACCAGAGTAGGGTATGTTTTAATGTTCTACAATATACAAATATAGCGATAATCAATTACTGCTGATAACCTTTGAGCACATTACTGTCCAGTAGTCACTGTCCATTCTACAGGATCATATAAAAGGAAGGCAGAACTTTGACATGAACTCTGTTCCCTCTCCTACACCACTGTAAGATCTGATCTAGGGTCACCACATCCGTGAACTGCGGAGCCCTCTTTCTGTCCTAGTATTCCATTTACCTTCTGTCCAATTGCAGCATTCACAGTCAGCAGCAGCAGCCTCCTGACTGAAAGAGGTCACTTGGCCCATTGTATCTGTGCTGACCGAAAAACGATCCACCCATTCAAATACCACTTTCAGCATTTGATCCATCGCTCTGCAGATTACGGTACTTGAGGTGGATATCCAGAATTCTGCTGAATGAGTTGAGGGTTTCTGCCTCAACTACACTTTCAGGCAGTGAGTTCCAGACCCCACCACACTCTGTATGAAAAGGTTTTCCTTATCTCCCCTCTTATCTTTTGACTAATCACTTTAAATCTATTTCCCCCTAGTCACTGACCTTTCTACTAAGGTGAACAGACCCTTCACCTCCTCTCTGTCCAGATCCCTCAAAATTATGGACATTTCAGTCCGATCTCCTCTCAGCCTTCTCTATTCCAAATTGAACAACCCCAGCCTATCCAATCGTTCCTCACAGCTGCATTTTGTCTAGTCCTAGCAACATCCTCATCAATCTCCTCTGTACCCTCTCTAGTGCAATTACATCCTTTCTGTAATGAGGTGACCAGAATTGCACTCATTACTCAAGTTGTGGCCTAGCCAATGAGTTATACAGTTCCAGCATAATTTCCCTGCTCTTATATTCTATACCTCAGCTAATAAAGGAAAGGATTCCATCTGCCTTCTCCACCATATTATTATTGAATCTGCTTCCACCTTGTTTTCAGGCAGTGAATTCCAGATCCCAACAACTCGCTGTGTAAGAACATTCTCCTCATTTCACCTCTGGTTCTTTGTCAATTACCTTCAATCTGTGTCTTCTTAATACTGAACTTTCTGACACTGGAAACATTTTCACACTAATTACCCGATCAAAACCATTCATGAATTTGAATTCTATATTAAATCTCCTCTTACCCTTCACTGCTCTAAAGAGAAAAATCCCAGCTTTTCCCATCTCTCCATGAGATCCCTGGTACCAATTTAGTAAATCACCTCAGTATCTTCACTAAGTCCTTGACATCCTTACCAAAGTGTGGTGATCAGAATTGGACACAATTCTCCAGCTGGTACCTAACCAATGATGTCTAAAAATCAGCATTTCCTCCTGAGTTTTATTACTCTGTGCTGTGTTTATAAAGCCAAGGACACGATATGTTGTTATTTTTTAGCAGCCTTCTCAGTGTCCTGCTGCCTCAGAAATTAGTACAGCCCGAGATCTGTCCATTCAACCATCCACATTATTTTGCCTTTCCTCATATTTCCTACCGATATGTATCACTTCACAGTTCAATGTGTAAAGTTCAATCTGCCGGGTGACTGTCCATTTCACCAGTCACTCTCTGTCCTCATTGGGACAGACCAGGCTCCATCCTCAGGCTGTGCTGAGTAAGCAGCTTTCACCCAATATGGTACTGAGATCCAAATAGAGCAGAAAAGACTCACTTCTATCCCCGGCTTGTGTTAATCCCACCCGGTGTGGTCCTGACACACACAGACAGCAGGAAAGACCCAATTCAATCCCCGGTGTGTCTTAATCCCACCCGGTGTGGTCCTGACACACACAGAGAGCAGGAAAGACCCAATTCAATCCCCGGTGTGTCTTAATCCCACCCGGTGTGGTCCTGACCCACACAGAGAGCAGGAAAGACCCAATTCAATCCCCGGTGTGTCTTAATCCCACCCGTTGTGGTCCTGACCCACACAGAGAGCAGGAAAGACCCAATTCAATCCCTGGCCTGTGTTAATCTCTCCCGGTGTGGCACTGACACACACAGACAGCAGGAAAGACCCAATTCAATCCCTGGCCTGTGTTAATCCCACCCGGTGTGGCACTGACACACACAGACAGCAGGAAAGACCCAATTCAATCCCCGGTGTGTCTTAATCCCACCCGGTGTGGTCCTGACCCACACAGAGAGCAGTAAAGACCGAGTTCAATCCCTGGCCTGTGTTAATCTCTCCCGGTGGTACTGACCCAGGCACAGAGAGCAGGAAAGATTCAATTCTATCCCTGGCCTGTGTTAATCTCTCCCAGTGGTACTGACCCACACAGAGAGCAGGAAAGATTCAATGCTATCCCTGGACGGTGCTAATCTCACCCGGTGTGGAACTGACCCACACAGACAGCAGGAAAGACCCAATTCAATCCCTGGCCTGTGTTAATCTCACCCGGTGTGGTACTGACCAACACAGAGAGCAGGAAAGACCCAGTTCTGTCCCCGGCCTCTTAATCCCACACAGTGTGGTACTGACCCACACAGAGCGCAGGAAAGGACCAATTCTATCCCTGATCTGTGTCACTTCCACCCGATGTGGTAATGACCCCCACGTACACACAGAGAGCAGGAAAGGACCATTCTCTCCCTGATCTGTGTCATTCCCACATAGTGTGGTACAGACACAGCAAGAAATTTCTATTTCTCTCCCTGGCCTGTGCCAATCCAACATGTTGTGTTAATGACCCCCACACACAGAGCAGGAGATTTCCATCTCTCTCCCTCGCCTGTGCTAATCCAAAAAGGTATCTTCCAAGTACAAGTAACGATCAGCCTCTGCTTAAATTTGTTGTCTGTCTATCCCTGATCTGTGTTACTTCCACCCAGTGTGGTACTGACCAAACAAACAGAGCAGGAAAGGACTAATTCTCTCCCTCATCTGTGTTAATCCAACATGATGTTTTCCTGAACCATATCAAAATACAAGTAATGATCAGCCTCTGCTTAAAATTGTTGACCGTCTGTTGTACATATCAGGTAAGGTTTCAATGGTTTCTGTTTCCACAGACTCAAAGAAGCATACAGCACGGAGGAGGCTATTTGGCCCATCGAGTCTGTGCATGCTGTTTGCAGGAGCAATCCAATTTGTCCCTCTCCTCTACACAATTACCACTTCGCTGAAAATCTCCCCTGATACTATTGAATCAATTCTCTTTTTTAAATTTATTATTGAATCTGCTTCACCACTCTTTCAGGCTGTGAATTTCGGTTGATAATAAATCAATGCATTTTTGTTGGCCCATCACCTTAAAAATGTGTCCTCTGGTTACTGACAGTACTTCCAATGAAACCAAATTCTCTGTTTTTACTCCACCAAATATTGTTCAAGATTTTGCATATCTCTATTCAATCTCCATTTAACATTCCTGCTCGAAAGAGAACAATTCCAGTTTACAGTCAAGGGACACGAGATAGAGGGGAGGGGGTAGAATTCAGCTCGGACTCTGACACAAAACACCATCACCTCCACATTCCCCTCCTCCGAGCCAAACACCATCTAGACTTGGACAGAAATCACCGTTCCTTCATCATCACTGGGTTAAAAGCCTGAAATCCTTTCTGTAACAGTATTGTGGGAACATCTTCACCACATGGACTGCAGTGGTTCAGGATGAAGGCCCATCATTTTCTCATGGTAACCAGGGATGGGGAAGTAATGCCGACCTTGTCAGTATCACCCATATCCTGGGAACAAATAGACAGGAAATAAAATAGGAACAAAATCAATGTGTTTGTAACTGACTGATTGAAGTGATCAAAGAGAGAGACGTCATAAATCAATAAGTAAATTGTCAACACAATTCACCTCACCTGGCCCTTGTGTTAGCCTTTCTTCTGTTATCTGTGTGAGGATACAAGTAACAATGAGCCGCTGGCTCAAGAACTGCTGGACATCAATTGTACACACGGAATAAGGACTCAATGGATTCTGTTACCATAGAATCGGAGAATCACAAAGCATGGAAGCAGTCCATTGGCCCATCGTGCCTGTGCCATCTTTGAAAGAGCTTTTTATTTTACACCTCTTTCCTCCTCTTTTCCCAAAGTCCTGCAAATCCCCCTCTGCAGCATTTATCCAGTTCCCTTTTGAAACTTGCTCTTGAATCTGCTTCCAGCACATCTTCAGGCCGTGCATTCCAGATTAAAGCAACTCACTGTATAAAAAAATGTTTTCCTTATGGCACCTCTGCATCTTTTGCCAAGTATTTTGAGTATTGTTATTGGTCCTTTTCCCAAAGGAAACAGTTTATCCTGCTCTTTCAAAACTGCACATAATTGTGATCTGCTCTATTAAATTTCCCTTTTACCTGATCTGCTCTAATTCCTGTTTCTGTAGTCTCCCCGTGAACATGAATTCCCTCATTCCTGGACCATTCCAGTAAATCTCCTCTGCACCTTCTCCAAGGTTCTGACATCCTTTCTAATAAGTAATGCTCAGACTTGGACACAATTCCTGAACTGAGACCTAACCAGTGATTTACAAAGTTTTAGTTAGCTTCCTTGCTTTTGCACGCTATGCCTCTTTTTATAAAGCTCGATATCACGGATGTGTTTTTAATGATTTTATCAACTTGTCCTGCTGCATTCAAAGACATCTGTTCATGCACCCAATTTAAAACTGCCCCATTTCATTTACATTGCCTCACCTTATTCTTCCTCCCTTAACCCATGTCTGCACTAAATTTCATCTGCTTCATTTCCTCATTTCATCTCTCTCCCTGAATCCCTCTGATATCATCCTTATTTTTTTATATTTCCGAGTTTCTGTCACCTGAGTACACTGAAATTATGCCTTTTATAGATAAGTAAATGTCACACACAAACACAGTACACAGATATATATTTATGTATGTTTTTATAAATGAGCAATGGCCTGAATACTGACCATTGGGGACCATCACTGTATAATCCCCTCCACTGTCTGAACAACAATAGATCACCACTTCCCTCTGTATTCTGTCCCTTAGCCAATGTCATATCCACACTGTCACTGCCTCTTGAATCCATGAGGTTCAGACTTCCTAACAAATCTATTAAATGGCATTTGATTCCACGACTTTTGATTGTTCATATACAAAGTAGCAACCATGCTATCTGCAGCAACACTCTCCATTACTTCATCAAAGAATTTGATCAAGTTAGTCAGACATGATTTGCCACTAACATATCTGGTGGACCTTCTTGTCATTTATAAACTCATGCTATTCAAACCACAATTATCTTGTCCCAGATTAGAGACTCTAAAAGTTTCCCCAACATTTCAGTGAGGTGAGACTGACGGGTCAGTAGTTCCAGTGTGTAGCCTATCACTACTGTTTGGAACAGGGTGTAGAATTTTGAAAACCTCCAGTCCTCTGTCATCACTCCGATATCCAAGGAGGATTGGATGATTCTGGCCAGTGGCTCCGCTACTTCCAACATTTCTTCCCGCAGCAACCCTCATACATCCCGTCCAGACCGGATAAATGTTTATTGCGGTACAGAAAATGTTGGATTGAAAGGGGTTAACTGAACCTGTTTGTTCAGTGACTGTAATTAATGTCAGTCTCCATGGACTCTAATTGGATCACTGGAGGGTTTCCCTCTTCTTAATAAGAGACTCCTTTCAATGTGTTATATTCAGTGGGTTGGCTGGAGCTTCACCCCTGGCACTAACAGGGATCAGCGGCTCCAGATAGAGGGAGAGGATAAATCAGAATCTGAGAAGAATAGATTGGAATGTTACAACAATGGGTCAGAATCTGAGAACCATAGATTGGAATGTTACAACAATGGGTCAGAATCTGAGAACAATAGACTCGAATGTTACAACAATGGGTCAGAATCTGAGAACAATAGACTCGAATGTTACAACAATGGGTCAGAATCTGAGAACCATAGATTGGAATGTTACGACAATGAGAAGGAGTTTTTCCTGGGAGCTTGATTATCTTTATACTAACTATGATCGGCTATCGTTAAATTGGCGGATCTATTACGCACTTCTTTTTATTCAACACATTTACTATCCTATCCTCGCTGTTGCTGGTGTCCCTGGTAAGTTTCTCTATCCAGTTATTAATTCAACAAATTGTTGAACAAATGTTGAACACATTACTGTTCTTCTCATTTACAGTGCTTACTTGCTGCTACTGTTATTCCTGTTAAGTCTCTGCATCTGGCTGCTAACTCTACAAGCCATTGTTAACAGTAATACAGTTCTTGTAATATACTCTTGCAATGTACTCTGTCATCTTTGCTGCTGTTGGTTTCCTGGTAGATCCCTACGTATAGTTATGAGATCTGTAAACCTTGATTCATTATATCAATAAACCACATTTCACTGATATACTGTTCTTCTCATTTAAGTTTCATGTAGACTAAAGTCAGTGTCTTCGAACCCCATCACAAACATCATTTCCTATCTACTGACTCCATCCGCCAGCAAGGTCAGTGTCTGAGGGTGAACCAGGCTGTTTACAACCTCGGTTATCCTTTTAACCCTGAGCTGAGTTTCAACACCATATCCTCTCCAGTACCAATCCTTTAACCTACCAGCTCCCTAATATCACCTGGTTCCAGCTCTGTCTAAGCTCACATGCTGCATAAACCCTCATTCATAACTTTGTGAAATTTGACTCCCAATGTTTCCCTGTCCACCCTCCCAGTCAAAAACCTTCATAAACTACATCCCAACCAGGACTATGCTGCCTGTATCCTAACTCACACCAAACCTCGATCACCCATCACCCCTGTGCTCACTGATCTACATTGGCTCCCGCTCTGGCAGCACCTTAATTTTTATATTCTCATTCTTGTGTTTGAATCCCTCTATGGCCTCATCCCTCCAATTAGTCCCATTCACCTCCTTATTTCACATAGTCCTACAACGTATTCACCTTTAAGCATTTATTCAATTCTCTATTTAAAGTGAAATATTTCCCCTCTGTATTGCTCCCTGGCTGTCGTTTGGGCTCTGTAGAGATGTCGGTGCAACAAACCCAGAAACAATAAAATGATGTGCGATGCACCGCTAGCCACTTCTGCCATGCCCCGTGGTGTGCTCCATGCTGGACAGGGCGTTGGGCAGCTTTGATTCACGCCTATGAAACTTGGTCTGTGCATGGCCACTGACCACCTGTGTTCGTCTCTCTCAGCTGAACATACATTCAGCAGCACGAGGAACCCCCTCTAGTGTTATTTAAAAGGACCAGGCATCCAACTTACAGGTGAGGGGATTTTGACTTACTTCTCATATTGTAAAGTTAGTGGAGGTGCTGTGGATGGTTTTCTGGAGGTTGTGTTGTGAGCTGCTGCAGAGACTCAGGGAGGACAGACGATTTGGTGACCCAAATCTGGACGAGGTATGGGGACTGTAGTTACAGTGTCTCTTGCTCTGTAACATGACCAGCAGATGGAACAGAGGCTGCAGTGAGGGGAAGCTCTGTAAAGAGGGAGGAAGAGGGGGCTCTTCCCTACTCACCCCGGGTTTCCCAAGAGCACTTTCCTCCCTACACCAAACCCAGAAGCAGTGTGTGAGGTGACTTTGATTCAATAAGGAGGTGGTCACAGAGCTGTGTCACCTGCTGTAACATGACCTGGAGCCTCACACCAGCGTTAGGACGGAGCCTTCAGTGGCTGTTAAGGTCACAGTTTCATTGAACTTCTACGTATCTGGATTTTTCCAGGCACAAGCGGGTAATGTATCCATTATCTCTCTCTATGTTGTCCATTGATGCTGGGTGACGGAGGTCACCTATGTCGAGTGAGGTGAGTACATAACTTTATCCCTCAGCAGGGAGAACCAGGATGAGAAATCCCCTGGCTTTTTCGGGATGGTGGGATTCCTGATGGCGTAGGTAATTCAGCGGGGTCCCCATATCAATGGGGAGAGGTACAGGAAATGAAAAAAACTCCATTGATTGACAAGAGAGTCTGTGGCTACTCAGAGCAGGCAGGAAAATATAGTTAAGAATACCATCGGACCAGGCATGATCTTATTAAATAGTGCAGCTCGACTGGGGGCCGAATGGCCCATTGCTGCTCCTTTGTTAAAGAATATTTTTATTCTTATTAATGTACAGTTAGTGTGTGACCATGCCCAGTATATCATGTTGATGAATGCCTTCTTTCCAGGCAGCAGCCACCATACCTTCAATCTGAAACAGTCGGCCATTGCCACTGTCATCGGATCTTCATGGCTCCTGAGAGGAGAAGGCTACCTCCTCCATCCATGACTCATTACCTCTAAACACCACACACTCTCCTCCTCCCACACCCCAACTACAAATCATCCACATGAAAATCACCCGAATATAACGTGAGCAATGGAGTCACCAGGAACATGGTGGAACAGACCATCAGTGTAATGAAACAATGCTTGTGATGTCTGAACCGCTCGGGGGAGCCCTCCAGTACACACTGGAGCAGGTGTCCAAGTTCATGGTGTTCTGCTGCACCCTTCATATCATCACCATCATGAGGACACAGGCATTGGCAGCAGGAATCCGGAGGCCACCTCACGAGGAGGAGGAGGCAGAGAGGATATTTCCTGGATGCCTTCGACCCGGATAGGCTGTCGGGGAATCCCAGCTATAATTACGGTTCCCAAAGGACAACCTCCCTTTCCCAACATGGATGCCCATTCTCCACCATTACATTCATCTGAGACGCCCCATCACAGTGTCCCCTTGGTCACCATCCTGTGAAAAAAACACCACCAATACATTTTCATTAACATCTTTATCCAACAACACATCCAATTGTACAAACAATACTGAACTATTCACCCTTGTTTATTTCCTTAGTCCCTGAATTGTGGATTCTCTCAACCTGCCGAGTGCTCCTACACAGTGTTTCCCCAGTGACTGCAGCATGGCTGGTGGAAAGTTGTTGACTTTCACTGTGGAGACTGCAGATGACCTTGCAGGACGTACTCGAGCAGCTCTGGGGTTTGAGGGCTCGGATTCAGACTGCAACACCTCGACATGGGCAGCAGCAGCCTGGGCTAGCTGATGGGTAATAGAATCATAGAAAACCTACGGCAAGAAGGACGCCATTCAGCCCCTCTGCTTGTGCTCGCTGAAAAATCGAACAGTTCAATCTAATCCCACTTTGCAGCATTTGTTCCGTATCCCTGCAGATTATTGTACCTGAGGTGTATATCCAGACTTCCTTTGAATTGTTTGAGGGTTTCTGCCTCTGCTACCCTTTCAGGCAGTGTGTTCCAAGACCTACAGCACCCACTGGGTAAAAAGGTCTTCTCTCATTTCCCCTTTATTATTTCTACCAATCACATTAAGTCTATGCTCCCTCCTCACTGATCTCTCTGCTAAGGTGAATAGACCCTTCACCTCCACTCTATCCAGGCCCCTCACAATCTTGTACATTTCAACCAGATCTCCCCTCAGCCTTCTCTGTTCCAAGGAGAACAACCACAGCCTTTCCAATCTATCCTCATAGCTGCATTTTTCCAGTCCTGGCAACATCCTCGTAAATCTCCTCTGTACCCTCTCTAGTGCAATTACATCCTTTCTGTAAGGAGGTGAGCAGAACTGCACACAGTACTCAAGTTGAGGCAAAACCAATGATTTATACAGTTCCAGCATAACCTCCCTGCTTTGGTACTCTATACCTCGGCTAATAAAGGAAAAGATTCCATATGTCTTCTTAACCACCTTAACGACCTGTCCAGCTTCCTTTCGGGATCTGTGAACATTGACTCCATGGTCGCTCGCTTCCTCTACACTTCTCAGTATTTTCCCATTAATCGTGTATTCTTTTGCCTTGTTTGACCTCCCCAAATGAATCACCTCACATTTCTCCTGGTTTGAATTCGATTTGCCACTTTTCTGCCCGTCTGACGAGACTATCAATATCTTCCTGCAGCCTACAGATATCCTCCTCGCTATCTACCACATGGCCAATCTTTGTGTCGTCTGCAAACGTCTTTATCATGTCACTTGCATTTACATCCAAATCGTTAATATGTATTGCAAAAAACAGGGGACCCAGGACTGAGCCCTGTGGAATGCAACTGGAAACAGTCCTCAAATCGCAAAAACACCCATCAACAATTATCCTTTGTTTCACCTCTTCTACCCCTCTCAATATCATCATGTTTTTGTCTGCTCCCTCACTTTGTTTTCTCTCTCCAAATACATTACCTCACACATCTCTGGATTGAATCCCATTTGCCACTTTTCCATCCACTCAACCAAACATTAATATCTTTCTGGAGTCTCAGACTAACCTCTTCACTATCAACTCCACGGCCAATTTCTGTGTCACCAGCAAATTTCGAAATCCTTTCTCCCACATTTAAGTCCAAATCATTAATATAGACCACAAACAGGAAGGGAGCCTGCACTGAGCCCTGTGAAACGCCACTGGAAACAACTTTTCACTCACAAAAACATGTGTTGACTATTACCCTTTGTAACCTGTCACTGAGCCAATTTTGGATTCAAACTGCCACATTCCCCTGTAGCCCATGGACATTCCTTCTACTGATCAGTCTGCCATCTGGGGCCTTGTAAAATGCCTTACTATAATCCATGTAGACCACCTCCATTGCATTACCCTCATCAATCCTCCTTACTTCCTCAGAAAACTCAATTAAGTTAGTAAGACAAGACCTCCCCTTAACAAATCCATGTTGACTGTCTCTGATTAATCTGTGCCTTTCTAAGTGACTGTTTATTCTATCCCACAGACTTGATTCTAATAATATACCCACCAGCGAGGTCAGACTGACAAGCTTATAATTATTTGGCCTATCCCTGGCACCATTTTTAAATAATGGTACAACGTTTACAGACCTCCAATCCTCTGGTACCTCTCCTGTATCTGGTGAGGTTTTGAAGATTATCCAACGAGCGTGTTATTTCCTCCCAGGCTCCTTTTAACAGCTGGGATACAATCCTTCCAGCCCTGGTGATTTATTCACTCTCAATGATGTCAGACCCTCTAGTACTTCCTCTCTCATTATGCTTATCATATCTAATATTTCACCTCCTCTCTAACTACAATGTCTGCATTATCCCTCTCCCTTGTGAAGACAGAGACATAAAACTCATTAAGGACCCTACCCACATCATCTGCATCCATGCATAAATTACTTTGTACATCTCTGACATGCCCTCCCCTTTCCTTAGTTATCCTCTTGTTCTTAATGTACTGAAAAACCATCTTTGGGTTTTCCTTGATTTAACGTGTCAATATTTTTTCATGTCCTCTCTTTGCTTTTCTAATTTCCTTTTTTACTTCACCCCTACACTTTCTATACACCTCTTGGCTATCTAAAGTATTATTTGTTTGTGACTGTCATAAGCTTTTTTCTTCTGATTTATCTTACTCTGTATTTTTCTAGATAATCGGGGGCTCTAGATTTGGCTGTGAAAGAAAATTCTACTCATTTTGCCTCTAGTTCCTTGCCAATTACCTTGAATTTGCTGTAATAAGGCTGTGAGCACAGTCCTAGTAACTACAGACCAGTTTGTTTCACATCAGTGTTGGGTAATGTTTTACAAACAAGAATTAAAGAAGAAATGGACAGATACTCGGAGAGTTTTCAGTTAATGAAGGATAGAAAGCATGTATTTGTAGGAACATAGGATAAGTAGTAGACCATTCAGCCCGCCGAGCCTGCTCTGTCATTGTGTTAGGTCATGGTTGATCATGTACCTCAACGCCACTTTCCTGCTCTATCCCCGTATCCCTTGATGTCAGTTGTCTCCCGAAATCCATTGATTTCAGTCTTGAACATGCTCAGTGAAAATCTCCCACACCCTCTGTGGTAGTGAATTCCAAAGATTTATCACCCTCTGAGTGAAGAAATTCTTCTCAATCTCAGTCTTAAATTGCCTATCCCTTATTCTGAGATTATGTCCACTGGTTCTAGACTCACCAGCCAGTGGAAACGCCCTATAAGAACTTTGTTTGGGATCAACTCTCATTCCTTGAAACTCAAGAGAGTTCAGGCCAAGTTTTCTCAACCTCTCCTCATACGACAATACCGCTATCCCAGGGATTAGTCTGCTGAACCTGCATTGCACTCCCTCTACTGTAAGCATACCCTTCTTTTGATAGGGACACCGAACTGTAAACAAAACTCCAAGTGCAGTCTCACCAAGTCTGTATACAATTGAATCAATACATCTTTATGCCTGTACTCAAATCCCCTTGTGATGGAGGCCAACATACCATTTTCCTTCTTCATTAATTGTTGCACCTGCATACTAGCTTTTAGTTACTCATGAACTTCCCAACCTCTTACGATTTGAGAAATATTCTGTCTTTCTGTTTTTTTTTTTAACCAGAGTGGATCATTTGACACTTATTCACATTATATTCCATCGACCATGTTCTTGCCCATTCACTTAGCCTGTCCAAATCTGCTTGAAGCTTCCTTGCATCCTCCTGACAACTTACAGTCCCAGATCGTTTTGCGTCATCGGCAAATTTGTAAATATTACATTTAGGCTCCACGTCCAATATAGATAGTGAACAGCTGTGGTCCGAGTGCAGATCCTTGTGCTACCCCACTAGTAAGAGCCTGCTATCCTGAGAATGACGGCTTTATTCCAACTCTCTCTTTTCTGTCTGTTAACCAATTGTCAATCCATACCAGTATATTACCCCCCAATCCCATGTTCTCTAATTTTATTTACTAACCTCCTGTGTGTGACCTTATCAAAAACCTTCGGTAAATCCAAATAACCTACATCCACTGGTTCTCCATTATCTTCTTTTTTGGCCTCTTTGGCTCGAGAGACAACGGGTTAGCGCCTGGAGGTGGTCAGTGGTTTGTGAAGCAGCGCCTGGAGTGGCTATAAAGGCCAATATTAGAGTGACAGGCTCTTCCACAGTCGCTGCAGATAAAATTGGTTGTCGGGGCTGTTCCACAGTTGGCTCTCTCCTTGCGCTTCTGTCTTTTTTCCTGCCCACTGCCAAGTCTCTTCGACTCGCCACACTTTAGCCCCGCCTTTATGGCTGCCCACCAGCTCTTGCGATCACTGGCAACTGACTCCCATGAGTTGTGATCAATGTCACAGGACTTCAAGTCTTTACAGCGGAGACATGGACGGCCAGTGGGTCTGATACCAGTTGCGAGCTCACTGTACAATGTGTCATTGGGGAAATTGCCATCTTTGATGCGGCTCACATGGCCGGGAAGAATGTTGTCACTGAGACCGCCCTCAATGCAGCCCACCCTCTGCCAGTCATGGATGAGCTGGACGTACAGCCAACAAAATCGAACTCAGTGATGCCATTAATTCTCTAGCCAACGGAAAAGCCCCTGGGAAGGACGGCATTGCCCCTGAAATAATCAAGAGTGCCAAGCCTGCTATACTCTCAGCACTTTATGAACTGCTTTGCCTGTGCTGGGATGAGGAAGCAGTACCTCAGGACATGTTTGATGCCAATATCATCACCCTCTATAAAACAAAGGTGACCACGGTGACTGCAACAACTACCGTAGAAACTCGCTGCTCAGCATAGTGGGGAAAGTCTTCGCTCGAGTCGCTTTAAACTGGCTCCATTATCTATGCTCAAAGTAAATCCTCGAAAACTTCAAAAGGTTTGTCACATATGATGTCCTTTTCATAAATCCATGTTGAATCTGTCAATTTTACCATTATTTTTTAAGTGTCCAGTTATCACACCCTTTACAGTAGATTCAATTTTTTTCCCCTACGACTGACGGACAGAGCAGTGAGGTGATGCATTTTGGGAGGACTAACATTTCAAGGGAATATACAATGGATGGTAGGAACCTAGGAAGTACAGAGAGTCAGAGGGACCTTGGTGTACTTGTCCATAGATCACTGAAGGCAGCAGCACAGGTAGATAAGGTGGTTAGGAAGGCATATGGGATACTTGCCTTCAGTAGCTGAGGCATAAAATGCAAGAGAAGGTCGGTTATGATGAAGCTGTATAAAACCCAACTTAGACCACAGCTGGAGTACTGTGTCCACTACAGGAAGGATGTGATTGCGCTGGAGAGGGTGGAGAGAATATTCACCAGGACGTTGCCTGGGCTGGAGAATGCCAGCTACGAAGAGAGACTGGATAGGCTAGGGTTGTTTTCCTTAGAGCAGAGAAGGCTGTGGGGGCGGGTGGGGGGGGGGGTGCGGGGGGTGGGAGGTAGATGCTTGAGGTATACAAAATTATGAGGGGCATTGATAGGTTGGATAGGAAGAACCTTTTCATCCCTTAGCAGAAGGGTCAATAACCAGGGGACATAAATTTAAGGTAAGGGGTAGGATGTTTAGAGGGGATTTGAGGAACAACGTTTTCACTCAGAAGGCAGTTGGAATCTGGAACGCACTGCCTGAAGAGGTGATAGAGACAGGAACACTCACAACATTTAAGAAGTGTTTATATAGGCACTTGAAACGCCATAGGAGACAAGGCTACTGGACAAGTGCTGGAAATGGGATTAGATTAGTTAGGTGCCTGATGGCCACACGGACACAATGGTCCGAAAGGCCTATTTATGTGCTGTACAATTCTGTGAATCTAAGACACTGTGATGTCAAACTAACAGGTCTGCAGTACTCAATTTTCCCTCTCCCACGCTTCTTAAATAGTAGGGTTATATTTGCTACTTTCCAGTCTCAGGAACCCTTCCATAATCTGTAGAATTTTGAAAGATACCCACTTTAGCATCCACCATCTCTATAGCCACCTCCTTCAACACTCTGGGATGTAGCTCATCTGGTCCAGGGGATTTATCTGGCATCCTAATAAACCACTTCATTTGATCTAATGCAATCTTTAAATTCTTTTGTTAGCCACAGTTGATTCAACTTTCCCATTGGTTGCTTGTGCCTCAGAGGAATATCTATCTGTTGTCGACCATGTAGTATTTTTAACTACAAGCCATTGCCTGTCTACTGTCAAATCTGTTTAGTGTATTTTCCTAATCCACAACAGCCAACTTGTCCCTCATACTTTCATAGTTTCCCTTGTTCAGATTTAAGACCCGAGTTTCAAAATTATCACATTCAAACTTAATGTGAGATTCTGCCGGATTATGGTCATTAATTCTCAAAGGCTCCTTTACAGCAAAGTTATTCATTAGGCTTTTCACATTGCATAATAGTAAATCTCTAATCGCCCGATCTGAATTGTTCCTTCAATGTACTGCTCCAGAAACACATTTCGTACACACTCCAGGAAAGGCAGATCGTATTTGACTACCCTAATTAAATTTTTGATGACGTAACAAAGAAGGTTGATGAAGGGTATGCCATGGATGCTATTCATATGGATTTTAACAAAGCATTTGATATGGTTCCACATAAAAGGCTTGTTAAATTGAGGTTCATGGAGTAAGAGGGTCATTGTCAAAATTAAATTAAAACTGGCTCAAGGACAGAAAGTAGTGAGTCGTAGTAAATGATTGTTTTAAAGATTGGAGGAAGCGAGACCGTGGTGTTCCCCAAGGGTCAGTGCTAGGACCACTGTTTTTGTTTTTTGATATGAATATATGATTTGAATGTTGAAATATAGAGCAACATTTCAAAATTTGCTGATGATACCAAACTTGGAGACGGGGCAAAAAGTGAGGTTGATACCAATCAACTGCAACGGGAAATAGATAGGCGAGCAGAATGGGCAGATAGGAGGCAAATGGAATTTAATACAGACAAGTGTGAGGTGATGCATTTTATCATCAGTAACAGGGAGAGGCAATATACACTTAATGGCACAGTTCTAAAGTGTATGCAAGGACGAAGGGACATGGGGTTCATGTACATAGATCCCTGAAGGTGGCAGGACAAATTGAGAGAGTCGTTAGTAAAGCATATGGGATCTTGGGCTTCATAAATAGAGGTAGTGAATACAGAAGAAGTAAAGTTATGCTGAACATTTATAAAGGTCTGGTTAAGCCCCAACTGTATTACTGCATCCAGTTCTGTTCACCACACTTTAGGAATGAGCTGAGGGTCCTTCACAGGGTGTAGAGGAAATTTACCAGAATGGTTCCAGGGATGGAGGATTTCAGCTGCAAGGTTAGTGTGGAAAAGCTGGGATTGTTTCCCTTGTTGTAAAGGAGATTGAGGGGAGATTTGATAGAGGTATACAAGATGATAACATGTTTGGATAAGGTAGACAGGAAAAGATGTTCACATTAGCTAATGGTACAAGGACTACAGTTAAGGTTGTGGGCAGCAATACAGGGGGATGTGAGGAACAACATTTTTACACAGCGAGAGGGAATGGCCTGGAAATCACTGCCGACGAGAGTGGTGGAAGCAGAGATGGTGAATGATTTCAAAAGGTTATTGGATGGACATTTGAGGGAAATAAACTTGCAGGAATATGGAGACAGAGCTGGGGTAAGAGACTGACTGGGTATATCTACAAAGAGCTGGCATGGACATGATGGGCCGAATGGCCTCATTCTGTGCTGAAAAGAATATGACTCCATGTCTCTCTGACAGGTGAATACTATTACTACTGCTTTCCTACACTGGGAAAGTTTATAATGGACTGGGCAGTATCACCCTGTTGAACCCCGTGATGTAAGTGAAATGTTTGATGCCCCAGAACGTGGTTAACAAATGTCCTTCACAAACAGAGTAAATCAGTTTAGTCCCACTCACCATTCTGGATCATTCACAATAGGGAGTAGTTTCTCCTGGTTTTCTCTACATAGGTCAGCAGCCAGACTTTTCACTGTGTCCCCAACCTCCATGTGGAAAGTCTTGTCAGGGTTAGGTGAGATAAGACACGTTGCCTGGGCGACAGCTTTCTTCAATTATATTACTGCTTCTGTGCTCTCTTCAGTCCAACCGACTTAAACCTGGTCATCATCACCATTAGTTAGTTCATAAAGAGGAGTCACAGTCTCTGCAAATCGAGGGATGAGGGTCCACTTAAACCCACCATCCTGAAGAAAGGCCACAGGGCAGTCTTTGAGCTGGACAGGGGTACACACTGGATGAGGGTCCACTGATACCCCACCAGCCTGAGGATAGGACACCGGGCAGTCTTTGAGCTGGACAGGGGTAGACACCGGATGAGGGTCCATTGATACCCCACCAGCCTGAGGATAGGACACAGGGCAGTCTTTGTGATGGACAGGGGTAGACACTGGATGAGGGTCCACTGATACCCCACCAGTCTGAGGATAGGACACAGGGCAGTCTTTGTGATGGACAGGGGTAGACACTGGATGGTCTCGACCTGATGTTGGTCTTGGCTGATGCTGGATGATCCAATCTGGACACCTAGAAAGGTGACACGATCTTGCACCAGCTGGGCCTTCCGTGGGTGGTCTTTTATTCTAGCTCCCAAAGCAACTGCAGTAGTTCCTGTAAAAGGGTTAAATGTGTGGACACAGTCTGTGGTGATGAAGAGGAGATCATCGATGTATGGCAGCGAGCAGAAAGGCTGCGAAAAGCTCATAAGGGCCCCGGCCATTGGTTTGTGGAGAATAGTGGGGTTATTGTGGAACCTCTTCTGACAGACATGTCCAGGGGTATCTCTGGTCCTCAGAAGTGAATGTGAATTTAATTTGTTTCTCTAGTTTTACTGGGATACTCCAATAACCAATTGAGATATCCAGCGTGGTGAAGACAGCACTGCCGCTGGGAATCCGGGAGAGTAGGGTGGGTGTCTCTCAGACAACTGGGTTCACACAGGGGTGACTGAGTTGTGTTTGTGATGGTCAATAGTCACCAGCTGCCATCCGGTTTTCTAACCGGTCAAATTGGGCAGTTAGTAGTGAATGTGTCTTTGTGAATTACACCCTGGTATAACAATGACCTGATGATGTCTGGAATATATGATATAATCTCAGCTCGGTATGAATACTGCTTCATGGAGCATGCAATGGTCAGTCAATTTCTTCCGGTCTGCTCATGTTTCCACAGTCATCTTTATGAGTTGTGAATGCACTCAGCACCGACTTGAGAATCGCCTGCAGCTCAGGGTGATCAGAGGTGTCTGGTTCACACTCCTCTGATGTTTTAATCATGAATATTGAGGTTACACTGGACACCAGAGTAGGGGTATGTTTTATGGTTCTACAACATACAAATATAGAGATAATCAATTACTGCTGATAACCTTTGAGCACATTACTGCCCAGTAGTCCCAGTCCATTATGCCGGGTCATAGAAAAGGGAGGCAGGACTTTGACATGAACTCTGTTCCCTCTCCTACACCACTGTAAGGTCTGATCTAGGGTCACAGATTTACAAAAAGGAGGTCGAAGTATCACCTTTTATTGAGGAGTGTCAGTTCAAATACTGCACCAAATCAGAATAGACATAGTCGACATACGAACTGTGACAGGTGAGATAGGCTTCATGGCTATGGAACAGATGTTAAAAGCTATTATTGAAGACGTTATAGCAGGGCACAGAGAAAAATACAAGGTGATCAGGCAAAGTCAACATGGTTTTGTGAAAGGGAATTAATGTTTCACTGATTTTCTGACGTTATTTGAGAAAGTAACATGTGTTGTGGATAAACGGGAACCGTTGGATGTAATGCACTTAGATTTCCAGAAGGCACTTGATAAGGTGTCACATCAATGGCCATTGCAGAAACTAAAAGCTAATGGTGTAGGGGGTAACATATTGGCATGGATTGAAGACTGGCCTAGCTAACAGGAAAAAGAGAGTAGGCAAAATGGGTCATTTTCGGCTTGGCAATATTTAATGACTATTTTTTATTCATTCACGGGATGTGGGCGTCGCTGGCCAGGCCAGCATTTATTGCCCATCCCTTATTGCCCTTGAGAAGGTGGTGGTGAGCTGCCTTCTTGAACCTCTGCAGTCCATCTAGGGTAGGTACACCCACAGTGCTGTTAAGAAGGGAGTTCCAGGATTTTGACCCAGCGCCAGTGAAGGAACGGCCATATAGTTCCAAGTCAGGATGTTGTGTGACTTGGAGGGGAAATTGCAGGTGGTGCTATTCCCATGTATTTGCTGCCCTTGTCCTCATAGTTGGTAGAGGCCGCGAGTTTGGAAGGTGCTGTTGAACGAGCCGTGATGCATTGCTGCAGTGCATCTTGTAGATGGTACACACTGCTGTCACTGTGCGTCGGTGGTGGAGGGAGTGAATGTTTGTAGATGGGGTGCCAATCAAGCGGGCTACTTTGTCCTGGATGGTGTCGAGCTTCTTGAGTGTTGTTGGAGCTGCACCCATCCAGGCAAGTGGAGAGTTTTCCATCACACTCCTGACTTGTGCCTTGTAGATGCTGGACAGGATTCGGGGAGTGAGGAGGTGAGTTACTCACCGCAGGATTCCGAGCCTCTGACCTGCTCTTGTAGCCACGGTATTTAGATGGCTACTCCAGTTCAGTTTCTGGTCAATGGTAGCCCCTAAGATGCTGATAGTGGGGGGATTCAGAGATGGTAATGCCGTTGAATGTCAAGGGGAGATGATTAGATTCTCTCTTGTTGGATATGGTCATTGTTTGGCACTTGTGTGGCGCGAATGTTACTTGCCACTTATCAGCCCAAGCCTGGATATTGTCCAGGTCTTGCTGCATTTCTACACGGACTGCTTCAGTATCTGAGAAGTCACGAATGGTGCTGAACATTTTGCAACCATCAGCGAACAACCCCACTTCTGACCTTATGGTTGAAGGAAGGTCATAGATGAAGCAGCTGAAGATGGTTGGGCCTAGGACACTACCCTGAGGAACCCCTGCAGTGATGCCCGGGAGCTCATATGATTGACCTCCAACAACCACAACCATCTTCCTTTGTGCGAGGTATGACTCCAGCCAGCGGAGGGTTTTCCCCTTGATTCCCATTGACCTCTGTTTTGCTAGGGCTCCTTGATGCCATACTCGGTCAAATGCTGCCTTGATATCAAGGGCAGTCACTCTCACCTCACCCCTTGAGTTCAGCTCTTTTGTCCATGTTTGAACCAAGGCTGCAATGTGGTCAGGAGCTGAGTGGCCCTGGCGGAACCTAAACTGAGCGTCACTAAGTAGGTATTGCTGAGCAAGTGCCGCATGATGGCACTGTTGATGATAACTTCCATCACTTTACTGATGATCGAGAGTAGGCTGATGGGGCGGTAATTGGCCGGGTTGGACTTGTCCTGCTTTTTGTGTGCAGGACATACCTGGGCAATTTTCCACATTGCAGGGTAAATGCCAGTGTTGTAGCTGTACTGGAACAGCTTGGCTAGGGGTATGGCAAGTTCTGGAGCACAGGTCTTCAGTACTATTGCCGGAATATTTTCAGGGCCCATAGCCTTTGCAGTATCCAGTGCCTTCAGTCGTTTCTTTATATCACGTGGAGTGAATCAAATTGGCTGAAGTCTGGCATCTGTGATGCTGGGGACTTCTGGAGGAGGCCGGGATGGATCATCAACTCGGCACTTCTGGCGAAGATTATTGCAAATGCTTCAGCCTTATCTTTCGCCCTGATGTGTTGGGCTCTGGCATCATTGAGGGTGGGGATATTTGTGGAGCCACCTCCTCCAGTTAGTTGTATAATTGTCCACCATCATTCACGGCTGGATGTGGCAGGACTGCAGAGCTTAGATCTGATCCATTGGCTATGGGATCGCTTTGCTCTGTCTATCGCATGCTGCTTATGCAGTTTGACATGCAAGTAGTCCTGTGTTGTAGCTTCACCAGGTTGACATCTCATTTTGAGGTATGCCTGGTACTGCTCCTGGCAGGCCCTCCTGCACTCTTCATTGAACCAAGGTTGGTCTCCTGGCTTGATAGTCATGGGAGCGTGGGGGATATGCCGGGCCATGAGGTTAGAGACTGTGGTTGAGTACAATTCTGCTGCTGCTGTTGATGTCCCACCGGAATTAATGCTGGGGCCTCAACTTTTTACAATGCATATAAATGACTTGGATGAAGTGGCCGAAGGTATGGTTGCTAAATTTGCTGACGACACAATGATAGGTCGGAAAGTAAGTTGTGAAAAGGACATAAGTGGGCTACAAGTTGATATAGATAGGTTAAGTGAGTAGGCAAATATCTGGAAAACGGAGTGTAATGTGGCGAAAAGTGAAGCTGTCTGTTCTGGCAGGAAGAAGTTTGATAATGCATATTATCAGAATGGTGAGAGATTGCAGAGCTCGAAGATCAAGGGGGAACTGGGTGTCCCAGTGCATGAATTGCATAAGGTTAGTATGCAAGTTCAGCAAGTAATTAGGAAAACGAATAGAATGGTATCATTTATTGCAGGAGGAATTGAATGCAAAAGTAGGGATGTTATGCTTCAGCTATACAGGGCATTGGTGAGACCAAATCTGGAGTCCTATGTACCGTACTGGTCTTCTTATTTAAAGAAGGATGCCAATGTGTTGGAGGCAGCTCAGAGAAGGTTTACGTGGACTGATACTTGAAATAGGTGGTCTGTCTTATGAGGAAAGACTGGACAGGCTAGGCTTATATCAGCTGGCGTTTAGAAGATTAAAAGCCGACCTGATTGAAATAAATAAGGTTCTGAGGTTGGGACAAAGCAAGTGAGGGAGACAGAGAGAGAGAAACCGCGAGGGATTGAGAGAGAGAGCTCAGCGCACCTGCTGCTGAAACCCTCACCCATGCCTTTGTTATCTGGAGACTTGACTATTCCAACACAGTGTGGAATGGTCTACCACATCCTACTCTCTGTAACCTTGTGGTCATCCAAAACTCTGCTGCCATCTTCTAATTTACACCAAGTTCTGTTCACCCAACATCCCTGTGCTCACTGACCTGCATTGGCTCTTGTTCCAGTAACACCTCAATTTTAATAGTCTCACTCATGTGATCAAATCCCTTCATGGCCTCATCCCTCTGATTATCCCAATCCCCTGTTCATTTCCAATATTCCTGAAACTTGTTCATCTTAAAGTCTTTTTCAAATTCCCTTTTTAAAGTGAGTTTATTTCCGTCTGTCTCTCTCCCTGACCACACATTTCATCTCTCAAGCTCCACTGGTGCCGTGGAAGTTTGGATCCATAAAATGGTGTGGGCTGCACTGCTGGTCACATCCAGCATATTGTACAGGACACCCAGGCTGGCAGGGGTGCTAGCGTGGGTGTAACGTGTGTGTGTCTGTAGCGTGAAGGGGGGTTTGAATATGGTGTCAATCAACCATTCTGGCAGCTTTGATGGACGTCTTTGAAACTTGGTCTGTGCATGGCCACTGACCGCCTGTGTTAGTCACTCTCAGCTGAACATACATTCACAGCATGAGGAACCCCCTCTAGTGTTATTTCAAAGGACCAGGCGTCCAACTTACAGGTGAGGGGTTTTTGACTTGCTTCTGCTATTGTAAAGTTAGTGGAGGTGCTGTGGATGGTTTTCTGGAGGTTGTATTGTGAGCTGCTGCAGACATTCAGGGAGGACAGAGGATCTGGTGACCCAACTCTGGACGAGGTTTGGGGACAGTAGTTACAGTGTCTCTGGGTCTGTAACATGACCAACAAATGGAGCAGAGGCTGCAAAGAGGGGAAGCTATGTAAAGAGGGAGGAGGAGAGGTCTCTGCCCTCCCCACCCCGGGTTTTCCAAGAGCACAAAGAGCAGTGGTCCGAATACGGAGCCCTGGGGAACACCACTGTATACTCCCATCGAGTCTGAACAGCAACCTTTCACCACTTCTCTCTGTTTACTGTTCCTTAGCCAATGTTATATCCACACTGTCATTGTCCCTTTAGTTCCATAGCATTCATTTGCCTGACCTGTCTGCTGAATGACACTTGAACAAACGCCTTTTGAAAGTCCATATATATAACTTCAATCACACCACCCTCATCAACCCTCTCCATTGTTTTATCAAAGAACACCATCAAGTTTAACTCACCACCACCTCCATCTCTCCAATCCTCCACTGCTGTTAAATTATCAGACTGCTTGTCCGACTTCAGTACTGGATGAGCAGAAACTTCATCCAATTAAATATTGGGAAGACTGTAGTTATTGTTTTCACTCCCCACTCCCCTTGCTATTGATTCCATCTCTCTCCCTGGTAACAGTCTGAGATTCAGACAGTCTGTTTGCCACCTTAGTGTCACGTTTAACCACGAAATGAGCTTCCAACCACATTTCTGTACCATCACTACAACCACCTATTTCTACCTCAGTGACAGCGCCTGATTTCATCCCTGTCTCAGCTCATCTACTGATGAAACCTCATTCATGCCTTCGTTACATTTAAACTTGACTGTTCTTTTTTTAAATTCTTTGATTGAATATGGGTGTCCATGGCAAGGTCAGCATTTGTTGTCCATGCTTAATTGCCTTTGACAGCTTAGTGACTTGCTCGGCGATTTTTAGGGGCAGTTAAAAGTCAACCATATTGCTGTGGGTCTGGACTCACATGCAGACCGGACCAGATAAGGACAGTAGTGAACAAGATGGTGTTTCACGAAAATCGATGATAGTTTCATAGCACCATGAATGAGACTAGCTTTCTAGTCGAGATGTCAACTCACTCCTGGCTTGTCTCAAACATTCTACTCTTTGTAAACTTGAGGTCATCCAAACTGTGCTGCCCTTGTGTTGACTTGCATCAAACCCCATTCCCCAATCACTGACCTACATCAGCTCCCAGTCAAGCAATGTCTTGATTTCAAAATTCTCAACCGTGTTTCCAACTCCTTTCATGTCCTCACCCCTCCTTGTCTCAATAATTTCCACCAGCCGCACAACGCTTCAAGCTCTCAGAACTCCTTCAATCCTGGCCTATTGTGTATCCTTGATTTCATCATTGCACCACTGGCAGTCAGGTCTTCAGCTGCCTAGGCCCAAAGCTCTGTAATGCCCTCCCTACACCTTTTTTAAAATTCTTTCATTCAATGTGGGCATCGCGGGGGGAAAAAATCAGCATTTGTTCGCATCCTAATTGTCCTTGACAAATGAATGGCTTGCTGGGACATTTCACGGGGCAGTTCAAGAGTCAGCAACATTGCTGTGGACCTGGAGTCATATGTAGGCCAGATCAGGTACGGCTGGCAGATCTCCTTCCCTAAAGGACATTAATGATTCAGGTGGGTTTTTTTCCAACAATTGATGAGAAATTCAAACACAATTACTGAGAATAGCTTTCATTTCCAGATTTTTATTAATTGATTAAAATTATTAATTAATTGAATTTTAATTTCCACCAGCTGCCTTGCTGGGATTTGAAGCCAGAGCATTAGCCTGGGTCTCTGTATTACTAGTTCAGTGACAGTGTCACTGTTTCTGCCTCCCTGCATCACTTTCCTCCCTTAAGACACGACTTAAAATCTTCCTCTTTAACCAAGCTGTTGGTCAGCTTACTTCATATCTCCTGCTGCGTCTCGCGTCAGACTTTGCTTCATAATGCTCCAGTGAAGCACCTTGCAATCCAATGTTTTATTATATTAAAGGCACTGCATAAACATAGGTTGTTGTTGATGTTTGCCAGACATGGCATGTCTTACAATATCGATGCTGCTTGCCATTTATTGACCTTGTTTTTGTCAAACAGTACTTTTGTCCTGGGTTGTGAACTGTGCACATTTCCCCACCTGTAATGTTAGATTGATTGGTCAGTAAATATAGGGTTTTCTCCATCTCTCCTTTTTTTAAAAAGGGTGGAACATTTACAACCCTCAAGTCTCTATCATCTTTCCCATATCAAAGGAGGATTGGAGATTCTGGACATGGTCTCGGCTATTTCCACCATTCCTTCCCTCAGCAACCCTCATGCATCCCATCTAGACTGGGTAAATGTTCCATTTTATTGTGGTACAAACAGTGTTAGATTGAAAGCTGTTAACTGAACCTGTTTGTTCAGAGACTGCAATGAATGTCAATCTCCATGGACCCTAATAGTATAATTGGAGCGTTTCTGTCTTCTATTAATAAGTGATTAATTTCAATGTGTTATCCCATGGTGTCAGTGGGAGCATCAACCCGGACACTAACAGGGATCAGCAGCTCCAGAGAGAGGGAGAGAGAGAAGATAGATCAGAATCTGAGAACAATAGATTTGAAAGTTTTAACAATGGACAGGAGTTTATCCTTTTGGTTTGACGAGCTTACTGCAGATCATGATTGGATAACGTGAGATTGGCGGATCTATTGTGCCCTTCAGATGATTCAATACATTTACGATACCATCCTCGCTATCGTTGGTGTCCCTGGTATGTCTCTGAATCCAGGTATTCATTCTCTTATAAAAGCAAAATACTGCGGATGCTGGAAATCTGAAATGAAAACAAGAGATGCAGGAACCATTCAGCAGGTCTGGCAGCATCTGTGGAAAGAGAAGCAGAGTTAACGTTTCAGGTCACTGGCCCTTCTTCAGAACTCAAGAAGAAGGGTCACTGACCTGAAACGTTAACTCTGCTTCGGTTTCCACAGATGCAATCCAGACCTGCTGAGTGGTTCCAGCATTTCTTGTTATTATTCATTCTATAAACCATGTTTAACTGCATAACTGATCTTATCATTCACTCTGCCCTCCTTGCTACTGTTGTTGTTCTTGGTCTATCTCTTTCTCCGGCTGTTATCTCTATAAACCATTGCGAATGGTATTACTGCTCTTTTAATTTACTGTCACATCTCTGTTGCTGTTGGCGTCCCTGTTAAGTCTCACTATCCAGCTATTACATACAATGCATTACTCACCTTGTTATTAAAGTATTGGCGGAGATTGAAGAAATTGTTTTCAGTCCCCAACATACACTCTATTCTCTATCCAAAGAATTGGCACATATATGAGGCTGAAACAGACAGTTCACTTCCTTGCTGATCTCCTTGACCCTGAACTGAGTTCCAATACTATATCCTGTCCATCACCAATCCTGTCTACTATATCATTTTCCTCTGCCTTACGCTATCTTTGGACACAAACATGGCTTGGTGATAAGTGGCAGAGGGTGGTAGTGCAGGGTTGTGTTTCAGGTTGGAGGCTGGTGTCCAGTAGTGTGGCGCAGGGATCGGTGCTGGGTCTTCTGTTGTTTGTCATACATATCAATGACTTGGATGTGAATGTAGGGGGCATGAGTAGTAAGTTTTCAGATGACACAAACATTGGTGGTATAGTGGACAGTGAAGAAGGTTGTCTAAGTTTACAACAGGGTCTATAGATCAACTGGGAAAGTGGGCAAAGAATTGGCAAATGGAATTTAACACAGACAAGTGTGAAGTGATGCATTTTAGGAAGTTAAACCAGGGCAGGACATTTACAGTGAATGGCAGTGCCCTGGGCTGTGTTGTGGAGCAGAGAGACTTTGGGGTGAAAGTACATAGTTCCCTGAAATTAGCAACACAGGTAGACAGGGTGGTTAAGAAGGCATATGGCATGCTTGCCTTCATCTGCCGAGGTACTGAGTACAAGAGTTGGGACCCCATGTTACAGTTGTACAGAACGTTGGTTAGGCCACATTTGGAGTACTGTGTGCAGTTCTGGTCGCCGCTCTGCAGGAAATATGTGATTACACGAGAGAGGGTGCAGAAAAGATCACAAGGATGTTGCCTTGCTTGGACGGCTTGAGTTATAAAGAGAGATTGGATAGGCCTAGTCTGTTTTCCCTGGAACGAAGGAGGCTGAGAGGGGACAAGATAGAGGTATATAAAATTATGAGAGGCATAGATAGGGTAGATAGCCAGAGACTGTTTCTCATGGTAGGGGTGACTAAAACTAGAAGGCATATATTTAAGGTGAGAAGGAGGAGGTTTAAAGGGGATCGAGGGGGTAAATTATTCACACAAAGAATAGTGGGTATCTGGAATGATCTGCCTGAGGAGGTGGTTGAGGCAGGAACAGTAGCAACATTTAGTAGACATCTGGATAGGTACTTGAATGAACAAGGCATAGAGGGATATGGAATTAATGCAGGCAGGTGGGATTAGTATAGATAGGCATTATGGTCAGCATGGACATGGTGGGCCGAAGGGCCTGTTTCTATGCTGTACGGCTCTATGCCTCTGTGACTCTCTGCCTATATGCCCCTTAAACCACCATCTATCTCTTCGTTAATTCCATACCCGACTATCCTAATGCTACCCATGACAAGACACTTAGTTATAAACTCCAGCCCATCGCAAACTCTGCTGCCCATATCCTAACTCACACCAAACTCTGATCATCCACCAACTCTGTGCTCACTGACCTATATTGCTTCTTGGCTTAGTAGCACCACAATTGCAATATCCTTATTCTTGTGTTCAGATCCCTCTCTGACCATACCTCTCCAGTTAGTCCAATTTTCCTGTCCGTTTCCCATATTCGTGCATGTTGTTTCCCTTCGAGAATTCATCCAATTCACTTTTAAAAGTGAATGTTTGCTCCTTCTGTATCTCTCTGTGGATGCAATTTCGGAATCGTTAGAGCCACTGGGGCTGAGGCTATAAATTCTAAAGCCTTAAAATGGTGTGGGATGCACTGCCAGCCACTTGTGGCTCTTTCCAGTGGGGTTCCATGCTGAGCAGGGTGTTCCAGCAGCATTGGCACACGTCTTTGAAACTTGGCCTGTGCATGTCCACTGACCGCCTGTGTTAGTCATTCTCAGCTGAAAATACATTCAGCAGCACGAGGATTCATCTCTAGTGTTATTTAAACAATGTGATTTCTGATAATGATGAGCTGCACCAACATCATCAACTATCCACGCCTGGTCCATCTTCAGGCACGTGCAATACAGCCTCATCGGGTATCACCCCTCCTCCCACTCGGCTGGAGGTTGCGGCTGAATGGGAGATTGTGAGGCTGGAGCTCTCCCCTCACCTCTACCACTCGCTCCGGACCTCGCCGCTCCTCTCCCTACACCCACTAGCCGACGGTGCTTCACTACCCCCACTCCCCCTCCAGTTACTTGCTCCCTGCTTCCACACATTCCCCCACCAGCAACTCGCTCCGGACCTCGCCGGTCCTCTCCACTCCACTCCCCTGGCCGATTGTTACTCTCTTTCCCCATTCTCCCTCCAGTTATTCGCACCTCGCTTCCCCCCACTCCCCCTCCAGTCACTCGCTTCCGACCTCGCCGCTCCCCTCCCCTCCACTCCTCTGGCCGATTGTTCCCCGCTTCTTACCACCCTGTTCTCCAGTCACTTGCTCCACACTTCCCCCACACCCCTCCAGTCACTCGCTCCAAGCCGCGCTGCTTCCCTCCTCTCGGCCACTTACTGCTAATTAGCTATGTCACGAAGCTGTGCTCCTTGGTGCTAGCGGCTGGGCGGGGTGGTGTGTTGGAGAGCGAATCACCATTGGCGAGAGGATGGCAACTATCTGTCAGGGGGGGGTCGTGGGGAGCTGTGAGTTCTGGAGCAAGTGGCTGGGTGGCGGGGTGGGGGGTGGTGAAGTGGGGAGCGATTGACCTGAGAGTGGGTGCTCAGGAGAGGGGAACAATCTGTCAGGGGAGTGAGGGAGAGCTGTGAGGTCTGGTGTTAGTGGCTGGGGTGGTGGTGAAGTGGGGAGCGAGTGACCCGACAGTGGGTGCTGAGGAGAGGGGAACAATCTGTCAGGGGAGTGAGGGAGAGCTGTGAGGTCTGGTGTTAGTGGCTGGGGTGGTGGTGAAGTGGGTAGCGAGTGACCCGACAGTGGGTGCTGAGGAGAGGGGAACAATCTGTCAGGGGAGTGAGGGAGAGCTGTGAGGTCTGGTGTTAGTGGCTGGGGTGGTGGTGAAGTGGGAGCGGGTGACCCGACAGTGGGTGCTGAGGAGAGGGGAACAATCTGTCAGGGGAGTGAGGGAGAGCTGTGAGGTCTGGTGTTAGTGGCTGGGGTGGTGGTGAAGTGGGGAGCGAGTGACCCGGCAGTGGGTGCTGAGGAGAGGTGAACAATCTGTCAGGGGAGTGAGGGAGAGCTGTGAGGTCTGGTGTTAGTGGCTGGGGTGGTGGTGAAGTGGGGAGCGAATGACCCGACAGTGGGTGCTGAGGAGAGGGGAACAATCTGTCAGGGGAGTGAGGGAGAGCTGTGAGGTCTGGTGTTAGTGGCTGGGGTGGTGGTGAAGTGGGGAGCGAGTGACCCGGCAGTGGGTGCTGAGGAGAGGTGAACAATCTGCCAGGGGAGTCAGGGAGAGCTCTGAGGTCTGGAGTTCGAGGTTGTTGGGAGAAAGCGGGCTGTGGGGAGAGGGAGAAAGCGAATTGCTGATGTGAGGAGAGCGGGTCTTGGGGCGGGAGCGAGATGCTGCATTTGGGTGAAATCAGTCCTGCTCAGTCATTTAATCGAATCACATTAAAAAACTGGCAGCACATTTTATACTCTGTTCGATTTCCAATGGAAAAGTAATCATAAAATTCCTCTTGTACTGAATAGGATTATTGGAATATTAACTGAATCTTGAAGATTACTGTTAGTATCATATAACTGCACAGTAGCATTTTACTGGACTTCCTTCCAACTTAATGTAAGTTTAGTTTGCTGGAACGATCTAACCAGAAGTATTTCCTGTGACAAATTGAGCAGCGCCATCTTTAATCCTGGCAGCTACCTGAACGTCTCAGACTCTGACTTTCCAGTTGAAGAGTCTACATTTGTACATGTGCAAGTACTGCAGCACCTAGTGGTTGCATTGTCAGAAAACGCAGTCTTATTGAAAAAGACCAGGCATCCAACTTACAGGTGAGGGGCTTTTGACTTACTTCTGCTTTTGTAAAATTAGTGGAGGTGCTGTGGATGGTTTTCTGGAGGTTGTACTGTGAGCTGCTTCAAATATTCAGGGAGGACAGAGGATTTGGATGAGCCAACTGTGGATGAGGTATGGGGACAGTAGTTACAGTGCCCCTGGGTCTGTAACATGACAAACAAATGGAACAGATTCTGCAGAGAGGGGAAGCTCTGTAAAGAGGGAGGAAGAGGGGGCTCTGACCTACCCATCCCAGGTTTTCCGAGAGGAATTTTCCTACCTGCACCTAACCCAGGACCAGTGTGTGAGGTGATTCTGATTCAAGAAAAAAGTGGTTAGAAAGCTGTGTCACCTCCTGTAACACGACCTGGAACTTCACACCAGGGTGAGGACGTAGCTGTCAGTGGCTGTTAAGGTCACAGTTTCATTGAACTTCTATTTATCCGGATCTTTCCAGATGGGAGCACGTGACATATTCAACATCTCCTAGTCTGCATGTCCATTTATGTATCCGTTAGGTGACAAAGGCCATCTATGGCGAGTGAGGTGAATGCATCATTTTCTCCCTCAAACTCTTCAACTGCCCGTTGAGTGTTTCCCCGATTATTGTTTCTAACCCCTGCCACTGATATTGAACAGCATGGCCTGTAGGTGCTCGGACGGTCCTTCCACTCATTCCAGTATAAGGGTGTCACATTTACCACTCGCCAATCTTCTGTCACCTCGCCCATCTATAGAAGAATGTAAGATTTCGGAAAGCCCTTCTGCTACCGACATACCTACTTCCTTTAGCCATCCAGACCAGGTGGATTATCTACTCTAAGCATAGCCAGCCTTTCCAGTACCTCCTCCCTCTGAATATTTACTCTATCCATTGCCTCTACTCTTTTGCTTCCACTGATATTTTGTAAGATTCCTGTTACAACAGCGATATGAAGTAATCATTAGCTATTTTAACCTTGCCCTGTGCCTCGAAGCATATATACACGCTTTGTCCCGGATAGTCACCACCCACCTCGTCCGATCTGATTGATATCTACATGCCTGTAGAAAATGATTGCATTTCCTTTTAGAAGATTTCTGGGTTCTCTTTTATGTTGAATGTTAGTGAATGTTTAAGGTGGTGGATGAGGTGCTGATCAATCGGGCTGCTTTGTCCTCGATGGTGTAAAACTTCCTGAGTGTTGTTGGAGCTGTACCCATCCAGGTAAGTGGAGAATTTTTCATTAAACTCCTGACTTGTGTGGCGCACATGCTACATGTCAATTATGAGCCCAAGGCTGGATATTGTCCAGGTCTTGCTGCATTTAGGTATGAACTACTTCAGTACCTGAGCAGGCACAAATGGTACCAATCATTAATGAATACTCCCATTTCTGACCTGATGATGGAGGGACAGTGATTGATGAAGCAGCTGAAGATGGTTGAGCCTAGGACACTACCCTGAGGAACTCCTGCAGTGATGTCCCGGGACTGATATAATTGACCTCTAACAACCGCAACCATCTTCCTTTGCGTGATGTATGAATCCAGCCAGCGGAAAGCTTTCCCCCTGATTCCCATTGACTTCAGTTTTGCTAGGGCTCCTTGATGCCATACTCGGTCAAATACTTCCTTGATGTCAAGGGCAGTCACTCCCACTTCACCTCTGGAGTTCAGCTCTTTTGTCCATGTTTTAACCAAGGCTGTAATGAAATTAGGAGATGAGTGGCCCTTGGGGGACCCAAACTTATCATCGCTGAGCAGAATATTGGAGATTAAATGCTATTTGATAGTAATAATGATGAAACCTTCCATTACTTGTCTCATGAATCAGAGCAGACAGAAGGGTGGTGGAAGCATGGCTGTTGGAATATTTCCAACTTTCCCTGAAGGAGACGGCAAATGGACGTCCAGGCTGACTGTGAGGGCCCATATTTGGACTGTATCAGTCCGGCATGGCGATCGCTCAATAGAACGTTCCTTTGTTGGTGAAACTTGGTCCAACACCCTCGGTTTGCATAGCAATCAAAGTCCCGGGTTTCAGCACTACTTGTAAGATCTGGGGTTTGGCTTAATTGAATTGTCAAACTTAGTTCAATTACAATGACAGTCTGTGTTGGGAGATCAGATCTAAAAGGAACTTGCAGCTCAGACTAGCTATAAAAACACGTGGGTACACGGCTGCTTCCACAAGTTTCACAGACTTAATGAAGTTCTCCACAATTAGCAGAACATGGTGATACTGAGAAAAGGGCAGTGGTCAGCAGTTGGCTTCACAATGGAACATTGGTCCTCAACCACCGGTTAACTGTGGAACCTTGTCTCTTCATTGAAGTCGATCTTCTGTCACCTTCTTGATGATGATGTGCGCTTTTGGGGTCTTACAAGTTATTAATTGATACACCTTTCCCAGCTTGATTCTGTTCCATATTCGGTAAAAGCCTGTTTCTGTTCATTTGATTGGTCAGTCATTAACTAACTACCCTTCCATGATGGTACTTCGAGCCTGGTTTAAGTCATTGCCATTGTCATTCAGTGGGGAGCGGGGGAGGGGCCTCCAGATTCCAGCTGCATTGACTCTATGAATTCCTTCACAAAATGTCATATCTGACCCGGTGCCATCCTGCCTTGGCTATTCAACCACCGTGGCCACATAATGGCATTGATATGTACTTATCTCATTTCACAGTTTCCTGGCCACACTGGGATTGTTTTATACCAGTTAATAAGCTAACAGTCCCTCTTGGATAATCTACAGTCTAACGACTTTTAAATAACAGGTCTCAACAGGTCAGGACTTGTCCAGAGGTTCAGCTAACATCATTCGTTGTGGTTATGTTACATACAGAATACTATTTTAACCGTGATACTGAAGGATATGACAACTAAGTTCTAACAGTCCTATCATAAAATAAACTCAATCCTACAGTTTTGTCCCAACAAGGACGGAAATATCCATCTTTGTGTTTGCAGACAGCGGCCACTACTGCCCACTGTTGACTGATTGTGTCTGAAGCTGTTGGGTTTTAGCTAAACACAGGGCATTTATTATTCGCTCATTCTTCCGATGTGGGCGTCGCTGTCTAGGCCAGCATTTATTGACCATCCCTAATTGCCTTTGAGAAGGTGGTGCTGAGCCCACTTCTTGAACCACTGAAGTTCATGTGAGGTCGGTACACCCACAATTCCGTTAGGAAGGGAGTGCCAGGATTCTGACGAAACAACAGTGAAGGAATGTCGATGTAGTTCCATGTCAGGATGGTGTGTGACTTGGATAGGAACTTGCAGGTGGTGGTGTTCCCATGTATCTCTGCTCTTGTTCTTCTCGGTGGCAGAGGTCGCGGGTTTGGATGGTGTAGTCTAAGGAGCTTTGGTGAGTTGCTGCAGTGCATCTTGCAGATGGTACACACTGCTGCCACTGTGCGTCAGTGGTGGAGGTATGAATGTTGTAGATGGTGTGCCAATCATGTTTGCTGCATTTTCCTGGATGGTCCTGCGCTTCTTGACTGTTGTTGGAGCTGCACCATCCAGGCAAGTGGAGAGTATTCCATCACACTCCTGACTTGTGCCTTGTAGATGGTGAACAGGCTTTGCAGAGTCAGGAGGTGAGTTATTCGCCACAGGATTCCTAGCCTCTGACCTGCTCTTGTAGCCACGGTATTTATATGGTTACTCCAGTTCTGTTTCTAGTTCAGTTTCTAATCAATGGTAACCCTCCAGGATGTTGATTGTGGGGATTCAGTGATGACAATGTAATTGAACGTCAGGGGGAGATGACTAGATTCTTTCTTGTTTGAGATAGCCATTGCCTGGCACTTGAGTGGCACGAAAGTTACTTGCCACTTATCAGCCCAAGCTGGATATTGTCCAAATATTTCTGCATCTCGACATGGTTTGCTTCAGTATCTGAGAAGTCACGAATGGTGAACATTGTGCAATCATCAGTGAACATCCCCACTTCTGACCTTTTGATTGAAGGAAGATCATTGATGAAGCAGCTGAAGATGGTTGGGTCTCGGACACTACCCTGAGGAACTCCTCCAGTGATGACCTAGAGCTGAGCTGATTGACCTCCAACAACCACAGCCATCTTCCTTTGCGTTAAGTATGACTCCAACCAGCGGAGAGTTTTCCCACTGATTCCTATTGATTCCAGTTTTGCTCGGGCTCCTTGATACCATACTCGGTCAAATCTGCCTTGATGTCAAGTGCAGTCATTGTCACCTCTCCTCTTGAGTTCAGCTCTTTTGTCCGTATTGGTACCAAGGCTGTATTGAGAACAAGAGCTGAGTGGCCTTGGCAAAAGCCAAACGGAGCGTCAGTGAGCAAGTTATTGCTACGCAAGTGCTGCTTGATGGCACAGTTAACACCAGGGGAAGTGCTGGCTTCGTGGTAATGTCTCTGGCATAGTAATCCAGAGGACCAGGCTAGTACTCTGGCGACACGAGTTCGAATCCTACCACAGCAGATAGTGAAATTTGAAGTCAATTAATAAAATCTGGAATTAAAAAAAGTTGGTATAATAGTGCCATGAAACCTTTGTCAATTGTTATAAAAAAATCATCTGATTCACTGATGTCCTTCAGGGAAGGAATTCTGTCGTCCTTACCTGGTCAGGCCTACATAAGATTCCAGATCCACAGCAATGTGGTTGACTATGAAATGGCTGAGCAAGCCGCTCAGTTCAAGGGCATTTCGGGATGGGCAATAAATGCTGGCCTTGACAGCGATGCCCACATCCCATGAACGAATGAGAACATCTTCCATCACTTTGCTGATTGTTGAGAGTAGACTGATGGGGTGGCAGCTGGCCAGTTTCAACCTGTGCTGGTATTTGTGTACTGTTAATGAATTTTGGGAGGACTAACAAGGCAAGGGGATATACAATGGATGGTAGGATCCGAGGAAGCACAGAAGGTAAGAAGGACCTTGGTGTACTTGTCCATAGGTCACTGACGGCAGCAGCACAGGTAGATAAGGTGGTTAGGAAGGCATATGGGATACTTGCCTTTATTAGCAAATGCATAGAATATAAGAGCAGGGAGGTTATCATCATAATATATAAAAAGCTAATTTGGCCACAGCTGGAGTACTGTTTACAGTTCTGGTCACCACACTATAGGAAGGATGTGATTGCACAGGAGAGGGTGCAGAGGAGATTCACCCGAATGTTGCCTGGGTTGGAGCATTTCAGCCATGAATAAAGACTGAAAAGGCTAGGGTTGTTTTCCTTGGAACACACAAGACTGAGGGAGGACATGATTGAGGTGTACAATATTATGATGGTCATAGGTGAGGATAGGTTCGATAGGAAGAAGCATTTTTCCCTCAGCGGAGGGGTAATGAACCAGGGGACATAGATTTCAGTTGAGAGCCAGGATGTTTAGGTGGGTTTTGAAGAATTTTCTTGTCACCCAGAGGGTGGTTGGAATCTGGAACGCACTGCCTGAAGACGTGGTGGAGGCAGGAAGCCTCACAACATTTAAAACCTATTTTGATGAGCACTTGAAACGCCATAGTACACAATGCTACGGGTCAGAAAAATGGGATTCGAATAGTTGGGTGCTGGATGGCCAGCACAGACACGATAGGCCGCTGGGCCTGCTTCCGTGCTGTGTAACTCTATGACTCTATGACACACTTGGGCAATTTTCCAGATTGCCGGGGAGATGCCAGTTTTGTAGCTGTATTGGAACAGCTTGGCTAGTGATGCGGCAAGTTCTGGAGCACATGTCTTCAGTATGTTGTCAGGGCCCATGGCCTTTGCAGTATCCAGTGCCTTCACTCATTTCTTGATATCACGTGGAGTGAATCGGATTGGCTGAAGACTGGCATCTGTGATGCTGGGGACCGCAGGAGGAGGCTGAGATGGATCATCAACTCGGGACTTCTGGCTGATGATTGTTGCAAATGCTTCAGCCTTATTTTTAACACTGATGTGCTGGGCTCTCCCATCAATGAGGATAGGGATGTTTGTGGAGCCACCTCCTCCAGTTGGTTGTTAAATTGTCCACCACAATTCACGGCTGGATGTGACAGGACTGCAGAGCTTAGATCTGATCCGTTGGTTTACGATCACTTTGCTCTGTCTATCGCATGCTGCTTACGCAGTTTGGCATGCAGACAGTCCTTGGTTGTAGCTTCACCAGGTTGACACCTCATTTTGAGGTATGCATTGTGCTGATCCTGACATGCCCTCCTGCACTCTTCATTGAACCAGGGCTGATCTGCTGGCTTGATGGGAATGGTAGAGTGGGGAATATGCCGGGTCATGAGGTTGCAGATAGTGTTTAAGTACAGTTTTGCTGTTGCTGATGACCCTCAACGCCTCAGGGATGCCCAGTTGTGAGTTCAAGGATCTGTTTGAAATCTGTCCCATTTGGCACAGTGATAGTGCCAGACAACACGAAGGAGTGTATCTTCAATGTGAAGACGGGACTTTGTCTCCACAAGGACTGTGCGATGGTCACTCCTACCAATACTGTCATGGACCGATGCATCTGTGACCGTTACGTTTGTGAGGACGAGGTCAAATAGGTTTTTCCCTGCTGTTAGTTCCCTCACCACCTGCCGCAGACACAGTCTAGCAGCTATGTCCTTTAGGACTCTGCCAGCTCGGTCTTTAATGGTGCTACCGAGCCATTCTTCCTGATGGACATTGAAGTCCCCCACCCAGAGATCATTCTGTGTCTCTGTTACCAACAGTGCTTCTTCCAATTGCTGTTCAACATGGAGGAGTACTGACTCATCAGCTGGGGAAGGGCCATGGGTGATAATCAGCAGGAGGTTTCCTTGCCCATGTTTGACCTGATGCCGTGAAGCTTCATGGGGTCTGCAGACAAGGGTCTATCCTGCTGCTGGGAGATGACATACCCGGGATGGTGATGGCACTGTCTGGGACACTGTCTGTAAGCTATGATTCGGTGAGCATGACTGTTTTCTGCTGCTTGACTTGTCTGTGGGACAGTTCTCCCAACTTTGGCTCAAGCCCCCAGATGTTTGTAAGGAGGATTTTACAGGGTCGACAGGGCTGGGTTTGTCTTTGTTGCTTCTGGTGCCTAAGTCGATGCCGGGTGGCCTGTCCAGTTTCATTGCTTTTCTTAGATTTTGTAGCCGTTTCGCACAACTGAGCAGCTTGCTGGGCCATTTCAGAATCAACCACATTGCTGTGAGTCTGGAGTCACATGTAGGCCAGACCAGGTTAGAATGGCAGATTTCCTTCCCTAAAGGTCATTAGTTAACCAGATGTGTTTTTACAACAATTGACATTAGACACCATTAGAATAGATATTTTAATTCTAGAGTCTTATTAAAGAATAATGATGTCAGAGTATGTCTTGTTTTGAAATACAAATAAACTAGAAATTCCCCAAGCAGCAGTTTGTAAGACGTCAGAAATGTAAGGGATTTGGATTGTTTAATCGTCCTGTGGTTTAAAATATGTATGTGACCAGGAAGGAAATCTGCTATTGCTTGTGCTGATAACAATCCTGAGGCATCTGAAACATCCACAAGGGGTGATGAAATTACTGAAGGAAATGTAAACACATGCTCGCCATCATGGCAGTCTGGACATCTGGATTACGAGTTCAGTGACATTACCACGACACCTCTGTCATTGCCTCACCGCCACACGTTCCTTGATTAAGACACTACATAAAACCTTCCCCTTTGACCAAGCTGTTGGGCATCTGGCCTCATATCTCAAGCTGTGTCACATGTCATTCTTTGCTTTATAATGCTCCTGTGAAGCACGTTGTCATGTTTTATTATATTGAAGGCACTGTATAAATATAAGTTGTTGTTGACGTTTACCAGACGTACATGACTTGTCTTGCTGCAGTCCATTTGCTGTCGATTGTTTTTATTCTCAAGCAGCGAATACTTTTGTCCTGGGATGTGAACTCTGGAAATTTCCCACTCAGTGATATTAAAAAGACTGGTCAGTAAATACAGAGTTTACTCCATCGCTACTTTTTTTCAATCCAGGTGCAACATTTACAACCCTCCAGTCCACTGCCACGACTCCCATCTCCAAGGAGGATTGGAAGATTCTGGCCAGTGCATCTGCTATTTCTACATTTTCCTCCCTCAGCAACCCTCCTACATCCCGTTCAGACTGGGTAAATGTTGCAGTTTATTGTGGCAAACAAGTGTTGGATTGAAAGGAGTTAACTGAACCTGTTTGTTCAGTGTTTGTAATTAATGTCAGTCTCCATGGACCCTAGTTGTGTCACTTGAGGTTGTTCCTCTTCTATTAATAAGGGACTCCTTTCAATGTGTTATCACATAGTGTCAGCGGGAGGATCACCTCCGGCACTAACAGGGATCAGTGGCACCAGGGAGCGGGAGAAGATAGATCGAAATCTGACAACAGTAAATTGGAATGCTACAACAATGGATCAGAATCTGAGAACAATAGATTGGAATGTTACAACAATGGATCAGAATCTGGGAACACCAGGTTGGAATGTTATAACAATGGACAGGAGTTGCACTTGAGATAATACAATATATTTACTATCCCATCATGGCCATCGTTGGTGTCCCAGGTAAGTCACTCTATAAAGCTATTAATTCTATAAGCCATATTTACCTACATTACTGTTCTTGCAATTTATTCTGCCCTCCTTGCTGCTGCTGCTATTCCTGGTGAATCTCTACCTCCAGCTATTAGCTGTCAAGCCATTGCTAATTACCATTCTTGTAATTTCATCGCTCATCTTGGTTGCTGTCTGTGCCCCTGATAAGGCTCTATTTACCGCGAGTAGATCTGTAAAATCTGTTCCACTGAAATACTGTTCTGCAATGTATATTTTGGGAAGACGGAAGCCAGTGTCATTGGTCACAAACTCCATCCCCTGTTTGTGAAACACATTCCCCTCCCTGCATAATGTCTGAGGCTGAACCAGACTGTTTACAACCGCTGTGTTCTATTTATACCTGAGCTGAGTTCATCTCCATGTTCGTTCCATCACCAGCCCTGACGACTACAACCTCTGTCATGTGACCTGGCCCCACCTGTGCTTAGTCTATCTGCTGAACAAACACTCATCTGTGCTTTTGTTCAATTCACACTTGACTATTCCAATTCTATCCTGGTCACCCTGCCAGTTATAAACCTCTATAAACCACAGTCAATCCAGAACTCTGCTGCCTGTATCTTAACTCACACCAAATCCCGATCACCCCTGTGCTCACTGATCTACTTTGGCTCCCGGTCTGGCAGCACCTTAATTTTAAGAATCCCTTTCTTGTATTTGAATCTCTCCATGACCTCACCCCTCTAATTACTCCTATTCCCTGTCCATGCCCATATTCCAGAAAATCTTTTGCCATCAATTCTATTTTCATGTCCCCATTTAAAGTGAATTTCCTTCCCGCTCTATCTCTCCCTGCTGGTGAGTTCCAGCTCTTACAGCACCACTGTTGCCCACACTGTGGAAGCCTGGATCCATAAAAGGGTGTGAGCTGAGTTCCAACCACTTCCGACGTGGCCTGCAGCGTGGCCTGCACCATGTCCCATGCTGTGCAGTGCTCTATCCCTGGTCAACAATGTGTGTACCAGTAGCATGAGGAGTTGTGGAATGTCATGTCAAACTGCTATTTCAGCAGCTTTGATGTACATCTTTGAAACTTGGTCTGTGCATCTCCACTGACTGCCTGTGTTAGTCACTCTCAGCTGAACATACATTTAGCAGCATAAGTAATCCCTTCTAGTGTTATTTAAAAGGACCAAGCATCCAACTTACAGGTGAATGGCTTTTGACTTACTTCTGCCATTGTAAAGTTAGTGGAGGTGTTGTGGATGGTTTTCTGGAGGTTGCGTTGTGAGCTGCTGCAGACATTAAGAGAGGACAGAGGATTTGGTGACCCAACTCAGGACGAGGAATGGGGACTGTAGTTACAGTGTCTCTGGGTCTGTAACATGACCAACAAATGGAGCAGGGACTGCAGAGAGGGGAAGCTCTGCAAAGAGGGAGGAGGAGGGGGTCTCTGCCCTACCCACCCTGCGTTTTCCAACAGCACATTTCTTACCTAAACCTAACCCAGGAGCAGGGTGTGAGGTGACTCTAATTCATTAAAGAGGTGGTCACAGAGCTGTATCTCCGCCTGCAACACAACCTGGAGTCTCACACCAAGGTGACGACGGAGCTGTCAGTGTCTGTTAAGGTCACAGTTTCATTGAACTTCTATGCATCTGGATCTTTCCAGAGTGGAGCGGGTGCCCTATCCAACATACATTCATAGACAGTGATAGTCATAGAATCATTTACCACACAGAAGGTGTCCATTCGGTCCATCGACACAATGCCGACTATGTCTTGAGCAATTCAGTCATTCCCACTAGCCTGCTCAATCCCCGTAGCCTTGCAAGTTCACTTCCTTGATGCGCCCATCCAATTTTCTTTTGAAATTGGAAGAAAGTAAAGCTGGTAACAGGTGGCAAAAAAGTAGAGAGTGACTTTAAAAGGCAGGTGAAACAAAGGTGAGCATCAACTAGAATGAAGAATGTGAAGAAGACACAGTTAAGGGCACTGTACCTGAATGCACGCAGTATTCAGAACAGGGCAGATGATTTAAAGGCCCAAATAGAGGTAATCGGGTATGGTCTGATTGTCATAAGGGAAATGTGACGACAGGGTGACCAAGGCTGGAACTGAATATTCAAGCATGTTCAACATTTACGAAGGACATGCAATAGGAATTGCTGTCGCACTGATAATAAGGGATGGGATCAGTACATTAGTAAGCGAGGATCTCAGGTCTGAAGAACAAAATGTAGAATCTGTTTGGGTGCAGCTTAGAAACAGCAAGGGGCTGCAAACATTGATAAGAGTTGTTTATAGGTTATCCAACAGGAGTGGTAGTGTGGGACATGGCATTAATCAGGAGATTAGAGAATCAAATAGCATGGCTAATAAAGTAATCACGGGTGACGTCAATCTTTATACAGACTGGGAAAAACTAATAAGAACTAATACTGTGGAGGACGAGTTTCTGGAGTGGGTTTGGCATGGTTTTTTAGAGCAGTATTTTGAGGAAGCGACTACAGAAAAGTCTATTTTAGAGCTAGAATTATGTAATGAGACAGCGATAATTAATAGTCTTATTGGAAAAGAGCTTTTAGGGATGAGTGTTAGGGATATGTTCCTGTGAAAATGAGGGATAGAAATGGCAAGGTTAGGGAACCATGGATGACAGGTGAAATTGTGAAACTAGCTCGAGGAGAAAAGAAGCATACATAAGGTCTAGGCGGCTGAAGAAAGACGAGGCATTGATAGAATATCGGGAATGTAGGACCAATCTGAAACGAGGAATTAAGAGGGCTAAAAGGGGTCATGAAATATCTTTAGCAAACAGGGTTAAGGAAAATCCCAAAGCCTTTTATTCATATATAAGGAGTAAGAGGGTAACTAGAGAAAGGATTGGCCCACTCAAGGACAAAGGAGGAAAGTTATGCGTGGAGTCAGAGAATATGGGTGAGATTCTAAACGAGTACTTTGCATCGGTATTCACCGAGGAGAGGGACATGACGGATGTTGAAGTGAGGAACAGATGTTTGATTACTCTAGGTCAAGTCGGCATAAGGAGGGAGGAAGCGTTGGGCATTCCAAAAGGCATTCAGGTGGACAAGTCCCCAGGTCCGGATGGGATCTATCGCAGGTTACTGAGGGAAGCGAGAGAGGAAATAGCTGGGGCCTTAACAGATATCTTTGCAGCATTCTTAAACACGGGTGAGGTCCCGGAGGACTGGAGAATTGCTAATGTTGTCCCCTTGTTTAAGAAGGGTAGCAGGGATAATCCAGGTAATTATAGACCGGTGAGCCTGACGTCAGTGGTAGGGAAGCTGCTGGAGAAGATACTGAGGGATAGGATCTATTCCCATTTGGAAGAAAATGGGCTTATCAGTGATAGGCAACATGGTTTTGTGCAGGGAAGGTCATGTCTTACCAACTGAATAGAATTCTTTGAGGAAGTGACAAAGTTGATTGATGAGGGAAGGGCTGTAGATGTCATATACATGGACTTCAGTAAGGCGTTTGATAAGGTTCTCCATGGTAGGCTGATGGAACAGTGAAGGCGCATGGGGTCCAAGGTGTACTAGCTAGATGGATAAAGAACTGGCTGGGCAACAGGAGACAGTGAGTAGCAGTGGAAGGGAGTTTCTCAAAATGGAGACGTGTGACCAGTGGTGTTCCACAGGGATCCGTGCTGGGACCACTGTTGTTTGTGATATACATAAATGATTTGGAGGAAAGTATAGGTGGTCTGATTAGCAAGTTTGCAGACGACACTAAGATTGGTGGAGTAGCAGATAGTGAAGGGTACTGTCAGAGAATACAGCAGAATATAGATGGACGGGAGAGTTGGGCAGAGAAATGGCAGATGGAGTTCAATCAGTGCAAATGCGAGGTGATGCATTTTGGAAGATCCAATTCAAGAGTGAACTATACAGTAAATGGAAAAGTCCAGGGGAAAATTGATGTACAGAGAGATTTGGGTGTTCAGGTCCGTTGTTCCCTGAAGGTGGCAACGCAGGTAAATAGAGTGGTCAAGAAGGCATACGGCATGCTTTCCTTCATCGGACGGGGTATTGAGTACAAGAGTTGGCAGGTCATGTTACAGTTGTATAAGACTTTGGTTCGGCCACATTTTGAATACTGCGTGCAGTTCTGGTCGCCACATTACCAGAAGGATGAGGATGCTTTGGAGCGGGTGCAGAGGAGGTTCACCAGGATGTTGCCTGGTATGGAGGGCGCTAGCTATGAAGAGAGGTTGAGTAGATTAGGATTATTTTCATTAGAAAGGCGGAGGTTGAGGGGGGACCTGATTGAGGTGTACAAGATCATGAGAGGTATGGACAGGTTGGAAAGCAATTAGCTTTTTCCCAGAGTGGGGGATTCAATTACTAGGGGACACGAGTTCAAAGTGAAAGGGGAAAAGTTTTGGGGGGATATGCGTGGAAAGTTCTTTACGCAGAGGGTGGTGGGTGCCTGGAACGCGCGTTCCCGGCGGAGGTGGTAGACTCGGGCACGATAGGGTCTTTTAAGATGTATCTAGAAAGATACATGAATGGGCAGGAAGTAAAGAGATACAGACCCTTGGAAAATAGGCGACATGTTTAGATAGAGGATCTGGATCGGCGCAGGCTTGGAGGGCCGAAGGGCCTGTTCCTGTGCTGTAATTTTCTTTGTTCTTTGTTTTTTGAGTGACCATAATATTACAACATTTCACATTGTTTAACAGTGAGGTAGTTCAATCTAAAGCGTGACTGAGGTGGATTGGAAAAATACATTGAAAGGTATGAAAGTACATAGGCAATGGATAGTCTTTAAAGGAATATTACGTAGTCTACAGCAACTATACATTCTTGGAAGGCACAAAAAACCCAAAAGTGAAGGCAGTCAACCGTGGATAACAAAGGAGGTTAAGATGATGTTCAATGAGGGAAAGTAAGGTAATCCACTTTGGTAGGAAGAATGAAAAGGCAGATTATAATTTAGATGGAGGAAAACTACAAAACACTGCAGTGCAGAGGAAGCTGGGTGTTCCTGTGCCTGAAACACAAACGGTTAGAATGCAGGTGCAGCAAGTAATTAGGAAGACGAATGGAATTTTGGCCTTTATTGCTCAGGGGTTAGAGTTTAAAAATAGGGAAGTATTGTTCCAACTGTACAAAGTGTTGGTGAAGCCAGACCTGGAGTACTGTGTACAGTGTTGGTCCCCGTATTTAAAGAAGGATGTACTCGCATTGGAGGCAGTTCAGAAAACGTTTACTGGTCTGATTTCTGGGATGAAGGAGTTGCCTTTTCAAGAGCAGCTAAACAGTTTAGGCCCATATTCTCTTGAGTTTCGAAGAACGAGAGGTGATCTCATTGAAACTTACAAAATACTTAAAGCGATAGACAGGGTCGATGCAGGTAGGATGCTTCCCCTAGTTGGGGAGTCTGGAACCAGGCGACACAATGTCAAAATAAGGCAGAAGCCACTTAGGACGGAGATGAGGAGAAATGTCTTTACTCAGAGGATTGTGAATCTTTGAAATTCCCTACCCCAGAGGACTGTGGAAGCTTCGTCATTGAGCATGCCTAAAGTGGTGATTAACAGATTTCTAAATACAAATGACCGAAGTGATATGAGGATAGTGTAGGGGAAAAGACATTGAAATGGAAGGTCAGTCATGATTATATTAAATGGTGGGGCAGTCTCGATGGTCAGAGTGGACGACGGCTGCTCCTATGTCCCTACTCTACCATTGGTGGCTGTGCCTTCAGCCTAAGCTCTGGATTCTCTCCCTGAACCATAAATACAGTAATTTTCACAGAGTCCGGTTTTAGGGAGCACTGCTTGTGCAGAGTAGTAAATACAGTAAAGTTAATGAGTGACTGAATCTTAAAGATATAAGAGTTGTGGTAAATGATTGTTTTTCAGGCTGCAGGAAGGTAGACAGTGGTGTTCCCCAAGGGTCAGTGCTAGGACCACTGATTTTGTATTGATATGTATTAGTGATTTGGATATTGGAATACAGAGCAATATTTCAAAATTTGCTGATGATAGCAAACTTGGAGGCAGGGCTGACAGTGAGGTTGATACTGATCAATGTAACAGGATATAGATATGTGAACAGAATGGGAAGGCAAGAGGCAGATATAATTTAATACAGACAAGTGTGAGGTGATACATTTTATATGAAGTAACTGGGTGAGGCAATATACCATTAATGATGCAGTTCTAAAGAAAGTGCAGAGACAGAGGGACATGGGGTTCATGTACATAGATCCCTGAAGGTGGCAGGACATATTGAGAGAGTCGTTAGTAAAGCATATGGGATCTTGGGCTTCATAAATAGAGGTAGTGAATACAGAAGAAGGAAAGTTATGCTGAACCTTTATAAAGTTCTGGTTAGTCCACAACTGTATTATTGCATCCAGTTCTGTTCACCACACTTTAGGAAGGATGTGAGGGTCCTTCACAGGGTGTAAAGGAGATTTACCAGAATGGGTCCAGAGCTGGAGGATTTTGTTTACAAGGTTGGTCTGGAAAAGCTGGGATTGTTTTCCTTGTAGTAAAGGAGATTGAGGGGAGATTTGATAGAGGTATACAAGATGATGACATGTTTGGATAAGGTAGACAGGAAAAGATGTTCCCATTAGTTAATGTTACAAGGACTAGAGTTAAGGTTGTGGGCAGCGATACAGGGGGATGTGAGGAACAACTTTTTTACACAGCGAGAGGGAATGGCCTGGAAATCACTGCCTACGAGGGTGGTGGAAGCAGAGATGGTGAATGATTTCAAAACGATATTGGATGGACACTTGAGGGAAATAAACTTGCAGGAATATGGAGACAGAACTGGGGAATGAGACTGACTGGATTTATCTAGGAAGAGCTGACATGGACTCGATGTGCCGAATGGCCTCATTCTGTGCTGAAATAACTACGACTCCACGACTCTCTGACAGAAGAATACTATTACTACTGATTTCCTATACTGGGAAAGTTTATAATGGACTGGACAGTATCACCCTATTAAACCCCATAATGTAAGTGAAATGTTTGATGTCCCAGAACGTGGTTAATAAATGTCTTTCACAAACAAAGTAAATCAGTTCAGGCCCACTCACAATTCTGGATCATTCACAATAGGGAGTAGTTTCTCCTGGTTTTCTCTGCATAGGTCAGCAGTCAGGCTTTTCACTGTGTCCCCCAACTCCATGTGGAAAGTCTTGTCAGGGTTAGGTGAGATAAGACACGTTGCCTGGGCGACAGCTTTCTTCAATTTTGTTACTGCTTCCGTGCTCTCTTCAGTCCAACCGGGTTACACCTGGTCATCATCACCATTAGGTAGTTCATAAAGAGGAGTCACAGTCTCTGAAAATCGAGGGATGAGAGTCTGCTGATGCCTCCCAGCCTGAGGATAGGACACAGGGCAGTCTTTGAGGTGAAAAGGGGTACACACTGGATGAGGGTCCACTGATACCCCACATGCCTGAGGAGAGGAAACAGGGCAGTCTTTGAGGTGAAAAGGGGTACACACTGGATGAGGGTCCACTGATACCCCACATGCCTGAGGAGAGGAAACAGGGCAGTCTTTGAGGTGAAAAGGGGTACACACTGGATGAGGGTCCACTGATACCCCACATGCCTGAGGAGAGGAAACAGGGCAGTCTTTGAGGTGAAAAGGGGTACACACTGGATGAGGGTCCACTGATTCCCCACATGCCTGAGGAGAGGAAACAGGGCAGTCTTTGAGGTGAAAAGGGGTACACACTGGATGAGGGTCCACTGATACCCCACATGCCTGAGGAGAGGAAACAGGGCAGTCTTTGAGGTGAAAAGGGGTACACACTGGATGAGGGTCCACTGATACCCCACATGCCTGAGGAGAGGAAACAGGGCAGTCTTTGAGGTGGCCAGGGGGATAAACTGCATGAGGGTCCGCTGATACCCCACCAGTCTGAGGATAGGACACAGGGCAGTCTTTGAGGTGGAAAAGAGTAGACACTGGATGGTATCGACCTGATGTTGGTCTGGGCTGATGCTGGATGATACAATCTGGACACCTGGAACGGTGACCCGATGTTACACCAGCTGGGCCTTACGTGGATGGTCTTTTATTCCAGCTCCCAAAGTAAGTGCAGTAGTTCCTGTAAAAGGGTTAAATGTGTGGACACGGTCTGTGGTGATGAGGAGGAGATCATCGACATATTGCAGAGAGCAGGAAGACTGTGAAAAACTCATAAGAGTCCCGGCTATACGTTTGTGTAAAATAGTGGGGTTATTATGGATCCCCTTGTGACAGACATGTCCAAAAACACTATCAGGAATTTCCAAAGTTAACTCATTGAAACACAAAATGGGATCTCCAAAGTTAACTCATTGAAACACTAACAGAAATCTACTAAGTTAACTAATTGAGACACTAACAGGAATCTCCAAAGTTAACTAATTGAAACACGAACAGAAATCTGCAAAGTTAACTAACTGAAACATCAACAGAGATCTCCAAAGTTAACTAATTGAAACACTAACAGGAATTTCCGAAGTTAACTAACTGAAACACCAACAGGGATCTCCAAAGTTAAATAATTGCAACACTAACTGGAATCTCCAAATTTAACTCATTGGATCACTAACAGGTATATCCAAAGTTAACTGATTGAAACACTACCAGAGATCTTCAATGTTAACTAATTGAAACATTAACAGGGATCTCCAAAGCTAACCAATTGAAACTCCAACAGGGATCTCCAAAGTTAAACAATTGAAACACTTACAGGAGCCCCCAAATTTAACTCATTGAAACAGTAACAGGTATATCCAAAGTTAACTAATTGAAACACTATCAGGGATCTTAAATGTTAACTAATTGAAACATTAACAGGGATCTCCAAAGTTAACTAATTGAAACACTAACAGGAATGTCCAAAGTTAACTAATTGAAACACTAACAGGAATCTCCAAAGTTAACTGATTGAAAGACTAACAGGAATCTCCAAAGTTAACTCATTGAAAAACCAACAGGGATCTCCAAAGTTAACTGATTGAAACAATAACAGGAATCTCCAAAGTTAAGTAATTGAAACACTAACAGGAATCTCCAAAGTTAACTAATTGAAAGACTAACAGGAATTTCCAAAGTTAACTCATTGAAAAACCAACAGGGATCTCCAAAGTTAACAAATTGAAAAATTAACCGGAATCTCCAAAGTTTACTACTTGAAACACCAACCGGGATCTCCAAAGTTAACTAATTGAAATACTAACAGGTATTTCCAAAGTTAACTAATTGAAACACTAACAGGGATCTCCAAAGTTAACTAATTGAATCAGTATCAAGGATCTTCAATGTTAACTAATTGAAACAACAACAGGGATCTCCAAATTTAACTAATTGAAAAACTATCAGGAATTTCCAAAGTTAACTCATTGAAACACAAAATCGGATCTCCAAAGTTAACTCATTAAAACACTAACAGAAATCTCCTAAGTTAACTAATTGAGACACTAACAGGAATCTCCAAAGTTAACTAATTGAAACACTAACAGGGATCTCCAAAGTTAACTAATTGAAAAACTATCAGGAATTTCCAAAGTTAACTCATTGAAACACAAAATCGGATCTCCAAAGTTAACTCATTGAAACAACATCAGAAATCTCCTAAATTAACTAATTGAAACAATAACAGGGATCTCCAAAGTTAACTAATTGAACCACTAACTGGAATCTCTAAAGTTAACGAATTGAAACACCAACAGGGATCTCCAAAGTTAAATAATTGAAACACTAACAGGAGTTTCCAAAGTTAACTAATTGAAAAAGCCAAAGGGATCTCCAAAGTTCTAATTGAAACACTGACAGAAATGTCCAACGTTAACTCGTTGAAACAACAACAGGAATCTCCAAAGTTCACTATCTGTTTCACTCACAGGAGTTTCCAAAGTTAACTCTTTGAAACACTAACAGTGATCTCCAAAGTTAACTCATTGAAACTCTAACAGAAATCTGCGAAGTTAACTAATTGAAACACGAACAGGAATCTCCAAATTTAACTCATTGAAACAACAACAGGAATCTCCAAAGTTAACTAATTGTAACACTATCATGGTTCTCCAAAGTTAACTAATTGAAACACTACAGGAATCTCCCACGTTAACTAATTGAAACACTAAAAGGAATTTCCGAAGTTAACTAACTGAAACAGCAACAGAGATCTCCAAAGCTAACTGATTGAAACACTAACAGGGATCTCCAAAGTTAACTCATTGAAATACCAACATGGATCTCCACAGTTAACTAATTGAAACACGAACAGGAGTTTGAAAGTTAACTAATTGAAACACTAACAGGAACCTGCAAAGTTAACTAATTGAAACACTAACAGGAATCTCCAAAGTTAACGAATTGAAACACCAACAGGGATCTCCAAAGTTAACTGATTGAAACACTAACAGGAATTTCCAAAGTTAACTAATTAAACACTAACAGGGATCTCCAAAGTTAACTAATTGAAACACTAACAGGAAACCCCGCAGTTAACTAATTGAACCACCAACAGGGATCTCCAAAGTTAACTAATTCAAACACCAACAGGAATCTACAAAGTTAACTAATTGAAACACTAACAGGAATTTCCAAAGTTAACTAATTGAAACACCAACAGGGATCTCTAAAGTTAACTAATTGAACCACCAACAGGGATCTCCAAAGTTAACTCATTGAAACACTAACAGGGATCTCCAAAGTTAATTAATTGAAACACGAAAAGAAATCTCCAAAGTTAACTAATTGAAACACCAACAGGGATCTCCAAAGTTAACTAATTGAAACACTAACAGGAATTTCCAAATTTATCTATTTGAAACACTAACAAGGATCTCCAAAGTTAATTCATTGAAATACCAACATGGATCTCCAAAGTTAACTCATTGAAACACGAACAGAAATCTCCAAAGTTAACTAATTGAAACACCAACAGGGATCTCCAAAGTTAACTAATTGAAACACTAACAGGAATTTCCAAAGTTAACTAATTGAAACACTAACAGGGATCTCCAAAGTTAACTAATTGAAACACTAACAGGAATTTCCAAAGTTAACTCATTGAAACACTAACAGGGATCTCCAATGTTAACTAATTGAAACACGAACAGGAATCTCCAAAGTTAACGAATTGGAACACCAACAGGGATCTCCAAATTTAACTAATTAAAACACTAACAGGGATCTCCAAAGTCAACTAATTGAAACACTGACAGGAATCTGCAAATTCAACTCATTGAAGCACTAGCAGGAATCTCCAAAGATAACTAATTGAAACACTAACAGGGATCTCCAAAGTAAACTCATTGAAATACCAACATGGATCTCCAAAGTTAACTAACTGAATCACTAACAGGAATTTCCAAAGTTAACTGATTGAAACACTAACAGAAATCTCGAAAGTTAACTAATTGAAACACCAACAGGGATCTCCAAAGTTAACTGATTGAAACACTAACAGGAATTTACAAAGTTAACTAATTGAAACAGTAACAGGGATCTCCAAAGTTAACTAATTGAAAAACTAACAGAAATCTGCAAAGTTAACTCGTTGAAACACTAACAGGGAACTCCAAAGTTAACTAATTGAAACACCAACAGGGATCTCAAAGTTAACTAATTGAAGCACTAACAGAAATCTCCTCAGTTAACTAATTGAAACACTAACAGGGATCTCCAAAGTTAACTAATTGAAGCACTAACAGAAATCTCCTCAGTTAACTAATTGAAACACTAACAGGGATCTCCAAAGTTAACTAATTGAAACACTAACAGGGATCTCCAAAGTTAACTAATTGAAACACCAACAGGGATCTCCAAAGTTAACTAATTGAAACACTAACTGGAATTTCCAAAATTAACTAATTGAAACACCAACAGGGATCTCTAAAGTTAACTAATTGAACCACCAACAGGGATCTCCAAAGTTAACTAATTGAAACACTAACAGGAATTTCCAAAGTTAAATAATTTAAACACTAACAGGGATCTCCAAAGTTAACTAATTGAAACACGAACAGGAATCTCTAAAGTTAACGAATTGAAACACCAACAGGGATCTCTAAAGTTAACTAATTGAAACATTAACAGGAGTTTCCAAAGTTAACTAATTGAAACACTAACAGGGATCTCCAAAGTTAACTAATTGAAACACTAACAGGAATCTGTAAAGTTAACGAATTGAAAAACCAACAGGGATCTCCAAAGTAAACTAATTGAAACACTAACAGAAATCTCCAAAGTTAACTAATTGAAACACCAACAGGGATCTCCAAAGTTAACTAATTGAAACACTAACAGGAATTTCCAAAGCTAACTAATTGAAACACCAACAGGGATCTCTAAAGTTAACTAATTGAACCACCAACAGGGATCTCCAAAGTTAACTAATTGAAACACTATCAGGGATCTCCAAAGTTAACTAATTGAAAAACCAAAAGGGATCTCCAAATTTACGTAATTGAAACACTAACAGGAATTTCCTAAGTTAACTAATTGAAAAACCAACAGATATCTCCAAAGTTAACTAATTGAAACACAAACAGGAATTTCCAAAGTTAACTAACTGAAACACCAACAGGGATCTCCAAAGTTAACTCATTGAAACACGAACAGAAATCTCCAAAGTTAACTAATTGAAACACCAACAGGGATCTCCAAAGTTAACTAATTGAAACACGAACAGGAATTTCCAAAGTTAACTGATTGAAACACTAACAGGAATTTCCAAAGTTAACTAATTGAAACACTAACAGGGATCTCCAAAGTTAACTAATTGAAACACTAACAGGAATATGCAAAGATAACACGTTGAAACACAAAAAGGAAACTCCAAAGTTAACTAATTGAAACACGAACAGAAATCTCCAAAGGTAACTAATTGAAACACCAACAGGGTTCTCCAAAGTTAACTAATTGAAACACTAACAGGGATCTCCAAAGTTAATTAATTGAAACACGAAAATAAATCTCCAAAGTCAACGAATTGAAACACCAACAGTGATCTCCAAAGTTAACTAATTGAAACACTAACAGCGATCTCGAAAGTTAACTAATTGAAACACTAACAGGGATCTCCAAAGTTAACTAATTGACACACTAACAGGAATCTCTAAAGTTAACGAATTGAAACACCAACAGGGATCTCTAAAGTTAACTAATTGAAACACTAACAGGAGTTTCCAAAGTCAACTAATTGAAACACTAACAGGGATCTCCAAAGTTAACTAATTGAAACACCAACAGGGATCTCCAAAGTTAACTAATTGAAACACTAACAGGAATTTCCAAAGTTAACTAATTGAAACACCAACAGGGATCTCTAACGTTAATTAATTGACCCACCAACAGGGATCTCCAAAGTTAACTAATTGAAACACTAACAGGAAATTCCAAAGTTAACTAATTGAAACACCGACAGGCTTCTCCAAAGTTAACTAATTGAAACACTAACAGTAATTTCCAAAGTTAGCTCATTGAAACACTAACAGGGATCTCCAAAGTTAATTAATTGAAACACGAAAAGAAATCTCCAAAGTTAACTAATTGAAACACCAACAGGGATCTCCAAAGTTAACTAATTGAAACAGTAACAGGAGTTTCCAAAGTTAACTAATTGAAACAATAACAGGGATCTCCAAAGTTAACTAATTGAAACACTAAAACGAATATCTAAAGTTAACGAATTGAAACACCAACAGGGATCTCTAAAGTTAACTAATTGAAACACTAACAGGAGTTTCCAAAGTTAACTAATTGAAACACTAACAGGGATCTCCAAAGTTAACTAATTGAAACACCAACAGGGATCTCCAAAGTTAACTAATTGAAACACTAACAGGAATTTCCAAAGTTAACTAATTGAAACTCCAACAGGGATCTCTAAAGTTAACTAATAGAACCACCAACAGGGATCTCCAACGTTAACTAATTGAAACACTATCAGGGATCTCCAAAGTTAACTAATTGAAACACTAACAGGAATTTCCAAAGTTAACTAATTGAAACTCCAACAGGGATCTCTAAAGTTAACTAATAGAACCACCAACAGGGTGGACCACCTCCAGGCGCGTATCCATTGTCTCTCGAGATAAGGAGGCCCAAAAGAATCAGGGATCTCCAAAGTTAACTAATTGAAAAACCAAAAGGGATCTCCAAATTTAACTAATTGAAACACTGACAGAAATGTCCAAAGTTAACTCATTGAAAAACTAACAGGAATCTCCAAATTTAAATAATTGGAACACTAACAGGAATTTCCTAAGTTAACTAATTGAAAAACCAACAGGAATTTCCAAAGTTAACTATTTGAAACACTGACAGGGAACTCAAAGGTTAACTAATTGAATCACTAACAGGAATCTCCAAAGTTAACTGATTGAAACACTAACAGGAATCTCTAAAGTTAACTCATTGAAACAACAACAGGAATCTCCAAAGTTAACTAACTGAATCACTCACAGGAGTTGTCCAAAGTTAACTCATTGAAACACTAACAGGGATCTCCAAAGTTAACTCATTGAAACAACATCAGAAATCTCCTAAATTAACTAATTGAAACAATAACAGGGATCTCCAAAGTTCACTAATTGAATGACTAACATAAATTTCCAAAGTTAACTCATTGAAACACTAAATGGGATCTCCAAAGTTAACTCATTGAAAATCTAACAGAAATCTCCGAAGTTAACTAATTGAAACACGAACAGGAATCTCCAAAGTTAACTCATTGAAACAACAACAGGAATCTCCAAAGTTAACTAATTGTAACACTATCATGGTTCTCCAAAGTTAACTAATTGAAACACAACAGGATTCTCCCTCGTTAACTAATTGAAACACTAAAAGGAACTTCCGAAGTTCACTAACTGAATCACCAACAGGGATCACCAAAGTTAACTAATTGAAACACTAACAGGAATTTCCAAATTTATCTATTTGAAACACGAACAGGGATCTCCAAAGTTAATTCATTGAAATACCAACATGGATCTCCAAAGTTAACTAATTGAATCACTAACAGGAATTTCCAAAGTTAACTCATTGAAACACTAACAGGGATCTCCAAAGTTAACTCATTGAAACACGAACAGGAATCTCCAAAGTTAACTAATTGAAAGACCAACAGGGATCTCCAAATTTAACTAATTGAAACACCAACAGGGATCTCTAAAGTTAACTAATTGAACCACCAACAGGGATCTCCAAAGTTAACTAATTGAAACACTAACAGGAAATTCCAAAGTTAACTAATTGAAACACATACAGGCTTCTCCAAAGTTAAGTAATTGAAACACTAACAGTAATTTCCAAAGTTAGCTCATTGAAACACTAACAGGGATCTCCAAAGTTAATTAATTGAAACACGAAAAGAAATCTCCAAAGTTAACTAATTGTAACACCAACAGGGATCTCCAAAGTTAACTAATTGAAACAATAACAGGGATCTCCAAAGTTAACTAATTGAAACACCAACAGGGATCTCCAAAGTTAACTAATTGAAACACTAACAGGAATTTCCAAAGTTAAATAATCGAAACACCAACAGGGATCTCTAAAGTTAACTAATTGAACCACCAACAGGGATCTCCAACATTAACTAATTGAAACACTATCAGGGATCTCCAAAGTTAACGGCTTGAAAAACCAAAAGGGATCTCCAAATTTAACTAATTGAAACACTGACAGAAATGTCCAAAGTTAACTCATTGAAAAACTAACAGGAATCTCCAAATTTAAATAATTGGAACACGAACAGGAATTTCCTAAGTTAACTAATTGAAAAACCAACAGGAATTTCCAAAGTTAACTATTTGAAACACTAACAGGGAACTCAAAAGTTAACTAATTGAAACACTAACAGGAATCTCCAAAGTTAACTGATTGGAACACTAACAGGAATCTCTAAAGTTAACTCATTGAAACAACAACAGGAATCTCCAAAGTTAACTAACTGAATCACTCACAGGAGTTTCCAAAGTTAACTCATTGAAACACTAACAGGGATCTCCAAAGTTAACTCATTGAAACACTAACAGGAAATTCCAAAGTTAACTAATTGAAACACCGACAGGCTTCTCCAAAGTTAACTAATTGAAACACTAACAGTAATTTCCAAAGTTAGCTCATTGAAACACTAACAGGGATCTCCAAAGTTAATTAATTGAAACACGAAAAGAAATCTCCAAAGTTAACTAATTGAAACACCAACAGGGATCTCCAAAGTTAACTAATTGAAACAGTAACAGGAGTTTCCAAAGTTAACTAATTGAAACAATAACAGGGATCTCCAAAGTTAACTAATTGAAACAGTAACAGGAGTTTCCAAAGTTAACTAATTGAAACAATAACAGGGATCTCCAAAGTTAACTAATTGAAACACCAACAGGGATCTCCAAAGTTAACTAATTGAAACAGTAACAGGAGTTTCCAAAGTTAACTAATTGAAACAATAACAGGGATCTCCAAAGTTAACTAATTGAAACACTAAAACGAATATCTAAAGTTAACGAATTGAAACACCAACAGGGATCTCTAAAGTTAACTAATTGAAACACTAACAGGAGTTTCCAAAGTTAACTAATTGAAACACTAACAGGGATCTCCAAAGTTAACTAATTGAAACACCAACAGGGATCTCCAAAGTTAACTAATTGAAACACTAACAGGAATTTCCAAAGTTAACTAATTGAAACTCCAACAGGGATCTCTAAAGTTAACTAATAGAACCACCAACAGGGATCTCCAACGTTAACTAATTGAAACACTATCAGGGATCTCCAAAGTTAACTAATTGAAAAACCAAAAGGGATCTCCAAATTTAACTAATTGAAACACTGACAGAAATGTCCAAAGTTAACTCATTGAAAAACTAACAGGAATCTCCAAATTTAAATAATTGGAACACTAACAGGAATTTCCTAAGTTAACTAATTGAAAAACCAACAGGAATTTCCAAAGTTAACTATTTGAAACACTGACAGGGAACTCAAAGGTTAACTAATTGAATCACTAACAGGAATCTCCAAAGTTAACTGATTGAAACACTAACAGGAATCTCTAAAGTTAACTCATTGAAACAACAACAGGAATCTCCAAAGTTAACTAACTGAATCACTCACAGGAGTTGTCCAAAGTTAACTCGTTGAAACACTAACAGGGATCTCCAAAGTTAACTCATTGAAACAACATCAGAAATCTCCTAAATTAACTAATTGAAACAATAACAGGGATCTCCAAAGCTCACTAATTGAATGACTAACATAAATTTCCAAAGTTAACTCATTGAAACACTAAATGGGATCTCCAAAGTTAACTCATTGAAAATCTAACAGAAATCTCCGAAGTTAACTAATTGAAACACGAACAGGAATCTCCAAAGTTAACTCATTGAAACAACAACAGGAATCTCCAAAGTTAACTAATTGTAACACTATCATGGTTCTCCAAAGTTAACTAATTGAAACACAACAGGATTCTCCCTCGTTAACTAATTGAAACACTAAAAGGAACTTCCGAAGTTCACTAACTGAATCACCAACAGGGATCACCAAAGTTAACTAATTGAAACACTAACAGGAATTTCCAAATTTATCTATTTGAAACACGAACAGGGATCTCCAAAGTTAATTCATTGAAATACCAACATGGATCTCCAAAGTTAACTAATTGAATCACTAACAGGAATTTCCAAAGTTAACTCATTGAAACACTAACAGGGATCTCCAAAGTTAACTCATTGAAACACGAACAGAAATCTCCAAAGTTAACTAATTGAAAGACCAACAGGGATCTCCAAATTTAACTAATTGAAACACCAACAGGGATCTCTAAAGTTAACTAATTGAACCACCAACAGGGATCTCCAAAGTTAACTAATTGAAACACTAACAGGAAATTCCAAAGTTAACTAATTGAAACACTAACAAGGATCTCCAAAGTTAATTCATTGAAATACCAACATGGATCTCCAAAGTTAACTCATTGAAACACGAACAGAAATCTCCAAAGTTAACTAATTGAAACACCAACAGGGATCTCCAAAGTTAACTAATTGAAACACTAACAGGAATTTCCAAAGTTAACTAATTGAAACACTAACAGGGATCTCCAAAGTTAACTAATTGAAACACTAACAGGAATTTCCAAAGTTAACTCATTGAAACACTAACAGGGATCTCCAATGTTAACTAATTGAAACACGAACAGGAATCTCCAAAGTTAACGAATTGGAATACCAACAGGGATCTCCAAATTTAACTAATTAAAACACTAACAGGGATCTCCAAAGTCAACTAATTGAAACACTGACAGGAATCTGCAAATTCAACTCATTGAAGCACTAGCAGGAATCTCCAAAGATAACTAATTGAAACACTAACAGGGATCTCCAAAGTTAACTAATTGAAACAGTAACAGGAGTTTCCAAAGTTAACTAATTGAAACAATAACAGGGATCTCCAAAGTTAACTAATTGAAACACTAAAACGAATATCTAAAGTTAACGAATTGAAACACCAACAGGGATCTCTAAAGTTAACTAATTGAAACACTAACAGGAGTTTCCAAATTTAACTAATTGAAACACTAACAGGGATCTCCAAAGTTAACTAATTGAAACACCAACAGGGATCTCCAAAGTTAACTAATTGAAACACTAACAGGAATTTCCAAAGTTAACTAATTGAAACTCCAACAGGGATCTCTAAAGTTAACTAATAGAACCACCAACAGGGATCTCCAACGTTAACTAATTGAAACACTATCAGGGATCTCCAAAGTTAACTAATTGAAAAACCAAAAGGGATCTCCAAATTTAACTAATTGAAACACTGACAGAAATGTCCAAAGTTAACTCATTGAAAAACTAACAGGAATCTCCAAATTTAAATAATTGGAACACTAACAGGAATTTCCTAAGTTAACTAATTGAAAAACCAACAGGAATTTCCAAAGTTAACTATTTGAAACACTGACAGGGAACTCAAAGGTTAACTAATTGAATCACTAACAGGAATCTCCAAAGTTAACTGATTGAAACACTAACAGGAATCTCTAAAGTTAACTCATTGAAACAACAACAGGAATCTCCAAAGTTAACTAACTGAATCACTCACAGGAGTTGTCCAAAGTTAACTCATTGAAACACTAACAGGGATCTCCAAAGTTAACTCATTGAAACAACATCAGAAATCTCCTAAATTAACTAATTGAAACAATAACAGGGATCTCCAAAGTTCACTAATTGAATGACTAACATAAATTTCCAAAGTTAACTCATTGAAACACTAAATGGGATCTCCAAAGTTAACTCATTGAAAATCTAACAGAAATCTCCGAAGTTAACTAATTGAAACACGAACAGGAATCTCCAAAGTTAACTCATTGAAACAACAACAGGAATCTCCAAAGTTAACTAATTGTAACACTATCATGGTTCTCCAAAGTTAACTAATTGAAACACAACAGGATTCTCCCTCGTTAACTAATTGAAACACTAAAAGGAACTTCCGAAGTTCACTAACTGAATCACCAACAGGGATCACCAAAGTTAACGAATTGAAACACTAACAGGAATTTCCAAATTTATCTATTTGAAACACGAACAGGGATCTCCAAAGTTAATTCATTGAAATACCAACATGGATCTCCAAAGTTAACTAATTGAATCACTAACAGGAATTTCCAAAGTTAACTCATTGAAACACTAACAGGGATCTCCAAAGTTAACTCATTGAAACACGAACAGAAATCTCCAAAGTTAACTAATTGAAAGACCAACAGGGATCTCCAAATTTAACTAATTGAAACACCAACAGGGATCTCTAAAGTTAACTAATTGAACCACCAACAGGGATCTCCAAAGTTAACTAATTGAAACACTAACAGGAAATTCCAAAGTTAACTAATTGAAACACTAACAAGGATCTCCAAAGTTAATTCATTGAAATACCAACATGGATCTCCAAAGTTAACTCATTGAAACACGAACAGAAATCTCCAAAGTTAACTAATTGAAACACCAACAGGGATCTCCAAAGTTAACTAATTGAAACACTAACAGGAATTTCCAAAGTTAACTAATTGAAACACTAACAGGGATCTCCAAAGTTAACTAATTGAAACACTAACAGGAATTTCCAAAGTTAACTCATTGAAACACTAACAGGGATCTCCAATGTTAACTAATTGAAACACGAACAGGAATCTCCAAAGTTAACGAATTGGAACACCAACAGGGATCTCCAAATTTAACTAATTAAAACACTAACAGGGATCTCCAAAGTCAACTAATTGAAACACTGACAGGAATCTGCAAATTCAACTCATTGAAGCACTAGCAGGAATCTCCAAAGATAACTAATTGAAACACTAACAGGGATCTCCAAAGTAAACTCATTGAAATACCAACATGGATCTCCAAAGTTAACTAACTGAATCACTAACAGGAATTTCCAAAGTTAACTGATTGAAACACTAACAGAAATCTCGAAAGTTAACTAATTGAAACACCAACAGGGATCTCCAAAGTTAACTGATTGAAACACTAACAGGAATTTACAAAGTTAACTAATTGAAACAGTAACAGGGATCTCCAAAGTTAACTAATTGAAAAACTAACAGGAATCTGCAAAGATAACTCGTTGAAACACTAACAGGGAACTCCAAAGTTAACTAATTGAAACACCAACAGGGATCTCCAAAGTTAACTAATTGAAGCACTAACAGAAATCTCCTCAGTTAACTAATTGAAACACTAACAGGGATCTCCAAAGTTAACTAATTGAAACACTAACAGGGATCTCCAAAGTTAACTAATTGAAACACCAACAGGGATCTCCAAAGTTAACTAATTGAAACACTAACTGGAATTTCCAAAATTAACTAATTGAAACACCAACAGGGATCTCTAAAGTTAACTAATTGAAACACTAACTGGAATTTCCAAAATTAACTAATTGAAACACCAACAGGGATCTCTAAAGTTAACTAATTGAACCACCAACAGGGATCTCCAAAGTTAACTAATTGAAACACTAACAGGAATTTCCAAAGTTAAATAATTTAAACACTAACAGGGATCTCCAAAGTTAACTAATTGAAACACGAACAGGAATCTCTAAAGTTAACGAATTGAAACACCAACAGGGATCTCTAAAGTTAACTAATTGAAACATTAACAGGAGTTTCCAAAGTTAACTAATTGAAACACTAACAGGGATCTCCAAAGTTAACTAATTGAAACACTAACAGGAATCTGTAAAGTTAACGAATTGAAAAACCAACAGGGATCTCCAAAGTAAACTAATTGAAACACTAACAGGAGTTTCCAAAGTTAACAAATTGAAACACTAACAGGGATCTCCAAAGTTAACTAATGGAAACACCAACAGGGATCTCCAAAGTTAACTAATTGAAACACTAACAGGAATTTCCAAAGCTAACTAATTGAAACACCAACAGGGATCTCTAAAGTTAACTAATTGAACCGCCAACAGGGATCTCCAAAGTTAACTAATTGAAACACTATCAGGGATCTCCAAAGTTAACTAATTGAAAAACCAAAAGGGATCTCCAAATTTACGTAATTGAAACACTAACAGGAATTTCCTAAGTTAACTAACTGAAAACCAACAGATATCTCCAAAGTTAACTAATTGAAACACAAACAGGAATTTCCAAAGTTAACTAACTGAAACACCAACAGGGATCTCCAAAGTTAACTCATTGAAACACGAACAGAAATCTCCAAAGTTAACTAATTGAAACACCAACAGGGATCTCCAAAGTTAACTAATTGAAACACGAACAGGAATTTCCAAAGTTAACTGATTGAAACACTAACAGGAATTTCCAAAGTTAACTAATTGAAACACTAACAGGAATCTGCAAAGATAACACGTTGAAACACAAAAAGGAAACTCCAAAGTTAACTAATTGAAACACCAACAGGGATCTCCAAAGTTAACTAATTGAATCGCTCACAGGATTTTCCAATGTTAACGAAGTGAAACAATAACAGGAATCTCCAAAGGTAACTAATTGAAACACCAACAGGGTTCTCCAAAGTTAACTAATTGAAACACTAACAGGAATTTCCAAAGTTAGCTCATTGAAACACTAACAGGGATCTCCAAAGTTAATTAATTGAAACACGAAAATAAATCTCCAAAGTCAACGAATTGAAACACCAACAGTGATCTCCAAAGTTAACTAATTGAAACACTAACAGCGATCTCGAAAGTTAACTAATTGAAACACTAACAGGGATCTCCAAAGTTAACTAATTGACACACTAACAGGAATCTCTAAAGTTAACGAATTGAAACACCAACAGGGATCTCTAAAGTTAACTAATTGAAACACTAACAGGAGTTTCCAAAGTCAACTAATTGAAACACTAACAGGGATCTCCAAAGTTAACTAATTGAAACACCAACAGGGATCTCCAAAGTTAACTAATTGAAACACTAACAGGAATTTCCAAAGTTAACTAATTGAAACACCAACAGGGATCTCTAACGTTAATTAATTGAACCACCAACAGGGATCTCCAAAGTTAACTAATTGAAACACTAACAGGAAATTCCAAAGTTAACTAATTGAAACACCGACAGGCTTCTCCAAAGTTAACTAATTGAAACACTAACAGTAATTTCCAAAGTTAGCTCATTGAAACACTAACAGGGATCTCCAAAGTTAATTAATTGAAACACGAAAAGAAATCTCCAAAGTTAACTAATTGAAACACCAACAGGGATCTCCAAAGTTAACTAATTGAAACAGTAACAGGAGTTTCCAAAGTTAACTAATTGAAACAATAACAGGGATCTCCAAAGTTAACTAATTGAAACACTAAAACGAATATCTAAAGTTAACAAATTGAAACACCAACAGGGATCTCTAAAGTTAACTAATTGAAACACTAACAGGAGTTTCCAAAGTTAACTAATTGAAACACTAACAGGGATCTCCAAAGTTAACTAATTGAAACACCAACAGGGATCTCCAAAGTTAACTAATTGAAACACTAACAGGAATTTCCAAAGTTAACTAATTGAAACTCCAACAGGGATCTCTAAAGTTAACTAATAGAACCACCAACAGGGATCTCCAACGTTAACTAATTGAAACACTATCAGGGATCTCCAAAGTTAACTAATTGAAACACTAACAGGAATTTCCAAAGTTAACTAATTGAAACTCCAACAGGGATCTCTAAAGTTAACTAATAGAACCACCAACAGGGTGGACCACCTCCAGGCGCGTATCCATTGTCTCTCGAGATAAGGAGGCCCAAAAGAATCAGGGATCTCCAAAGTTAACTAATTGAAAAACCAAAAGGGATCTCCAAATTTAACTAATTGAAACACTGACAGAAATGTCCAAAGTTAACTCATTGAAAAACTAACAGGAATCTCCAAATTTAAATAATTGGAACACTAACAGGAATTTCCTAAGTTAACTAATTGAAAAACCAACAGGAATTTCCAAAGTTAACTATTTGAAACACTGACAGGGAACTCAAAGGTTAACTAATTGAATCACTAACAGGAATCTCCAAAGTTAACTGATTGAAACACTAACAGGAATCTCTAAAGTTAACTCATTGAAACAACAACAGGAATCTCCAAAGTTAACTAACTGAATCACTCACAGGAGTTGTCCAAAGTTAACTCATTGAAACACTAACAGGGATCTCCAAAGTTAACTAATTGAAACAACATCAGAAATCTCCTAAATTAACTAATTGAAACAATAACAGGGATCTCCAAAGTTAACTAATTGAATGACTAACATAAATTTCCAAAGTTAACTCATTGAAACACTAAATGGGATCTCCAAAGTTAACTCATTGAAAATCTAACAGAAATCTCCGAAGTTAACTAATTGAAACACGAACAGGAATCTCCAAAGTTAACTCATTGAAACAACAACAGGAATCTCCAAAGTTAACTAATTGTAACACTATCATGGTTCTCCAAAGTTAACTAATTGAAACACAACAGGATTCTCCCTCGTTAACTAATTGAAACACTAAAAGGAACTTCCGAAGTTCACTAACTGAATCACCAACAGGGATCACCAAAGTTAACTAATTGAAACACTAACAGGAATTTCCAAATTTATCTATTTGAAACACGAACAGGGATCTCCAAAGTTAATTCATTGAAATACCAACATGGATCTCCAAAGTTAACTAATTGAATCACTAACAGGAATTTCCAAAGTTAACTCATTGAAACACTAACAGGGATCTCCAAAGTTAACTCATTGAAACACGAACAGAAATCTCCAAAGTTAACTAATTGAAAGACCAACAGGGATCTCCAAATTTAACTAATTGAAACACCAACAGGGATCTCTAAAGTTAACTAATTGAACCACCAACAGGGATCTCCAAAGTTAACTAATTGAAACACTAACAGGAAATTCCAAAGTTAACTAATTGAAACACATACAGGCTTCTCCAAAGTTAAGTAATTGAAACACTAACAGTAATTTCCAAAGTTAGCTCATTGAAACACTAACAGGGATCTCCAAAGTTAATTAATTGAAACACGAAAAGAAATCTCCAAAGTTAACTAATTGAAACACCAACAGGGATCTCCAAAGTTAACTAATTGAAACAATAACAGGGATCTCCAAAGTTAACTAATTGAAACACCAACAGGGATCTCCAAAGTTAACTAATTGAAACACTAACAGGAATTTCCAAAGTTAACTAATCGAAACACCAACAGGGATCTCTAAAGTTAACTAATTGAACCACCAACAGGGATCTCCAACATCAACTAATTGAAACACTATCAGGGATCTCCAAAGTTAACTGCTTGAAAAACCAAAAGGGATCTCCAAATTTAACTAATTGAAACACTGACAGAAATGTCCAAAGTTAACTCATTGAAAAACTAACAGGAATCTCCAAATTTAAATAATTGGAACACGAACAGGAATTTCCTAAGTTAACTAATTGAAAAACCAACAGGAATTTCCAAAGTTAACTATTTGAAACACTAACAGGGAACTCAAAAGTTAACTAATTGAAACACTAACAGGAATCTCCAAAGTTAACTGATTGGAACACTAACAGGAATCTCTAAAGTTAACTCATTGAAACAACAACAGGAATCTCCAAAGTTAACTAACTGAATCACTCACAGGAGTTTCCAAAGTTAACTCATTGAAACACTAACAGGGATCTCCAAAGTTAACTCATTGAAACACTAACAGGAAATTCCAAAGTTAACTAATTGAAACACCGACAGGCTTCTCCAAAGTTAACTAATTGAAACACTAACAGTAATTTCCAAAGTTAGCTCATTGAAACACTAACAGGGATCTCCAAAGTTAATTAATTGAAACACGAAAAGAAATCTCCAAAGTTAACTAATTGAAACACAAACAGGGATCTCCAAAGTTAACTAATTGAAACAGTAACAGGAGTTTCCAAAGTTAACTAATTGAAACAATAACAGGGATCTCCAAAGTTAACTAATTGAAACACTAAAACGAATATCTAAAGTTAACGAATTGAACCACCAACAGGGATCTCTAAAGTTAACTAATTGAAACACTAACAGGAGTTTCCAAAGTTAACTAATTGAAACACTAACAGGGATCTCCAAAGTTAACTAATTGAAACACCAACAGGGATCTCCAAAGTTAACTAATTGAAACACTAACAGGAATTTCCAAAGTTAACTAATTGAAACTCCAACAGGGATCTCTAAAGTTAACTAATAGAACCACCAACAGGGATCTCCAACGTTAACTAATTGAAACACTATCAGGGATCTCCAAAGTTAACTAATTGAAAAACCAAAAGGGATCTCCAAATTTAACTAATTGAAACACTGACAGAAATGTCCAAAGTTAACTCATTGAAAAACTAACAGGAATCTCCAAATTTAAATAATTGGAACACTAACAGGAATTTCCTAAGTTAACTAATTGAAAAACCAACAGGAATTTCCAAAGTTTACTATTTGAAACACTTACAGGGAACTCAAAGGTTAACTAATTGAATCACTAACAGGAATCTCCAAAGTTAACTGATTGAAACACTAACAGGAATCTCTAAAGTTAACTCATTGAAACAACAACAGGAATCTCCAAAGTTAACTAACTGAATCACTCACAGGAGTTGTCCAAAGTTAACTCATTGAAACACTAACAGGGATCTCCAAAGTTAACTAATTGAAACAACATCAGAAATCTCCTAAATTAACTAATTGAAACAATAACAGGGATCTCCAAAGTTAACTAATTGAATGACTAACATAAATTTCCAAAGTTAACTCATTGAAACACTAAATGGGATCTCCAAAGTTAACTCATTGAAAATCCAACAGAAATCTCCGAAGTTAACTAATTGAAACACGAACAGTAATCTCCAAAGTTAACTCATTGAAACAACAACAGGAATCTCCAAAGTTAACTAATTGTAACACTATCATGGTTCTCCAAAGTTAACTAATTGAAACACAACAGGATTCTCCCTCGTTAACTAATTGAAACACTAAAAGGAACTTCCGAAGTTCACTAACTGAATCACCAACAGGGATCACCAAAGTTAACTAATTGAAACACTAACAGGAATTTCCAAATTTATCTATTTGAAACACGAACAGGGATCTCCAAAGTTAATTCATTGAAATACCAACATGGATCTCCAAAGTTAACTAATTGAATCACTAACAGGAATTTCCAAAGTTAACTCATTGAAACACTAACAGGGATCTCCAAAGTTAACTCATTGAAACACGAACAGAAATCTCCAAAGTTAACTAATTGAAAGACCAACAGGGATCTCCAAATTTAACTAATTGAAACACCAACAGGGATCTCTAAAGTTAACTAATTGAACCACCAACAGGGATCTCCAAAGTTAACTAATTGAAACACTAACAGGAAATTCCAAAGTTAACTAATTGAAACACATACAGGCTTCTCCAAAGTTAAGTAATTGAAACACTAACAGTAATTTCCAAAGTTAGCTCATTGAAACACTAACAGGGATCTCCAAAGTTAATTAATTGAAACACGAAAAGAAATCTCCAAAGTTAACTAATTGAAACACCAACAGGGATCTCCAAAGTTAACTAATTGAAACAATAACAGGGATCTCCAAAGTTAACTAATTGAAACACCAACAGGGATCTCCAAAGTTAACTAATTGAAACACTAACAGGAATTTCCAAAGTTAACTAATCGAAACACCAACAGGGATCTCTAAAGTTAACTAATTGAACCACCAACAGGGATCTCCAACATTAACTAATTGAAACACTATCAGGGATCTCCAAAGTTAACTGCTTGAAAAACCAAAAGGGATCTCCAAATTTAACTAATTGAAACACTGACAGAAATGTCCAAAGTTAACTCATTGAAAAACTAACAGGAATCTCCAAATTTAAATAATTGGAACACGAACAGGAATTTCCTAAGTTAACTAATTGAAAAACCAACAGGAATTTCCAAAGTTAACTATTTGAAACACTAACAGGGAACTCAAAAGTTAACTAATTGAAACACTAACAGGAATCTCCAAAGTTAACTGATTGGAACACTAACAGGAATCTCTAAAGTTAACTCATTGAAACAACAACAGGAATCTCCAAAGTTAACTAACTGAATCACTCACAGGAGTTTCCAAAGTTAACTCATTGAAACACTAACAGGGATCTCCAAAGTTAACTCATTGAAACACTAACAGGAAATTCCAAAGTTAACTAATTGAAACACCGACAGGCTTCTCCAAAGTTAACTAATTGAAACACTAACAGTAATTTCCAAAGTTAGCTCATTGAAACACTAACAGGGATCTCCAAAGTTAATTAATTGAAACACGAAAAGAAATCTCCAAAGTTAACTAATTGAAACACCAACAGGGATCTCCAAAGTTAACTAATTGAAACAGTAACAGGAGTTTCCAAAGTTAACTAATTGAAACAATAACAGGGATCTCCAAAGTTAACTAATTGAAACACTAAAACGAATTTCTAAAGTTAACGAATTGAACCACCAACAGGGATCTCTAAAGTTAACTAATTGAAACACTAACAGGAGTTTCCAAAGTTAACTAATTGAAACACTAACAGGGATCTCCAAAGTTAACTAATTGAAACACCAACAGGGATCTCCAAAGTTAACTAATTGAAACACTAACAGGAATTTCCAAAGTTAACTAATTGAAACTCCAACAGGGATCTCTAAAGTTAACTAATAGAACCACCAACAGGGATCTCCAAAGTTAACTAATTGAAACACTATCAGGGATCTCCAAAGTTAACTAATTGAAAAACCAAAAGGGATCTCCAAATTTAACTAATTGAAACACTGACAGAAATGTCCAAAGTTAACTCATTGAAAAACTAACAGGAATCTCCAAATTTAAATAATTGGAACACTAACAGGAATTTCCTAAGTTAACTAATTGAAAAACCAACAGGAATTTCCAAAGTTTACTATTTGAAACACTTACAGGGAACTCAAAGGTTAACTAATTGAATCACTAACAGGAATCTCCAAAGTTAACTGATTGAAACACTAACAGGAATCTCTAAAGTTAACTCATTGAAACAACAACAGGAATCTCCAAAGTTAACTAACTGAATCACTCACAGGAGTTGTCCAAAGTTAACTCATTGAAACACTAACAGGGATCTCCAAAGTTAACTAATTGAAACAACATCAGAAATCTCCTAAATTAACTAATTGAAACAATAACAGGGATCTCCAAAGTTAACTAATTGAATGACTAACATAAATTTCCAAAGTTAACTCATTGAAACACTAAATGGGATCTCCAAAGTTAACTCATTGAAAATCCAACAGAAATCTCCGAAGTTAACTAATTGAAACACGAACAGTAATCTCCAAAGTTAACTCATTGAAACAACAACAGGAATCTCCAAAGTTAACTAATTGTAACACTATCATGGTTCTCCAAAGTTAACTAATTGAAACACAACAGGATTCTCCCTCGTTAACTAATTGAAACACTAAAAGGAACTTCCGAAGTTAACTAACTGAATCACCAACAGGGATCACCAAAGTTAACTAATTGAAACACTAACAGGAATTTCCAAATTTATCTATTTGAAACACGAACAGGGATCTCCAAAGTTAATTCATTGAAATACCAACATGGATCTCCAAAGTTAACTAATTGAATCACTAACAGGAATTTCCAAAGTTAACTCATTGAAACACTAACAGGGATCTCCAAAGTTAACTCATTGAAACACGAACAGAAATCTCCAAAGTTAACTAATTGAAAGACCAACAGGGATCTCCAAATTTAACTAATTGAAACACCAACAGAGATCTCTAAAGTTAACTAATTGAACCACCAACAGGGATCTCCAAAGTTAACTAATTGAAACACTAAAAGGAAATTCCAAAGTTAACTAATTGAAACACATACAGGCTTCTCCAAAGTTAAGTAATTGAAACACTAACAGTAATTTCCAAAGTTAGCTCATTGAAACACTAACAGGGATCTCCAAAGTTAATTAATTGAAACGCGAAAAGAAATCTCCAAAGTTAACTAATTGAAACACCAACAGGGATCTCCAAAGTTAACTAATTGAAACAATAACAGGGATCTCCAAAGTTAACTAATTGAAACACCAACAGGGATCTCCAAAGTTAACAAATTGAACCACCAACAGGGATCTCCAAAGTTAACTAATTGAAACACTAACAGGAATTTCCAAAGTTAACTAATCGAAACACCAACAGGGATCTCTAAAGTTAACTAATTGAACCACCAACAGGGATCTCCAACATTAACTAATTGAAACACTATCAGGGATCTCCAAAGTTAATTCATTGAAATACCAACATGGATCTCCAAAGTTAACTAATTGAATCAATAACAGGAATCTCCAAAGTTAACTCATTGAAACACGAACAGAAATCTCCAAAGCTAACTCATTGAAAGACCAACAGGGATCTCCAAATTTAACTAATTGAAACACCAACAGGGATCTCTAAAGTTAACTAATTGAACCACCAACAGGGATCTCCAAAGTTAACTAATTGAAACACTAAAATTAAATTCCAAAGTTAACTAATTGAAACACATACAGGCTTCTCCAAAGTTAAGTAATTGAAACACTAACAGTAATTTCCAAAGTTAGCTCATTGAAACACTAACAGGGATCTCCAAAGTTAACTCATTGAAACACGAAAAGAAATCTCCAAAGTTAACTAATTGAAACACCAACAGGGATCTCCAAAGTTAACTAATTGAAACAATAACAGGGATCTCCAAAGTTAACTAATTGAAACACCAACAGGGATCTCCAAAGTTAACTAATTGAACCACCAACAGGGATCTCCAAAGTTAACTAATTGAAACACTAACAGGAATTTCCAAAGTTAACTAATCGAAACACCAACAGGGATCTCTAAAGTTAACTAATTGAACCACCAACAGGGATCTCCAACATTAACTAATTGAAACACTATCAGGGATCTCCAAAGTTAACTGCTTGAAAAACCAAAAGGGATCTCCAAATTTAACTAATTGAAACACTGACAGAAATGTCCAAAGTTAACTCATTGAAAAACTAACAGGAATCTCCAAATTTAAATAATTGGAACACGAACAGGAATTTCCTAAGTTAACTAATTGAAAAACCAACAGGAATTTCCAAAGTTAACTGATTGGAACACTAACAGGAATCTCAAAAGTTAACTGATTGGAACACTAACAGGAATCTCAAAAGTTAACTCATTGAAACAACAACAGGAATCTCCAAAGTTAACTAACTGAATCACTCACAGGAGTTTCCAAAGTTAACTCATTGAAAAACTAACAGGGATCTCCAAAGTTAACTCATTGAAACAATATCATAAATCTCCTAAATTAACTAATTGAAACAATAACAGGGATCTCCAAAGTTAACTAATTGAATGACTAACATAAATTTCCAAAGTTAACTCATTGAAACACTAAATGGGATCTCCAAAGTTAACTCATTGAAAATCTAACAGAAATCTCCGAAGTTAACTAATTGAAACACGAACAGGAATCTCCAAAGTTAACTCATTGAAACAACAACAGGAATCTCCAAAGTTAACTAATTGTAACACTATCATGGTTCTCCAAAGTTAACTAATTGTAACACAACAGGATTCTCCCTCGTTAACTAATTGAAACACTAAAAGGAAATTCCGAAGTTAACTAACTGAATCACCAACAGGGATCTCCAAAGTTAACTAATTGAAACACTAACAGGAATTTCCAAATTTATCTATTTGAAACACGAACAGGGATCTCCAAAGTTAATTCATTGAAATACCAACATGGATCTCCAAAGTTAACTAATTGAATCACTAACAGGAATTTCCAAAGTTAACTCATTGAAACACTAACAGGGATCTCCAAAGATAACTAATTGAAACACTAACAGTAATTTCCAAAGTTAGCTCATTGAAACACTAACAGGGATCTCCAAAGTTAATTAATTGAAACACGAAAAGAAATCTCCAAAGTTAACTAATTGAAACACCAACAGGGATCTCCAAAGTTAACTAATTGAAACACTAACAGGGATCTCCAAAGTTAACTAATTGAAACACCAACAGGGATCTCCAAAGTTAACTAATTGAAACACTAACAGGAATTTCCAAAGTTAACTAATTGAAACATCAACAGGGATCTCTAAAGTTAACTAATTGAACCACCAACAGGGATCTCCAACGTTAACTAATTGAAACACTATCAGGGCTCTCCAAAGTTAACTAATTGAAAAACCAAAAGGGATCTCCAAATGTAACTAATTGAAACACTGACAGAAATGTCCAAAGTTAACTCATTGAAAAACTAACAGGAATCTCCAAATTTAAATAATTGTAACACTAACAGGAATTTCCTAATTTAACTAATTGAAAAACCAACAGGAATTTCCAAAGTTAACTATTTGAATCACTAACAGGGAACTCAAAAGTTAACTAATTGAAACAATAACAGTAATCTCCAAAGTTAACTGATTGAAACACTAACAGGAATCTCTAAAGTTAACTCATTGAAACAACAACAGGAATCTCCAAAGTTAACTAACTGAATCACTCACAGGAGTTTCCAAAGTTAACTCATTGAAACACTAAGAGGGATCTCCAAAGTTAACTCATTGAAACAATATCAGAAATCTCCTAAATTAACTAATTGAAAGAATAACAGGGATCTCCAAAGTTAACTAATTGAATGACTAACATAAATTTCCAAAGTTAACTCATTGAAACACTAAATGGGATCTCCAAAGTTAACTCATTGAAAATCTAACAGAAATCTCCGAAGTTAACTAATTGAAACACGAACAGGAATCTCCAAAGTTGACTCATTGAAACAACAACAGGAATCTCCAAAGTTAACTAATTGTAACACTATCATGGTTCTCCAAAGTTAACTAATTGAAACACAACAGGAATTACCAAATTTATCTATTTGAAACACGAACAGGGATCTCCAAAGTTAATTCATTGAAATACCAACAGGGATCTCCAAAGTTAACTAATTGAATCACTAACAGGAATTTTCAAAGTTAACTCATTGAAACACTAACAGGGATCTCCAAAGTTAACTCATTGAAACACGAACAGAAATCTCCAAAGTTAACTAATTGAAAGACCAACATGGATCTCCAAAGTTAACTAATTGAATCACTAACAGGAATTTCCAAAGTTAACTCATTGAAACACTAACAGGGATCTCCAAAGTTAACCCATTGAAATACGAACAGTAATCTCCAAAGTTAACTAATTGAAAGACCAACAGGGATCTCCAAAGTTAACTAATTGAAACACTAACAGGAATTTCCAAAGTTAACTAATTGAAACACCAACAGGGATCTCTAAAGTTAACTAATTGAACCACCAACAGGGATCTCCAAAGTTAACTAATTGAAACACTAACACGAAATTCCAAAGTTAACTAATTGAAACACCTACAGGCTTCTCCAAAGTTAACTAATTGAAACACTAACAGTAATTTCCAAAGTTAGCTCATTGAAACACTAACAGGGATCTCCAAAGTTAATTAATTGAAACACGAAAAGAAATCTCCAAAGTTAACTAATTGAAACACCAAAAGGGATCTCCAAAGTTAACTAATTGAAACACGAACAGGGATCTCCAAAGTTAACTAATTGAAACACCAACAGGGATCTCCAAAGTTAACTAATTGAAACACTAACAGGAATTTCCAAAGTTAACTAATCGAAACACCAACAGGGATCTCTAAATTTAACTAATTGAACCACCAACAGGGATCGCCAACGTTAACTAATTGAAACACTATCAGGGATCTCCAAAGTTAACTAATTGAAAAACCAAAAGGGATCTCCAAATTTAACTAATTGAAACACTGACAGAAATGTCCAAAGTTAACTCATTGAAAAACTAACAGGAATCTCCAAATTTAAATAATTGTAACACTAACAGGAATTTCCTAAGTTAACTAATTGAAAAACCAACAGGAATTTCCAAAGTTAACTATTTGAAACACTAACAGGAATTTCCAAATTTATCTATTTGAAACACGAACAGGGATCTCCAAAGTTAATTCATTGAAATACCAACATGGATCTCCAAAGTTAACTCATTGTAACACTACCATGGTTCTCCAAAGTTAACTAATTGAAACACAACAGGAATCTCCCTCGTTAACTAATTGGAACACTAAAAGGAATTTCCGAAGTTAACTCACTGAAACACCAACAGGAATCTCCAAATTTAAATAATTGTAACACTAACAGGAATTTCCTAAGTTAACTAATTGAAAAACCAACAGGAATTTCCAAAGTTAACTATTTGAAACACTAACAGGGAACTCAAAAGTTAACTAATTGAAACAATAACAGTTATCTCCAAAGTTAACTGATTAAAACACTAACAGGAATCTCTAAAGTTAACTCATTGAAACAACAACAGGAATCTCCAAAGTTAACTAACTGAATCACTCACAGGAGTTGTCCAAAGTTAACTCATTGCAAAACTAACAGGGATCTCCAAAGTTACCTCATTGAAACAACATCAGAAATCTCCTAAATTAACTAATTGAAACAATAACAGGGATCTCCAAAGTTAACTAATTGAATGACTAACAAAATTTCCAAAGTTAACTCATTGAAACACTAAATGGGATCTCCAAAGTTAACTCATTGAAAATCTAACAGAAATCTCCGAAGTTAACTAATTGAAACACGAACAGGAATCTCCAAAGTTAACTCATTGAAACAACGACAGGAATCTCCAAAGTTAACTAATTGTAACACTATCATGGATCTCCAAAGTTAACTAATTGAATCACTAACAGGAATTTCCAAAGTTAACTCATTGAAACACTAACAGGGATCTCCAAAGTTAACCCATTGAAATACGAACAGTAATCTCCAAAGTTAACTAATTGAAAGACCAACAGGGATCTCCAAAGTTAACTAATTGAAACACTAACAGGAATTTCCAAAGTTAACTAATTGAAACACCAACAGGGATCTCTAAAGTTAACTAATAGAACCACCAACAGGGATCACCAAAGTTAACTAATTGAAACACTAACAGGAAATTTAAAAGTTAACTAATTGAAACACCTACAGGAATTTCCAAAGTTAACTAATTGAAACACCAACAGGGATCTCCAAAGTTAACTAATTGAACCACCAACAGGGATCTCCAAAGTTAACTAATTGAAACACTAACAGTAATTTCCAAAGTTAGCTCATTGAAACACTAACAGGGATCTCCAAAGTTAATTAATTGAAACACGAAAAGAAATCTCCAAAGTTAACTAATTGAAACACAACAGGAATTACCAAATTTATCTGTTTGAAACACGAACAGGGATCTCCAAAGTTAACTAATTGAATCACTAACAGGAATTTTCAAAGTTAACTCATTGAAACACTAACAGGGATCTCCAAAGTTAACTCATTGAAACACGAACAGAAATCTCCAAAGTTAACTAATTGAAACACCAACAGGGATCTCCAAAGTTAACTAATTGAAACAATAACAGGGATCTCCAAAGTTAACTAATTGAAACACCAACAGGGATCTCCAAAGTTAACTAATTGAACCACCAACAGGGATCTCCAAAGTTAACTAATTGAAACACTAACAGGAATTTCCAAAGTTAACTAATCGAAACACCAACAGGGATCTCTAAAGTTAACTAATTGAACCACCAACAGGGATCTCCAACATTAACTAATTGAAACACTATCAGGGATCTCCAAAGTTAACTGCTTGAAAAACCAAAAGGGATCTCCAAATTTAACTAATTGAAACACTGACAGAAATGTCCAAAGTTAACTCATTGAAAAACTAACAGGAATCTCCAAATTTAAATAATTGGAACACGAACAGGAATTTCCTAAGTTAACTAATTGAAAAACCAACAGGAATTTCCAAAGTTAACTGATTGGAACACTAACAGGAATCTCAAAAGTTAACTGATTGGAACACTAACAGGAATCTCAAAAGTTAACTCATTGAAACAACAACAGGAATCTCCAAAGTTAACTAACTGAATCACTCACAGGAGTTTCCAAAGTTAACTCATTGAAAAACTAACAGGGATCTCCAAAGTTAACTCATTGAAACAATATCATAAATCTCCTAAATTAACTAATTGAAACAATAACAGGGATCTCCAAAGTTAACTAATTGAATGACTAACATAAATTTCCAAAGTTAACTCATTGAAACACTAAATGGGATCTCCAAAGTTAACTCATTGAAAATCTAACAGAAATCTCCGAAGTTAACTAATTGAAACACGAACAGGAATCTCCAAAGTTAACTCATTGAAACAACAACAGGAATCTCCAAAGTTAACTAATTGTAACACTATCATGGTTCTCCAAAGTTAACTAATTGTAACACAACAGGATTCTCCCTCGTTAACTAATTGAAACACTAAAAGGAAATTCCGAAGTTAACTAACTGAATCACCAACAGGGATCTCCAAAGTTAACTAATTGAAACACTAACAGGAATTTCCAAATTTATCTATTTGAAACACGAACAGGGATCTCCAAAGTTAATTCATTGAAATACCAACATGGATCTCCAAAGTTAACTAATTGAATCACTAACAGGAATTTCCAAAGTTAACTCATTGAAACACTAACAGGGATCTCCAAAGATAACTAATTGAAACACTAACAGTAATTTCCAAAGTTAGCTCATTGAAACACTAACAGGGATCTCCAAAGTTAATTAATTGAAACACGAAAAGAAATCTCCAAAGTTAACTAATTGAAACACCAACAGGGATCTCCAAAGTTAACTAATTGAAACACTAACAGGGATCTCCAAAGTTAACTAATTGAAACACCAACAGGGATCTCCAAAGTTAACTAATTGAAACACTAACAGGAATTTCCAAAGTTAACTAATTGAAACATCAACAGGGATCTCTAAAGTTAACTAATTGAACCACCAACAGGGATCTCCAACGTTAACTAATTGAAACACTATCAGGGATCTCCAAAGTTAACTAATTGAAAAACCAAAAGGGATCTCCAAATGTAACTAATTGAAACACTGACAGAAATGTCCAAAGTTAACTCATTGAAAAACTAACAGGAATCTCCAAATTTAAATAATTGTAATACTAACAGGAATTTCCTAATTTAACTAATTGAAAAACCAACAGGAATTTCCAAAGTTAACTATTTGAATCACTAACAGGGAACTCAAAAGTTAACTAATTGAAACAATAACAGTAATCTCCAAAGTTAACTGATTGAAACACTAACAGGAATCTCTAAAGTTAACTCATTGAAACAACAACAGGAATCTCCAAAGTTAACTAACTGAATCACTCACAGGAGTTTCCAAAGTTAACTCATTGAAACACTAAGAGGGATCTCCAAAGTTAACTCATTGAAACAATATCAGAAATCTCCTAAATTAACTAATTGAAAGAATAACAGGGATCTCCAAAGTTAACTAATTGAATGACTAACATAAATTTCCAAAGTTAACTCATTGAAACACTAAATGGGATCTCCAAAGTTAACTCATTGAAAATCTAACAGAAATCTCCGAAGTTAACTAATTGAAACACGAACAGGAATCTCCAAAGTTGACTCATTGAAACAACAACAGGAATCTCCAAAGTTAACTAATTGTAACACTATCATGGTTCTCCAAAGTTAACTAATTGAAACACAACAGGAATTACCAAATTTATCTATTTGAAACACGAACAGGGATCTCCAAAGTTAATTCATTGAAATACCAACAGGGATCTCCAAAGTTAACTAATTGAATCACTAACAGGAATTTTCAAAGTTAACTCATTGAAACACTAACAGGGATCTCCAAAGTTAACTCATTGAAACACGAACAGAAATCTCCAAAGTTAACTAATTGAAAGACCAACATGGATCTCCAAAGTTAACTAATTGAATCACTAACAGGAATTTCCAAAGTTAACTCATTGAAACACTAACAGGGATCTCCAAAGTTAACCCATTGAAATACGAACAGTAATCTCCAAAGTTAACTAATTGAAAGACCAACAGGGATCTCCAAAGTTAACTAATTGAAACACTAACAGGAATTTCCAAAGTTAACTAATTGAAACACCAACAGGGATCTCTAAAGTTAACTAATTGAACCACCAACAGGGATCTCCAAAGTTAACTAATTGAAACACTAACACGAAATTCCAAAGTTAACTAATTGAAACACCTACAGGCTTCTCCAAAGTTAACTAATTGAAACACTAACAGTAATTTCCAAAGTTAGCTCATTGAAACACTAACAGGGATCTCCAAAGTTAATTAATTGAAACACGAAAAGAAATCTCCAAAGTTAACTAATTGAAACACCAAAAGGGATCTCCAAAGTTAACTAATTGAAACACGAACAGGGATCTCCAAAGTTAACTAATTGAAACACCAACAGGGATCTCCAAAGTTAACTAATTGAAACACTAACAGGAATTTCCAAAGTTAACTAATCGAAACACCAACAGGGATCTCTAAATTTAACTAATTGAACCACCAACAGGGATCGCCAACGTTAACTAATTGAAACACTATCAGGGATCTCCAAAGTTAACTAATTGAAAAACCAAAAGGGATCTCCAAATTTAACTAATTGAAACACTGACAGAAATGTCCAAAGTTAACTCATTGAAAAACTAACAGGAATCTCCAAATTTAAATAATTGTAACACTAACAGGAATTTCCTAAGTTAACTAATTGAAAAACCAACAGGAATTTCCAAAGTTAACTATTTGAAACACTAACAGGAATTTCCAAATTTATCTATTTGAAACACGAACAGGGATCTCCAAAGTTAATTCATTGAAATACCAACATGGATCTCCAAAGTTAACTCATTGTAACACTACCATGGTTCTCCAAAGTTAACTAATTGAAACACAACAGGAATCTCCCTCGTTAACTAATTGGAACACTAAAAGGAATTTCCGAAGTTAACTCACTGAAACACCAACAGGAATCTCCAAATTTAAATAATTGTAACACTAACAGGAATTTCCTAAGTTAACTAATTGAAAAACCAACAGGAATTTCCAAAGTTAACTATTTGAAACACTAACAGGGAACTCAAAAGTTAACTAATTGAAACAATAACAGTTATCTCCAAAGTTAACTGATTAAAACACTAACAGGAATCTCTAAAGTTAACTCATTGAAACAACAACAGGAATCTCCAAAGTTAACTAACTGAATCACTCACAGGAGTTGTCCAAAGTTAACTCATTGCAAAACTAACAGGGATCTCCAAAGTTACCTCATTGAAACAACATCAGAAATCTCCTAAATTAACTAATTGAAACAATAACAGGGATCTCCAAAGTTAACTAATTGAATGACTAACAAAATTTCCAAAGTTAACTCATTGAAACACTAAATGGGATCTCCAAAGTTAACTCATTGAAAATCTAACAGAAATCTCCGAAGTTAACTAATTGAAACACGAACAGGAATCTCCAAAGTTAACTCATTGAAACAACGACAGGAATCTCCAAAGTTAACTAATTGTAACACTATCATGGATCTCCAAAGTTAACTAATTGAATCACTAACAGGAATTTCCAAAGTTAACTCATTGAAACACTAACAGGGATCTCCAAAGTTAACCCATTGAAATACGAACAGTAATCTCCAAAGTTAACTAATTGAAAGACCAACAGGGATCTCCAAAGTTAACTAATTGAAACACTAACAGGAATTTCCAAAGTTAACTAATTGAAACACCAACAGGGATCTCTAAAGTTAACTAAAAGAACCACCAACAGGGATCACCAAAGTTAACTAATTGAAACACTAACAGGAAATTTAAAAGTTAACTAATTGAAACACCTACAGGAATTTCCAAAGTTAACTAATTGAAACACCAACAGGGATCTCCAAAGTTAACTAATTGAACCACCAACAGGGATCTCCAAAGTTAACTAATTGAAACACTAACAGTAATTTCCAAAGTTAGCTCATTGAAACACTAACAGGGATCTCCAAAGTTAATTAATTGAAACACGAAAAGAAATCTCCAAAGTTAACTAATTGAAACACAACAGGAATTACCAAATTTATCTGTTTGAAACACGAACAGGGATCTCCAAAGTTAACTAATTGAATCACTAACAGGAATTTTCAAAGTTAACTCATTGAAACACTAACAGGGATCTCCAAAGTTAACTCATTGAAACACGAACAGAAATCTCCAAAGTTAACTAATTGAAAGACCAACATGGATCTCCAAAGTTAACTAATTGAATCACTAACAGGAATTTCCAAAGTTAACTCATTGAAACACTAACAGGGATCTCCAAAGTTAACTCATTGAAACACGAACAGTAATCTCCAAAGTTAACTAATTGAAAGACCAACAGGGATCTCCAAAGTTAACTAATTGAAACACTAACAGGAATTTCCAAAGTTAACTAATTGAAACACCAACAGGGATCTCCAAAGTTAACTAATTGAACCACCAACAGGGATCTCCAAAGTTAACTAATTGAAACACCTACAGGCTTCTCCAAAGTTAACTAATTGAAACACTAACAGTAATTTCCAAAGTTAGCTCATTGAAACACTAACAGGGATCTCCAAAGTTACCTCATTGAAACAACATCAGAAATCTCCTAAATTAACTAATTGAAACAATAACAGGGATCTCCAAAGTTAACTAATTGAATGACTAACAAAATTTCCAAAGTTAACTCATTGAAACACTAAATGGGATCTCCAAAGTTAACTCATTGAAAATCTAACAGAAATCTCCGAAGTTAACTAATTGAAACACGAACAGGAATCTCCAAAGTTAACTCATTGAAACAACGACAGGAATCTCCAAAGTTAACTAATTGTAACACTATCATGGTTCTCCAAAGTTAACTAATTGAAAAACAACAGGAATCTCCCTCGGTAACTAATTGAAACACTAACAGGAATTTCCAAAGTTAACTAATCGAAACACTGACAGGAATTTCCAAATTTATCTATTTGAAACACGAACAGGAATCTCCAAAGTTAACTAATTGAAACACAACAGGAATCTCCCTCGTTAACTAATTGGAACACTAAATGGAATTTCCGAAGATAACTAACTGAAACACCAACAGGAATCTCCAAATTTAAATAATTGTAACACTAACAGGAATTTCCTAAGTTAACTAATTGAAAAACCAACAGGAATTTCCAAAGTTAACTATTTGAAACACTAACAGGGAACTCAAAAGTTAACTAATTGAAACAATAACAGTAATCTCCAAAGTTAACTGATTGAAACACTAACAGGAATCTCTAAAGTTAACTCATTGAAACAACAACAGGAATCTCCAAAGTTAACTAACTGAATCACTCACAGGAGTTGTCCAAAGTTAACTCATTGAAACACTAACAGGGATCTCCAAAGTTAACTCATTGAAACAACATCAGAAATCTCCTAAATTAACTAATTGAAACAATAACAGGGATCTCCAAAGTTCACTAATTGAATGACTAACATAAATTTCCAAAGTTAACTCATTGAAACACTAAATGGGATCTCCAAAGTTAACTCATTGAAAATCTAACAGAAATCTCCGAAGTTAACAAATTGTAACACTATCATGGTTCTCCAAAGTTAACTAATTGAAACACAACAGGAATCTCCCTCGTTAACTAATTGAAACACTAACAGGAATTTCCAAAGTTAACTAATCGAAACACTAACAGGAATTTCCAAATTTATCTATTTGAAACACGAACAGGGATCTCCAAAGTTAATTCATTGAAATACCAACATGGATCTCCAAAGTTAACTAATTGAATCACTAACAGGAATTTCCAAAGTTAACTCATTGAAACACTAACAGGGATCTCCAAAGTTAACTCATTGAAACACGAACAAAAATCTCCAAAGTTAACTAATTGAAAGACCAACAGGGATCTCCAAAGTTAACTAATTGAAACACTAACAGGAATTTCCAAAGTTAACTAATTGAAACACCAACAGGGATCTCTAAAGTTAACTAATTGAACCACCAACAGGGATCTCCAACGTTAACTAATTGAAACACTATCAGGGATCTCCATAGTTAACTAAATGAAAAACCAAAAGGGATCTCCAAATTTAACTAATTGAAACACTGACAGAAATGTCCAAAGTTAACTCATTGAAAAACTAACTGGAATCTCCAAATTTAAATAATTGTAACACTAACAGGAATTTCCTAAATTAACTAATTGAAAAACCAACAGGAATTTCCAAAGTTAACGATTTGAAACACTAACAGGGAACTCAAAAGTTAACTAATTGAAACAATAACAGTAATCTCCAAAGTTAACTGATTGAAACACTAACAGGAATCTCTAAAGTTAACTCATTGAAACAACAACAGGAATCTCCAAAGTTAACTAACTGAATCACTCACAGGAGTTGTCCAAAGTTAACTCATTGAAACACTAAGAGGGATCTCCAAAGTTAACTCATTGAAACAATATCAGAAATCTCCTAAATTAACGAATTGAAACAATAACAGGGATCTCCAAAGTTAACTAATTGAATGACTAACATAAATTTCCAAAGTTAACTCATTGAAACACTAAATGGGATCTCCAGAGTTAACTCATTGAAAATCTAACAGAAATCTCCGAAGTTAACTAATTGAAACACGAACAGGAATCTCCAAAGTTGACTCATTGAAACAACAACAGGAATCTCCAAAGTTAACTAATTGTAACACTATCATGGTTCTCCAAAGTTAACTAATTGAAACACAACAGGAATTACCAAATTTATCTATTTGAAACACGAACAGGGATCTCCAAAGTTAATTCATTGAAATACCAACAGGGATCTCCAAAGTAAACTAATTGAATCACTAACAGGAATTTTCAAAGTTAACTCATTGAAACACTAACAGGGATCTCCAAGGTTTACTCATTGAAACACGAACAGAAATCTCCAAAGTTAACTAATTGAAAGACCAACATGGATCTCCAAAGTTAACTAATTGAATCACTAACAGGAATTTCCAAAGTTAACTCATTGAAACACAAACAGGGATCTCCAAAGTTAACTCATTGAAACACGAACAGTAATCTCCAAAGTTAACTAATTGAAAGACCAACAGGGATCTCCAAAGTTAACTAATTGAAACACTAACAGGAATTTCCAAAGTTAACTAATTGAAACACCAACAGGGATCTCCAAAGTTAACTAATTGAACCACCAACAGGGATCTCCAAAGTTAACTAATTGAAACACCTACAGGCTTCTCCAAAGTTAACTAATTGAAACACTAACAGTAATTTCCAAAGTTAGCTCATTGAAACACTAAAAGGGATCTCCAAAGTTAACTAATTGAAACACTAACAGGGATCTCCAAAGTTAACTAATTGAAACACCAACAGGGATCTCCAAAGTTAACTAATTGAAACACTAACAGGAATTTCCAAAGTTAACTAATTGAAACACCAACAGGGATCTCCAAAGTTAACTAATTGAACCACCAACAGGGATCTCCAAAGTTAACTAATTGAAACACCTACAGGCTTCTCCAAAGTTAACTAATTGAAACACCAACAGGGATCTCTAAAGTTAACTAATTGAACCACCAACAGGGATCTCCAACGTTAACTAATTGAAACACTATCAGGGATCTCCAAAGTTAACTAATTGAAAAACCAAAAGGGATCTCCAAATTTAACTAATTGAAACACTGACAGAAATGTCCAAAGTTAACTCATTGAAAAACTAACAGGAATCTCCAAATTTAAATAATTGTAACACTAACAGGAATTTCCTAAGTTAACTAATTGAAAAACCAACAGGAATTTCCAAAGTTAACTATTTGAAACACTAACAGGAATTTCCAAGTTTATCTATTTGAAACACGAACAGGGATCTCCAAAGTTAATTCATTGAAATACCAACATGGATCTCCAAAGTTAACTAATTGTAACACTACCATGGTTCTCCAAAGTTAACTAATTGAAACACAACAGGAATCTCCCTCGTTAACTAATTGGAACACTAAAAGGAATTTCCAAAGTTAACTAACTGAAACACCAACAGGAATCTCCAAATTTAAATAATTGTAACACTAACAGGAATTTCCTAAGTTAACTAATTGAAAAACCAACAGGAATTTCCAAAGTTAACTATTTGAAACACTAACAGGGAACTCAAAAGTTAACTAATTGAAACAATAACAGTAATCTCCAAAGTTAACTGATTGAAACACTAACAGGAATCTCTAAAGTTAACTCATTGAAACAACAACAGGAATCTCCAAAGTTAACTAACTGAATCACTCACAGGAGTTGTCCAAAGTTAACTCATTGAAACACTAACAGGGATCTCCAAAGTTACCTCATTGAAACAACATCAGAAATCTCCTAAATTAACTAATTGAAACAATAACAGGGATCTCCAAAGTTAACTAATTGAATGACTAACAAAATTTCCAAAGTTAACTCATTGAAACACTAAATGGGATCTCCAAAGTTAACTCATTGAAAATCTAACAGAAATCTCCGAAGTTAACTAATTGAAACACGAACAGGAATCTCCAAAGTTAACTCATTGAAACAACGACAGGAATCTCCAAAGTTAACTAATTGTAACACTATCATGGTTCTCCAAAGTTAACTAATTGAAAAACAACAGGAATCTCCCTCGTTAACTAATTGAAACACTAACAGGAATTTCCAAAGTTAACTAATCGAAACACTAACAGGAATTTCCAAATTTATCTATTTGAAACACGAACAGGAATCTCCAAAGTTAACTCATTGAAACAACAACAGGAATCTCCAAAGTTAACTAATTGTAACACTACCATGGTTCTCCAAAGTTAACTAATTGAAACACAACAGGAATCTCCCTCGTTAACTAATTGGAACACTAAAAGGAATTTCCGAAGTTAACTGACTGAAACACCAACAGGAATCTCCAAATTTAAATAATTGTAACACTAACAGGAATTTCCTAAGTTAACTAATTGAAAAACCAACAGGAATTTCCAAAGTTAACTATTTGAAACACTAACAGGGAACTCAAAAGTTAACTAATTGAAACAATAACAGTAATCTCCAAAGTTAACTGATTGAAACACTAACAGGAATCTCTAAAGTTAACTCATTGAAACAACAACAGGAATCTCCAAAGTTAACTAACTGAATCACTCACAGGAGTTGTCCAAAGTTAACTCATTGAAACACTAACAGGGATCTCCAAAGTTAACTCATTGAAACAACATCAGAAATCTCCTAAATTAACTAATTGAAACAATAACAGGGATCTCCAAAGTTCACTAATTGAATGACTAACATAAATTTCCAAAGTTAACTCATTGAAACACTAAATGGGATCTCCAAAGTTAACTCATTGAAAATCTAACAGAAATCTCCGAAGTTAACTAATTGAAACACGAACAGGAATCTCCAAAGTTAACTCATTGAAACAACAACAGGAATCTCCAAATTTAACTAATTGTAACACTATCATGGTTCTCCAAAGTTAACTAATTGAATCACTAACAGGAATTTCCAAAGTTAACTAATCGAAACACTAACAGGAATTTCCAAATTTATCTATTTGAAACACGAACAGGGATCTCCAAAGTTAATTCATTGAAATACCAACATGGATCTCCAAAGTTAACTAATTGAATCACTAACAGGAATTTCCAAAGTTAACTCATTGAAACACTAACAGGGATCTCCAAAGTTAACTCATTGAAACACGAACAGAAATCTCCAAAGTTAACTCATTGAAAGACCAACAGGGATCTCCAAAGTTAACTAATTGAAACACTAACAGGAATTTCCAAAGTTAACTAATTGAAACTCCAACAGGGATCTCTAAAGTTAACTAATTGAACCACCAACAGGGATCTCCAACGTTAACTAATTGAAACACTATCAGGGATCTCCAAAGTTAACTAATTGAAAAACCAAAAGGGATCTCCAAATTTAACTAATTGAAACACTGACAGAAATGTCCAAAGTTAACTCATTGAAAAACTAACAGGAATCTCCAAATTTAAATAATTGTAACACTAACAGGAATTTCCTAAGTTAACTAATTGAAAAACCAACAGGAATTTCCAAAGTTAACTATTTGAAACACTAACAGGGAACTCAAAAGTTAACTAATTGAAACAATAACAGTAATCTCCAAAGTTAACTGATTGAAACACTAACAGGAATCTCTAAAGTTAACTGATTGAAACACTAACAGGAATCTCTAAAGTTAACTCATTGAAACAACAACAGGAATCTCCAAAGTTAACTAACTGAATAAATCACAGGAGTTTCCAAAGTTAACTCATTGAAACACTAACAGGGATCTCCAAAGTTAACTCATTGAAACAACATCAGAAATCTCCTAAATTAACTAATTGAAACAATAACAGGGATCTCCAAAGTTAACTAATTGAAACACTAACAGGAATTTCCAAAGTTAACTAATTGAAACTCCAACAGGGATCTCTAAAGTTAACTAATTGAACCACCAACAGGGATCTCCAACGTTAACTAATTGAAACACTATCAGGGATCTCCAAAGTTAACTAATTGAAAAACCAAAAGGGATCTCCAAATTTAACTAATTGAAACACTGACAGAAATGTCCAAAGTTAACTCATTGAAAAACTAACAGGAATCTCCAAATTTAAATAATTGTAACACTAACAGGAATTTCCTAAGTTAACTAATTGAAAAACCAACAGGAATTTCCAAAGTTAACTAATTGAAACACTAACAGGGAACTCAAAAGTTAACTAATTGAAACAATAACAGTAATCTCCAAAGTTAACTGATTGAAACACTAACAGGAATCTCTAAAGTTAACTGATTGAAACACTAACAGGAATCTCTAAAGTTAACTCATTGAAACAACAACAGGAATCTCCAAAGTTAAGTAACTGAATAAATCACAGGAGTTTCCAAAGTTAACTCATTGAAACACTAACAGGGATCTCCAAAGTTAACTCATTGAAACAACATCAGAAATCTCCTAAATTAACTAATTGAAACAATAACAGGGATCTCCAAAGTTAACTAATTGAATGACTAACATAAATTTCCAAAGTTAACTCATTGAAACACTAAATGGGATCTCCAAAGTTAACTCATTGAAAATCTAACAGAAATCTCCGAAGTTAACTAATTGAAACACGAACAGGAATCTCCAAAGTTAACTCATTGAAACAACAACAGGAATCTCCAAAGTTAACTAATTGTAACACTATCATGGTTCTCCAAAGTTAACTAATTGAAACACAACAGGAATCTCCCTCGTTAACTAATTGAAACACTAACAGGAATTTCCAAAGTTAACTAATCGAAACACGAACAGGAATTTCCAAATTTATCTATTTGAAACACGAACAGGGATCTCCAAAGTTAATTCATTGAAATACCAACATGGATCTCCAAAGTTAACTAATTGAAACACTAACAGGGATCTCCAAAGTTAACTCATTGAAACACGAACAGAAATCTCCAAAGTTAACTCATTGAAAGACCAACAGGGATCTCCAAAGTTAAATAATTGAAACACTAACAGGAATTTCCAAAGTTAACTAATTGAAACACCAACAGGGATCTCTAAAGTTAACTAATTGAACCACCAACAAGGATCTCCAACGTTAACTAATTGAAACACTATCAGGGATCTCCAAAGTTAACTAATTGAAAAACTAACAGGAATCTCCAAATTTAAATAATTGTAACACTAACAGGAATTTCCTAAGCTAACGAATTGAAAAACCAACAGGAATTTCCAAAGTTAACGATTTGAAACACTAACAGGGAACTCAAAAGTTAACTAATTGAAACAATAACAGTAATCTCCAAAGTTAACTGATTGAAACACTAACAGGAATCTCTAAAGTTAACTCATTGAAACAACAACAGGAATCTCCAAAGTTAACTAACTGATTCACTCACAGGAGTTTCCAAAGTTAACTCATTGAAACACTAAGAGGGATCTCCAAAGTTAACTCATTGAAACAATATCAGAAATCTCCAAAATTAACTAATTGAAACAATAACAGGGATCTCCAAAGTTCACTAATTGAATGACGAACATAAATTTCCAAAGTTAACTCATTGAAACACTGAATGGGATCTCCAAAGTTAACTCATTGAAAATCTAACAGAAATCTCCGAAGTTAACTAATTGAAACACGAACAGGAATCTCCAAAGTTGACTCATTGAAACAACAACAGGAATCTCCAAAGTTAACTAATTGTAACACTATCATGGTTCTCCAAAGTTAACTAATTGAAACACAACAGGATTTACCAAATTTATCTATTTGAAACACGAACAGGGATCTCCAAAGTTAACTCAGTGAAACACTAACAGGGATCTCCAAAGTTAACTCATTGAAACACGAACAGAAATCTCCAAAGTAAACTAATTGAAAGACCAACATGGATCTCCAAAGTTAACTAATTGAATCACTAACAGGAATTTCCAAACTTAATTCATTGAAACACTAACAGGGATCTCCAAAGTTAACTCAGTGAAACACTAACAGGGATCTCCAAAGTTAACTCATTGAAACACGAACAGAAATCTCCAAAGTAAACTAATTGAAAGACCAACAGGGATCTCCAAAGTTAACTCATTGAAACACGAACAGAAATCTCCAAAGTAAACTAATTGAAAGACCAACAGGGATCTCCAAAGTTAACTAACTGAAACACTAACAGGAAATTCCAAAGTTAACTAATTGAAACACCTACAGGCTTCTCCAAAGTTAACTAATTGAAACACTAACAGTAATTTCCAAAGTTAGCTCATTGAAACACTAACAGGGATCTCCAAAGTTAATTAATTGAAACACGAAAAGAAATCTCCAAAGTTAACTAATTGAAACACCAAAAGGGATCTCCAAAGTTAACTAATTGAAACACTAACAGGGCTCTCCAAAGTTAACTAATTGAAACACCAACAGGGATCTCCAAAGTTAACTAATTGAAACACTAACAGGAATTTCCAAAGTTAACTAATCGAAACACCAACAGGGATCTCTAAAGTTAACTAATTGAACCACCAACAGGGATCTCCAACGTTAACTAATTGAAACACTATCAGGGCTCTCCAAAGTTAACTAATTGAAAAACCAAAAGGGATCTCCAAATTTAACTAATTGAAACACTGACAGAAATGTCCAAAGTTAACTCATTGAAAAACTAACAGGAATCTCCAAATTTAAATAATTGTAACACTAACAGGAATTTCCTAAGTTAACTAATTGAAAAACCAACAGGAATTTCCAAAGTTAACTATTTGAAACACTAACAGGAATTTCCAAATTTATCTATTTGAAACACGAACAGGGATCTCCAAAGTTAATTCATTGAAATACCAACATGGATCTCCAAAGTTAACTAATTGTAACACTACCATGGTTCTCCAAAGTTAAATAATTGAAACACAACAGGAATCTCCCTCGTTAACTAATTGGAACACTAAAAGGAATTTCCGAAGTTAACTAACTGAAACACCAACAGGAATCTCCAAATTTAAATAATTGTAACACTAACAGGAATTTCCTAAGTTAACTAATTGAAAAACCAACAGGAATTTCCAAAGTTAACTATTTGAAACACTAACAGGGAACTCAAAAGTTAACCAATTGAAACAATAACAGTAATCTCCAAAGTTAACTGATTGAAACACTAACAGGAATCTCTAAAGTTAATTCTTTGAAACAACAACAGGAATCTCCAAAGTTAACTAACTGAATCACTCACAGGAGTTGTCCAAAGTTAACTCATTGAAACACTAACAGGGATCTCCAAAGTTACCTCATTGAAACAACATCAGAAATCTCCTAAATTAACTAATTGTAACAATAACAGGGATCTCCAAAGTTAACTAATTGAATGACTAACAAAATTTCCAAAGTTAACTCATTGAAACACTAAATGGGATCTCCAAAGTTAACTCATTGAAAATCTAACAGAAATCTCCGAAGTTAACTAATTGAAACACGAACAGGAATCTCCAAAGTTAACTCATTGAAACAACGACAGGAATCTCCAAAGTTAACTAATTGTAACACTATCATGGTTCTCCAAAGTTAACTAATTGAAAAACAACAGGAATCTCCCTCGTTAACTAATTGAAACACTAAAAGGAATTTCCAAAGTTAACTAATCGAAACACTAACAGGAATTTCCAAATTTATCTATTTGAAACACGAACAGGAATCTCCAAAGTTAACTCATTGAAATACCAACATGGTTCTCCAAAGTTAACTCATTGAAACACAACAGGAATCTCCCTCGTTAACTAATTGGAACACTAAAAGGAATTTCCGAAGTTAACTAACTGAAACACCAACAGGAATCTCCAAATTTAAATAATTGTAACACTAACAGGAATTTCCTAAGTTAACTAATTGAAAAACCAACAGGAATTTCCAAAGTTAACTATTTGAAACACTAACAGGGAACTCAAAAGTTAACTAATTGAAACAATAACAGTAATCTCCAAAGTTAACTGATTGAAACACTAACAGGAATCTCTAAAGTTAACTCATTGAAACAACAACTGGAATCTCCAAAGTTAACTAACTGAATCACTCACAGGAGTTTCCAAAGTTAACTCATTGAAACACTAAGAGGGATCTCCAAAGTTAACTCATTGAAACAATATCAGAAATCTCCTAAATTAACTAATTGAAACAATAACAGGGATCTCCAAAGTTCACTAATTGAATGACGAACATAAATTTCCAAAGTTAACTCATTGAAACACTAAATGGGATCTCCAAAGTTAACTCATTGAAAATCTAACAGAAATCTCCGAAGTTAACTAATTGAAACACGAACAGGAATCTCCAAAGTTGACTCATTGAAACAACAACAGGAATCTCCAAAGTTAACTAATTGTAACACTATCATGGTTCTCCAAAGTTAACTAATTGAAACGCAACAGGATTTACCAAATTTATGTATTTGAAACACGAACAGGGATCTCCAAAGTTAATTGATTGAAATACCAACAGGGATCTCCAAAGTAAACTAATTGAATCACTAACAGGAATTTTCAAAGTTAACTCATTGAAACACGAACAGAAATCTCCAAAGTTAACTAATTGAAAGACCAACATGGATCTCGAAAGTTAACTAATTGAATCACTAACAGGAATTTCCAAAGTTAATTCTTTGAAACACTAACAGGGATCTCCAAAGTTAACTCATTGAAACACGAACAGTAATCTCCAAAGTTAACTAATTGAATGACCAACAGGGATCTCCAAAGTTAACTAATTGAAACACTAACAGGGATCTCCAAAGTTAACTAATTGAAACACCAACAGGGATCTCTAAAGTTAACTAATTGAACCACCAACAGGGATCTCCAAAGTTAACTAATTGAATCACTAACAGGAATTTCCAAAGTTAATTCATTGAAACACTAACAGGGATCTCCAAAGTTAACTCATTGAAACACGAACAGTAATCTCCAAAGTTAACTAATTGAATGACCAACAGGGATCTCCAAAGTTAACTAATTGTAACACTATCATGGTTCTCCAAAGTTAACTAATTGAAACACAACAGGAATCTCCCTCGTTAACTAATTGGAACACTAACAGGAATTTCCAAAGTTAACTAATCGAAACACTAACAGGAATTTCCAAATTTATCCATTTGAAACACGAACAGGGATCTCCAAAGTTAATTCATTGAAAGACCAACATGGATCACCAAAGTTAACTAATTGAATCACTAACAGGAATTTCCAAAGTTAACTCATTGAAACACTAACAGGGATCTCCAAAGTTAACTCAATGAAACACGAACAGAAATCTCCAAAGTTAACTAATTGAAAGACCAACAGGGATCTCCAAAGTTAACTAATTGAAACACCAACAGGGATCTCTAAAGTTAACTAATTGAACCACCAACAGGGATCTCCAAAGTTAACTAATTGAAACACTAACAGGAAATTCCAAAGTTAACTAATTGAAACACCTACAGGCTTCTCCAAAGTTAACTAATTGAAACACTAACAGGAATTTCCAAAGTTAGCTCATTGAAACACTAACAGGGATCTCCAAAGTTAATTAATTGAAACACGAAAAGAAATCTCCATAGTTAACTAATTGAAACACCAACAGGGATATCCAACGTTAACTAATTGAAACACTATCAGGGATCTCCAAAGTTAACTAATTGAAAAACCAAAAGGGATCTCCAAATTTAACTAATTGAAACACTGACAGAAATATCCAAAGTTAACTCATTGAAACACAAACAGGAATTTCCAAAGTTAACTATTCGAAACACTAACAGGAATTTCCAAATTTATCTATTTGAAACACGAACAGGGATCTCCAAAGTTAATTCATTGAAAGACCAACATGGATCTCCAAAGTTAACTAATTGAATCACTAACAGGAATTTCCAAAGTTAACTCATTGAAACAAGAACAGACATCTCCAAAGTTAACTAATTGAAAGACCAACAGGGATCTCCAAAGTTAACTCATTGAAACACGAACAGAAATCTCCAAAGTTAACTAATTGAAAGACCAACAGGGATCTCCAAAGTTAACTAATTGAAACACCAACAGGGATCTCTAAAGTTAACTAACTGAACCACCAACAGGGATCTCCAAAGTTAACTAATTGAAACACTAACAGGAAATTCCAAAGTTAACTAATTGAAACACCTACAGGCTTCTCCAAAGTTAACTAATTGAAACACTAACAGGAATTTCCAAAGTTAGCTCATTGAAACACCAACAGGGATCTCCAAAGTTAATTAATTGAAACACGAAAAGAAATCTCCAAAGTTAACTAATTGAAACACCAACAGGGATCTCCAAAGTTAACTAATTGAAACACCAACAGGGATCTCCAAAGTTAACTAATTGAAACACTAACAGGGATCTCCAAAGTTAACAAATTGAAACACCAACAGGGATCTCCAAAGTTAACTAATTGAAACACTAACAGGGATCTCCAAAGTTAATTAATTGAAACACGAAAAGAAATCTCCAAAGTTAACTAATTGAAACACTAACAGGGATCTCCAAAGTTAACTAATTGAAACACCAACAGGGATCTCCAAAGTTAACTAATTGAAACACTAACAGGAATTTCCAAAGTTAACTAATTGAAACACCAACAGGGATCTCTAAAGTTAACTAATTGAACCACAAACTGGGATCTCCAACGTTAACTAATTGAAACACTATCAGGGATCTCCAAAGTTAACTAATTGAAAAACCAAAAGGGATCTCCAAATTTAACTAATTGAAACACTGACAGAAATATCCAAAGTTAACTCATTGAAACACAAACAGGAATTTCCAAAGTTAACTAATTGAAACACCAACAGGGATCTCTAAAGTTAACTAATTGAACCACCAACAGGGATCTCCAAAGTTAACTAATTGAAACACTATCAGGTATCTCCAAAGTTAACGAAATGAAAAACCAAAAGGGATCTCCAAATTTAACTAATTGAAACACTGACAGAAATGTCCAAAGTTAACTCATTGAAAAACTAACAGGAATCTCCAAATTTAAATAATTGTAACACTAACAGGAATCTCCTAAGTTAACTAATTGAAAAACCAACAGGTATCTCCAAAGTTAACTAATTGAAACACAAACAGGAATTTCCAAAGTTAACTATTTGAAACACTAACAGGGAACTCAAAAGTTAACTAATTGAAACACTAACAGGAATCTCCAAAGTTAACTGATTGAAACACCAACAGGAATCTCTAAAGTTAACTCATTGAAACAACAACAGGAATCTCCAAAGTTAACTAACTGAATCACTCACAGGAGTCTCCAAAGTTAACTCATTGAAACACTAAGAGGGATCTCCAAAGTTAACTCATTGAAACAATATCAGAAATCTCCTAAATTAACTAATTGAAACAATAACAGGGATCTCCAAAGTTAACTAATTGAATGACTAACATAAACTTCCAAAGTTAACTCATTGAAACACTAAATGGGATCTCCAAAGTTAACTCATTGAAAATCTAACAGAAATCTCCGAAGTTAACTAATTGAAACACGAACAGGAATCTCCAAAGTTAACTCATTGAAACACGAACAGAAATCTCCAAAGTAAACTAATTGAAAGACCAACAGGGATCTCCAAAGTTAACTCATTGAAACACGAACAGAAATCTCCAAAGTAAACTAATTGAAAGACCAACAGGGATCTCCAAAGTTAACTAACTGAAACACTAACAGGAAATTCCAAAGTTAACTAATTGAAACACCTACAGGCTTCTCCAAAGTTAACTAATTGAAACACTAACAGTAATTTCCAAAGTTAGCTCATTGAAACACTAACAGGGATCTCCAAAGTTAATTAATTGAAACACGAAAAGAAATCTCCAAAGTTAACTAATTGAAACACCAAAAGGGATCTCCAAAGTTAACTAATTGAAACACTAACAGGGCTCTCCAAAGTTAACTAATTGAAACACCAACAGGGATCTCCAAAGTTAACTAATTGAAACACTAACAGGAATTTCCAAAGTTAACTAATCGAAACACCAACAGGGATCTCTAAAGTTAACTAATTGAACCACCAACAGGGATCTCCAACGTTAACTAATTGAAACACTATCAGGGATCTCCAAAGTTAACTAATTGAAAAACCAAAAGGGATCTCCAAATTTAACTAATTGAAACACTGACAGAAATGTCCAAAGTTAACTCATTGAAAAACTAACAGGAATCTCCAAATTTAAATAATTGTAACACTAACAGGAATTTCCTAAGTTAACTAATTGAAAAACCAACAGGAATTTCCAAAGTTAACTATTTGAAACACTAACAGGAATTTCCAAATTTATCTATTTGAAACACGAACAGGGATCTCCAAAGTTAATTCATTGAAATACCAACATGGATCTCCAAAGTTAACTAATTGTAACACTACCATGGTTCTCCAAAGTTAACTAATTGAAACACAACAGGAATCTCCCTCGTTAACTAATTGGAACACTAAAAGGAATTTCCGAAGTTAACTAACTGAAACACCAACAGGAATCTCCAAATTTAAATAATTGTAACACTAACAGGAATTTCCTAAGTTAACTAATTGAAAAACCAACAGGAATTTCCAAAGTTAACTATTTGAAACACTAACAGGGAACTCAAAAGTTAACCAATTGAAACAATAACAGTAATCTCCAAAGTTAACTGATTGAAACACTAACAGGAATCTCTAAAGTTAATTCTTTGAAACAACAACAGGAATCTCCAAAGTTAACTAACTGAATCACTCACAGGAGTTGTCCAAAGTTAACTCATTGAAACACTAACAGGGATCTCCAAAGTTACCTCATTGAAACAACATCAGAAATCTCCTAAATTAACTAATTGTAACAATAACAGGGATCTCCAAAGTTAACTAATTGAATGACTAACAAAATTTCCAAAGTTAACTCATTGAAACACTAAATGGGATCTCCAAAGTTAACTCATTGAAAATCTAACAGAAATCTCCGAAGTTAACTAATTGAAACACGAACAGGAATCTCCAAAGTTAACTCATTGAAACAACGACAGGAATCTCCAAAGTTAACTAATTGTAACACTATCATGGTTCTCCAAAGTTAACTAATTGAAAAACAACAGGAATCTCCCTCGTTAACTAATTGAAACACTAAAAGGAATTTCCAAAGTTAACTAATCGAAACACTAACAGGAATTTCCAAATTTATCTATTTGAAACACGAACAGGAATCTCCAAAGTTAACTCATTGAAATACCAACATGGTTCTCCAAAGTTAACTAATTGAAACACAACAGGAATCTCCCTCGTTAACTAATTGGAACACTAAAAGGAATTTCCGAAGTTAACTAACTGAAACACCAACAGGAATCTCCAAATTTAAATAATTGTAACACTAACAGGAATTTCCTAAGTTAACTAATTGAAAAACCAACAGGAATTTCCAAAGTTAACTATTTGAAACACTAACAGGGAACTCAAAAGTTAACTAATTGAAACAATAACAGTAATCTCCAAAGTTAACTGATTGAAACACTAACAGGAATCTCTAAAGTTAACTCATTGAAACAACAACTGGAATCTCCAAAGTTAACTAACTGAATCACTCACAGGAGTTTCCAAAGTGAACTCATTGAAACACTAAGAGGGATCTCCAAAGTTAACTCATTGAAACAATATCAGAAATCTCCTAAATTAACTAATTGAAACAATAACAGGGATCTCCAAAGTTCACTAATTGAATGACGAACATAAATTTCCAAAGTTAACTCATTGAAACACTAAATGGGATCTCCAAAGTTAACTCATTGAAAATCTAACAGAAATCTCCGAAGTTAACTAATTGAAACACGAACAGGAATCTCCAAAGTTGACTCATTGAAACAACAACAGGAATCTCCAAAGTTAACTAATTGTAACACTATCATGGTTCTCCAAAGTTAACTAATTGAAACGCAACAGGATTTACCAAATTTATGTATTTGAAACACGAACAGGGATCTCCAAAGTTAATTGATTGAAATACCAACAGGGATCTCCAAAGTTAACTAATTGAATCACTAACAGGAATTTTCAAAGTTAACTCATTGAAACACGAACAGAAATCTCCAAAGTTAACTAATTGAAAGACCAACATGGATCTCGAAAGTTAACTAATTGAATCACTAACAGGAATTTCCAAAGTTAATTCTTTGAAACACTAACAGGGATCTCCAAAGTTAACTCATTGAAACACGAACAGTAATCTCCAAAGTTAACTAATTGAATGACCAACAGGGATCTCCAAAGTTAAGTAATTGAAACACTAACAGGGATCTCCAAAGTTAACTAATTGAAACACCAACAGGGATCTCTAAAGTTAACTAATTGAACCACCAACAGGGATCTCCAAAGTTAACTAATTGAATCACTAACAGGAATTTCCAAAGTTAATTCATTGAAACACTAACAGGGATCTCCAAAGTTAACTCATTGAAACACGAACAGTAATCTCCAAAGTTAACTAATTGAATGACCAACAGGGATCTCCAAAGTTAACTAATTGTAACACTATCATGGTTCTCCAAAGTTAACTAATTGAAACACAACAGGAATCTCCCTCGTTAACTAATTGGAACACTAACAGGAATTTCCAAAGTTAACTAATCGAAACACTAACAGGAATTTCCAAATTTATCCATTTGAAACACGAACAGGGATCTCCAAAGTTAATTCATTGAAAGACCAACATGGATCTCCAAAGTTAACTAATTGAATCACTAACAGGAATTTCCAAAGTTAACTCATTGAAACACTAACAGGGATCTCCAAAGTTAACTCACTGAAACACGAACAGAAATCTCCAAAGTTAACTAATTGAAAGACCAACAGGGATCTCCAAAGTTAACTAATTGAAACAATAACAGGAATTTCCAAAGTTAACTAATTGAAACACCAACAGGGATCTCTAAAGTTAACTAATTGAACGACCAACAGGGATCTCCAAAGTTAACTAATTGAAACACTAACAGGAAATTCCAAAGTTAACTAATTGAAACACCTACAGGCTTCTCCAAAGTTAACTAATTGAAACACTAACAGGAATTTCCAAAGTTAGCTCATTGAAACACTAACAGGGATCTCCAAAGTTAATTAATTGAAACACGAAAAGAAATCTCCAAAGTTAACTAATTGAAACACCAACAGGGATATCCAACGTTAACTAATTGAAACACTATCAGGGATCTCCAAAGTTAACTAATTGAAAAACCAAAAGGGATCTCCAAATTTAACTAATTGAAACACTGACAGAAATATCCAAAGTTAACTCATTGAAACACAAACAGGAATTTCCAAAGTTAACTATTCGAAACACTAACAGGAATTTCCAAATTTATCTATTTGAAACACGAACAGGGATCTCCAAAGTTAATTCATTGAAAGACCAACATGGATCTCCAAAGTTAACTAATTGAATCACTAACAGGAATTTCCAAAGTTAACTCATTGAAACAAGAACAGACATCTCCAAAGTTAACTAATTGAAAGACCAACAGGGATCTCCAAAGTTAACTCATTGAAACACGAACAGAAATCTCCAAAGTTAACTAATTGAAAGACCAACAGGGATCTCTAAAGTTAACTAACTGAACCACCAACAGGGATCTCCAAAGTTAACTAATTGAAACACTAACAGGAATTTCCAAAGTTAACTAATTGAAACACCAACAGGGATCTCTAAAGTTAACTAACTGAACCACCAACAGGGATCTCCAAAGTTAACTAATTGAAACACTAACAGGAAATTCCAAAGTTAACTAATTGAAACACCTACAGGCTTCTCCAAAGTTAACTAATTGAAACACTAACAGGAATTTCCAAAGTTAGCTCATTGAAACACCAACAGGGATCTCCAAAGTTAATTAATTGAAACACGAAAAGAAATCTCCAAAGTTAACTAATTGAAACACCAACAGGGATCTCCAAAGTTAACTAATTGAAACACCAACAGGGATCTCCAAAGTTAACTAATTGAAACACTAACAGGGATCTCCAAAGTTAACAAATTGAAACACCAACAGGGATCTCCAAAGTTAACTAATTGAAACACTAACAGGGATCTCCAAAGTTAATTAATTGAAACACGAAAAGAAATCTCCAAAGTTAACTAATTGAAACACTAACAGGGATCTCCAAAGTTAACTAATTGAAACACCAACAGGGATCTCCAAAGTTAACTAATTGAAACACTAACAGGAATTTCCAAAGTTAACTAATTGAAACACCAACAGGGATCTCTAAAGTTAACTAATTGAACCACAAACTGGGATCTCCAACGTTAACTAATTGAAACACTATCAGGGATCTCCAAAGTTAACTAATTGAAAAACCAAAAGGGATCTCCAAATTTAACTAATTGAAACACTGACAGAAATATCCAAAGTTAACTCATTGAAACACAAACAGGAATTTCCAAAGTTAACTAATTGAAACACCAACAGGGATCTCTAAAGTTAACTAATTGAACCACCAACAGGGATCTCCAAAGTTAACTAATTGAAACACTATCAGGGATCTCCAAAGTTAACGAAATGAAAAACCAAAAGGGATCTCCAAATTTAACTAATTGAAACACTGACAGAAATGTCCAAAGTTAACTCATTGAAAAACTAACAGGAATCTCCAAATTTAAATAATTGTAACACTAACAGGAATCTCCTAAGTTAACTAATTGAAAAACCAACAGGTATCTCCAAAGTTAACTAATTGAAACACAAACAGGAATTTCCAAAGTTAACTATTTGAAACACTAACAGGGAACTCAAAAGTTAACTAATTGAAACACTAACAGGAATCTCCAAAGTTAACTGATTGAAACACCAACAGGAATCTCTAAAGTTAACTCATTGAAACAACAACAGGAATCTCCAAAGTTAACTAACTGAATCACTCACAGGAGTCTCCAAAGTTAACTCATTGAAACACTAAGAGGGATCTCCAAAGTTAACTCATTGAAACAATATCAGAAATCTCCTAAATTAACTAATTGAAACAATAACAGGGATCTCCAAAGTTAACTAATTGAATGACTAACATAAACTTCCAAAGTTAACTCATTGAAACACTAAATGGGATCTCCAAAGTTAACTCATTGAAAATCTAACAGAAATCTCCGAAGTTAACTAATTGAAACACGAACAGGAATCTCCAAAGTTAACTCATTGAAACAACAACAGGAATCACCAAAGTTAACTAATTGTAACACTATCATGGTTCTCCAAAGTTAACTAATTGAAACACAACAGGAATCTCCCTCGTTAACTAATTGAAACACTAAAAGGTATTTCCGAAGTTAACTAACTGAAACACCAACAGGGATCTCCAAAGTTAACTAATTGAAACACTAACAGGAATTTCCAAATTTATCTATTTGAAACACTAACAGGGATCTCCAAAGTTAATTCATTGAAATACCAACATGGATCTCCAAAGTTAACTAATTGAATCACTAACGGGAATTTCCAAAGTTAACTCATTGGAACACGAACAGGGATCTCCAAAATTAACTCATTGAAACACGAACAGAAATCTCCAAAGTTAACTAATTGAAACACCAACAGGGATCTCCAAAGTTAACTAATTGAAACACTGACAGGAATTTCCAAAGTTAACTAATTGAAACACTAACAGGGATCTCCAAAGTTAACTAATTGAACCACCAACAGGAATCTGCAAAGTTAACTAATTGAAACACTAACAGGGATCTCCTAAGTTAACTAATTGAAACACTAACAGGGATCTCCAAAGTTAACTAATTGAAAAACTAACAGGAAACTCAAAGTTAACTAATTGAAACACCAACAGGGATCTCCAAACTTAACTAATTGAAGCACTAACAGAAATCTCCTAAGTTAACTAATTGAAACACTAACAGGGATCTCCAAAGTTAACTAATTGAAACACTAACATGAATTTCCTAAGTTAACTAATTGAAACACCTACAGGGATCTCAAAAGTTAACTAATTGAAGCACTAACAGAAATCTCCTAAGTTAACTAATTGAAACACTAACAGGGATCTCCAAAGTTAACTAATTGAAACACTAACATGAATTTCCTAAGTTAACTAATTGAAACACCAACATGGATCTCAAAAGTTAACTAATTGAACCACCAACAGGGATCTCCAAAGATAACTAATTGAAACACTAACAGGAATTTCCAAAGTTAACTAATTGAAACACTAACAGGGATCTCCAAAGTTAATTAATTGAAACACGAAAAGAAATCTCCAAAGTTAACTAATTGAAACACCAACAGGGATCTCCAAAGTTAACTAATTGAAACACTAACAGGAATTTCCAAAGTTAACTAATTGAAACACTAACAGGGATCTCCAAAGTTAACTAATTGAAACATTAACAGGAATCTGCAAAGTTAACTCATTGAAACACTAACAGGGATCTCCAAAGTTAACTAATACAAACACCAACAGGGATCTCCAAAGTTAACTAATTGAAACACTAACATGAATTTCCTAAGTTAACTAATTGAAACACCAACAGGGATCTCAAAAGTTAACTAATTGAATCACCAACAGGGATCTCCTAAGTTAACTAATTGAAACACTAACAGGAATATCCAAAGTTAACTAATTGAAACACCTACAGGGTTCTCCAAAGTTAACTAATTGAAACACTAACAGGAATTTCCAAAGTTAGCTCATTGAAACACTAACAGGGATCTCCAAAGTTAATTAATTGAAACACGAAAAGAAATCTGCAAAGTTAACTAATTGAAACACCAACAGGGATCTCCAAAGTTAACTAATTGAAACACTAACAGGAATTTCCAAAGTTAACTGATTGAAACACTAACAGGAATTTCCAAAGTTAACTAATTGAAACACTAACAGGAATCTCTGTAGTTAACGAATTGAAACACCAACAGGGATCTCTAAAGTTAACTAATTGAAACACTAACAGGAGTTTCCAAAGTTAACTATTTGAAACACCAACAGGGATCTCCAAAGTTAACTAATTGAAACACTAACAGGAATTTCCTAAGTTAACTAATTGAAACACCAACAGGGATCTCAAGAGTTAACTAATTGAACCACCAACAGGGATCTCCAAAGTTAACTAATTGAAACACTAACAGGAATTTCCAAAGTTAACTAATTGAAACACTAACAGGGATCTCCAAAGTTAATTAATTGAAACACGAAAAGAAATCTCCAAAGTTAACTAATTGAAACACCAACAGGGATCTCCAAAGTTAACTAATTGAAACACTAACAGGAATTTCCAAAGTTAACTAATTGAAACACTAACAGGGATCTCCAAAGTTAACTAATTGAAACACTAACAGGAATCTCTAAAGTTAACGAATTGAAACACCAACAGGGATCTCCAAAGTTAACTAATTGAAACACTAACAGGAATTTCCAAAGTTAAGTAATTGAAACACCAACAGGGATCTCTAAAATTAACTAATTGAACCACCAACAGGGATCTCCAAAGTTAACTAATTGAAACACTATCAGGGATCTCCAAAATTAACGAAATGAAAAACCAAAAGGGATCTCCAAATTTAAATAATTGTAACACTAACAGGAATTTCCTAAGTTAACTAATTGAAAAACCAACAGCTATCTCCAAAGTTAACTAATTGAAACACAAACAGGAATTTCCAAAGTTAACTATTTGAAACACTAACAGGGAACTCAAAAGTTAACAAATTGAAACACTAACAGGAATCTCCAAAGTTAACTGATTGAAACACTAACAGGAAACTCTAAAGTTAACTCATTGAAACAACAACAGGAATCTCCATAGTTAACTAACTGAATCACTCACAGGAGTTTCCAAAGTTAACTCATTGAAGCACTAACAGAGATCTCCAAAGTTAACTCATTGAAGCAATATCAGAAATCTCCTAAATTAACTAATTGAAACAATAACAGGGATCTCCAAAGTTAACTAATTGAATGACTAACATAAATTTCCAAAGTTAACTCATTGAAAGACAAACAGGGATCTCCAAAATTAACTCTTTGAAACACGAACAGAAATCTCCAAAGTTAACTAATTGAAACACCAACAGGGATCTCCAAAGTTAACTAATTGAAACACTAACAGGAATTTCCAAAGTTAACTAATTGAAACACCAACAGGGATCTCCAAAGTTAACTAATTGAAACACTAACAGGAATTTCCAAAGTTAACTGATTGAAACACTAACAGGAATTTCCAAAGTTAACTAATTGAAACACCAACAGGGATCTCCAAAGTTAACTAATTGAAACACCAACAGGGATCTCCAAAGTTAACTAATTGAATCACTAACATGAATTTCCTAAGTTAACTAATTGAAACACCAACAGGGATCTCAAAAGTTAACTAATTGAAGCACCAACAGGGATCTCCAAAGTTAACTAATTGAAACACAAACAGGAATTTCCAAAGTTAACTAATTGAAACACCAACAGGGATCTCAAAAGTTAACTAATTGAACCACCAACAGGGTTCTCCAAAGTTAACTAATTGAAACACTAACAGGAATTTCCAAAGTTAGCTCATTGAAACACTAACAGGGATCTCCAAAGTTAATTAATTGAAACACGAAAAGAAATCTCCAAAGTTAACTAATTGAAACACCAACAGGGATCTCCAAAGTTAACTAATTGAAACACTAACAGGAATTGCCAAAGTTAACTGATTGAAACACTAACAGGAATTTCCAAAGTTAATTAATTGAAACACTAACAGGGATCTCCAAATTTAACTAATTGAAACACTAACAGGAATCTCTGTAGTTAACGAATTGAAACACCAACAGGGATCTCTAAAGTTAACTAATTGAAACACTAACAGGAGTTTCCAAAGTTAACTAATTGAAACACTAACAGGGATCTCCAAAGTTAACTAATTGAAACACCAACAGGGATCTCCAAAGTTAACTAATTGAAACACTAACAGGAATTTCCAAAGTTAACTAATTGAAACACCTACAGGGTTCTCCAAAGTTAACTAATTGAAACACTAACAGGAATTTCCAAAGTTAGCTCACAGAAACACTAACAGGGATCTCCAAAGTTAATTAATTGAAACACGAAAATAAATCTCCAAAGTTAACTAATTGAAACACCAACAGGGATCTCCAAAGTTAACTAATTGAAACACTAACAGGAATTTCCAAAGTTAACTAATTGAAACACTAACAGGGATCTCCAAAGTTAACTAATTGAAACACCAACAGGGATCTCCAAAGTTAACTAATTGAAACACCAAAAGGGATCTCCAAAGTTAACTAATTGAAACACTAACAGGAATCTCCAAAGTTAACTAATTGAAACACTAACAGGAATTTCCAAAGTTAACTAATTGAAACACCAACAGGGATCTCCAAAGTTAACTAATTGAAACACCAACAGGGATCTCCAAAGTTAACTAATTGAAACACTATCAGGGATCTCCAAAATTAACGAAATGAAAAACCAAAAGGGATCTCCAAATTTAAATAATTGTAACACTAACAGGAATTTCCTAAGTTAACTAATTGAAAAACCAACAGGTATCTCCAAAGTTAACTAATTGAATCACAAACAGGAATTTCCAAAGATAAATATTTGAAACACTAACAGGGAACTCAAAAGTTAACGAATTGAAACACTAACAGGAATCTCCAAAGTTAACTGATTGAAACACTAACAGGAAACTCTAAAGTTAACTCATTGAAACAACAACAGGAATCTCCATAGTTAACTAACTGAATCACTCACAGGAGTTTCCAAAGTTAACTCATTGAAGCACTCACAGAGATCTCCAAAGTTAACTCATTGAAACAATATCAGAAATCTCCTAAATTAACTAATTGAAACAATAACAGGGATCTCTAAAGTTAACGAATTGAAACACCAACAGGGATCTCTATAGTTAACTAATTGAAACACTAACAGGAGTTTCCAAAGTTAACTAATTGAAACACGAACAGGGATCTCCAAAGTTAACTAATTGAAACACCAACAGGGATCTCCAAAGTTAACTAATTGAAACACTAACATGAATATCCAAAGTTAACTAATTGAAACACCAACAGGGATCTCAAAAGTTAACTAATTGAACCACCAACAGGGATCTCCAAAGTTAACTAATTGAAACACTAACAGGAATTTCCAAAGTTAACTAATTGAAACACCTACAGGGTTCTCCAAAGTTAACTAATTGAAACACTAACAGGAATTTCCAAAGTTAGCTCATTGAAACACTAACAGGGATCTCCAAAGTTAATTAATTGAAACACGAAAAGAAATCTCCAAAGTTAACTAATTGAAACAATAACAGGGATCTCCAAAGTTAACTAATTGAAACACGAACAGGAATTTCCAAACTTAACTGATTGAAACACTAACAGGAATTTCCAAAGTTAACTAATTGAAACACTAACAGTAATCTCTGTAGTTAACGAATTGAAACACCAACAGGGATCTCGAAAGTTAACTAATTTAAACACTAACAGGAGTTTCCAAAGTTAACTAATTGAAACACCAACAGGGATCTCCAAAGTTAACTCATTGAAACACTAACAGGAATTTCCTAAGTTAACTAATTGAAACACCAACAGGGATCTCAAGAATTAACTAATTGAACCACCAACAGGGATCTCCAAAGTTAACTAATTGAAACACTAACAGGAATTTCCAAAGTTAACTAATTGAAACACTAACAGGGATCTCCAAAGTTAATTAATTGAAACACGAAAAGAAATCTCCAAAGTTAACTAATTGAAACACCAACAGGGATCTCCAAAGTTAACTAATTGAAACACTAACAGGAATTTCCAAAGTTAACTAATTGAAACACTAACAATAATTTCCAAAGTTAACTAATTGAAACACCAACAGGGATCTCTAAAGTTAACTAATTGAACCACCAACAGGGATCTCCAAAGTTAACTAATTGAAACACTATCAGGGATCTCCAAAATTAACGAAATGAAAAACCAAAAGGGATCTCCAAATTTAAATAATTGTAACACTAACAGGAATTTCCTAATTTAACTAATTGAAAAACCAACAGGTATCTCCAAAGTTAACTAATTGAAACACAAACAGGAATTTCCAAAGTTAACTATTTGAAACACTAACAGGGAACTCAAATGTTAACGAATTGAAACACTAACAGGAATCTCCAAAGTTAACTGATTGAAACACTAACAGGAAACTCTAAAGTTAACTCATTGAAACAACAACAGGAATCTCCATAGTTAACTAACTGAATCACTCACAGGAGTTTCCAAAGTTAACTCATTGAAGCACTAACAGAGATCTCCAAAGTTAACTCATTGAAACAATATCAGAAATCTCCTAAATTAACTAATTGAAACAATAACAGGGATCTCCAAAGTTAACTAATTGAAACACTAACAGGAATTTCCAAAGTTAACTAATTGAAACACTAACAGGGATCTCCAAAGTTAATTAATTGAAACACGAAAAGAAATCTCCAAAGTTAACTAATTGAAACAATAACAGGGATCTCCAAAGTTAACTCATTGAAACAATATCAGAAATCTCCTAAATTAACTAATTGAAACAATAACAGGGATCTCCAAAGTTAACTAATTGAATGACTAACATAAATTTCCAAAGTTAACTCATTGAAACACTAAATGGGATCTCCAAAGTTAACTCATTGAAAATCTAACAGAAATCTCCGAAGTTAACTAATTGAAACACGAACAGGAATCTCCAAAGTTAACTCATTGAAACAACAACAGGAATCTCCAAAGTTAACTAATTGTAACACTATCATGGTTCTCCAAAGTTAACTAATTGAAACACAACCGGAATCTCCCTCGTTAACTAATTGAGACACTAAAAGGAATTTCCGACGTTAACTAACTGAAACACCAACAGGGATCTCCAAAGTTAACTAATTGAAACACTAACAGGAATTTCCAAATTTATCTATTTGAAACACTAACAGGGATCTCCAAAGTTAATTCATTGAAATACCAACATGGATCTCCAAAGTTAACTAATTGAATCACTAACAGGAATTTCCAAAGTTAACTCATTGAAACACTAACAGGGATCTCCAAAGTTAACTCATTGAAACACGAACAGAAATCACCAAAGTTAACTAATTGAAACACCAACAGGGATCTCCAAAGTTAACTAATTGAAACACTAACAGGAATTTCCAAAGTTAACTAATTGAAACACTAACAGGGATCTCCAAAGTTAACTAATTGAAGCACTAACAGGAATTTCCAAAGTTAACTAATTGAAACACCTACAGGGTTCTCCAAAGTTAACCAATTGAAACACTAACAGGAATTTCCAAATGTAGCTCACTGAAAGACTAACAGGGATCTCCAAAGTTAATTAATTGAAACACGAAAAGAAATCTCCTAAGTTAACTAATTGAAACACCAACAGGGATCTCCAAAGTTAACTAATTGAAACACTAACATGAATTTCCAAAGGCAGCTCACTGAAACACTAACAGGGATCTCCAAAGTTAATTAATTGAAACACGAAAAGAAATCTCCAAAGTTAACTAATTGAAACACCAACAGGTATCTCCAAAGTTAACTAATTGAAACACTAACAGGAATTTCCAAAGTTAACTAATTGAAACACTAACAGGGATCTCCAAAGTTAACTAGTTGAAACACTAACAGGAATCTCTAAAGTTAACGAATTGAAACACCAACAGGGATCTCCAAAGTTAACTAATTGTAACACTAACAGGAATTTCCAAAGTTAACTAATTGAAACACCAACAGGGATCTCCAAAGTTAACTAGTTGAAACACTAACAGGAATCTCTAAAGTTAACGAATTGAAACACCAACAGGGATCTCCAAAGTTAACTAATTGTAACACTAACAGGGATCTCCAAAGTTAACTAATTGAAACACTAACAGGAATTTCCTAATTAACTAATTGAAACACCAACAGGGATCTCAAGAATTAACTAATTGAACCACCAACAGGGACCTCCAAAGTTAACTAGTTGAAACACTAACAGGAATCTCAAAAGTTAACGAATTGAAACACCAACAGGGATCTCCAAAGTTAACTAATTGTAACACTAACAGGGATCTCCAAAGTTAAGTAATTGAAACACTAACGGGAATTTCCAAAGTTAACTAATTGAAACACCTACAGGGTTCTCCAATGTTAACTAATTGAAACACTAACAGGAATTTCCAAAGATAGCTCACTGAAACACTAACAGGGATCTCCAAAGTTAATTAATTGAAACACGAAAAGAAATCTCCAAAGTTAACTAATTGAAACACCAACAGGGATCTCCAAAGTTAACTAATTGTAACACTAACAGGAATTTCCAAAGTTAACTAATTGAATCACTAACAGGGATCTCCAAAGTTAACTAATTGAAACACTAACAGGAATCTCGAAAGTTAACGAATTGAAACACCAACAGGGATCTCCAAAGTTAACTAATTGAATCACTAACAGGGATCTCCAAAGTTAACTAATTGAAACACTAACAGGAATCTCGAAAGTTAACGAATTGAAACACCAACAGGAATCTCGAAAGTTAACGAATTGAAACACCAACAGGGATCTCCAAAGTTAACTAATTGTAACACTATCATGGTTCTCCAAAGTTAACTAATTGTAACACAACAGGAATCTCCCTCGTTAACTAATTGAAACACTAAAAGGAACTTCCGACGTTAACTAACTGAAACACCAACAGGAATCTCCAAAGTTAACCAATTGAATCACTAACAGGAATTTCCAAAGTTAACTCATTGAAACACCAACAGGGATCTCCAAAGTTAACTCATTGAAACACTAACAGGAATTTCCAAAGTTAACTCATTGAAACACTAACAGGAATCTCCAAAGTTAACTAATTGAAACACTAACAGGAATTTCCAAAGTTAACTAATTGAAACACTAACAGGAATTTCCAAAGTTAGCTCACTGAAACACTAACAGGGATCTCCAAAGTTAATTAATTGAAACACGAAAAGAAATCTCCAAAGTTAACTAATTGAAACAATAACAGGGATCTCCAAAGTTAACTAATTGAAACACTAACAGGAATTTCCTAAGTTAACTAATTGAAACACCAACAGGGATCTCAAGAATTAACTAATTGAAGCACCAACAGGGATCTCCAAAGTTAACTAATTGAAACACTAACAGGAATTTCCAAAGTTAACTCATTGAAACACTAACAGGAATCTCCAAAGTTAACTAATTGAAACACTAACAGGAATTTCCAAAGTTAACTAATTGAAACACTAACAGGAATTTCCAAAGTTAGCTCACTGAAACACTAACAGGGATCTCCAAAGTTAATTAATTGAAACACGAAAAGAAATCTCCAAAGTTAACTAATTGAAACAATAACAGGGATCTCCAAAGTTAACTAATTGAAACACTAACAGGAATTTCCTAAGTTAACTAATTGAAACACCAACAGGGATCTCAAGAATTAACTAATTGAAGCACCAACAGGGATCTCCAAAGTTAACTAATTGAAACACTAACAGGAATTTCCAAAGTTAGCTCACTGAAACACTAACAGGGATCTCCAAAGTTAATTAATTGAAACACGAAAAGAAATCTCCAAAGTTAACTAATTGAAACACCAACAGGGATCTCCAAAGTTAACTAATTGAAACACTAACAGGAATTTCCAAAGTTAACTAATTGAAACACTAACAGGGATCTCCAAAGTTAACTAATTGAAACACTAACAGGAATCTCTAAAGTTAACGAATTGAAACACCAACAGGGATCTCCAAAGTTAACTAATTGAAACACTAACAGGAATTTCCAAAGTTAACTAATTGAAACACCAACAGGGATCTCTAAAGTTAACTAATTGAACCACCAACAGGGATCTCCAAAGTTAACTAATTGAAACACTATTTGGGATCTCCAAAATTAACGAAATGAAAAACCAAAAGGGATCTCCAAATTTAAATAATTGTAACACTAACAGGAATTTCCTAAGTTAACTAATTGAAAAACCAACATGTATCTCCAAAGTTAACTAATTGAAACACAAACAGGAATTTCCAAAGTTAACTATTTGAAACACTAACCGGAAACTCTAAAGTTAACTCATTGAAACAACAACAGGAATCTCCATAGTTAACTAACTGAATCACTCACAGGAGTTTCCAAAGTTAACTCATTGAAGAACTAACAGAGATCTCCAAAGTTAACTCATTGAAACAATATCAGAAATCTCCTAAATTAACTAATTGAAACAATAACAGGGATCTCCAAAGTTAACTAATTGAATGACTAACATAAATTTCCAAAGTTAACTCATTGAAACACTAAATGGGATCTCCAAAGTTAACTCATTGAAAATCTAACAGAAATCTCCGAAGTTAACTAATTGAAACACGAACAGGAATCTGCAAAGTTAACTCATTGAAACAACAACAGGAATCTCCAAAGTTAACTAATTGTAACACTATCATGGTTCTCCAAAGTTAACTAATTGAAACACAACCGGAATCTCCCTCGTTAACTAATTGAGACACTAAAAGGAATTTCCGACGTTAACTAACTGAAACACCAACAGGGATCTCCAAAGTTAACTAATTGAAACACTAACAGGAATTTCCAAATTTATCTATTTGAAACACTAACAGGGATCTCCAAAGTTAATTCATTGAAATACCAACATGGATCTCCAAAGTTAACTAATTGAATCACTAACAGGAATTTCCAAATTTATCTATTTGAAACACTAACAGGGATCTCCAAAGTTAATTCATTGAAATACCAACATGGATCTCCAAAGTTAACTAATTGAATCACTAACAGGAATTTCCAAAGCTAACTCATTGAAACACTAACAGGGATCTCCAAAGTTAACTCATTGAAACACGAACAGAAATCTCCAAAGTTAACTAATTGAAACACCAACAGGGATCTCCAAAGTTAACTAATTGAAACACTAACAGGAATTTCCAAAGTTAACTAATTGAAACACTAACAGGGATCTCCAAAGTTAACTAATTGAAACACTAACAGGAATTTCCAAAGTTAACTAATTGAAACACCTACAGGGTTCTCCAAAGTTAACCAATTGAAACACTAACAGGAATTTCCAAAGGTAGCTCACTGAAACACTAACAGGGATCTCCAAAGTTAATTAATTGAAACACGAAAATAAATCTCCAAAGTTAACTAATTGAAACACCGACAGGGATCTCCAAAGTTAACTAATTGAAACACTAACAGGAATTTCCAAAGTTAACTAATTGAAACACTAACAGGGATCTCCAAAGTTAACTAGTTGAAACACTAACAGGAATCTCTAAAGTTAACGAATTGAAACACCAACAGGGATCTCCAAAGTTAACTAATTGAAACACTAACAGGAATTTCCAAAGTTAACTAATTGAAACACTAACAGGGATCTCCAAAGTTAACTAATTGAAACACTAACAGGACTTTGCAAAGTTAACACGTTGAAACACTGACAGGAAACTCCAAAGTTAACTAATTGAAACACCAACAGGGATCTCCAAACTTAACTAATTGAAGCACTAACAGAAATCTCCTAAGTTAACTAATTGAAACACTAACAGGGATCTCCAAAGTTAACGAATTGAAACATTAACAGGAATCTGCAAAGTTAACTCATTGAAACACTAACAGGGATCTCCAAAGATAACTAATTCAAACACCAACAGGAATCTGCAAAGTTAACTAATTGAAACACTAACAGGAATTTCCAAAATTACCTCATTGAGACACTAACAGGGATCTCCAAAGTTAACTAATTGTAAAAGTAACTGGAATCTGCAAAGTTAACTAGTTGAAACGCTAACAGGAATGTGCAAAGTTAACTCATTGAAACACTAACAGGGATCTCCAAAGTTAAGTAATTGAATCAAGAACAGGATTTTCCAATGTTAACTAATTGAAACAATAACAGGAATCTCCAAAGGTAACTAATTGAAACACTAACACGGATCTCCAAAGTTAACTCATTGAAACACGAACAGAAATCTCCAAAGTTAACTAATTGAAACACCAACAGGGATCTCCAAAGTTAACTAATTGAAACACTAATAGGAATTTCCAAAGTTAACTCATTGAAACACTAACAGGGATCTCCGAAGTTAACTAATTGAAACACTAACAGGAATCTCCAAAGTTAACGAATTGGAACACCAACAGGGATCTCCAAAGTTAACTAACTGAATCCCTAACAGGAAATTCCAAAGTTAACTCATTGAAACACTAACAGGGATCTCCAAAATAAACTCATTGAAATACCAACATGGATCTCCAAAGTTAACAAACTGAATCATTAACAGGAATATTCCAAAGTTAACTCATTGAAAGACTAAAAGGGATCTCCAAAGTTAACTAATTGAAACGCGAACAGAAATCTCCAAAGTTAACTAATTGAAACACTAACAGGAATTTCCAAAGTTAACTGATTGAAACACTAACAGGAATTTCCAAAGTTAACTAATTGAAACACTAACAGGGATCTCCAAAGTTAACTAATTGAAACACTAACAGCAGTTTCCAAAGTTAACTAATTGAAACACTAACAGGGATCTCCAAAGTTAACTAATTGAAACACCAACAGGGATCTCCAAAGTTATCTAATTGAAACACGAACAGGAATTTCCAAAGTTAACTAATTGAACCACCAAAAGGGATCTCCAAAGTTAACTAATTGAAACACGAACAGGAATCTCCAAAGTTAACTCATTGAAACAACAACAGGAATCTCCAAAGTTAACTAATTGTAACACTATCATGGTTCTCCAAAGTTAACTAATTGTAACACAACCGGAATCTCCCTCGTTAACTAATTGAAACACTAAAAGGAATTTCCGACGTTAACTAACTGAAGCACCAACAGGGATCTCCAAAGTTACCTAATTGAAACACTAACAGGAATTTCCAAATTTATCTATTTGAAACACTAACAGGTATCTCCAAAGTTAATTCATTGAAATACCAACATGGATCTCCAAAGTTAACTAATTGAATCACTAAAAGGAATTTCCAAAGTTAACTAATCGAAACAGTAAAAGGAATTTCCAAAGTTAACTCATTGAAACACGAACAGGGATTTCCAACGTTAACTAATTGTAACACTAACAGGAATCTCCAAAGCTAATGAATTGAAACACCAGCAGGAATCTGCAAAGTTAACTCATTGAAACACTAACAGGAATCTCCAAAGTTAACTCATTGAAACACCAACAGGGATCTCCATAGTTAACTAATTGAAACACTAACAGTAATTTCCAAAGTTAACTAATTGAAACACAAACAGGTATCTCCAAAGATAACTAATTGAAATACTAACAGGAATCTCCAAAGTTAACTAATTGAAACACTAACAGTAATCTCCAAAGTTAATTCATTGAAACACTAACAGGGGTCTCCAAATTTAACTCATTGTAACACTAACAGAAATCTCCGAAATTAATTAATTGAAAACCAACAGAGATCTCCAAAGTTAAGTAATTGAAACACGAACAGGATTTTCCAATGTTAACTAATTGAAACAATAACAGGAATCTCCAAAGGTAACTAATTGAAACACTAACACGGATCTCCAAAGTTAACTCATTGAAACACGAACAGAAATGTCCAAAGTTAACTAATTGAAACACCAACAGGGCTCTCCAAAGATAACTAATTGAAACACTAACAGGAATCTCCAAAGTTAACTAATTGAAACACTAACAGGAATCAACAAAGTTATCGAATTGGAACACCAACAGGGATCTCCAAAGTTAACTAATTAAAACACGAACAGGGATCTCCAAAGTTAGCTAATTGAAACACTGACAGGAATCTGCAAAGTTAACTCATTGAAGCACGAGCAGGAATCACCAAAGTTAACTAATTGAAACACCAACAGGGATCTCCAAAGTTAACTAATTGAAACACTAAAAGGAATTTCCAAAGTTAACGAACTGAAACACCAACAGGAATCTCCAAAGTTAACTAATCGAAACATTAACAGGAATTTCCAAAGTTAACTCATTGAAACACTAACAGGAATCTCCAAACCTAACGAATTGGAACACTAACAGGAATCTGCAAAGTTAACTCATTGAAACACTAACAGGAATCTCCAAAGTTAACCAATTGAAACACAAACAGGGATCTCCAAAGATAACTAATTGAAATACTAACAGGAATCTCCAAAGTTAACGAATTGAAACACTAACAGTAATCTCCAAAGTTAATTCATTGAAACCCTAACAGGAATCTCCAAAGTTAACGAATTGGAACACCAACAGGGATCTCCAAAGTTAACTAATTGAAACACTAACAGGAATCTGCAAAGTTAACTCATTGAAACACTAACAGGAATCTCCAAAGTTAACTAATTGAAACACCACCAGGGATCTCCATAGCTAACTAATTGAAACACTAACAGGAATCTCCAAAGTTAACTCATTGACGCACTAACAGGGATCTCCAAAGTTAACTAATTGAAACACTAACAGGGATCTCCAAAGTTAACTAATTGAAACACTAACAGTAATCACCAAAGTTAATTCATTGAAACACTAACAGGGATCTCCAAAATTAACGAATTGAAACACCAACAGGGATCTCCAAAGTTAAGTAATTGAAACACGAACAGGAATTTCCAAAGTTAACTAATTGAAACAATAACAGTAATCTCCAAAGGTAACTAATTGAAACACTAACACGGTTCTCCAAAGTTAACTCATTGAAACACTAACAGAAATCTCCTAAGTTAACTAATTGAAACACTAACGGGGATCTCCGAAGATATCTAATTGAAACGCTAACTGGAATTTCCAAAGTTACAGATATGAAAAACTAACAGGGATCTCCAAAGATAACTAATTGAAACACTAAGCTGATCCGCTGTGAGCCGTGTTTGAACCAATGTACGGAAGTGAGTTTTGAATTTAACTCGTTTATTATTTGGCAACGGATACTGCACAGACGCTGCTGCTAATGTGAATTACTGTAGATGCTGCAAATCTGAAAATCAGTCAGAAAACGCTGGAAATACTCAGCAGGTCTGAGAGCATCAGTGGAGAGAGAAACAGAGTTAATGTTTCATGTCGATTATTTTTCATCAGATCTGGGAAAAGTTAGAGATGTAACAGGACAGAGGCAGGGGAACGGGGAGGAGAAGAAACAAAGTGAAAGGGTTGTGATGAGGTGGAAAGCAGAAGAGATGAAATGACAGAAGGGATGACAGTGTGAGGCTGAAGAGCAGAGAATTCAAATTACTGTCAGATTATTTCTCTGCTTTACTCCCACTCTTTGCTCTCTGTTTTCGGCCACCTTGCACTGTTCTACTGACGATCAATGGAAACTCGAGGAACAGCACCTCATTTTTCCAATGAGCAAGTGTCCAGTCTTCCAGACTTAACATTGAACTCAGTAAGTGAAGATCATCACAAATACTCCCATTGATACAGACATAAACAGGATGGTAGGGTAGATCGAGTAGAGAGCTGAATGGATCAGTTATTGGTCCTCAGCTTTGAACAATCGATTTCAATGTCACAAATGAAGGGACAGTGGGTCATGTCTCCAGGTTTACTGATGATACAAAATGAGATGTGAGTTTAAATAGTGAGAAGGTTTTAAAGAGCCTGCAATTGGATGTAGACAGTTTGAATGCTTGGGGGGAAAAAGCTGGCAGATAGAGAATATTGTCGTGAAATGTGAACTTATCCAATTTAATAGGAGGAATGGAAAAGTAGAGTGTTTTTAAGAAAGTGAGAGCCTTGTAAATGTTGATTTTCAGAGGGATTTGAGGATGTTTGTATTAGAATCACAGAAAGTCGATAGACAGGTCCTGCAAGAAATCAGGAAGACAGATGACATGTTAACCATTATTGTAAGGACTTGTGTAGAGGAGTGAGGCAGTCTTGTTGCAATTGTACAGGCCTTTGCTGAAACCACAACTGAAATACTGTGTACAGTGTTGGTCTCCTTACCTAAGGAAGGATGTACCTTCCTTCGAGGGAGAGAAACAAAGGTTCATTAGATTGATTCCAGGGATGACAGGGCTGTTCTCTGAGCAGACGTAGAGTAGAATGGGCTTATGTTCTCTGGAGTTTAGAGGAATGAAAGGTGATTTCATTGAAATTAACAACATTGCCCAAGGGTTTGAATCTTCTAACTCAGAGGCGAGTGTCCTACCAACTGACCTCAGCATACAGATGGTGATTCAAACAAACATTCAGTCAGTGGTGTAACTGGAAACTCGGAATGGTCAATTCTTCTGTTTCTGGGGATGGAGAATTTCATTATTTGTGGATTTTCTCTTCAGTGTTTTCCTTGACTCTCTTTGAGGCCCCCTTCCCATTCCTCTGTCTCCTGGACTGTATTGTGGACTGTGTTCACTGATGCAGTTTTCAATGGCTGGCAAACACAAGCCTTCCAGTGATTTCCCATTGTCTCTGCCCTGTGGTTATACAGACTGATTCCACCAGACAGCAGCTGGTGTTTACAACAGTTTCCACAGTCTCTGGAGGCCTCATTATCTGTAGCTTTCCAGACAGGCTGTAGAGCACTTGTATAATTAATTCAAGCTTCCAAAATGAACTGTCAGTTTAACAGGTCCTTTGCTGAATTGATGCTTTAAAACAGACTCATCTACTTTAGTAGGGATGTACTCCAGGTTTCTGAGCCAAATATCTTTAACAGCATTATTGAAATGACGAACATTCTTCCTGAGGAGCAAGATGATAAAGATTGTTACAAACATTGAACCTGAGACTTGACGAATCTGCTGTGCTCCAGGTTCAAACTTGTACAGAGAAACCCCGGATGATTTCCAGTCCAACACCGTAACCACTCAGTCATCACAGCTGCACAAAGGCATTGCCCAACAGTTTAACTTCTCAAATCTCCGACCCTGTTCTGTCTGTAAAATCTCAGCAACGCTTATTGTGTGGATTTTGTGATGTTCAATTTGTACAAATACATAAAATCAAAATGAATCACAGGGATCGTTAAAATAATCTCACTTTCTGATATAAATAGCATGCAACACAATATGTTAAGAGAATTTACAAATACCATGTTATTTATATTTAACCACAAGAATACCCACAGTCGATGGTTGAAATACAGGGAGTTATGGGAGGTCTGAGAATAAGAGACAAAGCTAAAAGACCATTAAAAGGTAAGAGTGGAGTTTGCTGAATTCCCTGAAGGTGATTCCCAGATAGTACTTTATTACATTTCCAGAGAATTCACTGAAGGTTATTTATAGATGGTCTTTTATTTTGTAAATTGTCCCTTGTAGGTTCATTATGCACAGTCTCTTATTATTCGGGATATTGATTTCCTGAAGGTGGTTTGAGGATCGTGCCTTAGTATTTTGAATTTCTGATCCCTCAGACTCTCTATAGACAGTTCTGTTTTATTTGATGCAGATTAATCTGAAGGAAGTTTATAAACTATCCCTTATTTTGAATGATTATTGCTCCAAAGGAGATTTATGGGCAGCACTTTAGATTTGGATGGAGGTTTCTACAAAGAAGAATTGTGGACAGTCCCTGATTATTGTAATGGATGAATAATTCTCTATTGAAAGGATGTTCTCTTATTGTTCAATGGTGATTTTTCAAACTGTGCTTTCTGGAAACTCCCTCATTATTCAGAGCAGAGACTTCTCCAAAGGCAGTTTATCGACAGTCCCATATTCATTGTGATGTTTCCCATCCTCCACCCTATCACAGACTGTCTCTTTGTTCTTCTTTCCATCCTCCTCCCTTTCACTTGCTCAAAACCTATTACATTTCTAACGTTTCTCAGTTCTGGTGAAAGGTCACAGATCTGAAACATTAACTCAGTTTCCCTCTCCACAAATAATGCCTGACCTGATGAGAATATCCAGTATTTTCTGTTCTATATGTTGTGGTGTGATTTCCATTCCTGTGATTTGTGGGATCTCTTTAAGCTGTGGGAAACAGGTGAGAATCTGTATTCTGTGTGTGTGTGAAACTGAGCTGGTACTGCTCCAGCAATAAGTTATTTTTAAATCAACTCCTCTCCCACTGCTCCTCTCTTACTCACCAGGTTGTGGTGCTTTTTCCATCCACTCCTCTCCCACTGCTCCTATCTTATTCATCAGGTTTCGGTGCTTTTTAAATCCACTCCTCCCCCACTGCTCCTCTCTTATTCACCAGGTTTTGGTGCTTTTTAAATCCACTCCTCTCCCACTGCTCTTCTCTTATTCACCAGGTATCGGTGCATTTTAAATCCACTCCTCTCCCACTGCTACTCTCTTATTCACCAGGTTTCAGTTCTTTTTAAATCCTCTCCTCTCCCCCTGCTCCTCTCTTCTTCCCCGGGTTTTAGTAATGTTTAAATCCAATCGTCTCCCACTGCTCTTCTCTTATTCACCAGGTTTCGGTGCATTTTAAATCCACTCCCCTCCCGCTGCTCCTCTCTTATTCACCAGGTTTCAGTTCTTTTTAAATCCACTCCTCTCCCCCTGCTCCTCTCTTATTCACCAGATTTTGGTGTCTTTTTAAATCCACTCCTCTCCCCTGCTCCTCTCTTATTCATCAGGTTTTGGTGCCTATTAAATCCACTCCTCTCCCACTGCTCCTCTCTTATTCACTAGGTTTTGGTGCTTTTCAAATCCACTCCTCTCCCACTGCTTTTCTCTTATTCACCAGGTTTCGGTGCATTTTAAATCCACTCCTCTCCCACTGCTCCTCTCTTATTCAACAGGATTTGGTGCATTTTAAATCCACTCCTCTCCCACTGCTCCTCTCTTATTCACCAGGTTTTGGTGCATTTTAAATCCACACCTCTCCCACTGCTCCTCTCTTATTTACAAGGTTTTATTGTTTTTTAAACCCACTCCTCTCCCTCTGCTCCTCTCTTATTCATCAGGTTTCGGTGCTTTTTAAATCCACTCCTCTCACACTGCTCCTCTCTTATTCACCAGGTTTTAGTGTCTTTTTAAATCCACTCCTCTCCCCTGCTCCTCTCTTATTCATCAGGTTTTGGTGTCTTTTTAAATCCACTCCTCTCCCCTGCTCCTTTCTTATTCACCAGGTTTTGGTGTCTTTTTAAATCCACTCCTCTCCCACTGCTCCTCTCTTATTCACCCGGTTTTGGTGCTTTTTAAATCCACAATTCTCCCACTGCTCCTCTCTTATTTACCAAGTTTTGGTGTCTTTTTAAATCCATTCCACTCCCACTGCTCCTCTCTTATTCATCAGGTTTTGGTGTCTTTTTAAATCCACTCCTCTCCCCTGCTCCTCTCTTATTCACCAGGTTTTAGTTATTTTTAAATCCACTCCTCTCCTCCTGCTCCTCTCTTATTCACCAGGTTTCGGTACATTTCAGTTGCGCTCCTCTCCCACTGCTCCTCTCTAATTCAGCATGTTTTGGTGTTTTTTTGTCCACTCCTCTCCCCTGCTCCTCTCTTATTCATCAGGTTTTCTTGCTTTTTAAATCCACTCCTCTCCCACTGCTCCTCTCTTATTCATCAGGTTTTCTTGCTTTTTAAATCCACTCCTCTCCCACTGCTCCTCTCTTATTCATCAGGTTTCGGTGCTTCCAAATCCACTCCTCTCCCACTGCTCCTCTCTTATTCACCAGGTTTTGGTGCTTTTTAAATCCACTCCTCTCCCACTGCTCCTCTCTTATTCACCAGGTTTTGGTGCTTTTTTAAATCCACTCCTCTCCCACTGCTCCTCTCTTTTTCAGCAGGTTTTAGTTATTTTTAAATCCACTCCTCTCCCGCTGCTCCTCTCTTATTCACCAGGCTTTGGTGCTTTTTAAAATCCACTCCTCTCCCACTGCCCCTATCTTATTCAGCAGGTTTTAGTTCTTTTTAAATCAACTCCTCTCCCACTGCTCCTCTCTTACTCACCAGGTTTTGCTGCTTTTTCCATCCACTCTTCTCCCACTGCTCCTATCTTATTCATCAGGTTTCGGTGCTTTTTAAATCCACTCCTCCCCCACTGCTCCTCCCTTATTCACCAGGTTTTGGTGCTTTTTAAATCCACTCCTCTCCCACTGCTCTTCTCTTATTCACCAGGTTTCGGTGCATTTTAAATCCACTCCTCTCCCACTGCTACTCTCTTATTCACCAGGTTTCAGTTCTTTTTAAATCCACTCCTCTCCCCCTGCTCATCTCTTCTTCCCCAGGTTTTAGTAATGTTCAAATCCAACCCTCTCCCACTGCTCTTCTCTTATTCACCAGGTTTCGGTGCATTTTAAATCCACTCCCCTCCCACTGCTCCTCTCTTATTCACCAGGTTTCAGTTCTTTTTAAATCCACTCCTCTCCCCTGCTCCTCTCTTATTCATCAGGTTTTGGTGCCTATTAAATCCACTCCTCTCCCACTGCTCCTCTCTTATTCACTAGGTTTTGGTGCTTTTCAAATCCACTCCTCTCCCACTGCTTTTCTCTTATTCACCAGGTTTCGGTGCATTTTAAATCCACTCCTCTCCCACTGCTCCTCTCTTATTCAACAGGATTTGGTGCATTTTAAATCCACTCCTCTCCCACTGCTCCTCTCTTATTCACCAGGTTTTGGTGCATTTTAAATCCACACCTCTCCCACTGCTCCTCTCTTATTTACAAGGTTTTATTGTTTTTTAAACCCACTCCTCTCCCTCTGCTCCTCTCTTATTCATCAGGTTTCGGTGCTTTTTAAATCCACTCCTCTCACACTGCTCCTCTCTTATTCACCAGGTTTTAGTGTCTTTTTAAATCCACTCCTCTCCCCTGCTCCTCTCTTATTCATCAGGTTTTGGTGTCTTTTTAAATCCACTCCTCTCCCCTGCTCCTTTCTTATTCACCAGATTTTGGTGTCTTTTTAAATCCACTCCTCTCCCACTGCTCCTCTCTTATTCACCCGGTTTTGGTGCTTTTTAAATCCACAATTCTCCCACTGCTCCTCTCTTATTTACCAAGTTTTGGTGTCTTTTTAAATCCATTCCACTCCCACTGCTCCTCTCTTATTCATCAGGTTTTGGTGTCTTTTTAAATCCACTCCTCTCCCCTGCTCCTCTCTTATTCACCAGGTTTTAGTTATTTTTAAATCCACTCCTCTCCTCCTGCTCCTCTCTTATTCACCAGGTTTCGGTACATTTCAGTTGCGCTCCTCTCCCACTGCTCCTCTCTAATTCAGCATGTTTTGGTGTTTTTTTGTCCACTCCTCTCCCCTGCTCCTCTCTTATTCATCAGGTTTTCTTGCTTTTTAAATCCACTCCTCTCCCACTGCTCCTCTCTTATTCATCAGGTTTTCTTGCTTTTTAAATCCACTCCTCTCCCACTGCTCCTCTCTTATTCATCAGGTTTCGGTGCTTCCAAATCCACTCCTCTCCCACTGCTCCTCTCTTATTCACCAGGTTTTGGTGCTTTTTAAATCCACTCCTCTCCCACTGCTCCTCTCTTATTCACCAGGTTTTGGTGCTTTTTTAAATCCACTCCTCTCCCACTGCTCCTCTCTTTTTCAGCAGGTTTTAGTTATTTTTAAATCCACTCCTCTCCCGCTGCTCCTCTCTTATTCACCAGGCTTTGGTGCTTTTTAAAATCCACTCCTCTCCCACTGCCCCTATCTTATTCAGCAGGTTTTAGTTCTTTTTAAATCAACTCCTCTCCCACTGCTCCTCTCTTACTCACCAGGTTTTGCTGCTTTTTCCATCCACTCTTCTCCCACTGCTCCTATCTTATTCATCAGGTTTCGGTGCTTTTTAAATCCACTCCTCCCCCACTGCTCCTCCCTTATTCACCAGGTTTTGGTGCTTTTTAAATCCACTCCTCTCCCACTGCTCTTCTCTTATTCACCAGGTTTCGGTGCATTTTAAATCCACTCCTCTCCCACTGCTACTCTCTTATTCACCAGGTTTCAGTTCTTTTTAAATCCACTCCTCTCCCCCTGCTCATCTCTTCTTCCCCAGGTTTTAGTAATGTTCAAATCCAACCCTCTCCCACTGCTCTTCTCTTATTCACCAGGTTTCGGTGCATTTTAAATCCACTCCCCTCCCACTGCTCCTCTCTTATTCACCAGGTTTCAGTTCTTTTTAAATCCACTCCTCTCCCCCTGCTCCTCTCTTGTTCACCAGGTTTTGGTGCACTTTAAATCCACTCCTTCTCCCACTGCTCCTCTCTTATTCACCAGGTTTTGGTGCATTTTAAATCCACACCTCTCCCACTGCTCCCATCTTACTCACCAGGTTTTGATGCTTTTTACATCCATTCCTCTCCCACTGCTACTCTCTTACTCACCAGGTTTTGGTGCTTTTTACATCCACTCCTCTCCCACTGCTCCTATCTTATTTACAAAGTTTTACTGTTTTTTAAATCCACTCCTCTCCCTCTGCTCCTCTCTTATTCACCAGGTTTTGATGCTTTTTAAATCCACTCCTCTCCCACTGCTCCTCTCTTATTCACTAGGTTTTGGTGCTTTTCAAATCCACTCCTCTCCCACTGCTCTTCTCTTATTCTGCAGGTTTCGGTGCATTTTAAATCCACTCCTCTCCCACTGCTCCTCTCTTATTCACCAGGTTTTGGTGCATTTTAAATCCACACCTCTCCCACTGCTCCTCTCTTATTTACAAGTTTTTATTGTTTTTTATATCCACTCCTCTCCCTCTGCTCCTCTCTTATTCATCAGGTTTCGGTGCTTTTTAAATCCACTCCTCTCACACTGCTCCTCTCTTATTCACCAGGTTTTGGTGTCTTTTTAAATCCACTCCTCTCCCCTGCTCCTCTCTTATTCATCAGGTTTTGGTGTCTTATTAAATCCACTCCTCTCCCCTGCTCCTCTCTTATTCATCAGGTTTTGGTGTCTTTTTAAATCCACTCATCTCCTCTGCTCCTCTCTTATTCACCAGGTTTTGGTGCATTTTAAATCCACTCCTCTCCACTGCTCCTCTCTTATTCACCAGGTTTTGGTGTCTTTTTAAATCCACTCCTCTCCCACTGCTCCTCTCTTATTCACCAGGTTTTGGTGCATTTTAAATCCACTCCTCTCCCACTGCTCCTCTCTTATTCACCAGGTTTTGGTGCATTTTAAATCCACTCATCTCCTCTGCTCCTTTCTTATTCACCAGGTTTTGGTGCATTTTAAATCCACTCCTCTCCCCTGCTCCTCTCTTATTCACCAGGTTTTGGTGTCTTTTTAAATCCACTCCTCTCCCACTGCTCCTCTCTTATTCACCAGGTTTTGGTGCATTTTAAATCCACTCCTCTCCCACTGCTCCTCTCTTATTCACCAGGTTTTGGTGCATTTTAAATCCACTCCTCTCCCCTGCTCCTCTCTTATTCACCAGGTTTTGGTGTCTTTTTAAATCCACTCCTCTCCCACTGCTCCTCTCTTATTCACCAGGTTTTGATGCTTTTTAAATCCACTCATCTCCTCTGCTCCTCTCTTATTCACCAGGTTTTGGTGCATTTTAAATCCACTCCTCTCCCCTGCTCCTCTCTTATTCACCAGGTTTTGGTGTCTTTTTAAATCCACTCCTCTCCCACTGCTCCTCCCTTATTCACCAGGTTTTGGTGCATTTTAAATCCACTCCTCTCCCTCTGCTCCTCTCTTATTCACCAGGTTTTGGTGCATTTTAAATCCACACCTCTCCCACTGCTCCTCTCTTATTTACAAGGTTTTATTGTTTTTTATATCCACTCCTCTCCCTCTGCTCCTCTCTTATTCATCAGGTTTCGGTGCTTTTTAAATCCACTCCTCTCACACTGCTCCTCTCTTATTCACCAGGTTTTGGTGTCTTTTTAAATCCACTCCTCTCCTCCTGCTCCTCTCTTATTCATCAGGTTTTGGTGTCTTTTTAAATCCACTCCTCTCCCACTGCTCCTCTCTTATTCATCAGGTTTCGGTGCTTTTTAAATCCACTCCTCTCACACTGCTCCTCTCTTATTCATCAGGTTTGGTGCTTTTTAAATCCACTCCTCTCACACTGCTCCTCTCTTAATCACCAGGTTTTAGTTATTTTTAAATCCACTCCTCTCCTCCTGCTCCTCTCTTATTCATCAGGTTTTGGTGTCTTTTTAAATCCACTCCTCTCCCCTGCTCCTCTCTTATTCATCAGGTTTTGGTGTCTTTTTAAATCCACTCCTCTCCCCTGCTCCTCTCTTATTCACCAGGTTTTGGTGTCTTTTTAAATCCACTCCTCTCCCCTGCTCCTCTCTTATTCATCAGGTTTTGGTGTCTTTTTAAATCCACTCCTCTCCTCCTGCTCCTCTCTTATTCACTAGTTTTTGTTTCTTTTAAAACCCAATCCTCTCCCTCTGCTCCTCCCTTATTCACTAGGTTTTGGTGCTTTTTAATTCCACTCCTCTCCCACTGCTCCTCCCTTATTCAACAGGATTTGGTGCATTTTAAATCCACTCCTCTCCCACTGCTCCTCTCTTATTCACCAGGTTTTGGTGCATTTTAAATCCACTCCTCTCCCACTGCTCCTCTCTTATTCATCCGGTTTTGGTGATTTTTAAATCCACAATTCTCCCACTGCTCCTCTCTTATTTACCAGGTTTTGGTGTATTTTTAAACCCAATCCTCTCCCACTGCTCCTCTCTTATTCACCAGGTTTTGGTGTCTTTTTAAATCCACTCCTCTCCCACTGCTCCTCTCTTATTTACCAGGTTTTAGTGTCTTTTTAAATCCACTCCTCTCCCCCTGCTCCTCTCTTATTCACCAGGTTTTGGTGCAATTTAAATCCACTCCTCTCCCACTGCTCCTCTCTTATTCACCAGGTTTTGGTGCATTTTAAATCCACTCCTCTCCCCTGCTCCTCTCTTATTCACCAGGTTTTGGTGTCTTTTTAAATCCACTCCTCTCCCACTGCTCCTCCCTTATTCACCAGGTTTTGGTGCATTTTAAATCCACTCCTCTCCCACTGCTCCTCTCTTATTCACCAGGTTTTGGTGCATTTTAAATCCACACCTCTCCCACTGCTCCTCTCTTATTTACAAGGTTTTATTGTTTTTTATATCCACTCCTCTCCCTCTGCTCCTCTCTTACTCATCAGGTTTCGGTGCTTTTTAAATCCACTCCTCTCACACTGCTCCTCTCTTATTCACCAGGTTTTGGTGTCTTTTTAAATCCACTCCTCTCCTCCTGCTCCTCTCTTATTCATCAGGTTTTGGTGTCTTTTTAAATCCACTCCTCTCCCACTGCTCCTCTCTTATTCATCAGGTTTCGGTGCTTTTTAAATCCACTCCTCTCACACTGCTCCTCTCTTATTCATCAGGTTTTGGTGTCTTTTTAAATCCACTCCTCTCCCTCTGCTCCTCTCTTATTCATCAGGTTTCGGTGCTTTTTAAATCCACTCCTCTCACACTGCTCCTCTCTTATTCACCAGGTTTTAGTTATTTTTAAATCCACTCCTCTCCTCCTGCTCCTCTCTTATTCATCAGGTTTTGGTGTCTTTTTAAATCCACTCCTCTCCCCTGCTCCTCTCTTATTCATCAGGTTTTGGTGTCTTTTTAAATCCACTCCTCTCCCCTGCTCCTCTCTTATTCACCAGGTTTTAGTTATTTTTAAATCCACTCCTCTCCTCCTGCTCCTCTCTTATTCATCAGGTTTTGATGTCTTTTTAAATCCACTCCTCTCCTCCTGCTCCTCTCTTATTCACTAGTTTTTGTTTCTTTTTAAACCCAATCCTCTCCCTCTGCTCCTCCCTTATTCACTAGGTTTTGGTGCTTTTTAATTCCACTCCTCTCCCACTGCTCCTCCCTTATTCAACAGGATTTGGTGCATTTTAAATCCACTCCTCTCCCACTGCTCCTCTCTTATTCACCAGGTTTTGGTGCATTTTAAATCCACTCCTCTCCCACTGCTCCTCTCTTATTCATCCGGTTTTGGTGCTTTTTAAATCCACAATTCTCCCACTGCTCCTCTCTTATTCACCAGGTTTCGTTGCTTTTTAAATCCACTACTCTCCCACTACTCCTCTCTTATTCACCCGGTTTTGGTGATTTTTAAATCCACAATTCTCCCACTGCTCCTCTCTTATTTACCAGGTTTTGGTGTATTTTTAAACCCAATCCTCTCCCACTGCTCCTCTCTTATTCACCAGGTTTTGGTGTCTTTTTAAATCCACTCCTCTCCCACTGCTCCTCTCTTATTTACCAGGTTTTAGTGTCTTTTTAAATCCACTCCTCTCCCCCTGCTCCTCTCTTATTCTCAAGGTTTTGGTGCATTTTAAATCCACTCCTTCTCCCACTGCTCCTCTCTTATTAACCAGGTTTTGGTGCATTTTAAATCCATTCCTCTCCCACTGCTCCTCTCTTACTCGCCAGGTTTTGGTGCATTTTAAATCCACTCCTCTCCCACTGCTCCTCTCTTATTCACCAGGTTTTGGTGCATTTTAAATCCACACCTCTCCCACTGCTCCTCCCTTATTTACAAGGTTTTATTGTTTTTTAAATCCACAACTCTCCCACTGCTCCTCTCTTATTCACCAGGTTTTGGTGTCTTTTTAAATCCACTCCTCTCCCACTGCTCCTCTCTTATTCACCAGGTTTTGGTGCTTTTAAAATGCACAATTCTCCCACTGCTCCTCTCTTATTCACCAGGTTCTGTTGCTTTTTATATCCACTCCTCTCCCACGACTCCTCTCTTATTCACCAATTTTTGGTGCTTTTCAAATCCACTCCTCTCCCACTGCTCCTCTCTTATTTACAAGGTTTTATTGTTTTTTAAATCCACTCCTCTCCCTCTGCTCCTCTCTAATTCATCAGGTTTCGGTGCTTTTTAAATCCACTCCTCTCCCACTGCTCCTCTCTTATTCACCAGCTTTTGGTGCTTTTTAAAACCACTCCTCTCCCATTGCTCCTCTCTTATTCACCAGGTTTTGGTGCTTTTCAAATCCACTCCTCTCCCACTGCTCTTCACTTATTCACCAGGTTTCGGTGCATTTTAAATCCACTCCTCTCCCACTGCTCCTCTCGTATTCAACAGGATTTGGTGCATTTTAATTCCACTCCTCTCCCACTGCTCCTCTCTTATTCACCAGGTTTTGGTGCATTTTAAATCCACACCTCTCCCACTGCTCCTCCCTTATTTACAAGGTTTTATTGTTTTTTAAATCCACACCTCTCCCACTGCTCCTCTCTTATTCACCAGGTTTTGGTGTCTTTTTAAATCCACTCCTCTCCCACTGCTCCTCTCTTATTCACCAGGTTTTGGTGTCTTTTTAAATCCACTCCTCTCTCCTGCTCCTCTCTTATTCATCAGGTTTTGGTGTCTTTTTAAATCCACTCCTCTCCCACTGCTCCTCTCTTATTCACCAGGTTTTAGTTATTTTTAAACCACTCCTCTCCTCCTGCTCCTCTCTTATTCATCAGGTTTTGGTGTCTTTTTAAATCCAGTCCTCTCCCCTGCTCCTCTCTTATTCACCAGGTTTTCTTGCTTTTTAAATCCAATCCTCTCCTACTGCTCCTCTCTTATTCACTAGGTTTTGGTTCTTTTTAAACCCACTCCTCTCCCACTGCTCCACACGTATTCACCAGATTTTGATTCTTTTTAAATCCACTCCGCTCCCACTGCTCCTCTCTTATTCACCAGATTTTAGTTATTTTTAAATCCACTCCTCTCCCGCTGCTCCTCTCTTATTCACCAGATTTCGGTACTTTTCAATTCCACTCCTCTCCCACTGCCCCTTTCTTTTTCTGCAGGTTTTGGTGTTTTTTCGTCCACTCCTCTCCTCCTGCTCCTCTCTTATTCACCAGGTTTTGGTGTTTTTTAGTCCACTTATCTCCCACTTCTCCTCTCTTATTCACCAGGTTTTAGTTATATTTAAATCCACTCCTCTTACACTGCTGATCTCTTATTCATCAGGTTTTCTTGCTTTTTCAGTCCACTCCTCTCCCACTGCTCCTCTCTTATTCACCAGGTTTTGGTTCTTTTTAAATCCACTCCTCTCCCACTGCTCCTCTCTAATTCATCAGGTTTTAGTTATTTTTAAATCCACTCCTCTCCCACTGCTCCTCTCTTATTCACCAGGTTTTGGTTATTTTTAAATCCACTCCTCTCCCACTGCTCCTCTCTTATTCACCAGGTTTCGGTACTTTTCAATTCCACTCCTCTCCCACTGCTCCTCTCTTATTCACCAGGTTTTGGTGTTTTTTAGTCCACTCCACTCCCACTGCTCCTCACTTATTCACCAGCTTTTGTTGCTCTTTAAATCCACTCCTCTCCCACTGCTCCTCTCTTATTCACCTGGCTTTAGTTCTCTTTAAATCCACTCCTCTCCCCTGCTCCTCTCTTATTCACCAGGTTTTGCTGCTTTCTAAAACCACTCCTCTATCACTGGTCCTCTCTCATTCACCAGGGTTTGCTGCTTTCTAAAACCACTCTTCTCCCACTGCCCCTATCTTATTCACCAGGTTTTAGTTCTTTTTAAATCCTCTCCTCTCCCACTGCTCCTCTCTTATTCACCAGGTTTTAATTATGTTTAAATCCACTCCTCTCCCACTGCTCCTCTCTTATTCACCAAGTTTCAGTGCTTCTAAATCCACTCCTCTCCCTCTGCTCCTTTCCTTTTCACCAGGTGTTGGTGCTTTTTAAATCCAATCCTCTCTCACTGCTCCTTTCTTATTCATCAGGCTTCGTTGCTTTTTAAATCCACACCTCTTCCACGGCTCCTCTCTTGTTCACCAGCTTTTGGTTCTTTTTAAATCAACTTCTCTCCCACTGCTCCTCTCTTATATAACAGGTTTTGCTGTTTTTTAAATCCACTTCACTCCCACTGCTCCTCTCTTATTCACCAGGATTCGGTGCTTTTTAAATCCACTCCTCTCCCACTGCTCCTCTCTTATTCACCAGGTTTTGGTGCTTTTTAAATTCACTCCTCTCCCACTGCTCCTCTCTTATATCCCAGGTTTTGGTGCTTTTTAAATCCACTCCTCTCCCACTGCTCTTCTCTTATTCATCAGTTTTCGGTGCTTCTAAATCCAATCCTCTCCCGTTGCTCCTCTCTTATGTACCGGGCTTTGTTGATTTTCAAATCCACTCCTCTCTTGCTGCTCCTCTCTTACATACCAGGCTTTGCTGTTTTTTAAATCCACTCCTCTCCCACTGCTCCTCCCTTATTCACCTGGTTTTAGTTATTATTAAATCCACTCCTCTCCCGCTGCTCCTCCCTTATATACCAGGTTTCGTTGCTTTTTAAATCCATTCCTCTCCCACTGCCCCTCTCTTATTCACCTGGTTTTAGTTGTTTTTTAATCCACTCCTCTCCCACTGCTACTCTCTTATTCACCTGGTTTTGGGGCTTTTCAAATCCACTCCTCTCCCACTGCTCTTCACTTATTCAGCAGGTTTCGGTGCATTTTAAATCCACTCCTCTCCCACTGCTCCTCTCTTATTCAACAGGATTTGGTGCATTTGAAATCCACTCCTCTCCCACTGCTCCTCTCCTATTCACCAGGTTTTGGTGCATTTTAAATCCACACCTCTCCCACTGCTCCTCACTTATTTACAAGGTTTTATTGTTTTTTAAATCCACACCTCTCCCACTGCTCCTCTCTTATTCACCAGGTTTTGGTGTCTTTTTAAATCCACTCCTCTCCCACTGCTCCTCTCTTATTCATCAGGTTTTGGTGTCTTTTTAAATCCACTCCTCTCCCCTGCTCCTCTCTTATTCACCAGGTTTTGGTGTCTTTTTAAATCCACTCCTCTCCCCTGCTCCTCGCTTATTCACCAGGTTTTAGTTATTTTTAAATCCACTCCTGTCCTCCTGCTCCTCTCTTATTCATCATGTTTTGGTGTATTTTAAAACCAGTCCTCTCCCCTGCTCCTCTCTTATTCACCAGGTTTTCTTGCTTTTTCAATCCACTCCTCTCCTACTGCTCCTCTCTTATTCACTAGTTTTTGGTTCTTTTTAAACCCAATCCTCTCCCTCTGCTCCTCCCTTATTCACCAGGTTTTGGTGCTTTTTAATTCCACTCCTCTCCCACTGCTCCTCTCTTATTCACCGGGTTTTGGTGTTTTTTATATCCACTCCTCTCCCTCGACGCCTCTCCTCTTCAGTGGGTTTCGCTGCTTTTTAAATCTCTCCTCTCCCACTGCTCCTCTCTTACTCACCGCGTTTTTGTGTTTTTTATATCCACTCCTCTCCCTCGACTCCTCTCTTATTCATCAGGTTTCGGTGCTTTTTAAATCCACTCCTCTCCCACTGCTCCTCTCTTATTCACCAGGTTTTGTTGCTTTTAAAATGCACAATTCTCCCACTGCTCCTCTCTTATTCACCAGGTTCTGTTGCTTTTTAAATCCACAATTCTCCCTCTGCTCCTCTCTTATTTACCAGGTTTTTGGTGTATTTTTAAATCCACTCCTCTCCCACTGCTCCTCTCTTATTCACCAGGTTTTGGTGTCTTTTTAAATCCACTCCTCTCCCACTGCTCCTCTCTTATTGACCAGGTTTTGGTGTCTTTTTAAATCCACTCCTCTCCCTCTGCTCCTTTCTTATTCACCCGGTTTTGGTGCTTTTTAAATCCACAATTCTCCCACTGCTCCTCTCTTATTCACCAGGTTTTGGTGTCTTTTTAAATCCACTCCTCTCCCACTGCTCCTCTCTTATTCACCAGGTTTTGGTGTCTTTTTAAATCCACTCCTCTCCCACTGCTCCTCTCTTATTGACCAGGTTTTGGTGTCATTTTAAATCCACTCCTCTCCCTCTGCTCCTTTCTTATTCACCCGGTTTTGGTGCTTTTTAAATCCACAATTCTCCCACTGCTCCTCTCTTATTTACCAAGTTTTGGTGTCTTTTTAAATCCACTCCACTCCCACTGCTCCTCTCTTATTCATCAGGTTTTGGTGTCTTTTTAAATCCACTCCTCTCCCACTGCTTTTCTCTTATTCACCAGGTTTCGGTGCATTTTAAATCCACTCCTCTCCCACTGCTCCTCTCTTATTCAACAGGATTTGGTGCATTTTAAATCCACTCCTCTCCCACTGCTCCTCTCTTATTCACCAGGTTTCGGTGCATTTTAAATCCACTCCTCTCCCACTGCTCCTCTCTTATTCAACAGGATTTGGTGCATTTTAAATCCACTCCTCTCCCACTGCTCCTCTCTTATTCACCAGGTTTTGGTGCATTTTAAATCCACACCTCTCCCACTGCTCCTCTCTTATTTACAAGGTTTTATTGTTTTTTAAACCCACTCCTCTCCCTCTGCTCCTCTCTTATTCATCAGGTTTCGGTGCTTTTTAAATCCACTCCTCTCACACTGCTCCTCTCTTATTCACCAGGTTTTAGTGTCTTTTTAAATCCACTCCTCTCCCCTGCTCCTCTCTTATTCATCAGGTTTTGGTGTCTTTTTAAATCCACTCCTCTCCCCTGCTCCTTTCTTATTCACCAGATTTTGGTGTCTTTTTAAATCCACTCCTCTCCCACTGCTCCTCTCTTATTCACCCGGTTTTGGTGCTTTTTAAATCCACAATTCTCCCACTGCTCCTCTCTTATTTACCAAGTTTTGGTGTCTTTTTAAATCCATTCCACTCCCACTGCTCCTCTCTTATTCATCAGGTTTTGGTGTCTTTTTAAATCCACTCCTCTCCCCTGCTCCTCTCTTATTCACCAGGTTTTAGTTATTTTTAAATCCACTCCTCTCCTCCTGCTCCTCTCTTATTCACCAGGTTTCGGTACATTTCAGTTGCGCTCCTCTCCCACTGCTCCTCTCTAATTCAGCATGTTTTGGTGTTTTTTTGTCCACTCCTCTCCCCTGCTCCTCTCTTATTCATCAGGTTTTCTTGCTTTTTAAATCCACTCCTCTCCCACTGCTCCTCTCTTATTCATCAGGTTTTCTTGCTTTTTAAATCCACTCCTCTCCCACTGCTCCTCTCTTATTCATCAGGTTTCGGTGCTTCCAAATCCACTCCTCTCCCACTGCTCCTCTCTTATTCACCAGGTTTTGGTGCTTTTTAAATCCACTCCTCTCCCACTGCTCCTCTCTTATTCACCAGGTTTTGGTGCTTTTTTAAATCCACTCCTCTCCCACTGCTCCTCTCTTTTTCAGCAGGTTTTAGTTCTTTTTAAATCAACTCCTCTCCCACTGCTCCTCTCTTACTCACCAGGTTTTGCTGCTTTTTCCATCCACTCTTCTCCCACTGCTCCTATCTTATTCATCAGGTTTCGGTGCTTTTTAAATCCACTCCTCCCCCACTGCTCCTCCCTTATTCACCAGGTTTTGGTGCTTTTTAAATCCACTCCTCTCCCACTGCTCTTCTCTTATTCACCAGGTTTCGGTGCATTTTAAATCCACTCCTCTCCCACTGCTACTCTCTTATTCACCAGGTTTCAGTTCTTTTTAAATCCACTCCTCTCCCCCTGCTCATCTCTTCTTCCCCAGGTTTTAGTAATGTTCAAATCCAACCCTCTCCCACTGCTCTTCTCTTATTCACCAGGTTTCGGTGCATTTTAAATCCACTCCCCTCCCACTGCTCCTCTCTTATTCACCAGGTTTCAGTTCTTTTTAAATCCACTCCTCTCCCCCTGCTCCTCTCTTGTTCACCAGGTTTTGGTGCACTTTAAATCCACTCCTTCTCCCACTGCTCCTCTCTTATTCACCAGGTTTTGGTGCATTTTAAATCCACACCTCTCCCACTGCTCCCATCTTACTCACCAGGTTTTGATGCTTTTTACATCCATTCCTCTCCCACTGCTACTCTCTTACTCACCAGGTTTTGGTGCTTTTTACATCCACTCCTCTCCCACTGCTCCTATCTTATTTACAAAGTTTTACTGTTTTTTAAATCCACTCCTCTCCCTCTGCTCCTCTCTTATTCACCAGGTTTTGGTGCTTTTTAAATCCACTCCTCTCCCACTGCTCCTCTCTTATTCACCAGGTTTTGGTGTCTTTTTAAATCCACTCCTCTCCCCTGCTCCTCTCTTATTCATCAGGTTTTGGTGTCTTATTAAATCCACTCCTCTCCCCTGCTCCTCTCTTATTCACCAGGTTTTGGTGTCTTTTTAAATCCACTCCTCTCCCCTGCTCCTCTCTTATTCATCAGGTTTTGGTGTCTTATTAAATCCACTCCTCTCCCCTGCTCCTCTCTTATTCATCAGGTTTTGGTGTCTTTTTAAATCCACTCATCTCCTCTGCTCCTCTCTTATTCACCAGGTTTTGGTGCATTTTAAATCCACTCCTCTCCCCTGCTCCTCTCTTATTCACCAGGTTTTGGTGTCTTTTTAAATCCACTCCTCTCCCACTGCTCCTCTCTTATTCACCAGGTTTTGGTGCATTTTAAATCCACTCCTCTCCCACTGCTCCTCTCTTATTCACCAGGTTTTGGTGCATTTTAAATCCACTCATCTCCTCTGCTCCTTTCTTATTCACCAGGTTTTGGTGCATTTTAAATCCACTCCTCTCCCCTGCTCCTCTCTTATTCACCAGGTTTTGGTGTCTTTTTAAATCCACTCCTCTCCCACTGCTCCTCTCTTATTCACCAGGTTTTGGTGCATTTTAAATCCACTCCTCTCCCACTGCTCCTCTCTTATTCACCAGGTTTTGGTGCATTTTAAATCCACTCCTCTCCCCTGCTCCTCTCTTATTCACCAGGTTTTGGTGTCTTTTTAAATCCACTCCTCTCCCACTGCTCCTCTCTTATTCACCAGGTTTTGATGCTTTTTAAATCCACTCATCTCCTCTGCTCCTCTCTTATTCACCAGGTTTTGGTGCATTTTAAATCCACTCCTCTCCCCTGCTCCTCTCTTATTCACCAGGTTTTGGTGTCTTTTTAAATCCACTCCTCTCCCACTGCTCCTCCCTTATTCACCAGGTTTTGGTGCATTTTAAATCCACTCCTCTCCCTCTGCTCCTCTCTTATTCACCAGGTTTTGGTGCATTTTAAATCCACACCTCTCCCACTGCTCCTCCCTTATTTACAAGGTTTTATTGTTTTTTATATCCACTCCTCTCCCTCTGCTCCTCTCTTATTCATCAGGTTTCGGTGCTTTTTAAATCCACTCCTCTCACACTGCTCCTCTCTTATTCACCAGGTTTTGGTGTCTTTTTAAATCCACTCCTCTCCTCCTGCTCCTCTCTTATTCATCAGGTTTTGGTGTCTTTTTAAATCCACTCCTCTCCCACTGCTCCTCTCTTATTCATCAGGTTTCGGTGCTTTTTAAATCCACTCCTCTCACACTGCTCCTCTCTTATTCATCAGGTTTTGGTGTCTTTTTAAATCCACTCCTCTCCCTCTGCTCCTCTCTTATTCATCAGGTTTTGGTGCTTTTTAAATCCACTCCTCTCACACTGCTCCTCTCTTATTCACCAGGTTTTAGTTATTTTTAAATCCACTCCTCTCCTCCTGCTCCTCTCTTATTCATCAGGTTTTGGTGTCTTTTTAAATCCACTCCTCTCCCCTGCTCCTCTCTTATTCATCAGGTTTTGGTGTCTTTTTAAATCCACTCCTCTCCCCTGCTCCTCTCTTATTCACCAGGTTTTAGTTATTTTTAAATCCACTCCTCTCCTCCTGCTCCTCTCTTATTCATCAGGTTTTGGTGTCTTTTTAAATCCACTCCTCTCCTCCTGCTCCTCTCTTATTCACTAGTTTTTGTTTCTTTTTAAACCCAATCCTCTCCCACTGCTCCTCTCTTACTCATCAGGTTTTGGTGTCTTTTTAAATCCACTCCTCTCCCACTGCTCCTCTCTTATTTACCAGGTTTTAGTGTCTTTTTAAATCCACTCCTCTCCCCCTGCTCCTCTCTTATTCACCAGGTTTTGGTGCAATTTAAATCCACTCCTCTCCCACTGCTCCTCTCTTATTCACCAGGTTTTGGTGCATTTTAAATCCACTCCTCTCCCCTGCTCCTCTCTTATTCACCAGGTTTTGGTGTCTTTTTAAATCCACTCCTCTCCCACTGCTCCTCTCTTATTCACCAGGTTTTGATGCTTTTTAAATCCACTCATCTCCTCTGCTCCTCTCTTATTCACCGGGTTTTGGTGCATTTTAAATCCACTCCTCTCCCCTGCTCCTCTCTTATTCACCAGGTTTTGGTGTCTTTTTAAATCCACTCCTCTCCCACTGCTCCTCCCTTATTCACCAGGTTTTGGTGCATTTTAAATCCACTCCTCTCCCACTGCTCCTCTCTTATTCACCAGGTTTTGGTGCATTTTAAATCCACACCTCTCCCACTGCTCCTCTCTTATTTACAAGGTTTTATTGTTTTTTATATCCACTCCTCTCCCTCTGCTCCTCTCTTACTCATCAGGTTTCGGTGCTTTTTAAATGCACTCCTCTCACACTGCTCCTCTCTTATTCACCAGGTTTTGGTGTCTTTTTAAATCCACTCCTCTCCTCCTGCTCCTCTCTTATTCATCAGGTTTTGGTGTCTTTTTAAATCCACTCCTCTCCCACTGCTCCTCTCTTATTCATCAGGTTTCGGTGCTTTTTAAATCCACTCCTCTCACACTGCTCCTCTCTTATTCATCAGGTTTTGGTGTCTTTTTAAATCCACTCCTCTCCCTCTGCTCCTCTCTTATTCATCAGGTTTCGGTGCTTTTTAAATCCACTCCTCTCACACTGCTCCTCTCTTATTCACCAGGTTTTAGTTATTTTTAAATCCACTCCTCTCCTCCTGCTCCTCTCTTATTCATCAGGTTTTGGTGTCTTTTTAAATCCACTCCTCTCCCCTGCTCCTCTCTTATTCATCAGGTTTTGGTGTCTTTTTAAATCCACTCCTCTCCCCTGCTCCTCTCTTATTCACCAGGTTTTAGTTATTTTTAAATCCACTCCTCTCCTCCTGCTCCTCTCTTATTCTTCAGGTTTTGGTGTCTTTTTAAATCCACTCCTCTCCTCCTGCTCCTCTCTTATTCACTAGTTTTTGTTTCTTTTTAAACCCAATCCTCTCCCTCTGCTCCTCCCTTATTCACTAGGTTTTGGTGCTTTTTAATTCCACTCCTCTCCCACTGCTCCTCCCTTATTCAACAGGATTTGGTGCATTTTAAATCCACTCCTCTCCCACTGCTCCTCTCTTATTCACCAGGTTTTGGTGCATTTTAAATCCACTCCTCTCCCACTGCTCCTCTCTTATTCATCCGGTTTTGGTGCTTTTTAAATCCACAATTCTCCCACTGCTCCTCTCTTATTCACCAGGTTTCGTTGCTTTTTAAATCCACTACTCTCCCACTACTCCTCTCTTATTCACCCGGTTTTGGTGATTTTTAAATCCACAATTCTCCCACTGCTCCTCTCTTATTTACCAGGTTTTGGTGTATTTTTAAACCCAATCCTCTCCCACTGCTCCTCTCTTATTCACCACGTTTTGGTGTCTTTTTAAATCCACTCCTCTCCCACTGCTCCTCTCTTATTTACCAGGTTTTAGTGTCTTTTTAAATCCACTCCTCTCCCCCTGCTCCTCTCTTATTCTCAAGGTTTTGGTGCATTTTAAATCCACTCCTTCTCCCACTGCTCCTCTCTTATTAACCAGGTTTTGGTGCATTTTAAATCCATTCCTCTCCCACTGCTCCTCTCTTACTCACCAGGTTTTGGTGCTTTTTACATCCACTCCTCTCCCACTGCTCCTATCTTATTTACAATGTTTTACTGTTTTTTAAATCCACTCCTCTCCCTCTGCTCCTCTCTTATTCATTAGGTTTCGGTGCTTTTTAAATCCACTCCTCTCCCACTGCTCCTCTCTTATTCACCAGGTTTTGGTGCTTTTTAAATCCACTCCTCTCCCACTGCTCCTCTCTTATTCACCAATTTTTGGTGCTTTTCAAATCCACTCCTCTCCCACTGCTCTTCACTTATTCACCAGGTTTCGGTGCATTTTAAATCCACTCCTCTCCCACTGCTCCTCTCTTATTCAACAGGATTTGGTGCATTTTAAATCCACTCCTCTCCCACTTCTCCTCTCTTATTCAACAGGATTTGGTGCATTTTAAATCCACTCCTCTCCCACTTCTCCTCTCTTATTCACCAGGTTATATTGTTTTTTAAATCCACTCCTCTCCCTCTGCTCCTCTATTATTCATCAGGTTTCGGTCCTTTTTCAATCCACTCCTCTCCCACTGCTCCTCTCTTATTCACCAGGTTTTGGTGCTTTTTAAATCCACTCCTCTCCCACTGCTCCTCTCTTATTCACCAGGTTTTGGTGCTTTTCAAATCCACTCCTCTCCCACTGCTCTTCACTTATTCACCAGGTTTCGGTGCATTTTAAATCCACTCCTCTCCCACTGCTCCTCTCTTATTCAACAGGATTGGTGCATTTTAAATCCACTCCTCTCCCACTGCTCCTCTCTTATTCACCAGGTTTTGGTGCATTTTAAATCCACACCTCTCCCACTGCTCCTCCCTTATTTACAAGGTTTTATTGTTTTTTAAATCCACACCTCTCCCACTGCTCCTCTCTTATTCACCAGGTTTTGGTGTCTTTTTAAATCCACTCCTCTCCCACTGCTCCTCTCTTATTCACCAGGTCTTGGTGCTTTTAAAATGCACAATTCTCCCACTGCTCCTCTCTTATTCACCAGGTTCTGTTGCTTTTTATATCCACTCCTCTCCCACGACTCCTCTCTTATTCACCAATTTTTGGTGCTTTTCAAATCCACTCCTCTCCCACTGCTCTTCACTTATTCACCAGGTTTCGGTGCATTTTAAATCCACTCCTCTCCCACTGCTCCTCTCTTATTCAACAGGATTTGGTGCATTTTAAATCCACTCCTCTCCCACTTCTCCTCTCTTATTCACCAGGTTTTGGTGCATTTTAAATCCACACCTCTCCCACTGCTCCTCTCTTATTTACAAGGTTTTATTGTTTTTTAAATCCACTCCTCTCCCTCTGCTCCTCTCTAATTCATCAGGTTTCGGTGCTTTTTAAATCCACTCCTCTCCCACTGCTCCTCTCTTATTCACCAGCTTTTGGTGCTTTTTAAAACCACTCCTCTCCCATTGCTCCTCTCTTATTCACCAGGTTTTGGTGCTTTTCAAATCCACTCCTCTCCCACTGCTCTTCACTTATTCACCAGGTTTCGGTGCATTTTAAATCCACTCCTCTCCCACTGCTCCTCTCGTATTCAACAGGATTTGGTGCATTTTAATTCCACTCCTCTCCCACTGCTCCTCTCTTATTCACCAGGTTTTGGTGCATTTTAAATCCACACCTCTCCCACTGCTCCTCCCTTATTTACAAGGTTTTATTGTTTTTTAAATCCACACCTCTCCCACTGCTCCTCTCTTATTCACCAGGTTTTGGTGTCTTTTTAAATCCACTCCTCTCCCACTGCTCCTCTCTTATTCACCAGGTTTTGGTGTCTTTTTAAATCCACTCCTCTCCCCTGCTCCTCTCTTATTCATCAGGTTTTGGTGTCTTTTTAAATCCACTCCTCTCCCACTGCTCCTCTCTTATTCACCAGGTTTTAGTTATTTTTAAACCACTCCTCTCCTCCTGCTCCTCTCTTATTCATCAGGTTTTGGTGTCTTTTTAAATCCAGTCCTCTCCCCTGCTCCTCTCTTATTCACCAGGTTTTCTTGCTTTTTAAATCCAATCCTCTCCTACTGCTCCTCTCTTATTCACTAGGTTTTGGTTCTTTTTAAACCCACTCCTCTCCCACTGCTCCACACGTATTCACCAGATTTTGATTCTTTTTAAATCCACTCCGCTCCCACTGCTCCTCTCTTATTCACCAGATTTTAGTTATTTTTAAATCCACTCCTCTCCCACTGCTCCTCTCTTATTCACCAGATTTCGGTACTTTTCAATTCCACTCCTCTCCCACTGCCCCTTTCTTTTTCAGCAGGTTTTGGTGTTTTTTCGTCCACTCCTCTCCTCCTGCTCCTCTCTTATTCACCAGGTTTTGGTGTTTTTTAGTCCACTTATCTCCCACTTCTCCTCTCTTATTCACCAGGTTTTAGTTATATTTAAATCCACTCCTCTTACACTGCTCCTCTCTTATTCATCAGGTTTTCTTGCTTTTTCAGTCCACTCCTCTCCCACTGCTCCTCTCTTATTCACCAGGTTTTGGTTCTTTTTAAATCCACTCCTCTCCCACTGCTCCTCTCTAATTCATCAGGTTTTAGTTATTTTTAAATCCACTCCTCTCCCACTGCTCCTCTCTTATTCACCAGGTTTTAGTTATTTTTAAATCCACTCCTCTCCCACTGCTCCTCTCTTATTCACCAGGTTTCGGTACTTTTCAATTCCACTCCTCTCCCACTGCTCCTCTCTTATTCACCAGGTTTTGGTGTTTTTTAGTCCACTCCACTCCCACTGCTCCTCACTTATTCACCAGCTTTTGTTGCTCTTTAAATCCACTCCTCTCCCACTGCTCCTCTCTTATTCACCAGGCTTTAGTTCTCTTTAAATCCACTCCTCTCCCCTGCTCCTCTCTTATTCACCAGGTTTTGCTGCTTTCTAAAACCACTCCTCTATCACTGGTCCTCTCTTATTCACCAGGGTTTGCTGCTTTCTAAAACCACTCTTCTCCCACTGCCCCTATCTTATTCACCAGGTTTTAGTTCTTTTTAAATCCTCTCCTCTCCCACTGCTCCTCTCTTATTCACCAGGTTTTAATTATGTTTAAATCCACTCCTCTCCCACTGCTCCTCTCTTATTCACCAAGTTTCAGTGCTTCTAAATCCACTCCTCTCCCTCTGCTCCTTTCCTTTTCACCAGGTGTTGGTGCTTTTTAAATCCACTCCTCTCTCACTGCTCCTTTCTTATTCATCAGGCTTCGTTGCTTTTTAAATCCACACCTCTTCCACGGCTCCTCTCTTGTTCACCAGCTTTTGGTTCTTTTTAAATCAACTTCTCTCCCACTGCTCCTCTCTTATATAACAGGTTTTGCTGTTTTTTAAATCCACTTCACTCCCACTGCTCCTCTCTTATTCACCAGGATTCGGTGCTTTTTAAATCCACTCCTCTCCCACTGCTCTTCTCTTATTCATCAGTTTTCGGTGCTTCTAAATCCAATCCTCTCCCGTTGCTCCTCTCTTATGTACCGGGCTTTGTTGATTTTCAAATCCACTCCTCTCTTGCTGCTCCTCTCTTACATACCAGGCTTTGCTGTTTTTTAAATCCACTCCTCTCCCACTGCTCCTCCCTTATTCACCTGGTTTTAGTTATTATTAAATCCACTCCTCTCCCGCTGCTCCTCCCTTATATACCAGGTTTCGTTGCTTTTTAAATCCATTCCTCTCCCACTGCCCCTCTCTTATTCACCTGGTTTTAGTTGTTTTTTAATCCACTCCTCTCCCACTGCTACTCTCTTATTCACCAGGTTTTGGTGCTTTTCAAATCCACTCCTCTCCCACTGCTCTTCACTTATTCAGCAGGTTTCGGTGCATTTTAAATCCACTCCTCTCCCACTGCTCCTCTCTTATTCAACAGGATTTGGTGCATTTGAAATCCACTCCTCTCCCACTGCTCCTCTCCTATTCACCAGGTTTTGGTGCATTTTAAATCCACACCTCTCCCACTGCTCCTCACTTATTTACAAGGTTTTATTGTTTTTTAAATCCACACCTCTCCCACTGCTCCTCTCTTATTCACCAGGTTTTGGTGTCTTTTTAAATCCACTCCTCTCCCACTGCTCCTCTCTTATTCATCAGGTTTTGGTGTCTTTTTAAATCCACTCCTCTCCCCTGCTCCTCTCTTATTCACCAGGTTTTGGTGTCTTTTTAAATCCACTCCTCTCCCCTGCTCCTCGCTTATTCACCAGGTTTTAGTTATTTTTAAATCCACTCCTGTCCTCCTGCTCCTCTCTTATTCATCATGTTTTGGTGTCTTTTTAAATCCAGTCCTCTCCCCTGCTCCTCTCTTATTCACCAGGTTTTCTTGCTTTTTCAATCCACTCCTCTCCTACTGCTCCTCTCTTATTCACTAGTTTTTGGTTCTTTTTAAACCCAATCCTCTCCCTCTGCTCCTCCCTTATTCACCAGGTTTTGGTGCTTTTTAATTCCACTCCTCTCCCACTGCTCCTCTCTTATTCACCGGGTTTTGGTGTTTTTTATATCCACTCCTCTCCCTCGACTCCTCTCCTCTTCAGTGGGTTTCGCTGCTTTTTAAATCTCTCCTCTCCCACTGCTCCTCTCTTACTCACCGCGTTTTTGTGTTTTTTATATCCACTCCTCTCCCTCGACTCCTCTCTTATTCATCAGGTTTCGGTGCTTTTTAAATCCACTCCTCTCCCACTGCTCCTCTCTTATTCACCAGGTTTTGTTGCTTTTAAAATGCACAATTCTCCCACTGCTCCTCTCTTATTCACCAGGTTCTGTTGCTTTTTAAATCCACAATTCTCCCTCTGCTCCTCTCTTATTTACCAGGTTTTTGGTGTATTTTAAAATCCACTCCTCTCCCACTGCTCCTCTCTTATTCACCAGGTTTTGGTGTCTTTTTAAATCCACTCCTCTCCCACTGCTCCTCTCTTATTGACCAGGTTTTGGTGTCTTTTTAAATCCACTCCTCTCCCTCTGCTCCTTTCTTATTCACCCGGTTTTGGTGCTTTTTAAATCCACAATTCTCCCACTGCTCCTCTCTTATTTACCAAGTTTTGGTGTCTTTTTAAATCCACTCCACTCCCACTGCTCCTTTCTAATTCATCAAATTTTGGTGTCTTTTTAAATCTACTCCTCTCCCCTGCCCCTCTCTTATTCACCAGGTTTAGGTTATTTTTAAATCGACTCCTCTCCTCCTGCTCCTCTCTTATTCATCAGGTTTTGGTGTCTTTTTAAATTCAATCCACTCCTGTGCTCCTCTCTTATTCACCAGGTTTTAGTTATTTTTAAATCCACTCCTCTCCTCCTGCTCCTCTCTTATTCATCATGTTTTGGTGTCTTTTTAAATCCACTCCTCTCCCCTGCTCCTCTCTTATTCACCAGGTTTTCTTGCTTTTTAAATCCAATCCTCTCCTACGGCTCCTCTCTTATTCACTAGGTTTTGGTTCTTTTTAAACCCACTCCTCTCCCACTGCTCCTCACGTATTCACCAGATTTTGATTCTTCTTAAATCCACTCCGCTCCCACTGCTCCTCTCTTATTCACCAGATTTTAGTTATTTTTAAATCCACTCCTCTCCTACTGCTCCTCTCTTATTCACCAGATTTCGGTACTTTTCAATTCCACTCCTCTCCCACAGCCCCTTTCTTTTTCAGCAGGTTTTGGTGTTTTTTCGTCCACTCCTCTCCTCCTGCTCCTCTCTTATCCACTAGGTTTTGGTGTTTTTTAGTCCACTCCTCTCCCATTCTCCTCTCTTATTCACCAGGTTTTAGTTATATTTAAATCCACTCCTCTCACACTGCTCCTCTCTTATTCATCAGGTTTTCTTGCTTTTTAAGTCCACTCCTCTCCCACTGCTCCTCTCTTATTCAAAAGGTTTTGGTTCTTTTTAAATCCACTCCTCTCCCACTGCTCCTCTCTAATTCATCAGGTTTTAGTTATTTTTAAATCCACTCCTCTCCCACTGCTCCTCTCTTATTCACCAGGTTTCGGTACTTTTCGATTGCGCTCCCCTCCCACTGCTCCTCTCTAATTCAGCATGTTTTGGTGTTTTTTAGTCCACTCCTCTCCCACTGCTCCTCTCTTATTCATCAGGTTTTCTTGCTTTTTAAATCCACTCCTCTCCCACTGCTCCTCTCTTATTCATCAGGTTTTCTTGCTTTTTAAATCCACTCCTCTCCCACTGCACCTCTCTTATTCATCAGGTTTTGTTGCTTTTTAAATCCACTCCTCTCCCACTGCTCCTCTCTTATTCACCTGGTTTTAGTTATTTTTAAATCCACTCCTCTCCCACTGCTCCTCTCTTATTCAGCATGTATTGGTGTTTTTAGTCCACTCCTCTCCCACTGCTCCTCTCTTATTCACCAGGTTTTAGTTATTTTTAAATCCACTCCTCTCCCACTGCTCCACTCTTATTCACCAGGTTTCGGTACTTTTCAATTCCACTCCTCTCCCACTGCTCCTCTCTTATTCACCAGGTTTTGGTGTTTTTTAGTCCACTCCACTCCCACTGCTCCTCACTTATTCACCAGCTTTTGTTGCTTTTTAAATCCACTCCTCTCCCACTGCTCCTCTCTTATTCACCAGGCTTTAGTTCTCTTTAAATCCACTCCTCTCCCCTGCTCCTCTCTTATTCACCAGGTTTTGCTGCTTTCTAAAACCACTCCTCTATCACTGGTCCTCTCTTATTCACCAGGTTTTGCTGCTTTCTAAAACCACTCTTCTCCCACTGCCCCTATCTTATTCACCAGGTTTTAGTTCTTTTTAAATCCACTCCTCTCCCACTGCTCCTCTCTTATTCACCAGGTTTTAATTATGTTTAAATCCACTCCTCTCCCACTGCTCCTCTCTTATTCATCAGGCTTCAGTGCTTCTAAATCCACTCCTCTCCCTCTGCTCCTTTCCTTTTCACCAGGTTTTGGTGCTTTTTAAATCCACTCCTCTCTCACTGCTCCTTTCTTATTCACCAGGCTTCGTTGCTTTTTAAATCCACTCCTCTTCCACGGCTCCTCTCTTATTCACCAGGTTTTGGTTCTTTTAAAATCAACTTCTCTCCCACTGCTCCTCTCTTATATGCCAGGTTTTGCTGTTTTTTAATTCCACTTCACTCCCACTGCTCCTCTCTTATTCACCAGGATTCGGTGCTTTTTAAATCCACTCCTCTCCCACTGCTCCTCTCTTATTCACCAGGTTTTGGTGCTTTTTAAATTCACTCCTCTCCCACTGCTCCTCTCTTATATCCCAGGTTTTGGTGTTTTTTAAATCCACTCCTCTCCCACTGCTCCTCTCTTATTCATCAGTTTTCGGTGCTTCTAAATCCAATCCTCTCCCGCTGCTCCTCTCTTATGTACCGGGCTTTGTTGTTTTTCAAATCCACTCCTCTCTTGCTGCTCCTCTCTTACATACCAGGCTTTGCTGTTTTTTAAATCCACTCCTCTCCCACTGCTCCTCTCTTCTTCACCAGGTTTTGGTGCTTTTTAAATTCACTCCTCTCACACTTAATTCTCCCATTTTCACCTGGTTTTGTTGCTTTTTAAATCCACTCCTCTCCCACTGCTCCTCTCTTATTCATCAGTTTTCGGTGCTTCTAAATCCAATCCTCTCCCGCTGCTCCTCTCTTATGTACCGGGCGTTGTTGTTTTTCAAATCCACTCCTCTCTTGCTGCTCCTCTCTTACATACCAGGCTTTGCTGTTTTTTAAATCCACTCCTCTCCCACTGCTCCTCTCTTCTTCACCAGGTTTTGGTGCTTTTTAAATTCACTCCTCTCACACTTAATTCTCCCATTTTCACCTGGTTTTGTTGCTTTTTAAATCCACTCCTCTCCCACTGCTCCTCTCTTATTCACCAGGTTTTGGTGCTTTTTAAATTCACTCCCCTCCCACTAAATTCTCCCATTTTCACCTGGTTTTGTTGCTTTTTAAATCCACTTCACTCCCACTGCTCCTCTCTTATTCACCAGGATTCGGTGCTTTTTAAATGCAATCCTCTCCCACTGCTCCTCTCTAATTCACCAGGTTTTCGTTCTTTTTAAATCAACTTCTCTGCCTCTGCTCCTCTAAAATTCACCAGGTTTTAGTTCTTTTTAAATCCACTCCTCTCCCACTGCACCTCTCTTCTTCACCAGATTTTGCTGCTTTCTAAAACCACTCCTCTCCCACTGCCCGTCTCTTATTCACCAGGTTTTAGTTCTTTTTAAATCCACTCCTCTCCCACTGCTCCTCTCTTATTCACCAGGTTTCGGTGCTTTTTAAACACACTCCTCTCCCACAGCTCCTCTCTTACTCACCATGTTTTAATAATGTTTAAATCCAACCCTCTCCCAATGCTCCTCTCTTATTCATCTGATTTCGGTGCATCTAAATCCACACCTCTCCCACTGCTCCTCTCTTACTCATCAGGTTTCGTTGCTTCTAAATCCACTCCTCTCCCACTGCTCCTCTCTTATCTACCAGGTTTTGGTGCTTTTTAAATTCACTCCTCTCCCGCTGCTCCTCTCTTATTAACCAAGTTTTAGTTATTTTTAAATCCACTCCTCACCCACTGCTCCTCTCTTTTTCACCAGGTTTTGGTTCTTTTTAAATTCACTCCTCTCCCACTTAATTCTCCCATTTTAACCTGGTTTTGTTGCTTTTTAATTCCACTTCACTCCCACTGCTCCTCTCTTATTCACCAGGATTCGGTGCTTTATAAATCCAATCCTCTCCCACTGCTCCTCTCTTATTCACCAGGTTTTCGTTCTTTTTAAATCAACTTCTCTGCCACTGCTCCTCTCAAATTCACCAGGTTTTAGTTCTATTTAAATCCACTCCTCTCCCACAGCTCCTCTCTTATTCACCAGGTTTTAGCAATGTTTAAATCAACCCCTCTCCCACTGCTCCTCTCTTGTTCATCAGGTTTAGGTGCTTCTAAATCCATACCTCTCCCACTGCTCCTCTCCTCTTCACCAGGATTCGGTGCTTTTTAAATCCACTCCTCTCCCCTGCTCCTCTCTTATTCACCAGGTTTGCTGCTTTCTAAAACCACTCCTCTATCACTGCTCCTTTCTTATTCAGCAGGTTTTGTTCTTTTAAAATCATTTCCTCTCCCCATGCTCCTCTCTTATTCACCAGGTTTTACTGTTTTTCAAATCCGCTCCTCTCCCACTGCTCCTCTCTTATTCACCAGGTTTTGCTGCTTTCTAAAACCACTCCTCTCCCACTGCCCCTATCTTATTCACCAGGTTTTACTGTTTTTTTAAATCCGCTCCTCTCCCACTGCTCCTCTCTTATTCACCGGGTTTTGGTGCTTTTTAAATTCACTCCTCTCCCACTGCTCCTCTCTTATTCATCAGTTTTCGGTGCTTCTAAATCCAATCCTCTCCCGCTGCTCCTCTCTTATGTACCAGGTTTTGTTGTTTTTTAAATCCACTCCTCTCTTGCTGCTCCTCTCTTACATACCAGGCTTTGCTGTTTTTTAAATCCACTCCTCTCCCACTGCTCCTCTCTTATTCACCTGGTTTTAGTTATTATTAAATCCACTCCTCTCCCGCTGCTCCTCTCTTATATACCAGGTTTTGTTGCTTTTTAAATCCATTCCTCTCCCACTGCCCCTCTCTTGTTCACCAGGCTTTAGTTCTTTTTAAATCCACTCCTCTCCCACTGCTACTATCTTATTCACCAGGTTTTGGTGCTTTTTAAACACACTCCTCTCCTACAGCTCCTCTCTTACTCACCAGGTTTTAATAGTGTTTAAATCCAACCCTCTCCCAATGCTCCTCTCTTATTCATCGGGTTTCGGTGCATCTAAATCAACACCTCTCCCACTGCTCCTCTCTTACTCATCAGGTTTCGGTGCTACTAAATCTACTCCTCTGCCACTGCTCCTCTCTTATATACCAGGTTTTGGTGCTTTTTTAATCCACTCCTCTCCCGCTGCTCCTCTCTTATTAACCAAGTTTTAGTTATTTTTAAATCCACTCCTCTCCCACTGCTCCTCTCTTATTCACCAGGTTTTGGTGCTTTTTAAATTCACTCCTCTCCCACTTAATTCTCCCATTTTCACCTGGTGTTGTTGCTTTTTAAATCCACTCCTCTCCCACTGCTCCTCTCTTATTCACCAGGTTTTGGTGCTTTTTAAATTCACTCCTCTCCCACTTAATTCTCCCATTTTCACCTGGTTTTGTTGCTTTTTAAATCCACTTCACTCCCACTGCTCCTCTCTTATTCACCAGGATTCGGTGCTTTTTAAATGAAATCATCTCCCACTGCTCCTCTCTTATTCACCTGGTTTTCGTTCTTCTTAAATCAACTTCTCTGCCACTGCTCCTCTCAAATTCACCAGGTTTTAGTTATTTTTAAATCCACTCCTCTCCCACTGCCCGCCTCTTATTCACCAGGTTTTAGTTCTTTTTAAATCCACTCCTCTCCACTGCTCCTCTCTTATTCTCCAGGATTCGGTGCTTTATAAATCCAATCCTCTCCCACTGCTCCTCTCCTATTCACCAGGTTTTAGTTCCTATTAAATCAACTTCTCTGCCACTGCTCCTCTCAAATTCACCAGGTTTTAGTTATTTTTAAATCCACTCCACTTCCGCTGCCCCTGTCCTATTCACCAGGTTTTAGTTCTATTTAAAGCCACTCCTCTCCCACAGCTCCTCTCTTATTCACCAGGTTTTAGCAATGTTTAAATCAACCCCTCTCCCACTGCTCCTCTCTTATTCATCAGGTTTCGGTGCTTCTAAAACCACTCCTCTCCCGCTGCTCCTCTCTTCTTCATCAGTTTTCGGTGCTTCTAAATCCAATCCTCTCCCGCTGCTCCTCTCTTATGTACCAGGTTTTGTTGTTTTCTAAATCCACTCCTCTCCTGCTGCTCCTCTCTTACATACCAGGTTTTTCTGTTTTTTAAATCCACTCCTCTCCCACTGCTCCTCTCTTATTCACCAGGTTTTAGTTAATATTAAATCCACTCCTCTCCCGCTGCTCCTCATATATATACCAGGTTTTGTTGCTTTTTAACTCCATTCCTCTCCCACTGCCCCGATCTTATTCACCAGGTTTTAGTTCTTTTTAAATCCATTCCTCTCCCACTGCCCCTCTCTTATTCACCAGGTTTTAGTTCTTTTTAAATCCACTCCTCTCCACTGCTCCTCTCTTATTCACCAGGATTCGGTGCTTTATAAATCCAATCCTCTCCCACTGCTCCTCTCCTATTCACCAGGTTTTAGTTCCTATTAAATCAACTTCTCTGCCACTGCTCCTCTCAAATTCACCAGGTTTTAGTTATTTTTTAATCCACTCCACTTCCGCTGCCCCTGTCCTATTCACCAGGTTTTAGTTCTATGTAAAGCCACTCCTCTCCCACAGCTCCTCTCTTATTCACCAGGTTTTAGCAATGTTTAAATCAACCCCTCTCCCACTGCTCCTCTCTTATTCATCAGGTTTCGGTGCTTCTAAAACCACTCCTCTCCCGCTGCTCCTCTCTTCTTCATCAGTTTTCGGTGCTTCTAAATCCAATCCTCTCCCGCTGCTCCTCACTTATGTACCAGGTTTTGTTGTTTTCTAAATCCACTCCTCTCCTGCTGCTCCTCTCTTACATACCAGGTTTTTCTGTTTTTTAAATCCACTCCTCTCCCACTGCTCCTCTCTTATTCACCAGGTTTTAGTTAATATTAAATCCACTCCTCTCCCGCTGCTCCTCTCTTATATACCAGGTTTTGTTGCTTTTTAACTCCATTCCTCTCCCACTGCCCCGATCTTATTCACCAGGTTTTAGTTCTTTTTAAAGCATTCCTCTCCCACTGCCCCTCTCTTATTCACCAGGTTTTAGTTCTTTTTAAATCCACTCCTCTCCCGCTGCTCCTCTCATAATCACCAGGTTTTGGTGCTTTTTAAATTCACTCCTCTCCCACTTAATTCTCCCATTTACACCTGGTATTGTTGCTTTTTAAATCCACTCCTCTCCCACTGCTCCTCTCTTATTCACCAGGTTTTAGCAATGTTTAAATCAACCCCTCTCCCACTGCTCCTCTCTTATTCATCAGGTTTAGGCGCTTCTAAATCCACACCTCTCCCACTGCTCCTCTCCTCTTCACCAGGATTCGGTGCTTTTTAAATCCACTCCTCTCCCCTGCTCCTCTCTTATTCACCAGGTTTGCTGCTTTCTAAAACCACTCCTCTATCACTGCTCCTTTCTTATACAGCAGGTTTTGTTCTTTTAAAATCCACTCCTCTCCCCATGCTCCTCTCTTATTCACCAGGTTTTGCTGCTTTCTAAAACCACTCCTCTCCCACTGCCCCTATCGTATTCACCAGGTTTTACTGTTTTGTAAATCCGCTCCTCTCCCACTGCTCCTCTCTTGTTCACCAGGCTTTAGTTCTTTTTAAATCCACTCCTCTCCCACTGCTACTATCTTATTCACCAGGTTTTGGTGCTTTTTAAACACACTCCTCTCCTACAGCTCCTCTCTTACTCACCAGGTTTTAATAGTGTTTAAATCCAACCCTCTCCCAATGCTCCTCTCTTATTCATCGGGTTTCGGTGCATCTAAATCAACACCTCTCCCACTGCTCCTCTCTTACTCATCAGGTTTCGGTGCGACTAAATCTACTCCTCTGCCACTGCTCCTCTCTTATATACCAGGTTTTGGTGCTTTTTTAATCCACTCCTCTCCCGCTGCTCCTCTCTTATTAACCAAGTTTTAGTTATTTTTAAATCCACTCCTCTCCCACTGCTCCTCTCTTATTCACCAGGTTTTGGTGCTTTTTAAATTCACTCCTCTCCCACTTAATTCTCCCATTTTCACCTGGTGTTGTTGCTTTTTAAATCCACTCCTCTCCCACTGCTCCTCTCTTATTAACCAAGTTTTAGTTATTTTTAAATCCACTCCTCTCCCACTGCTCCTCTCTTATTCACCAGGTTTTGGTGCTTTTTAAATTCACTCCTCTCCCACTTAATTCTCCCATTTTCACCTGGTTTCCTGGTTTTGTTGCTTTTTAAATCCACTTCACTCCCACTGCTCCTCTCTTATTCACCAGGATTCGGTGCTTTTTAAATGAAATCATCTCCCACTGCTCCTCTCTTATTCACCTGGTTTTCGTTCTTCTTAAATCAACTTCTCTGCCACTGCTCCTCTCAAATTCACCAGGTTTTAGTTATTTTTAAATCCACTCCTCTCCCACTGCCCGCCTCTTATTCACCAGGTTTTAGTTCTTTTTAAATCCACTCCTCTCCACTGCTCCTCTCTTATTCACCAGGATTCGGTGCTTTATAAATCCAATCCTCTCCCACTGCTCCTCTCCTATTCACCAGGTTTTAGTTCCTATTAAATCAACTTCTCTGCCACTGCTCCTCTCAAATTCACCAGGTTTTAGTTATTTTTAAATCCACTCCACTTCCACTGCCCCTGTCCTATTCACCAGGTTTTAGTTCTATTTAAATCCACTCCTCTCCCACAGCTCCTCTCTTATTCACCAGGTTTTAGCAATGTTTAAATCAACCCCTCTCCCACTGCTCCTCTCTTATTCATCAGGTTTCGGTGCTTCTAAAACCACTCCTCTCCCGCTGCTCCTCTCTTCTTCATCAGTTTTCGGTGCTTCTAAATCCAATCCTCTCCCGCTGCTCCTCTCTTATGTACCAGGTTTTGTTGTTTTCTAAATCCACTCCTCTCCTGCTGCTCCTCTCTTACATACCAGGTTTTTCTGTTTTTTAAATCCACTCCTCTCCCACTGCTCCTCTCTTATTCACCAGGTTTTAGTTAATATTAAATCCACTCCTCTCCCGCTGCTCCTCTCTTATATACCAGGTTTTGTTGCTTTTTAACTCCATTCCTCTCCCACTGCCCCGATCTTATTCACCAGGTTTTAGTTCTTTTTAAATCCATTCCTCTCCCACTGCCCCTCTCTTATATACCAGGTTTTAGTTCTTTTTAAATCCACTCCTCTCCCGCTGCTCCTCTCTTATTCACCAGGTTTTGCTGCTTTCTAAAACCACTCCTCTCCCACTGCCCCTATCTTATTCACCAGGTTTTACTGTTTTTTAAATCCGCTCCTCTCCCACTGCTCCTCTCTTATTCAACGGGTTTTGGTGCTTTTTAAATTCACTCCTCTCCCACTGCTCCTCTCTTATATCCCAGGTTTTGGTGCTTTTTAAATCCCACCTCTCCCACTGCTCCTCTCTTATTCATCAGTTTTCGGTGCTTCTAAATCCAATCCTCTCCCGCTGCTCCTCTCTTATGTACCAGGTTTTGTTGTTTTTTAATTCCACTCCTCTCCCACTGCTCCTCTCTTATTCACCTGGTTTTAGTTATTATTAAATCCACTCCTCTCCCGCTGCTCCTCTCTGATATACCAGGTTTTGTTGCTTTTTAAATCCATTCCTCTCCCACTGCCCCTCTCTTGTTCACCAGGCTTTAGTTCTTTTTAAATCCACTCCTCTCCCACTGCTACTCTCTTATTCACCAGGTTTCGGTGCTTTTTAAACACACTCCTCTCTCACAGCTCCTCTCTTACATACCAGGTTTTAATAGTGTTTAAATCCAACCCTCTCCCAATGCTCCTCTCTTATTCATTGGGTTTCGGTGCATCTAAATCAACACCTCTCCCACTGCTCCTCTCTTACTCATCAGGTTTCGGTGCTACTAAATCTACTCCTCTGCCACTGCTCCTCTCTTATATACCAGGTTTTGGTGCTTTTTTAATCCCCTCCTCTCCCGCTGCTCCTCTCTTATTAACCAAGTTTTAGTTATTTTTAAATCCACTCCTCTCCCACTGCTCCTCTCTTATTCACCAGGTTTTGGTACTTTTTAAATTCACTCCTCTCCCACTTAATTCTCCCATTTTCACCTGGTTTTGTTGCTTTTTAAATCCACTCCTCTCCCACTGCTCCTCTCTTATTCACCAGGTTTGGGTGCTTTTTAAATTCACTCCTCTCCCACTTAATTCTCCCATTTTCACCTGGTTTTGTTGCTTTTTAAATCCACTTCACTCCCACTGCTCCTCTCTTATTCACCAGGATTCGGTGCTTTTTAAATGAAATCCTCTCCCACTGCTCCTCTCTTATTCACCTGGTTTTCGTTCTTCTTAAATCAACTTCTCTGCCACTGCTCCTCTCAAATTCACCAGGTTTTAGTTCTTTTTAAATCCACTCCTCTCCCACTGCCCGTCTCTTATTCACCAGGTTTTAGTTCTTTTTAAATCCACTCCTCTCCACTGCTCCTCTCTTATTCACCAGGATTCGGTGCTTTATAAATCCAATCCTCTCCCACTGCTCCTCTCTTATTCACCAGGTTTTCGTTCCTTTTAAAACAACTTCTCTGCCACTGCTCCTCTCAAATTCACCAGGTTTTAGTTATTTTTAAATCCACTCCACTTCCACTGCCCCTGTCCTATTCACCAGGTTTTAGTTCTATTTAAATCCACTCCTCTCCCACAGCTCCTCTCTTATTCACCAGGTTTTAGTAATGTTTAAATCAACCCCTCTCCCACTGCTCCTCTCTTATTCATCAGGTTTCGGTGCTTCTAAAACCACTCCTCTCCCACTGCTCCTCTCTTCGTCACCAGGTTTTGGTGCTTTTTAAATCCACTCCTCTCCCGCTGCTCCTCTCTTATTCATCTGTTTTCGGTGCTTCTAAATCCAATCCTCTCCTGCTGCTCCTCTCTTACATACCAGGTTTTTCTGTTTTTTAAATCCACTCCTCTCCCACTGCTCCTCTCTTATTCACCAGGTTTTAGTTAATATTAAATCCACTCCTCTCCCGCTGCTCCTCTCTTATATACCAGGTTTTGTTGCTTTTTAAATCCATTCCTCTCCCACTGCCCCGATCTTATTCACCAGGTTTTAGTTCTTTTTAAATCCACTCCTCTCCCGCTGCTCCTCTCTTATTCACCAGGTTTTCGTGCTTTTTAAATTCACTCCTCTCCCACTTAATTCTCCCATTTACACCTGGTTTTGCTGCTTTTTAAATCCACTCCTCTCCCGCTGCTCCTCTCTTATTCATCAGTTTTAGGTGCTTCTAAATCCAATCCTCTCCCGCTGCTCCTCTCTTATGTACCAGGTTTTGTTGTTTTTTAAATCCACTCCTCTCCTGCTGCTCCTCTCATACATACCAGGTTTTTCTGTTTTTTAAATCCACTCCTCTACCACTGCTCCTCTCTTATTCATCAGTTTTCGGTGCTTCTAAATCCAATCCTCTCCCACTGCTCCTCTCTTATGTACCAGGTTTGTTGTTTTTTAAATCCACTCCTCTCCTGCTGCTCCTCTCTTACATACCAGGTTTTTCTGTTTTTTAAATCCACCCCTCTCCCACTGCTCCTCTCTTATATACCAGGTTTTGTTGCTTTTTAAATCCATTCCTCTCCCACTGCCCCTCTCTTATTCAACAGGTTTTAGTTCTTTTCAATTCCACTCCTCTCCCACTGCTCCTCTCTTATTCACCAGATTTTAGTTCTTTTTAAATCCACTCCTCTCCCACTGCTCCTCTCTTATTCACCAGGTTTTAGTTCTTTTTCAATCCGCTCCTCTCCGACTGCTCCTCACTTATTCACCAGGTTTCGGTACTTTTCAATTCCAATGCTCCCCCACTGCTTCTTTCTTATTCAAAAGGTTTTAGTTCTTTTTAAATCCACTAATCTCCAACTGCTCCTCTCCTATTCGCCAGGTTTTGGTTCTTTTTAAATCCACTCCTCTCCCACTGCTCCTTTCTTATTCACCAGGTTTTGGTTCTATTTCAATCCACTCCTCTCCCACTGCTCCTCTCTTATTCACAAGATTTTAGTTATTTTTAAATCCACTCCTTTCCCACTGCTCCTTTCTTATTCACCAGGTTTTTGTTCTTTTTAAATCCACTTCACTCCCACTGCTCCTCTGATATTCACCAGGTTTTGTTGCTTTTTAAATCCACTCCTCTTCCACTGCTCCTCTCTTATTCACCAGGTTTCGGTACTTTTCAATTCCAATGCTCTCCCACTGCTTCTCTATTATTCAGCATGTTTTGGTGTTTTTATGACCACTCCTCTTCCACTGCTCCTCTCTAATTCACCAGGTTTCGGTACTTTTCAATTCCAATGCTCTACCACTGCTCCTTTCTTATTCACGAGGTTTTAGTTCTTTTCAATTCCACTCCTCTCCCACTGCTCCTTTCTTATTCACCAGGTTTTAATTCGTTTCAATTCCACTCCTCTCCCACTGCTCCTTTCTTATTCACCAGGTTTTATTTCTTTTTAAATCCATTCCTCTCCCACTGCCCCTCTCTTATTCACCAGGTTTTAGTTCTTTTTAAATCCACTCCTCTCCCGCTGCTCCTCTCTTATTCACCAGGTTTTGGTGCTTTTTAAATTCACTCCTCTCCCACTTACTTCTCCCATTTACACCTGGTTTTGTTGCTTTTTAAATCCACTCCTCTCCCACTGCTCCTCTCTTATTCACCAGGTTTTGGTGCTTTTTAAATTCACTCCTCTCCCACTTAATTCTCCCTTTTTCACCAGGTTTTGTTGCTTTTTAAATCCACTCCTCTCCCACTGCTCCTCTCCTATTCACCAGGGTATGGTGCTTTTTAAATCAACTTCTCTGCCACTGCTCCTCTCAAATTCACCAGGCTTTATTTATTTTTAAATCCGCTTCTCTCCCACTGCTCCTCTCTTATTCACCAGGTTTTAGTTCTCTTTAAATCTACTCAATTCCCCTGCTCCTCTCTTATTCACCAGATTTTGCTGCTTTCTAAAACCACTCCTCTATCACTGCTCCTCTCTTCTTCACCAGGTTTTGCTGCTTTCTAAAACCACTCCTCTCCCACTGCCCCTGTCTTATTCACCAGGTTTTAGTTCTTTTTAAATCCACTCCTCTCCCACTGCTCCTCTCTTATTCATCAGGTTTCGGTGCATCTAAATCCACTCCTCTCCCACTGCTCCTCTCTTATTCATCAGGTTTCGGTGCTTCTAAAACCACTCCTCTCCCACTGCTCCTCTCTTCGTCACCAGGTTTTGGTGCTTTTTAAATCCACTCCTCTCCCACTGCTCCTCTCTTATTCACCAGGTTTTAGTTAATATTAAATCCACTCCTCTCCCGCTGCTCCTCTCTTATATACCAGGTTTTGTTGCTTTTTAAATCCATTCCTCTCCCACTGCCCCGATCTTATTCACCAGGTTTTAGTTCTTTTTAAATCCACTCCTCTCCCGCTGCTCCTCTCTTATTCACCAGGTTTTGGTGCTTTTTAAATTCACTCCTCTCCCACTTAATTCTCCCATTTACACCTGGTTTTGCTGCTTTTTAAATCCACTCCTCTCCCGCTGCTCCTCTCTTATTCATCAGTTTTCGGTGCTTCTAAATCCAATCCTCTCCCGCTGCTCCTCTCTTATGTACCAGGTTTTGTTGCTTTTTAAATCCACTCCTCTCCCACTGCTCCTCTCTTATTCACCAGCTTTCGGTACTTTTCAATTCCAATGCTCTCCCACTGCTCATTTCTTATTCACCAGGTTTTAGTTCTTTTTAAATCCACTCCTCTCCCACTAGTCCTCTCTTATTCACCAGGTTTCTGTACTTTTCAATTCCACTCCTCTCCCACTGCTCCTCTCTTATTCACCAGGTTTCAGTACTTTTCAATTCCACTCCTCTCCCACTGCTCCTCTCTTATTCACCAGGTTTTGGTTCTTTTTAAATCCACTCCTCTCCCACTGCTCCTTTCTTATTCACCAGGTTCTGGTTCTTTTTAAATCCACTCCTCTCCCACTGCTCCTCTCTTATTCACCAGGTTTTAGTTCTTTTTAAATCCACTCCTCTCCTACTGCTCCTCTCTTATTCACCAGGTTTTAGTTCCTTTTAAATCCACTCGTCTCCCACTGCTCCTCTCTTATTCACCCGATTTTGGTGCTTTTTAAATCCACTCCTCTTCCACTGCTCCTCTCTTCTTCACCAGGTTTCGGTACTTTTCAATTCCACTCCTCTCCCACTGCTCCTCTTTTATACACCAGGTTTTAGTTCATTTTAAATCCACTCCTCTACCACTGCTCCTCTCTTGTTCACCAGATTTTAGATATTTTTAAATCCACTCCTCTCCCACTGCTCCTCTCTTATTCACCAGGTTTTTGTTCTTTTTAAATCCACTTCTCTCCCACTGCTTGTCTCTTATTCAGCATGTTTTGGTGTTTTTTTGACCACTCCTCTCCCACTGCTCCTTTCTTATGCAACATGCTTTAGTTCTTTTCAATTTCACTCCTCTCCCACTGCTCCTCTCTTATTCACCAGGTTTTAATTCTTTTTAAATCCACCCCTCTCCCACTGCTCCTTTCTTATTCACCAGGTTTTAGTTCTTTTCAATTCCAATGCTCTCCCACTGCTCCTTTCTTATTCACCAGGTTTTAGTTCTTTTTAAATCCACTTCTCTCCCACTGCTTCTGTCTTATTCAGCATGTTTTGGTGTTTTTTTGACCAGTCCTCTTCTACTGCTCCTCTCTTATTCACCAGTTTTCGGTACTTTTCAATTCCAATGCTCTCCCACTGCTCCTCTCTTATTCACCAAGTTTTAGATCTTTTTACATCCACTCCTCTCCCACTGCTCCTCTCTTATTCACCAGGTTTTAGTTCTTTCTAAATCCACTTCTCTCCCACTGCTTCTGTCTTGTTCAGCATGTTTTGGTGTTTTTTTCACCACTCCTCTCCCACTGCTCCTCTCTTATTCACGAGGTTTCGGTACTTTTCAATTCCAATGCTCTCCCACTGCTCCTTTCTTATTCTCCAGGTTTTAGTTCTTTTTAAATCCACTCCTCTCCCACTGCTCCTTTCTTATTCACCAGGTTTTAGTTCTTTTTAAATCCACTCCTCTCCCACGGCTCCTTTCTTATTCACCAGGTTTTAGTTCTTTTTAAATCCACTCCTATCCCACTGCTCCTTTCTTATTCACCTGATTTTAGTTCTTTTTAAAACCACTCCTCTCCCACTGCTCCTCTATTATTCACCAGGTTTCGGTACTTTTCAATTCCAATGCTCTCCCACTGCTCCTATATTATTCACCAGGTTTTAGTTCCTTTTAAATCCTCTCCTCTCCCACTGCTCCTCTCTTATTCACCAGGATTCGGTACTTTTCAATTCCAATGCTGTCCCACTGCTCCTTTCTTATTCACCAGGTTTCAGTTCTTTTTAAATCCACTCCTCTCCCACTGCTCCTCTCTTATTCACCAGGTTTTAGTTCTTTTAAAATCCACTCCTCTCCCACTGCTCCTCTCTTATTCTCCAGGTTTTGGTGCATTTTAAATCCACTCCTCTCCCACTGCCCCTCTCATATTTATCAGGTTTCCTTGCTTCTAAATCCACTCCTCTCCCACTGCTCCTCTCTTATTCACCAGGTTTTGGTTACTTTTAAATCCACTCCTCTCCAACTGCTCCTCTCTTATTCAGCAGGTTTTAGTTCTTTTTAAATCCAATCCTCTCCCACTGCTCCTCTCTTATTCTCCAGGTTTTGGTGCTTTTGAAATCCACTCCTCTCCCACTGCTACTCTCTTATTCACCAGTTTTCGGTACTTTTCAATTCCACTCCTCTCCCACTGCGCCTCTCTTATTCAGCAGGTTTTGGTGCTTTTTAAATCCACTCCACTCCCAATGTTCCTCTCTGAGTCACCAGGTTTTGTTGCTTTTTAAATCCACTCCTCTTCCACTGCTCCTCTCTTATTCACCAGGTTTCGGTACTTTTCAATTCCACTCCTCTCCCACTGCTCCTCTCTTATTCTCCAGGTGTTGGTGCTTTTTAAATCCACTCCTCTCCCACTGCTTCTCTCTTATTCTCCAGGTATTGGTGCTTTTTAAATCCACTCCTCTCCCACTGCTCCTCTCTTATTCACCAGGTTTTTGTTCTTTTTAAATCCACTTCTCTCCCACTGCTTGTCTCTTATTCAGCATGTTTTGGTGTTTTTTTGACCACTCCTCTCCCACTGCTCCTTTCTTATGCAACATGCTTTAGTTCTTTTCAATTTCACTCCTCTCCCACTGCTCCTCTCTTATTCACCAGGTTTTAATTCTTTTTAAATCCACCCCTCTCCCACTGCTCCTTTCTTATTCACCAGGTTTTAGTTCTTTTCAATTCCAATGCTCTCCCACTGCTCCTTTCTTATTCACCAGGTTTTAGTTCTTTTTAAATCCACTTCTCTCCCACTGCTTCTGTCTTATTCAGCATGTTTTGGTGTTTTTTTGACCACTCCTCTTCTACTGCTCCTCTCTTATTCACCAGTTTTCGGTACTTTTCAATTCCAATGCTCTCCCACTGCTCCTCTCTTATTCACCAAGTTTTAGATCTTTTTACATCCACTCCTCTCCCACTGCTCCTCTCTTATTCACCAGGTTTTAGTTCTTTCTAAATCCACTTCTCTCCCACTGCTTCTGTCTTGTTCAGCATGTTTTGGTGTTTTTTTCACCACTCCTCTCCCACTGCTCCTCTCTTATTCACGAGGTTTCGGTACTTTTCAATTCCAATGCTCTCCCACTGCTCCTTTCTTATTCTCCAGGTTTTAGTTCTTTTTAAATCCACTCCTCTCCCACTGCTCCTTTCTTATTCACCAGGTTTTAGTTCTTTTTAAATCCACTCCTCTCCCACGGCTCCTTTCTTATTCACCAGGTTTTAGTTCTTTTTAAATCCACTCCTATCCCACTGCTCCTTTCTTATTCACCTGATTTTAGTTCTTTTTAAAACCACTCCTCTCCCACTGCTCCTCTATTATTCACCAGGTTTCGGTACTTTTCAATTCCAATGCTCTCCCACTGCTCCTATATTATTCACCAGGTTTTAGTTCCTTTTAAATCCTCTCCTCTCCCACTGCTCCTCTCTTATTCACCAGGTTTCGGTACTTTTCAATTCCAATGCTGTCCCACTGCTCCTTTCTTATTCACCAGGTTTCAGTTCTTTTTAAATCCACTCCTCTCCCACTGCTCCTCTCTTATTCACCAGGTTTTAGTTCTTTTAAAATCCACTCCTCTCCCACTGCTCCTCTCTTATTCTCCAGGTTTTGGTGCATTTTAAATCCACTCCTCTCCCACTGCCCCTCTCATATTTATCAGGTTTCCTTGCTTCTAAATCCACTCCTCTCCCACTGCTCCTCTCTTATTCACCAGGTTTTGGTTACTTTTAAATCCACTCCTCTCCAACTGCTCCTCTCTTATTCAGCAGGTTTTAGTTCTTTTTAAATCCAATCCTCTCCCACTGCTCCTCTCTTATTCTCCAGGTTTTGGTGCTTTTGAAATCCACTCCTCTCCCACTGCTACTCTCTTATTCACCAGTTTTCGGTACTTTTCAATTCCACTCCTCTCCCACTGCGCCTCTCTTATTCAGCAGGTTTTGGTGCTTTTTAAATCCACTCCACTCCCAATGTTCCTCTCTGAGTCACCAGGTTTTGTTGCTTTTTAAATCCACTCCTCTTCCACTGCTCCTCTCTTATTCACCAGGTTTCGGTACTTTTCAATTCCACTCCTCTCCCACTGCTCCTCTCTTATTCTCCAGGTGTTGGTGCTTTTTAAATCCACTCCTCTCCCACTGCTTCTCTCTTATTCTCCAGGTATTGGTGCTTTTTAAATCCACTCCTCTCCCACTGCTCCTCTCTTATTCATCAGGTTTCGGTACTTCGAAATCCACTCCTCTCGCACTGCTTCTCTCTTATTCTCCAGGTTTTGGTGCTTTTTAAATCCACTCCTCTCCCACTGCTCCCATCTTATTAACCAGGTTTCTGTGCTTTTTAAATCCACTCCTCTCCCACTGCTCCTCTCTTATTCATCAGGTTTCGGTGCTTCTTAATCCACTCCTATCCCTCTGCCTCTTTCCTTTTCACCAGGTTTTGGTGCTTTTTAAATCCAATCGTCTCCCACTGCTCCTCTCTTATTCACCTGGTTTCGTTGCTTTTCAAATCCACTCCTCTCCCTCTGCGACTCACTTATTCACCAGGTTTCGGTACATTTCAATTCCAATGCTCTCCCACTGCTCCTCTCTTATTCAGCATGTTTTGGTGATTTTTAGTCCACTCCTCTTCCACTGCTCCTCTATTATTCTCCAGGTTTTGGTGCTTTTGAAATCCACTCCTCTCCCACTGCTCCTCTCTTATTTACAAGGTTTCACTGTTTTTTTAAATCCACTCCTCTCCCACTGCTTCTCTCTTATTCTCCAGGTTTTGGTGCTTTTTAAATCCACTCCTCTAACACTGCTTCTCTCTTATTCTCCAGGTTTTGGTGCTTTTTAAATCCACTCCTCTCCGACTGCTTCTCTCTTATTCTCCAGGTTTTGGTGCTTTTGAAATCCACTCCTCTCCCACTGCTCCTCTCTTATTTACAAGGTTTCACTGTTTTTTTAAATCCACTCCTCTCCCACTGCTTCTCTCTTATTCTCCAGGTTTTGGTGCTTTTTAAATCCACTCCTCTAACACTGCTTCTCTCTTATTCTCCAGGTTTTGGTGCTTTTTAAATCCACTCCTCTCCGACTGCTTCTCTCTTATTCTCCAGGTTTTGGTGCTTTTGAAATCCACTCCTCTCCCACTGCTCCTCTCTTATTTACAAGGTTTCACTGTTTTTTTAAATCCACTCCTCTCCCACTGCTTCTCTCTTATTCTCCAGGTTTTGGTGCTTTTTAAATCCACTCCTCTAACACTGCTTCTCTCTTATTCTCCAGGTATTGGTGCTTTTTAAATCCACTCCTCTCCCACTGCTCCTCTCTTATTCATCAGGTTTCGGTACTTCGAAATCCACTCCTCTCGCACTGCTTCTCTCTTATTCTCCAGGTTTTGGTGCTTTTTAAATCCACTTCTCTCCCACTGCTCCCATCTTATTAACCAGGTTTCGGTGCTTTTTAAATCCACTCCTCTCCCACTGCTACTCTCTTATTCATCAGGTTTCGGTGCTTCTTAATCCACTCCTATCCCTCTGCTCCTTTCCTTTTCACCAGGTTTTGGTGCTTTTTAAATCCAATCGTCTCCCACTGCTCCTCTCTTATTCACCTGGTTTCGTTGCTTTTCAAATCCACTCCTCTCCCTCTGCGACTCACTTATTCACCAGGTTTCGGTACATTTCAATTCCAATGCTCTCCCACTGCTCCTCTCTTATTCAGCATGTTTTGGTGATTTTTAGTCCACTCCTCTTCCACTGCTCCTCTATTATTCTCCAGGTTTTGGTGCTTTTGAAATCCACTCCTCTCCCACTGCTCCTCTCTTATTTACAAGGTTTCACTGTTTTTTTAAATCCACTCCTCTCCCACTGCTTCTCTCTTATTCTCCAGGTTTTGGTGCTTTTTAAATCCACTCCTCTAACACTGCTTCTCTCATATTCTCCAGGTTTTGGTGCTTTTTAAATCCACTCCTCTCCGACTGCTTCTCTCTTATTCTCCAGGTGTTGGTGCATTTGAGATCCACTCCTCTCCCACTGCTCCTCTCTTATTTACAAGGTTTCACTGTTTTTTTAAATCCACTCCTCTCCCACTGCTTCTCTCTTATTCTCCAGGTTTTGCTGCTTTTTAAATCCACTCCTCTAACACTGCTTCTCTCTTATTCTCCAGGTTTTGGTGCATTTTAAATCCACTCCTCTCCCACTGCCCCTCTCATATTTATCAGGTTTCCTTGCTTCTAAATCCACTCCTCTCCCATGCTCCTCACTTATTCACCAGGTTTTGGTGATTTTGAAATCCACTCCTCTCCCACTGCTCCTCTCTTATTCTCCAGGTTTTGGTGCTTTTGAAATCCACTCCTCTCCCACTGCTCCTCTCTTATTTACAAGGTTTCACTGTTTTTTTAAATCCACTCCTCTCCCACTGCTTCTCTCTTATTCTCCAGGTTTTGGTGCTTTTTAAATCCACTCCTCTAACACTGCTTCTCTCTTATTCTCCAGGTTTTGGTGCTTTTTAAATCCACTCCTCTCCGACTGCTTCTCTCTTATTCTCCAGGTTTTGGTGCATTTGAGATCCACTCCTCTCCCACTGCTCCTCTCTTATTTACAAGGTTTCACTGTTTTTTTAAATCCACTCCTCTCCCACTGCTTCTCTCTTATTCTCCAGGTTTTGGTGCTTTTTAAATCCACTCCTCTAACACTGCTTCTCTCTTATTCTCCAGGTTTTGGTGCATTTTAAATCCACTCCTCTCCCACTGCCCCTCTCATATTTATCAGGTTTCCTTGCTTCTAAATCCACTCCTCTCCCACTGCTCCTCTCTTATTCACCAGGTTTTGGTTACTTTTAAATCCACTCCTCTCCAACTGCTCCTCTCTTATTCAGCAGGTTTTAGTTCTTTTTAAATCCAATCCTCTCCCACTGCTCCTCTCTTATTCTCCAGGTTTTGGTGCTTTTTAAATCCACTCCTCTCCCACTGCTACTCTCTTATTCACCAGTTTTCGGTACTTTTCAATTCCACTCCTCTCCCACTGCGCCTCTCTTATTCAGCAGGTTTTGGTGCTTTTTAAATCCACTCCACTCCCAATGTTCCTCTCTGAGTCACCAGGTTTTGTTGCTTTTTAAATCCACTCCTCTTCCACTGCTCCTCTCTTATTCACCAGGTTTCGGTACTTTTCAATTCCACTCCTCTCCCACTGCTCCTCTCTTATTCTCCACGTGTTGGTGCTTTTTAAATCCACTCCTCTCCCACTGCTTCTCTCTTATTCTCCAGGTATTGGTGCTTTTTAAATCCACTCCTCTCCCACTGCTCCTCTCTTATTCATCAGGTTTCGGTGCTTCGAAATCCACTCCTCTCGCACTGCTTCTCTCTTATTCTACAGGTTTTGGTGCTTTTTAAATCCACTCCTCTCCCACTGCTCCCATCTTATTAACCAGGTTTCGGTGCTTTTTAAATCCACTCCTCTCCCACTGCTCCTCTCTTATTCATCAGGTTTCGGTGCTTCTTAATCCACTCCTATCCCTCTGCTCCTTTCCTTTTCACCAGGTTTTGGTGCTTTTTAAATCCAATCGTCTCCCACTGCTCCTCTCTTATTCACCAGGTTTTGGTTACTTTTAAATCCACTCCTCTCCAACTGCTCCTCTCTTATTCAGCAGGTTTTAGTTCTTTTTAAATCCAATCCTCTCCCACTGCTCCTCTCTTATTCTCCAGGTTTTGGTGCTTTTTAAATCCACTCCTCTCCCACTGCTACTCTCTTATTCTCCAGGTTTTGGTGCTTTTTAAATCCACTCCTCTCCCACTGCTCCTCTCTTATTCTCCAGGTTTTGGTGCTTTTTAAATCCACTCCTCTCCCACTGCTACTCTCTTATTCACCAGGTTTTGGTGCTTTTTAAATCCAATCGTCTCCCACTGCTCCTCTCTTATTCACCTGGTTTCGTTGCTTTTCAAATCCACTCCTCTCCCTCTGCGACTCACTTATTCACCAGGTTTCGGTACATTTCAATTCCAATGCTCTCCCACTGCTCCTCTCTTATTCAGCATATTTTGGTGATTTTTAGTCCACTCCTCTTCCACTGCTCCTCTATTATTCTCCAGGTTTTGGTGCTTTTGAAATCCACTCCTCTCCCACTGCTCCTCTCTTATTCAGCATATTTTGGTGATTTTTAGTCCACTCCTCTTCCACTGCTCCTCTATTATTCTCCAGGTTTTGGTGCTTTTGAAATCCACTCCTCTCCCACTGCTCCTCTCTTATTTACAAGGTTTCACTGTTTTTTTAAATCCACTCCTCTCCCACTGCTTCTCTCTTATTCTCCAGGTTTTGCTGCTTTTTAAATCCACTCCTCTAACACTGCTTCTCTCTTATTCTCCAGGTTTTGGTGCTTTTTAAATCCACTCCTCTCCGACTGCTTCTCTCTTATTCTCCAGGTTTTGGTGATTTTTAAATCCACTACTCTCCCACTGCTCCTCTCTTATTCATCAGGTTTCGGTGCTTCTTAATCCACTCCTATCCCTCTGCTCCTTTCCTTTTCACCATGTTTTGGTGATTTTTAAATCCAATCGTCTCCCACTGCTCGTCTCTTTTTCACCTGGTTTCGTTGCTTTTCAAATCCACTCCTCTCCCTCTGCGACTCACCTATTCAGCTGGTTTCGGTACTTTTCAATTCCAATGCTCTCCCACTGCTCCTCTCTTATTCAGCATGTTTTGGTGATTTTTAGTCCACTCCTCTTCCACTGCTCCTCTCTTATTCTCCAGGTGTTGGTGCTTTTTAAATCCACTCCTCTCCCACTGCTCCTCTCTTATTTACAAGGTTTTACTGTTTTTTAAATCCACTCCTCTCCCACTGCTTCTCTCTTATTCTCCCGGTTTTGGTGCTTTTAAAATCCACTCCTCCAACACTGCTTCTCTCTTATTCTCCAGGTTTTGGTGCTTTTTAAATCCACTCCTCTCCCACTGCTTCTTTCTTATTCTCCAGGTTTTGGTGCTTTTGAAATCAACTCCTCTCCCACTGCTTCTCTCTTATTCTCCAGGTTTTGGTGCTTTTCAAATCCACTCCTCTCCCACTGCTTCTTGCTTATTCTCCAGGTTTTGGTGCTTTTTAAATCCACTCCTCTCCCACTGGTTCTCTCTTATTCTCCAGGTTTTGGTGCTTTTTAAATCCACTCCTCTAACACTGCTTCTCTCTTATTCTCCAGGTTTCGGTGCTTTTTAAATCCACTCCTCTCCCACTGCACCACTCTTATTCACCAGGTTTTAATTATTTCTAAATCCACTCCTCTCCCACTGCTCCTCTCTTATTCATCAGGTTTCGGTGCTTCTAAATCCACTCCTCTCCCACTGTTTCTCTCTTATTCTCCAGGTTTTGCAGTATTTTAAATCCGCTCCTCTCCCACTGCTCCTCTCTTATTCTCCAGGTTTTGGTGCTTTTTAAATCCACTCCTCTCCCACTGCTCCTCTCTTATTCATCAGGTTTCGGTGCTTTTTAAATCCACTCCTCTCCCACTGCTCCTCTCTTATTCACCAGGTTTTGTTGCTTTTTAAATCCACTCCTCTCCCACTGCTCCTCTCTTATTCACCAGGTTTTAGTTATTTCTAAATCCACTCCTCTCCCGCTGCTCCTCTCTTATTCACCAGGCTTTGATGCTTTTTAAATCCACTCCTCTCCCACTGCTCCTCTCTTATTCACCTGTTTTTGTTGCTTTTTAAATCCACTCCTCTACCACTGCTCCACACTTATTCACCATGTTTTGGTTATTTTCAAATCCACTCCTCTCCCTCTGCTATCTCTTATTCACCAGGTTTTGGTTCTTTTTAAATCCACGCCTCTCCCACTGCTTCTCTCTTATTCACCAGGTTTTGGTGCTTTTCAAATCCACTCCTCTCCCACTGCTTCTCTCTTATTCTCCAGGTTTGGTGCTTTTTAAATCCACTCCTCTCCCACTGCTTCTCTCTTATTCTCCAGGTTTTGGTGCTTTTTAAATCCACTCCTCTAACACTGCTTCTCTCTTATTCTCCAGGTTTTGGTGCTTTTTAAATCCACTCCTCTCCCACTGCTCCTCTCTTATTCATCAGGTTTCGGTGCTTTTTAAATCCACTCCTCTCCCGCTGCTCCTCTCTTATTCTCCAGGTTTTGCTGTTTTTTAAATTGACTCCTCTCCCACTGCTCCTCTCTTATTCTCCAGGTTTTGGTGCTTTTTAAATCCACTCCTCTCCCACTGCTCCTCTCTTATTCATCAGGTTTCGGTGCTTTTTAAATCCACTCCTCTCCCACTGCACCACTCTTATTCACCAGGTTTTAATTATTTCTAAATCCACTCCTCTCCCACTGCTCCTCTCTTATTCATCAGGTTTCGGTACTTCTAAATCCACTCCTCTCCCACTGCTTCTCTCTTATTCTCCAGGTTTTGCAGTATTTTAAATCCGCTCCTCTCCCACTGCTCCTCTCTTATTCATCAGGTTTCGGTGCTTTTTAAATCCACTCCTCTCCCACTGCTCCTCTCTTATTCACCAGGTTTTGTTGCTTTTTAAATCCACTCCTCTCCCACTGCTCCTCTCTTATTCACCAGGTTTTAGTTATTTCTAAATCCACTCCTCTCCCGCTGCTCCTCTCTTATTCACCAGGCTTTGATGCTTTTTAAATCCACTCCTCTCCCACTGCTCCTCTCTTATTCACCTGTTTTTGCTGCTTTTTAAATCCACTCCTCTACCACTGCTCCACTCTTATTCACCAGGTTTTGGTTCTTTTCAAATCCACTCCTCTCCCTCTGCTCCTGTCTTATTCACCAGGTTTTGGTTCTTTTTAAATCCACTTCTGTCCCACTGCTGCTCTCTTATTCAGCATGTTTTGGTGATTTTTAAATCCACTGCTCTCCCACTGCCACTCTCTTATTCACCAGGTTTCGGTACTTTTCAATTCCACTCCTCTCCCACAGCTCCTCTCTCATTCACCATGTTTCAGTGCTTCTTAAATTCACTCCACTCCCACTGCTCCTCTCTTATTCACCAGTTTTCGGTGCTTTTTAAATCCACTCCACTCCCACTGCTCCTCTCTTATTCATCAGGTTTCGGTGCTTCTAAATCCACTCCTCTCCCACTGCTTCTCTCTTGTTCTCCAGGTTTTGCTGTTTTTTAAATCCACTCCTCTCCCACTGCTCCTCTCTTATTCACCAGTTTTTGGTGCTTTTTAAATCCACTCCTCTCCCACTCGTCCTCTCTCATTCACTCGGTTTCGGTACTTTTCAATTCCACTCCTCTCCCACTGCTCCTCTCTGATTCACCAGGTATCGATACTTTTCAATTCCACTCCTCTCAGACTGCTCCACTCTTATTCACCAGGTTTTAATTATTTCTAAATCCACTCCTCTCCCACTGCTCCTCTCTTATTCATCAGGTTTCGGTGCTTCTAAATCCACTGCTCTCCCACTGCTTCTCTCTTATTCTCCAGGTTTTGCTGTTTTTTAAATCCACTCCTCTCCCACTGCTCCTCTCTTATTCACCAGGTTTTGGTGCTTTTTAAATCCACTCCTCTCCCACTGCTCCTCTCTTATTCACCAGGTTTTGTTGCTTTTTAAATCCACTCCTCTCCCACTGCTCCTCTCTTATTCACCAGGTTTTAGTTATTTCTAAATCCACTCCACTCCCGCTGCTCCTCTTTTATTCACCAGGCTTTGATGCTTTTTAAATCCACTCCTCTCCCACTGCTCATCTCTTATTCACCAGGTTTTGTTGCTTTTTAAATCCACTCCTCTCCCACTGCTCCTCTCTTATTCACCAGGTTTTGGTTCTTTTTAAATCCACTCCTCTCCATCTGCTCCTCTCTTATTCACCAGGTTTTGGTTCTTTTTAAATCCACTTCTGCCCCACTGCTCCTCTCTTATTCAGCATGTTTTGCTGATTTTTAAATCCACTGCTCTCCCACAGCTACTCTCTTATTCACCAGGTTTCGTTACTTTTCAATTCCACTCCTCTCCCACTGCTCCTCTCTTATTCACCAGGTTTTGTTGCTTTTTAAATCCACTCCTCTTCCACTGCTCCTCTCTTATTCACCAGGTTTCGGTACTTTTCAATGCCACTCCTTTCCCACTGCTCCTCTCTTATTCACCAGGTTTTAGTTCTTTTAAAATCCACTCCTCTCCCACTGCTCCTCTCTTATTCTCCAGGTTTTGGTGCATTTTAAATCCACTCCTCTCCCACTGCCCCTCTCATATTTATCAGGTTTCCTTGCTTCTAAATCCACTCCTCTCCCACTGCTCCTCTCTTATTCACCAGGTTTTGGTTACTTTTAAATCCACTCCTCTCCAACTGCTCCTCTCTTATTCTCCAGGTTTTGGTGCTTTTTAAATCCACTCCTCTCCCACTGCTACTCTCTTATTCACCAGTTTTCTGTACTTTTCAATTCCACTCCTCTCCCACTGCTCCTCTCTTATTCAGCAGGTTTTGGTGCTTTTTAAATCCACTCCACTCCCACTGCTCCTCTCTTAGTCACCAGGTTTTGTTGCTTTTTAAATCCACTCCTCTTCCACTGCTCCTCTCTTATTCACCAGGTTTCGGTACTTTTCAATTCCACTCCTCTCCCACTGCTCCTCTCTTATTCTCCAGGTTTTGGTGCTTTTTAAATCCACTCCTCTCCCACTGCTTCTCTCTTATTCTCCAGGTATTGGTGCTTTTTAAATCCACTCCTCTCCCACTGCTCCTCTCTTATTCATCAGGTTTCGGTGCTTCTAAATCCACTCCTCTCGCACTGCTTCTCTCTTATTCTCCAGGTTTTGGTGCTTTTTAAATCCACTCCTCTCCCACTGCTCCCATCTTATTAACCAGGTTTCGGTGCTTTTTAAATCCACTCCTCTCCCACTGCTCCTCTCTTATTCATCAGGTTTCGGTGCTTCTTAATCCACTCCTCTAACACTGCTTCTCTCTTATTCTCCAGGTTTTGGTGCTTTTTAAATCCACTCCTCTCCGACTGCTTCTCTCTTATTCTCCAGGTTTTGGTGATTTTTAAATCCAATCGTCTCCCACTGCTCGTCTCTTTTTCACCTGGTTTCGTTGCTTTTCAAATCCACTCCTCTCCCTCTGCGACTCACCTATTCAGCAGGTTTCGGTACTTTTCAATTCCAATGCTCTCCCACTGCTCCTCTCTTATTCAGCATGTTTTGGTGATTTTTAGCCCACTCCTCTTCCACTGCTCCTCTCTTATTCTCCAGGTGTTGGTGCTTTTTAAATCCACTCCTCTCCCACTGCTCCTCTCTTATTTACAAGGTTTTACTGTTTTTTAAATCCACTCCTCTCCCACTGCTTCTCTCTTATTCTCCCGGTTTTGGTGCTTTTAAAATCCACTCCTCCAACACTGCTTCTCTCTTATTCTCCAGGTTTTGGTGCTTTTTAAATCCACTCCTCTCCCACTGCTTCTCTCTTATTCTCCAGGTTTTGGTGCTTTTCAAATCCACTCCTCTCCTACTGCTTCTCTCTTATTCTCCAGGTTTTGGTGCTTTTCAAATCCACTCCTCTCCCACTGCTTCTCTCTTATTCTCCAGGTTTTGGTGCTTTTTAAATCCACTCCTCTCCCACTGGTTCTCTCTTATTCTCCAGGTTTTGGTGCTTTTTAAATCCACTCCTCCAACACTGCTTCTCTCTTATTCTCCAGGTTTCGGTGCTTTTTAAATCCACTCCACTCCCACTGCACCACTCTTATTCACCAGGTTTTAATTATTTCTAAATCCACTCCTCTCCCACTGCTCCTCTCTTATTCATCAGGTTTCGGTGCTTCTAAATCCACTCCTCTCCCACTGCTTCTCTCTTATTCTCCAGGTTTTGCAGTATTTTAAATCCGCTCCTCTCCCACTGCTCCTCTCTTATTCATCATGTTTCGGTGCTTTTTAAATCCACTCCTCTCCCACTGCTCCTCTCTTATTCACCAGGTTTTGTTGCTTTTTAAATCCACTCCTCTCCCACTGCTCCTCTCTTATTCACCAGGTTTTAGTTATTTCTAAATCCACTCCTCTCCCGCTGCTCCTCTCTTAATCACCAGGCTTTGATGCTTTCTAAATCCACTCCCCTCCCACTGCTCCTCTCTTATTCACCAGTTTTTGTTGCTTTTTAAATCCACTCCTCTACCACTGCTCCACTCTTATTCACCATGTTTTGGTTATTTTCAAATCCACTCCTCTCCCACTGCTTCTCTCTTATTCCCCAGGTTTTGTTGCTTTTCAAATCCACTCCTCTCCCACTGCTTCTCTCTTATTCTCCTGGTTTTGGTGCTTTTTAAATCCACTCCTCTCCCACTGGTTCTCTCTTATTCTCCAGGTTTAGGTGCTTTTTAAATCCACTCCTCTAACACTGCTTCTCTCTTATTCTCCAGGTTTTGGTGCTTTTTAAATCCACTCCTCTCCCACTGCTCCTCTCTTATTCATCAGGTTTCGGTGCTTTTTAAATCCACTCCTCTCCCGCTGCTCCTCTCTTATTCTCCAGGTTTTGCTGTTTTTTAAATCGACTCCTCTCCCACTGCTCCTCTCTTATTCTCCAGGTTTTGGTGCTTTTTAAATCCACTCCTCTCCCACTTGTCCTCTCTTATTCATCAGGTTTCGGTGCTTTTTAAATCGACTCCTCTCCCACTGCTTCTCTCTTATTCTCCAGGTTTTGCTGTTTTTAAATCCACTCCTCTCCCACTGCTAATCTCTTATTCACCTGTTTTTGTTGCTTTTTAAATCCACTCCTCTACCACTGTTCCACTCTTATTCACCAGGTTTTGGTTCTTTTCAAATCCACTCCTCTCCCTCTGCTCCTGTCTTATTCACCAGGTTTTGGTTCTTTTTAAATCCACTTCTGTCCCACTGCTGCTCCCTTATTCAGCATGTTTTGGTGATTTTTAAATACACTGCTCTCCCACTGCCACTCTCTTATTCACCAGGTTTCTGTACTTTTCAATCCCACTCCACTCCCACTGCTCCTCTCTTAGTCACCAGGTTTTGTTGCTTTTTAAATCCACTCCTCTTCCACTGCTCCTCTCTTATTCACCAAGTTTCGGTACTTTTCAATTCCACTCCTCTCCTACTGCTCCTCTCTCATTCACCATGTTTCAGTGCTTTTTAAATCCACTCCACTCCCACTGCTCCTCTCTTATTCACCAGGCTATAGTTATTTTTAAATCCACTCCACTCCCACTGCTCCTCTCTTATTCACCAGGTTTCGATACTTTTCAATTCCACTCCTCTCAGACTGCTCCTTTCTTATTCACCAGTTTTTAGTTATTTTTAAAGCCATCACTCTCCCACTGCTCCTCTCAAATTCACCAGGTTTTAGTTATTTTTAAATCCACTTCTCTCCCACTGCTCCTCTCTTATTCACCAGTTTTCGGTGCTTTTTAAATCCACTCCTCTCCCACTCATCCTCTCTTATTCACTAGGTTTCGGTACTTTTCAATTCCACTCCTCTCCCACTGCTCCTCTCTTATTCATAGGTTTCGGTAATTTTCAATTCCAATGCTCTCCCACTGCTCCTCTCTTATTCACCAGGTTTCTGTATTTTTCAATTCCACTCCTCTCCCACTGCTCCTCTCTTATTCACCAGATTTCGATACTTTTCAATTCCACTCCTCTCAGACTGCTCCTTTCTTATTCACCAGGTTTTAGTTATTTTTAAATCGACTTCTCTCCCACTGCTCCTCGCAAATTCACCAGGTTTTAGTTATTTTGAAATCCACTTCTCTCCCACTGCTCCTCACAAATTCACCAGGTTTTGTTGCTTTTTAAATCCACTCCTCTTCCACTGCTCCTCTCTTATTCACCAGGTTTCGGTACTTTTCAATTCCACTCCTCTCCCACTGCTCCTCTCTTATTCACCAGGTTTTGGTTCTTTTTAAATCCACTCCTCTCCCACTGCTCCTCTCTTATTCACCAGTTTTCGGTGCTTTTTAAATCCACTCCTCTCCCACTGCTCCTCTCTTATTCATCAGGTTTCGGTGCTTCTAAATCCACTCCTCTCCCACTGCTCCTCTCTTATTCACCAGGTTTTGGTGCTTTTTAAATCCACTCCTCTCCCACTGCTCCTCTCTTATTCACCAGTTTTTGGTGCTTTTTAAATCCACTCCTCTCCCACTCGTCCTCTCTTATTCACTCGGTTTCGGTACTTTTCAATTCCACTCCTCTCCCACTGCTCCTCTCTTATTCACCAGGTATCGATACTTTTCAATTCCACTCCTCTCAGACTGCTCCACTCTTATTCACCAGGTTTTAATTATTTCTAAATCCACTCCTCTCCCACTGCTCCTCTCTTATTCATCAGGTTTCGGTGCTTCTAAATCCACTCCTCTCCCACTGCTTCTCTCTTATTCTCCAGGTTTTGCTGTTTTTTAAATCCACTCCTCTCCCACTGCTCCTCTCTTATTCTCCAGGTTTTGGTGCTTTTTAAATCCACTCCTCTCCCACTGCTCCTCTCTTATTCACCAGGTTTTGTTGCTTTTTACATCCACTCCTCTCCCACTGCTCCTCTCTTATTCACCAGGTTTTAGTTATTTCTAAATCCACTCCTCTCCCGCTGCTCCTCTTTTATTCACCAGGCTTTGATGCTTTTTAAATCCACTCCTCTCCCACTGCTCCTCTCTTATTCACCAGGTTTTGTTGCTTTGTAAATCCACTCCTCTCCCACTGCTCCTCTCTTATTCACCAGGTTTTGGTTCTTTTTAAATCCACTCCTCTCCATCTGCTCCTCTCTTATTCACCAGGTTTTGGTTCTTTTTAAATCCACTTCTGCCCCACTGCTCCTCTCTTATTCAGCATGTTTTGCTGATTTTTAAATCCACTGCTCTCCCACTGCTACTCTCTTATTCACCAGGTTTCGGTACTTTTCAATTCCACTCCTCTCCCACTGCTCCTCTCTTATTCACCAGGTTTTGTTGCTTTTTAAATCCACTCCTCTTCCACTGCTCCTCTCTTATTCACCAGGTTTCGGTACTTTTCAATTCCACTCCTTTCCCACTGCTCCTCTCTCATTCACCAGGTTTTGGTTCTTTTTAAATCCACTCCACTCCCACTGCTCCTCTCTTATTCACCAGGTTTTGGTTCTTTTTAAATCCACTCCTCTCCCACTGCTCCTCTCTTATTCACCAGTTTTCGGTGCTTTTTAAATCCACTCCTCTCCCACTGCTCCTCTCTTAATCACTAGGTTTCGGTACTTTTCAATTCCAATGCTCTCCCACTGCTCCTCTCTTATTCACCAGGTTTCGATACTTTTCAATTCCACTCCTCTCAGACTGCTCCTTTCTTATTCACCAGGTTTTAGTTATTTTTAAAGCCATTACTCTCCCACTGCTCCTCTCAAATTCACCAGGTTTTAGTTATTTTTAAATCCACTTCTGTCCCACTGCTCCTCTCTTATTCAGCATGTTTTGGTTATTTTTAAATCCACTGCTCTCCCACTGCTACTCTCTTATTCAGCAGGTTTCGGTAGTTTTCTATTCCACTCCTCTCCCACTGCTCCTCTCTTATTCACCAGGTTTTGTTGCTTTTTAAATCCACTCCTCTTCCACTGCTCCTCTCTTATTCACCAGGTTTCGGTACTTTTCAATTCCACTCTTCTCCCACTGCTCCTCTCTTATTCACAAGGTTTTGGTTCTTTTTAAATCCACTCCTCTCCCACTGCTCCTCTCTTATTTACATGGTTTTACTATTTTTTAAATCCACTCCTCTCCCACTGCTCCTCTCTTATTCACCAGCTTTCAGTTCTTTTTAAATCCACTCCTCTCCCCCTGCTCCTCTCTTATTCAGCAGGTTTTGGTGCTTTTTAAGTCCACTCCTCTCCCTTTTGTCCTCTCTTATTCCCCAGGTTTTAGTAATGTTTAAATCCAACCATGGTTTTACTATTTTTTAAATCCACTCCTCTCCCACTGCTTCTCTCTTATTCATCAGGTTTCCGTGCTTCTAAATCCACTCCTCTCCCACTGCTCCTCTGTTATTCACCAGGTTTTGGTGCATTTTAAATCCACTCCTCTCCCACTGCTCCTCCCTTATTCATCAGGTTTCGGTGCTTCTAAATCCACTCCTCTCCCACTGCTGCTCTCTTATTCACCTGGTTTTGTTGCTTTTTAAATCCACTCCTCTCCCACTGCTCCTCTCTTATTCAGCAGGTTTTGGTAAATTTTAAGACCACTCCTCTCACTTTTGTCCTCTCTTATTCACCAGGTTTTAGTAATGTTTAAATCCACTCCTCTCCCCCTGCTCCTCTCTTATTCACCGGGTTTTTGTGTTTTTTAAATCCACTCCTCTCCCACTGCTCCTCTCTTATTCACAAGATTTTGTTGCTTTTAAAATCCACTCCTCTCCCACTGCTCCTCTCTTCTTCAGCAGTTTTCGGTGCTTTTTAAATCCACTCCTCTCCCACTGCTCCTCTCTTATTCACCAGGTTTTAGTTATTTTTAAATCCAGTCCTCTCCCACTGCTCCTCTCTTCTTCACCAGGTTTCGGTGCTTTTTAATCCACTACTCTCCCACTGCTCCTCTCTTAGTCACCAGGTCTAAGCTCTTTTTAAATCTGCTCATCTCCCAAGGCTCCTCTCTTATTCACCAGGTTTTGGTGCTTTTTAAATCCACGCCTATCCCACTGCTCCTCTCTTATTCACCAGGTTTTGGTGCATTTTAAATTCACTCCTCTCCCACTGCTCCTCTCTTATTCACCGGGTTTCGGTGCATTTTAAATCCACTCCTCTCCCACTGCTCCTCCCTTATTCATCAGGTTTCGGTGCTTCTAAATCCACTCCTCTCCCACTGCTGCTCTCTTATTCACCTGGTTTTGTTGCTTTTTAAATCCACTCCTCTCCCACTGCTCCTCTCTTATTCAGCAGGTTTTGGTAATTTTTAAGACCACTCCTCTCACTTTTGTCCTCTCTTATTCACCAGGTTTTAGTAATGTTTAAATCTACTCCTCTCCCCCTGCTCCTCTCTTATTCACCGGGTTTTTGTGTTTTTTAAATCCACTCCTCTCCCACTGCTCCTCTCTTATTCACAAGATTTTGTTGCTTTTAAAATCCACTCCTCTCCCACTGCTCCTCTCTTCTTCAGCAGTTTTCGGTGCTTTTTAAATCCACTCCTCTCCCACTGCTCCTCTCTTATTCACCATGTTTTAGTTATTTTTAAATCCAGTCCTCTCCCACTGCTCCTCTCTTATTCACCTGTTTTCGGTGCTTTTTAAATCCACTCCAGTCCCACTGCTCCTCTGTTCTTCACCAGGTTTCGGTGCTTTTTAATCCACTACTCTCCCACTGCTCCTCTCTTAGTCACCAGGTTTAAGCTCTTTTTAAATCTGCTCATCTCCCAAGGCTCCTCTCTTATTCACCAGGTTTTGGTGCTTTTTAAATCCACGCCTATCCCACTGCTCCTCTCTTATTCACCAGGTTTTGGTGCTTCTAAATCCACACCTCTCCCACTGCTCCTCTCTTATTCACCAGGTTTTGGTGCTTTTTAAATCCACTCCTCCCCCGCTCCTCCGCTCTTATTCACCAGTTTTTGGTGCTTATTAAATCCACTCCTCTCCCGCTGCTCCTCTCTTAATCACCAGATTTCTGTGCTTCTAAATCCACTCCTCTCCCACTGCTCCTCTCTTATTCTCCAGGTTTTGGTGCTTTTTAAATCCACTCCTCTCCCCTGCTCCTCTCTGATTCACCATGTTTCATTTCTTTTTAAATCCACACCTCTCCCACTGCTCCTCTCTTATTCACCAGGTTTCCGTTCTTTTTAAATCCACTCCTCTCCCACTGCTCCTCTCTTATTCTCCAGGTTTTGGTGCTTTTTAAATCCACTCCTCTCCCACTGCTCCTCTCTTATTCACCAGGTTTCATTTCTTTTTAAATCCACTCCTCTCCCACTGCTCCTATCTTATTCTCCAGGTTTTGGTGCTTTTTAAATCCACTCCTCTCCCAATGCTCCACTCATATTCTCCAGGTTTTAGTTCTTTTTATATCCACTCCTATCCCCCTGCACCTCTCCAATTAAGCAGGTTTTGGTGCTTTTTAAGTCCACTTCTCTCCCTTTTGACCTCTCTTATTCACCAGGTTTTAGTTATTTTTAAATCCACTCCTCTTCCGCTGCTCTCTCTTGTTCACCAGGTTTTAGTAATGTTTAAATCCAATCCTCTCCCACTGATCCTCTCTTATTCATCAGATTTTGGTGCTTTTTAAATCCACTCCTCTCCCCCTGCTCCTCTCCTATTCACCAGGTTTTGTTGCTTTTTAAATCCACTCCTCTCCCACTGCTCCTCTCTTATTCAGCAGGTTTTGGTACTTTTTAAGACCACTCCTCTCCCTTTTGTCCTCTCTTATTCACCAGGTTTTAGTAATGTTTAAATCCACTCCTCTCCCCCTGCTCCTCTCTTATTCACCGGGTTTTGGTGTTTTTAAATCCACTCCTCTCCCACTGTTCCTCTCTTATTCACCAGGTTTCGGTGCTTTTTAATTCCACTCTTCTCCCACTGCTCCTCTCTTATTCACCAGCTTTCGGTGCATTTTAAATCCGCTCCTCTCCCACTGCTCCTCTCTTATTCACCAGGTTTTGGTGCTTTTTAAATCCACTCCTCTCCCACTGCTCCTCTCTTATTCACCAGGTTTCGGTGCTTCTAAATCCACTCCTCTCCCACTGCTCCTCTCTTATTCATCAGGTTTTGGTGCTTTTTAAATCCACTCATCTCCCGCTGCTCCTCTCTTATTCACCAGGTTTTGGTGCTTTTTAAATCCACTCCTCTCCCACTGCTCCTCTCTTATTCATCGGGTTTTAGTTATTTTTAAATCATGTGCTCTCCCACTGCTCCTCTCTTATTCACCAGGTTTCGGTGCTTTTTAAATCCACTCCTCACCCACTGCTCCTCTCTTATTCACCAAGTTTTAGTTATTTTTTAATCCAGTCCTCTCCCCCTGCTCCTCTCTTATTCACCAGGTTTCGGTGCTTTTTAATCCACAACTCTCGCACTGCTCCTCTCTTATTCACCAGGTTTCGGTGCTTCTAAATCCACTCCTCTCCCACTGCTCCTCTCTTATTCACCAGGTTTTGGTGCTTTTTAATCCACAACTCTCGCACTGCTCCTCTCTTATTCACCAGGTTTCGGTGCTTCTAAATCCACTCCTCTCCCACTGCTCCTCTCTTATTCACCAGGTTTTGGTGCTTTTTAAATCCACTCCTCTCCCACTGCTCCTCTCTTATTCATCGGGTTTTAGTTATTTTTAAATCATGTGCTCTCCCCCTGCTCCTCTCTTATTCACCAGGTTTCGGTGCTTTTTAATCCACAACTCTCGCACTGCTCCTCTCTTATTCACCAGTTTTTAGTTCTTTTTAAATCCGCTCCTCTCCCACTGCTCCTCTCTTATTCAACAGTTTTTGGTGCTTTTTAAATCCACTCCTCTCCCGCTGCTCCTCTCTTATTCACCAGGTTTTGTTGCTTTTTAAGTCCACTCCTCTCCCACTGCTCCTCTCTTATTCATCAGGTTTTAGTTATTTTTAAATCCAGTCCTCTCCCACTGCTCCTCTCTTATTCAACTGGTTTCGGTGCTTTTTAAATCCACTCCTCTCCCACTGCTCCTCTCTTATTCACCAGGTTTTAGTTATTTCTAAATCCAGTCCTCTCCCACTGCTCCTCTCTTATTCGCCAGGTTTTAGTTATTTCTAAATCCAGTCCTCTCCCACTGCTCCATTCATATTCTCCAGGTTTTAGTTCTTTTTATATCCACTCCTCTCCCCCTGCTCCTCTCCAATTAAGCAGGTGTTGGTGCTTTTTAAGCCCACTTCTCTCCCTTTGACCTCTCTTATTCTCCAGGTTTTAGTTATTTTTAAATCCACTCCTCTTCCACTGCTCCTCTCTTATTCATCAGGTTTTAGTTATTTTTAAATCCAGTCCTCTCCCAATGCTCCTCTCTTATTCACCAGGTTTCGGTGCTTTTTAAATCCACTCCTGTCCTACTGCTCCTCTCTTATTCACCAGGTTTTAGTTATTTCTAAATCCAGTCCTCTCCCACTGCTCCTCTCTTATTCACCAGGTTTTAGTTCTAAATCCAGTCCTCTCCCACTGCTCCACTCATATTCTCCAGGTTTTAGTTCTTTTTATATCCACTTCTCTCCCACTGCTCCTCTCCAATTAAGCAGGTTTTGCTGCTTTTTAAGTCCACTTCTCTCCCTTTTGACCTCTCTTATTCACCAGGTTTTAGTTGTTTTTAAATCCACTCCTCTTCCGCTGCTCTCTCTTGTTCACCAGGTTTTAGTAATGTTTAAATCCACTCCTCTCCCACTGCTCCTCTCTTATTCACCAGATATTGGTGCTTTTTAAATCCACTCCTCTCCCCCTGCTCCTCTCTTATTCACCAGGTTTTAGTACTTTTTAAGACCACTTCTCTCCCTTTTGTCCTCTCTTATTCACCAGGTTTTAGTAATGTTTAAGTCCACTCCTCTCCCACTACTCCTCTCTTATTCATCAGGTTTCGGTGCATCTAAATCGACTCCTCTCCCACTGCTCCTCTCTTATTCATCAGGTTTTGGTGCTTTTTAAATCGACTCCTCTCCCACTGCTCCTCTCTTTTTCACCAGGTTTCGGTGCATTTTAAATCCACTCCTCTCCCACTGCTCCGCTCTTATTCACCATGTTCCGGTGCTTCCAAATCCACTCCTCTCCCACTGCTCCTCTCTTATTCATCAGGTTTTGGTGCTTTTTAAATCCACTACTCTCCCACTGCTCCTCTCTTATTCACCAGGTTTCGGTGCTTCTAAATCCACTCCTCTCCCACTGCTCCTCTCTTATTCACCAGGTTCTAGTTACTTTTAAATCCAGTCCTCTCCCACTGCTCCTCTCTTATTCACCTGTTTTCGGTGCTTTTTAATCCACAACTCTCGCACTGCTCCTCTCTTATTCTCCAGGTTTTAGTTCTTTTTAAATCCGCTCCTCTCCCACTGCTCCTCTCTTATTCAACAGATTTTGGTGCTTTTTAAATCCACTCCTCTCCCGCTGCTCCTCTCTTATTCACCAGGTTTTGGTGCTTTTTAAATCCACTCCTCTCCCACTGCTCCTCTCTTATTCATCAGGTTTTAGTTATATTTAAATCCACTCCTCTCCCACTGCTCCTCTCTTATTCACCTGGTTTCGGTGCTTTTTAAATCTACTCCTGTCCCACTGCTCCTCTCTTATTCACCAGGTTTTAGTTATTTCTAAATCCAGTCCTCTCCCACTGCTCCTCTCTTATTCACCAGGTTTTAGTTATTTCTAAATCCAGTCCTCTCCCACTGCTCCACTCATATTCTCCAAGTTTTAGTTCCTTTTATATCCACTCCTCTCCCCCTGATCCTCTCCAATTAAGCAGGTTTTGGTGCTTTTTAAGTCCACTTCTCTCCCTTTTGACCTCTCTTATTCACCAGGTTTTAGTTGTTTTTAAATCCACTCCTCTTCCGCGGCTCTCTCTTGTTCACCAGGTTTTAGTAATGTTTAAATCCACTCCTCTCCCACTGCTCCTCCCTTATTCACCAGGTATTGGTGCTTTTTATTTCCACTCCTCTCCCCCTGCTCCTCTCTTATTCACCAGGTTTTGTTGCTTTTTAAATCCACTCCTCTCCCACTGCTCCTCTCTTATTCACCAGGTTTCGGTGCTTTTTAAATCCACTCCTCTCCCACTGCTCCTCTCTTATTCACCAGGTTTCGGTGCTTTTTAAATCCACTCCTCTCCCACTGCTCCTCTCTTATTCACCAGGTTTTAGTTATTTCTAAATCCAGTGCTCTCCCACTGCTCCTCTCTTATTCACCAGGTTTTGGTGCTTTTTAAATCCACTCCTCTCCCACTGCTCCTCTCTTATTCACCAGGTTTTAATTATTTCTAAATCCAGTGCTCTCCCACTGCTCCTCTCTTATTCACCAGGTTTCGGTGCTTTTTAAATCCACTCCTCTCCCACTGCTCCTCTCTTATTCACCAGGTTTTAGTTATTTCTAAATCCAGTGCTCTCCCACTGCTCCTCTCTTATTCACCAGGTTTTGGTGCTTTTTAAATCCACTCCTCTCCCACTGCTCCTCTCTTATTCTCCAGGTTTTAGTTCTTTTTATATCCACTTCTCTCCCACTGCTCCTCTCCAATTAAGCAGGTTTTGGTGCTTTTTAAGTCCACTTCTCTCCCTTTTGACCTCTCTTATTCACCAGGTTTTAGTTGTTTTTAAATCCACTCCTCTTCCGCTGCTCTCTCTTGTTCACCAGGTTTTAGTAATGTTTAAATCCACTCCTCTCCCACTGCTCCTCTCTTATTCACCAGATATTGGTGCTTTTTAAATCCACTCCTCTCCCCCTGCTCCTCTCTTATTCACCAGGTTTTGTTGCTTTTTAAATCCACTCCTCTCCCACTGCTCCACTCTTACTCACCGGATTTTGGTGCTTTTTAAATCCACTCCTCTCCCACTGCTCCTCTCTTATTCAGCAGGTTTTGGTACTTTTTAAGACCACTTCTCTCCCTTTTGTCCTCTCTTATTCACCAGGTTTTAGTAATGTTTAAATCCACTCCTCTCCCACTGCTCCTCTCTTATTCATCAGGTTTCGGTGCATCTAAATCCACTCCTCTCCCACTGCTCCTCTCTTTTCCATCAGGTTTTAGTTATTTTTAAATCCAGTGCTCTCCCACTGCTCCTCTCTTATTCACCAGGTTTCGGTGCTTTTTAAATCCACTCCTCTCCCACTGCTCCTCTCTTATTCACCAGGTTTTAGTTATTTCTAAATCCAGTCCTCTCCCACTGCTCCTCTCTTATTCACCAGGTTTTGTTGCTTTTTAAATCCACTCCTCTCCCACTGCTCCTCTCTTATTCATCAGGTTTTAGTCATTTTTAAATCCAGTCCTCTCCCACTGCTCCTCTCTTATTCACCTGGTTTCGGTGCTTTTTAAATCCACTCCAGTCCCACTGCTCCTCTCTTATTCACCAGGTTTTAGTTATTTCTAAATCCAGTCCTCTCCCACTTTTCCTCTCTTATTCACCAGGTTTTAGTTATTTCTAAATCCAGTTCTCTCCCACTGCTCCACTCATATTCTCCAGGTTTTAGTTCTTTTTATATCCACTCCTCTCCCCCTGATACTCTCCAATTAAGCAGGTTTTGGTGCTTTTTAAGTCCACTTCTCTCCCTTTTGACCTCTCTTATTCACCAGGTTTTAGTTGTTTTTAAATCCACTCCTCTTCCGCTGCTCTCTCTTGTTCACCAGGTTTTAGTAATGTTTAAATCCACTCCTCTCCCACTGCTCCTCTCTTATTCACCAGATATTGGTGCTTTTTAAATCCACTCCTCTCCCCCTGCTCCTCTCTTATTCACCAGGTTTTGTTGCTTTTTAAATCCACTCCTCTCCCACTGCTCCACTCTTACTCACCGGATTTTGGTGCTTTTTAAATCGACTCCTCTCCCACTGCTCCTCTCTTATTCAGCAGGTTTTGGTACTTTTTAAGACCACTTCTCTCCCTTTTGTCCTCTCTTATTCATCAGGTTTTAGTAATGTTTAAATCCACTCCTCTCCCACTGCTCCTCTCTTATTCATCAGGTTTCGGTGCATCTAAATCCACTCCTCTCCCACTGCTCCTCTCTTATCCATCAGGTTTCAGTGCTTTTTAAATCCACTCCTCTCCCACTGCTCCTCTCTTATTCACCAGGTTTTAGTTATTTCTAAATCCAGTCCTCTCCCACTGCTCCTCTCTTATTCACCAGATATTGGTGCTTTTTAAATCCACTCCTCTCCCCCTGCACCTCTCTTATTCACCAGGTTCTGTTGCTTCTTAAATCCACTCCTCTCCCACTGCTCCACTCTTACTCACCGGATTTTGGTGCTTTTTAAATCAACTCCTCTCCCACTGCTCCTCTCTTATTCAGCAGGTTTTGGTACTTTTTAATACCACTTCTCTCCCTTTTGTCCTCTCTTATTCACCAGGTTTTAGTAATGTTTAAATCCACTCCTCTACCACTGCTCCTTTCTTATTCATCAGGTTTCGGTGCATCTAAATCCACTCCTCTCCCACTGCTCCTCTCTTTTTCACCAGGTTTCGGTGCATTTTAAATCCACTCCTCTCCCACTGCTCCGCTCTTATTCACCATGTTCCGGTGCTTCCAAATCCACTCCTCTCCCACTGCTCCTCTCTTATTCACCAGGTTTTAGTTCTTTTTAAATCCACTCCTCTCCCACTGCTCCTCTCTTATTCACCAGGTTTCAGTGCTTTTTAAATCCACTTCTCTCCCACTGCTCCTCTCTTATTCACCAGGTTTTAGTTCTTTTAAAATCCACTCCTCTCCCACTGCTCCTCTCTTATTCACCAGGTTTCGGTGCATTTTAAATCCACTCCTCTCCCACTGCTCCGCTCTTATTCACCATGTTCCGGTGCTTCCAAATCCACTCCTCTCCCACTGCTCCTCTTTTATTCACCAGGTTTTGGTGCTTTTTAAATCCACTCCTCTCCCACTGCTCCTCTCTTATTCACCAGGTTTCGGTGCTTCTAAATCCACTACTCTCCCACTGCTCGTCTCTCATTCACCCGGTTTCGGTGCATTTTAAATCCAATCCTCTCCCACTGCTGCTCTCTTATTCACAAGGTTTTGGTGCGTTTTAGATTCACTCCTCTCCCACTGCTCCTCTCTTATTCACCAGGTTTTGGTGCTTTTTGAATCCACTCCTCTCCCGCTGCTCCTCTCTTATTCACCAGGTTTTGGTGCGTTTTAAATCCTCTCCTCTCCCACTGCTCCTCACTTATTCATCAGGTTTTGGTGCTTTTTAAATCCACTCCTCTCCCACTGCTCCTCTCTTATTCACCAGGTTTTAGTTATTTCTAAATCCAGTGCTCTCCCACTGCTCCTCTCTTATTCACCAGGTTTCGGTGCTTTTTAAATCCACTCCTCTCCCACTGCTCCTCTCTTATTCACCAGGTTTTAGTTATTTCTAAATCCAGTCCTCTCCCACTGCTCCTCTCTTATTCACCAGGTTTTGTTGCTTTTTAAATCCACTCCTCTCCCACTGCTCCTCTCTTATTCATCAGGTTTTAGTCATTTTTAAATCCAGTCCTCTCCCACTGCTCCTCTCTTATTCACCTGGTTTCGGTGCTTTTTAAATCCACTCCAGTCCCACTGCTCCTCTCTTATTCATCAGGTTTTAGTTATTTCTAAATCCAGTCCTCTCCCACTTTTCCTCTCTTATTCACCAGGTTTTAGTTATTTCTAAATCCAGTCCTCTCCCACTGCTCCACTCATATTCTCCAGGTTTTAGTTCTTTTTATATCCACTCCTCTCCCCCTGATACTCTCCAATTAAGCAGGTTTTGGTGCTTTTTAAGTCCACTTCTCTCCCTTTTGACCTCTTTTATTCACAAGGTTTTAGTTGTTTTTAAATCCACTCCTCTTCCGCTGCTCTCTCTTGTTCACCAGGTTTTAGTAATGTTTAAATCCACTCCTCTCCCACTGCTCCTCTCTTATTCACCAGATATTGGTGCTTTTTAAATCCACTCCTCTCCCCCTGCTCCTCTCTTATTCACCAGGTTTTGTTGCTTTTTAAATCCACTCCTCTCCCACTGCTCCACTCTTACTCACCGGATTTTGGTGCTTTTTAAATCCACTCCTCTCCCACTGCTCCTCTCTTATTCAGCAGGTTTTGGTACTTTTTAAGACCACTTCTCTCCCTTTTGTCCTCTCTTATTCACCAGGTTTTAGTAATGTTTAAATCCACTCCTCTCCCACTGCTCCTCTCTTATTCATCAGGTTTCGGTGCATCTAAATCCACTCCTCTCCCACTGCTCCTCTCTTATCCATCAGGTTTTAGTTATTTTTAAATCCAGTGCTCTCCCACTGCTCCTCTCTTATTCACCAGGTTTCGGTGCTTTTTAAATCCACTCCTCCCCCACTGCTCCTCTCTTATTCACCAGGTTTTAGTTATTTCTAAATCCAGTCCTCTCCCCCTGCTCCTCTCTTACTCACCAGGTTTTGTTGCTTTTTAAATCCACTCCTCTACCACTGCTCCTCTCTTATTCACCAGGTTTTGTTGCTTTGTAAATCCACTCCTCTCCCACTGCTCCTCTCTTATTCACCAGGTTTTAGTTATTTCTAAATCCAGTCCTCTCCCACTGCTCCACTCATTTTCTCCAGGTTTTAGTTATTTTTATATCCACTCCTCTCCCCCTGATCCTCTCCAATTAAGCAGGTTTTGGTGCTTTTTAAGTCCACTTCTCTCCCTTTTGACCTCTCTTATTCACCAGGTTTTAGTTGTTTTTAAATCCACTCCTCTTCCGCTGCTCTCTCTTGTTCACCAGGTTTTAGTAATGTTTAAATCCACTCCTCTCCCACTGCTCCTCTCTTATTCACCAGATATTGGTGCTTTTTAAATCCACTCCTCTCCCCCTGCTCCTCTCTTATTCACCAGGTTTTGTTGCTTTTTAAATCCACTCCTCTACCACTGCTCCTCTCTTATTCATCAGGTTTCGGTGCATCTAAATCCACTCCTCTCCCACTGCTCCTCTCTTATCCATCAGGTTTTAGTTATTTTTAAATCCAGTGCTCTCCCATTGCTCCTCTCTTATTCACCAGGTTTCGGTGCTTTTTAAATCCACTCCTCTCCCACTGCTCCTCTCTTATTCACCAGGTTTTAGTTATTTCTAAATCCAGTCCTCTCCCACTGCTCCTCTCTTATTCACCTGGTTTTGGTGCTTTTTAAATCCACTCCAGTCCCACTGCTCCTCTCTTATTCACCAGGTTTTAGTTATTTCTAAATCCAGTCCTCTCCCACTGCTCCACTCATATTCTCCAGGTTTTAGTTATTTTTATATCCACTCCTCTCCCCCTGATCCTCTCCAATTAAGCAGGTTTTGGTGCTTTTTAAGTCCACTTCTCTCCCTTTTGACCTCTCTTATTCACCAGGTTTTAGTTGTTTTTAAATCCACTCCTCTTCCGCTGCTCTCTCTTGTTCACCAGGTTTTAGTAATGTTTAAATCCACTCCTCTCCCACTGCTCCTCTCTTATTCACCAGATATTGGTGCTTTTTAAATCCACTCCTCTCCCCCTGCTCCTCTCTTATTCACCAGTGTCTGTTGCTTTTTAAATCCACTCCTCTCCCACTGCTCCACTCTTACTCACCGGATTTTGGTGCTTTTTAAATCAACTCCTCTCCCACTGCTCCTCTCTTATTCAGCAGGCTTTGGTACTTTTTAAGACCACTTCTCTCCCTTTTGTCCTCTCTTATTCACCAGGTTTTAGTAATGTTTAAATCCACTCCTCTCCCACTGCTCCTTTCTTATTCATCAGGTTTCGGTGCATCTAAATCCACTCCTCTCCCACTGCTCCTCTCTTATTCATCAGGTTTTGTTGCTTTTTAAATCGCCTCCTCTCCCACTGCTCCTCTCGTTTTCACCAGGTTTCGGTGCATTTTAAATCCACTCCTCTCCCACTGCTCCGCTCTTATTCACCATGTTCCGGTGCTTCCAAATCCACTCCTCTCCCACTGCTCCTCTCTTATTCACCAGGTTTTGTTGCTTTTTAAATCCACTCCTCTCCCACTGCTCCTCTCTTATTCACCAGGTTTTAGTTCTTTTTAAATCCACTCCTCTCCCACTGCTCCTCTCTTATTCACCAGGTTTCAGTGCTTTTTAAATCCACTTCTCTCCCACTGCTCCTCTTTATTCACCAGGTTTTAGTTCTTTTAAAATCCACTCCTCTCCCACTGCTCCTCTCTTATTCACCAGGTTTCGGTGCATTTTAAATCCACTCCTCTCCCACTGCTCCGCTCTTATTCACCATGTTTTTGTTATTTCTAAATCCAGTCCTCTCCCACTGCTCCTCTCTTATTCACCAGGTTTTAGTTATTTCTAAATCCACTCCTCTCCCGCTGCTCCTCTTTTATTCACCAGGCTTTGATGCTTTTTAAATCCACTCCTCTCCCACTGCTCCTCTCTTATTCACCAGGTTTTGTTGCTGTTTAAATCCACTCCTCTCCCACTGCTCCTCTCTTATTCACCAGGTTTTGTTGCTGTTTAAATCCACTCCTCTCACACTGCTCCTCTCTTATTCACCAGGTTTTGTTGCTGTTTAAATCCACTCCTCTCCCACTGCTCCTCTCTTATTCACCAGGTTTTGGTTCTTTTTAAATCCACTCCTCTCCCTCTGCTCCTCTCTTATTCACCAGGTTTTGGTTCTTTTTAAATCCACTTCTGTCCCACTGCTCCTCTCTTATTCATCAGGTTTTGGTGCTTTTTAAATCGACTCCTCTCCCACTGCTCCTCTCTTTTTCACCAGGTTTCGGTGCATTTTAAATCCACTCCTCTCCCACTGCTCCGCTCTTATTCACCATGTTCCGGTGCTTCCAAATCCACTCCTCTCCCACTGCTCCTCTCTTATTCATCAGGTTTTGGTGCTTTTTAAATCCACTCCTCTCCCACTGCTCCTCTCTTATACATCAGGTTTTAGTTATTTTTAAATCCAGTGCTCTCCCACTGCTCCTCTCTTATTCACCAGGTTTCGGTGCATTTTAAATCCACTCCTCTCCCACTGCTCCTCTCTTATTCACCAAGTTTTAGTTAATTTTAAATCCAGTCCTCTCCCACTGCTCCTCCCTTATTCACCATGTTTCGGTGCTTTTTAATTCACAACTCTCGCACTGCTCCTCTCTTATTCTCCAGGTTTTAGTTCTTTTTAAATCCACTCCTCTCCCGCTGCTCCTCTCTTATTCACCATGTTTTGGTGCTTTTTAAATCCACTCCTCTCCTTCTGCTCCTCTCTTATTCATCAGGTTTTAGTTATTTTTAAATCCATTCCTCTCCCACTGCTCCTCTCTTATTCCCCTGGTTTCGGTGCTTTTTAAATCCACTCCTGTCCCACTGCTCCTCTCTTATTCACCAGGTTTTAGTTATTTCTAAATCCAGTCCTCTCCCACTGCTCCTCTCTTATTCACCAGGTTTTAATTATTTCTAAATCCAGTCCTTTCCCACTGCTCCACTCATATTCTCCAGGTTTTAGTTCTTTTTATATCCACTCCTCTCCCACTGCTCCTCTCCAATTAAGCAGGTTTTGGTGCTTTTTAAGTCCACTTCTCTCCCTTTTGACCTCTCTTGTTCACCAGGTTTTAGTAATGTTTAAATCCACTCCTCTCCCTCTGCTCCTCTCTTATTCACCAGATATTGGTGCTTTTTAAATCCACTCCTCTCCCCCTGCTCCTCTCTTATTCACCAGGTTTTGTTGCTTTTTAAATCCACTCCTCTCACACTGCTCCACTCTTACTCACCGGATTTTGGTGGTTTTTGAATCCACTCCTCTCCCACTGCTCCTCTCTTTTTCAGCAGGTTTTGGTACTTTTTAAGACCACTTCTCTCCCTTTTGTCCTCTCTTATTCACCAGGTTTTAGTAATGTTTAAATCCACTCCTCTCCCACTGCTCCTCTCTTATTCATCAGGTTTCGGTGCATCTAAATCCACTCCTCTCCCACTGCTCCTCTCTTATTCATCAGGTTTTGGTGCTTTTTAAATCGACTCCTCTCCCACTGCGCTTCTCTTCTTCACCAGGTTTCGGTGCATTTTATATCCACTCCTCTCCCACAGCTCCGCTCTTATTCACCATGTTCCGGTGCTTCCAAATCCGCTCCTCTCCCACTGCTCCTCTCTTATTCACCAGGTTTCGGTGCTTTTTAAATCCACTCCTCTCCCACTGCTCCTCTCTTATTCACGAAGTTTTAGTTCATTTTAAATCCAGTCCTCTCCCACTGCTCCTCTCTTATTCACCAGGTTTCGGTGCTTTTTAATCCACAACTCTCGCACTGCTCCTCTCTTATTCTCCAGGTTTTAGTTCTTTTTAAATCCGCTCCTCTCCCACTGCTCCTCTCTTATTCAACAGTTTTTGGTGCATTTTAAATCCACTCCTCTCCCGCTGCTCCTCTCTTATTCACCAGGTTTTGGTGCTTTTTAAATCCACTCCTCTCCCGCTGCTCCTCTCTTATTCACCAGGTTTTGGTGCTTTTTAAATCCACTCCTCTCCCACTGCTCCTCTCTTATTCATCAGGTTTTAGTTATTTTTAAATCCAGTCCTCTCCCACTGCTCCTCTCTTATTCACCTGGTTTCGGTGCTTTTTAAATCCACTCCAGTCCCACTGCTCCTCTCTTATTCACCAGATTTTAGTTATTTCTAAATCCAGTCCTCTCCCACTGCTCCACTCATATTCTCCAGGTTTTAGTTCTTTTTATATCCACTCCTCTCCCCCTGATACTCTCCAATTAAGCAGGTTTTGGTGCTTTTTAAGTCCACTTCTCTCCCTTTTGACCTCTCTTATTCACCAGGTTTTAGTTGTTTTTAAATCCACTCCTCTTCCGCTGCTCTCTCTTGTTCACCAGGTTTTATTAATGTTTAAATCCACTCCTCTCCCACTGCTCCTCTCTTATTCATCAGATATTGGTGCTTTTTAAATCCACTCCTCTCCCCCTGCTCCTCTCTTATTCACCAGGTTTTGTTGCTTTTTAAATCCACTCCTCTCCCACTGCTCCACTCTTACTCACCGGATTTTGGTGCTTTTTAAATCCACTCCTCTCCCACTGCTCCTCTCTTTTTCAGCAGGTTTTGGTACTTTTTAAGACCACTTCTCTCCCTTTTGTCCTCTCTTATTCACCAGGTTTTAGTAATGTTTAAATCCACTCCTCTCCCACTGCTCCTCTCTTATTCATCAGGTTTCGGTGCATCTAAATCCACTCCTCTCCCACTGCTCCTCTCTTATTCATCAGGTTTTGGTGCTTTTTAAATCGACTCCTCTCCCACTGCGCTTCTCTTCTTCACCAGGTTTCGGTGCATTTTATATCCACTCCTCTCCCACAGCTCCGCTCTTATTCACCATGTTCCGGTGCTTCCAAATCCGCTCCTCTCCCACTGCTCCTCTCTTATTCACCAGGTTTCGGTGCTTTTTAAATCCACTCCTCTCCCACTGCTCCTCTCTTATTCACGAAGTTTTAGTTCATTTTAAATCCAGTCCTCTCCCACTGCTCCTCTCTTATTCACCAGGTTTCGGTGCTTTTTAATCCACAACTCTCGCACTGCTCCTCTCTTATTCTCCAGGTTTTAGTTCTTTTTAAATCCGCTCCTCTCCCACTGCTCCTCTCTTATTCAACAGTTTTTGGTGCATTTTAAATCCACTCCTCTCCCGCTGCTCCTCTCTTATTCACCAGGTTTTGGTGCTTTTTAAATCCACTCCTCTCCCGCTGCTCCTCTCTTATTCACCAGGTTTTGGTGCTTTTTAAATCCACTCCTCTCCCACTGCTCCTCTCTTATTCATCAGGTTTTAGTTATTTTTAAATCCAGTCCTCTCCCACTGCTCCTCTCTTATTCACCTGGTTTCGGTGCTTTTTAAATCCACTCCAGTCCCACTGCTCCTCTCTTATTCACCAGATTTTAGTTATTTCTAAATCCAGTCCTCTCCCACTGCTCCACTCATATTCTCCAGGTTTTAGTTCTTTTTATATCCACTCCTCTCCCCCTGATACTCTCCAATTAAGCAGGTTTTGGTGCTTTTTAAGTCCACTTCTCTCCCTTTTGACCTCTCTTATTCACCAGGTTTTAGTTGTTTTTAAATCCACTCCTCTTCCGCTGCTCTCTCTTGTTCACCAGGTTTTATTAATGTTTAAATCCACTCCTCTCCCACTGCTCCTCTCTTATTCATCAGATATTGGTGCTTTTTAAATCCACTCCTCTCCCCCTGCTCCTCTCTTATTCACCAGGTTTTGTTGCTTTTTAAATCCACTCCTCTCCCACTGCTCCACTCTTACTCACCGGATTTTGGTGCTTTTTAAATCCACTCCTCTCCCACTGCTCCTCTCTTTTTCAGCAGGTTTTGGTACTTTTTAAGACCACTTCTCTCCCTTTTGTCCTCTCTTATTCACCAGGTTTTAGTAATGTTTAAATCCACTCCTCTCCCACTGCTCCTCTCTTAATCATCAGGTTTCGGTGATTCTAAATCCACTCCTCTCCCACTGCTCCTCTCTTATTCATCAGGTTTTGGTGCTTTTTAAATCGACTCCTCTCCCACTGCTCCTCTCTTTTTCACCAGGTTTCGGTGCATTTTAAATCCACTCCTCTCCCACTGCTCCGCTCTTATTCACCATGTTCCGGTGCTTCCAAATCCACTCCTCTCCCACTGCTCCTCTCTTATTCACCAGGTTTTGTTGCTTTTTAAATCCACTCCTCTCCCACTGCTCCTCTCTTATTCACCAGGTTTTAGTTCTTTTTAAATCCACTCCTCTCCCACTGCTCCTCTCTTATTCACCAGGTTTCGGTGTCTTTTTAAATCCACTCCGCTCCCCTGCTCCTCTCTTATTCATCAGATGTTGGTGTCTTTTTAAATCCAGTCCTCTCCCCTGCTCCTCTCTGATTCACCAGGTTTTCTTGCTTTTTAAATCCACTCCTCTCCCACTGCTCCTCTCTTATTCACCAGGTTTTAGTTCTTTTTAAATCCACTCCTCTCCCACTACTCCTCTCTTATTCACCAGGTTTCAGTGCTTTTTAAATCCACTCCTCTCCCACTGCTCCTCTCTTATTCACCAGGTTTTAGTTCTTTTTAAATCCACTCCTCACCCACTGCTCCTCTCTTATTCACCAGGTTTTAATTCTTTTTAAATCCACTCCTCTCCCACTGCTCCTCTCTTATTCACCAGGTTTTGGTGCTTTTTAAATCCACTCCTCTCCCACTGCTCCTCTCTTATTCACCAGATTTTAGTTCTTTTTATATCCACTCCTATCCCACTGCCCGTCTCTTATTCACCATGTTTCGGTGCTTTTAAGATCCACTCCTCTCCCGCTGCTCCTCTCTTATTCACCAGGTTTCGGTGCTTTTTATATCCACTCCTCTCCCGCTGCTCCTCTCTTATTCACCATGTTTTGGTGCTTTTTAAATCCATTCCGCTCCCACTGCTCCTCTCTTATTTGCCTGGTTTCGGTACTTTTTAGTTTCACTCCTCTCCCACCGCTCCTCTCTTATGCACCAGATGTTGGTGCTTTTTAAATCCACTCCTCTCCCACTGCTCCACTCTTGTTCACCATATTTTAGTTATATTTAAATCCACTCCTCTCCCACTGCTCCTCGTAGGTCGTGCCTCACAAACCTTATTGAGTTTTTCGAGAATGTGACTAAACAGGTGGATGCGGGTAAAGCTGTGGATGTGGTGTATATGGATTTCAGTAAGGCGTTTGATAAGGTTCCCCACGGTAGGCTATTGCAGAAAATACGGAAGTAAGGGTTTGACGGTGATTTTGACCTTTGGATCAGAAATTGGCTAGCTGAAAGAAGACAGAGGGTGGTGGTTGATGGCAAATGTTCATCCTGGAGGTTAGTTACCAGTGGTGTACCGCAAGGCTCTGTTTTGGGGCCACTGCTGTTTGTCATTTTTATTAATGACCTGGATGAGGGTGTAGAAGGGTGAGTTAGTAAATTTGTGGATGACACGAAGGTCGGTGGAGTTGTGGATAGTGCCGAAGGATGTTGTAGGGTACAGAGGGTCATAGATAGGCTGCAGAGCTGGTCTGAGAGATGGCAAATGAAGTTTAATGCGGAAAAGTGTGAGGTGATTCACTTTGGAAGGACTAACAGGAATGCAGAGTACTGGGCTAATGGGAAGATTCTTGGTAGTGTAAATGAGCAGAGAGATCTTGGTGTCCAGGTACATAAATCCCTGAAAGTTGCTACCCAGGTTAATAGGGCTGTTCAGCAGGCATATGGTGTGTTAGCTTTTATTAGTAGGGGGTTCGAGTTTTGGAGCCACGAGGTCATGCTGCAGCTGTACAAAAATCTGGTGAGGCCGCACCTGGAGTATTGCGTGCAGCTCTGGTCACCGCATTGTCGGAAGGATGTGGAAGCTTTGGAAAGGGTGCAGAGTAGATTTACTAGGATGTTGCCTGGTATGGAGGGAAGGTCTTACGAGGGAAGGCTGAGGGACTTGAGGTTGTTTTCGTTGGAGAGAAGGAGGAGGAGAGGTGACTGAATAGAGAAATATAAGATAATCAGAGGGTTAGATAGGGTGGATAGTGAGAGTCTTTTCCCTCAGATGGTGATGGCAAACACGAGGGGACATAGCTTTAATTTGCGGGCTGATAGATATAGGACAGATGTTAGAGGTAGTTTCCTTTCTCAGAGAGTAGTAGGGGCGTGGAACGCCCTGCCTACAACAGTAGCTGACTCGCCAACTTTAAGGGCATTTAAGTTATCATTGGATAGACATATGGATGAAAATGGAATAGTGTAGGTCAGATGGTTTCACAGGTCGGCGCAACATCGAGGGCCGAAGGGCCTGTACTGCGCTGTAATGTTCTAATTCTAATTCCTCTCTTATTCACCAGGATTTAGTGCTTTTTAATTCCACTCCTCTCCCTCTGCTCCTCTCTTATTCACCTGGATTCTGTAGATATCCTTTAAGTTCAAATGAATTCTCCTTTGATTGCTTGAGATAAGTCCTCATATAAATTTAATTTTGCGAATTCCTATTTCTTTTGCCCGGAGTTGTTGGTATTGCGTGGAGTTTTACATTAATGACAGAAATTCTGCAACTATCTCTCCTTCTCAAGCTCTTTGTTTCAGAAGTTAACAAATAACGAAAGTTTTTGAGAAGGCAAATCCTTTAACCCAAATTGTGACAATGCTGTGAAATTTGATGCCTGCAGATAAGTTCTGTAATTCATAAAGCTGCTGGATCTCTTGCTGTGGTTTCAGTTCTCATGTGACCCTGGAAACTATTGGCTCCTGTTTTTAAAAAAATTTGCACCAACAATCCATTGTCGCTCTGCCCCAAAACCCAATGTGTTAATTTGTCCAATTTTATTTGTCAGTTTAGAAATTGAAAGTCTAATAATATTCAATATATAAATTTTACTCTCAGCAGTGCAAAAGTTGTATGGTAAATTAAATACAAACAACAGTTGCTGCGGGATTCATTTCTTAGCTTGTCCCCAAAGTGGGTGGAGCAAAACATTCTCAGATGTGTCGCTTTATGTAACTTCTTAAAAAAAAATCTTGATTGAAAAACTTCTTCTGGCCTACCTTATCTTGAATGAACTTTATAACTTCCTTGTGTTTCTCCTCGAAGACTCCTTTATTATCTTTAACAACAAGAATTCATTTATTCTCTTTATATATTTTCTTATAAGTGCCTTTGATCACTGGTGGGTTCATTAATTTCTCCACATTCGCCAAAAGGCTTTTCCCTCCCAAGATGCATGTTGGCCAGTCTCACAAACTCGAGATTCTTCTTTTCTATTTCAAAGCGTTTGCAATGTGCCATGTCTCATCTGGGGTGTCAGAATGTAAGATTCAATAAGCCAGAGGTGGTTTATATCCCCTTCTAAGGTGGGAAAAGTCTTTGCAGTACCAAGCTTGTTGTGAATCGACTTTATTGAGATAAATGTAAAGACAAGTTAGTTCAGTTTTCATATAAACCATAGTCACAAGCTCAGGCAGTAATTAACAGCCTAACACGGATAATGCATATGAACATTCGAACATACGAATTAGGAGCAGGATCAGGCCACTCGGCCCTTCCAGACTACTCCGCCATTCTGTATGTTCATGGCTGAAGTGATTACTCCTCATTTCCACCTACCCCTGATAACCTTCCAACCCCTTGCTTATCAAGAATCCATCTACCTCTGACTTCAAAATATCCAGAGACTCTGCTTCCACCATTTGTTGAGGAATAGAATTCCAAAGTATCACAACCCTCCGAGAGAAAATAATTCTCCTGATCTCTGTCTTAAATGGACGACCCCTTATTTTTAAACAGTGACCCCTAGTTCTAGCAACAGTATCAGAGACTGGATGGCAGAGTACAAAACTCTTTCTCTTGCAGTTTTTCTATTCAACTTATTGATCAATCTCTTTCTCTTGTCTCATTGTTGTGTGACAAATCTGTTGTCGTACAATATCAAAAACTGGACTTCTTCAACCTGGCAGCTTTCCAGTTAACCTTCCCCTCTCCCAATCAGTGATTAGTCTTGTATTGAAGGATGCCTTTCTGAACCAACCAAGAATATTTTTTGATGCAAATTTGTGCAATTCGTATCCCTTTGTTTTGACTGCTTTATCTCAATACTTTTACATTTCGAGGTTCCTTATCTCATTTCGGGACAAATCTACACAGAAGCTGTTTTCACTGTCTGCTCTCAAAGTCTCACCATTTGCTGCAAGTAAACATTTTAAAACTTGACATAATCTCCCATAATGGCCCTACTTTGACATCTTGTCCAGACTGTGCCCTATTTCCTAAGTTTCCCCACTTTACCATGCTGCAAAGAAGGGTTCTAATGAAGCTAAATGTTAGTTCATAATAGCTAGATTATAACAATTAGTAATCTGGTTAGTAGCATTTAGTCACCTAATAATCTTATGCAGATGGGTGATTGAGCTTTTTCAGTGCCTGATGGGCTGAGGCAGGGACAGAGGCTGGAGATGTTTTGGAGGTGGAAGGAGGTGTCATTTCTGATGGAGGCAACATCAGGTCAGAAGCTCAGATCAGGGATGAATAGGGAGCATATTTTACACAACATCACATTTAGTCTGATACAACAGCTAGGAATGGTGATGGAATCAATGACAAGGGTCTGGAGTTTGTGGTGGAACCAAAGGTGGAGGTTCCGCTCTGCACTATGTTTAATTGGAGGAAATTGCAGCTCATGGGAAACAGACATTTACTGTCTGATAACACAGAGTCAGTGGAAGGTCGAGAGAGATGACGGAGAGCTGGAACTGATGTTGTCAGCGCACATGTGGAAGCTCACCAGATATCTGTAGATTATGTCATCAGTGGGCAGTGTGTAGATGAGGAAGAGGAGGGAGCAAGAATGAAAAGATCCGGGACTCCAGAGGTAATAGTGCTGGTGTGGGAAGAGTGGCCATTGCTGGAGGTGCTTTGGTTACAATCAGATCAGTAATATTGGGACCAGGTAGGGGCAGTCCCACTGAAACATACCAATGTCAGAGGTATGGGGAGATCACAGATGTGTTTGTTGCAGGTTTGGAGGAGTGACTGGAGATGAGGAATGGTGAGGACATGGAAGAATTTTAACCCAATGATAAGAATTATGAACTGCAGTACTTCGAGGACTGGGATCTAATGCAGGCCAGTTAGGCTGAAGGTGTTGGGTGAGATGGTTTGGCGAGGGTTGGACATGGAAACAGGGATTTGGAGCAGTTGATAGTGAGGGAAGGTGGTATTTGGGTATCTGGTTCGCAGTAAACTGGAGGAGAGGAGTCAGGAGTCGGTACAGTTCTAATATTACTGGAGCTATTAACCACTATAGAATAAACAGGGAAATATCTGCAGTGAAATAGCGGAGAGAGGATTCTCTTTATTCTTTCATGTGATGTGAGCTCCACTGGCAAGGTCAGCAGTTGTTGCCCTTGACAACTTGCTGGGCCATTTCAGAGAGCAGTTAAGAGTCGGCCACATTGCTCTTGGTCTGTAGCAACATGTAGGCCAGACCAGGTAAGGATGACAAATTTCCTTCCCTGAAAGGCTTTAGCGAACCAAATGGGTTTCTGCAAAAATCTCTGATAGTCTCATGGCACCATTACAGAGAGTAGCTTTCAATTGCAGACTTTGTTCATGAATTGTATTTGAATTGCAGCAGCTGCCATGGTGGGATTTGAATTCTTGTCCCTAGGAAATTAGGTTGGACCTCAGGATCACTAACCCAGTGATGTTATCACTCCGTGACGGCCTCCCAGTGGTCGTGTACAGTGTCTGTCCGCCTAATATCACCCGCGGTATTTTCTAGGCTGAAACCCTGAACGTGATCCCAAATAAAAGAGTCAAAGTTCACATTTAGCTGGGAAAAGGCAGGAACAGAGTCCAACGGGAAGTTTATGTCCCTTGATTCAGTGTACATTGCTGTCAGATCAGTTACATTCACAATGGAAAAGCCGAGAGTGAACAAGGTCAATATAATAATATGGAAAATGTAAATGATGCCACTCATAATTGTAACATCCGTCCAGTATGAGTACAGATTTCAGGTTTATTCCTGAAAGAGGACTTACTGAGAAAATATCATCGACATTGAAATTATTGTGTTTTGTCCACCACATTATTTACAGGAGTCAAAGCTGCTGATGTGTTTGTTCAGGTGAGTGTAACTAATCGCAATGATCAGGGATGTAACTGTGTCAGTGGAGACTTATCCCCTGTATAAATCAGGATCCACTGGAATGGATCAGCTCAGAGTGTCTGCTGGAACTGTGGGTTCCAGGCTAACAGAAGTCTCTGCTTCTCACAGAAATGGCATATACATTAATCTATCAGATAGAAGACATTTATTATCCTGTACTTGCAGCAATTGGAGTTCCTGGTAAGCCAGTATCTCAGCTCGTAATGGTGTAAATCTATATTAACTGTGCTGTTGTACTTGGTATTATTTCTCACTGTGTGTGCTACACAACCTTCTGCTCTTGTCCAGCAGTTTATTGATGGAATCTCCTCATTGGTCTACTCTTTCAGTCTTGCAGGAGTTGTATTCAATTGTATTGGTTTAAGTAACCCTGGCATTGTTGCTGGATTATTCCGTGTATTGAATGTATTTCAATCAGATGTCTTGGTTAGGGTCAAGAATCAGACCATCAGGAGATTGTCATAGTTTCATGATATGTATTTTTATGATTGTTTTTTCGCCGATTGATAATGAGAGATCTCACAGTCTCTGTGTTACAAGGGGACAGCACAATGCCCTCCATCCCCAATAATATGATGCAATTTAACTGGGATTTCAATGTATTTATTGGTTCTCACTGTTATAAAATATTATTTCATTCTGTGTGTGTCTGATGTTGCTTCAGAGGTCTGGTTACTGAACTGAGTTTGCTGCTGATTCTTTCACATCTCCTTCTCTGCTTCACTGCGGACCCTTCACTGTCACTGGACTACATTGTAAAACTGAAAGTATTGATGTGATGTTTTATTGGTTTACACTCAATCAGTTGGAATCAAGAGTCTTTCTATTTATCTGTAGATTATCAGATGCAGCGCTGATGTTGGTGTTTTATTAATTAAACAATCCGACATTTCAATGGTTTACTTTATAATTCCAGGAGAAGGAATTACAATCATTGTGAGGTTTGTCTGGAAGAAGCTTTCGATTCTGTTTATTCCATGCATTGTAGATGAAGTGAAGAATCGAGGTGAACAGGTGGAAACGTGGGTGTTCTGTAGACATATTAAATTATTCACAGAGGTTTCACCATTGAACAAACTGACTCTGAGAATAGAATCATTGAGCACTGGGCTGGTGAACAGAACACAGGCACAGAATGTTAGGAATAAATCATATGTGAAAAGCGGCTTTAAGGAACAGTTTCCAGGTTGTGAGCACATCGGAGAGATAGGGAGGGCGACTGAGAGAAGGAAGGAGAAAAGGAGCAGGGAGAACGAAACCGATGGAAAAAGATAAGCAGAAGGAAAGAGAAAGAGAAAGAAGCAGCGGTGTGAATGATTCACTCTCATAAAGAGCTGAAATATCCAGAACAATGAGTGAGAGAAACTGTGAGTTGAAGTTGTCTGATGTCGGATTGTGTTAATTTTACTGTTGGATTTGATGATCTGTGTTTATTTTTGTCAGTTTCCCATTTTACTTTGTAAAAATTTCCTATTCCCTACTTGCTGACTGAATAATGATCATATAATCTCAGTGACAGCTGAATTCAAAAATATATTCAGAATTCAGAAATATATGTAATTTTATATTTAATTCCCTGTACAAACTAAATATATTGACAATATTGTAAAACCAATGAACTGTTCTCCAACACCAATAACCACAGGTATAATTGCTAGAATGTATTAATTGAGTTGTATTACTGGGATCTATAGGTTATATTTGCTCGAACACTCTGCTGCAGTCTCTCCCTGTGAATCGCAGCCTCTCCTCTCACTGTATTGAATTCTTTGTCTCCTCATCCATTGCTTCAGTTTATACACTTTCCCAAACCATCTGATCCTGTCTCCCCTCCAGCTCCAACATGTCCTTTTCCTTCTCTCCGTCCCAATCAGACTCACTGTCTCCATCTCCAGCTGCCTCTTCCAAATAAATCCCAACCCTTAAACTAACCGCGGCAGCTCTCAACCTTTTCCGAATTTGTACCAGCCCCTGTCAGCTCTCTGAACGCACAGCAAAAAACCATCTGCACCTTCTACTGGCCCCAAATCTTCCCATTCCTGAGCCAAATCCCAATTTGATGCATTGGGATCAAAGTCTGTAAAATCCCATCTCCATTCCCCATCGGTACTGCATCCATACTCAGCCCTTTCAGTAGATCCGGTGTTGACTTTATTCACTTTCGGTATCAATTTCCCAATTCATTATTAATAATTGTGTTTCAAACATTTCACTGTGACAAAGCACTGCCCGGGTCAATGAATCAGTTTCCCCTTTTCGATGCAGCAACAAAGCTGGAAATTTCAGCCCAGATCCTGTCAAACTGCTGCTTTGTCTCCAGGTCTGATCAGTAATTTCCCTCTGTTCCAGTTAACTTGGTGGCGATTGTGATCCTGTCCCGAGGAAAGTGCGGTCTCTCCAAATGTATCACTGTCTACCTGGTGGGAATGGCAGGGTCTGATCTCCTGGTCATTAACACTGGTCCCATATTGTACCGGATTGTTTTACTTTATTTCCCACATTCATTCCCGAGAATTACCCCTGTCTGTTCTCTTACTATCGTTCTGCTTTCTGCATCCACAGTTATTTCTATCTGGCTCACAGTCATTTTCACCTTTGATCGATTTGTGACCATTTGTTGCGAGAAGCTGAAAACAAAATAGTACACCGAGAAAACAGCGGCTGTGGTTGTAGGAACAGTGAGTGTGCTGGGCTGTTTAGAGTCTCTCCCCTGGCACTTTACATGTGAACAACTTTACATTATTGATAATGTTCCCATGGGTTGTGTACATAAACCGAGCTACTTAACTTCTCCTGTTTGGGGCGCTATTGAATTGTTTAATTACCTTTTAACCCCTGGTGTCCCGGTCTTTCTGATTTCGCTGTTCAATGTTCTGACTGACAGACGGATTTTATTCTCCAGTAAAGTCCGCAGGGGATTCCGGCGCCACAGCAATGGAGAGAATCACAAAGACCCAGAGATGGAGAATCAGAGAAAATTAATTATTTTAGTCTTCAGTATATCCAGCAGTTTTATATTGTTATGGATGACCTGGGTTGTGTTTATCATTTACAGGCTAATTGCAGATATTCAGGATTATTCCTCCTTCACTGACCCTCACTGTATCACACAAAAAACATCTAATATTCTGCAGGTTCTCAGTTCCTGCACAAACACATGTATTTACCCTATGACCCAGACTGAAGAAGGGGATGAAATACCTTCTCAATCTCACTGTTAAATTAGTGAAATCATAGAAAGAGATAAACACTGGAACTAAATCCCATTTCATATTCCATTCACTACACTCCCCACAGGACAGAGAGTACATTTTATATTCACAGCACTGAGCCCTGAAATGATTTTAAATCTGATTCTTAGATTATATTTTATTCAGAATCTATACTATTGAGTTGGGACTTGCTCTGTCCCCCTCTCACCATCTCCATCTGCTGGTGTCCCTGTTTCACTACAGTTCCTGTCCCCCTCTCACCATCTCCATCTGCTGGTGTCTCAGTCTCACTGCAGTTACTGTCCCCTTCTCACCATCTCCATCTGCTGGTGTCCCTGTCTCACTGCAGTTACTGTCTCCCTCTCACCATCTCCATCTGCTGGTGTCCCTATCTCACTGCAGTTACTGTCCCCCCGCTCACCATCTCCATCTGCTGGTGTCCCTTTCTCACTGCAGTTACTGCCCCCTCTCACCATCTCCATCTGCTGGTGTCCCAGTCTCACTGCAGTTATTGCCCCCCCCTGTCACAATCTCAACCTGCTGCTGTCCCTGTCTCACTGCAGTTACTTCCCCCCCTCTCACCATCTCCATCTGCTGGTGTCCCTGTCTCACTGCAGTTATTGCCCCCTCTCACCATCTCCATCTTCTGGTGTCCCTGTCTCACTGCAGTTACTGTCCCCCGCTCACAATCTCCATCTGCTGGTGTCCCTGTCTCACTGCAGTTACTGCCCCCCCCCCCCCCCGTCACCATCTCCATCTGCTGGTGTCCCTGTCTCACTGCAGTTACTTCCCCCCCTCTCACCATCTCCATCTGCTGGTCTCCCTGTCTCACTGAAGTTACTGCCCCCCTCACCATCTCCATCTGCTGGTATCACGGTCTCACTGCATTTACTGCCCACCCCCTCACCATCTCCATCTGCTGGTTTCCCTGTCTCACTGCAGTACTGTCCCCCTCTCACCATCTCCATCTGCTGGTGTCCCTGTCTCACTGCAGTTGGAATCCCATCTGCCACTTGCTCGTTCCAGACCTCTCTGTGAGGTTTGGGTGAAGCTGTGAAGAGAATTGATCAGTTTGGCTGGGGCCTGTTGTTGCCCAGATTTAGTGTAGAGCCCGTGAGTGGGGCCAGCATTGTTCTTGTATCAAACTGCAGTAATGTTCCTCTCTGATAGGGTGAGGAGAAGGTGGGGGTGGGGAGGGGGGAGGGCAGGGGCAGTTGGGGTTTAAGAGACACAGGATCTGGAGCTCTCCAGGGTGTAGTTACTGCCCAGCTCCCAAACCATGGAGTCAATCCTCTCAGTCACACCATTCCACAAGGTCTGATTTGCATAAATCATTCCGGGGGCCGTAGTTTTGAAAAATGAAAAGTTACCTGAAGGAATTTAAAGAGGGAGTTTTGCCCTTTCTGGGGTGTAAGGGTAAATCTGGCTATTATCACATTGCTACTTGTGGGATCTTGATATGCATCAAATGCCCTGCAGCATTTCCTACATGACAAGAATGAGGACACTTTATAATTAAGCTTCCTGCGTGTCTTACTGTGGATTTCTCTGAGTTTTCTCTCCATATTCCTCTGCTTTTCTCTCCCCCACACTCACTCTATTTTAACCATTCATCAATAGGTGCCACAATGTGACGTGTGGTTATTTTAACCTGTGCTAGAAACACTTCAGAGGACGTTTCAATCCAGATTAAATTGGAGATCGAAAGGCAAAGGAACGGATGTGGATGGTGTGGGGGGAGCAGGAGAAAGACAGGGAGATGGGTGTTTATGATTTTCAAACTGTAGGAATTTTCTTCTCTCTGGGATCCCTCCACTAACATCAATAAACAAATTATCTGTACACTACCGCTGTGGGATACTGCTGTGCACAAATGGCCTGCACTGTTTCCAACCTGGCACTGGTGACAAGCACGTTAACACTCAATTAATTCAGTGTCAAATGCTCCTGATTCAGTTCAATTCATTTTAGTGAAGGTCTGAGTTTCGATTTCATGGGGGGATTAGAGGGGTGTATGGTCATAGTGAGGATATTAGATGGGGGTCTATTCATGGGGGGTATTAGAGAGGTGTCTGGTCATAGTAAGGATATTAGATGGGGATCAGTGCATGGGGAGTATTAGAGGGGTGTCTGGTCATAGTGAGGATATTAGATGGGAGTCAGTTCATGGGGTATTAGAGGGGTATCTGGTTATAGTGAGGATATTACAGGGGGCCAATTCATGGGGGTATTAAAGGGGTGTCTGGTCCTAGTGAGGATATTAAATGCGGCTCTATTCATGGTGGGTATTTGAGGGGTGTCTGGTCATAGTGAGGATATTAGATGGGAGTCAGTTCATGGGATATTAGAGGGGTATCTGGTTATAGTGAGGATATTACAGGGGGCCAATTCATGGGCGTATTAAAGGGGTGTCTGGTCATAGTGAGGATATTAGATGAGGGTCTATTCATGGGGGGTATTAGAGGGGTGTCTGGTCATAGTTAGGATATTAGATGGGGGTCTATTCATGGGAGGTATTAGTGGGGTGTCTTGTCAAAGTGAGGATATTAGATGGGGATCAGTGCATTTTATTTTATTCATTCACGGAATGTGGGTGTCACTGGCCTTGCCAGCATTTATTGCCCATCCCTAATTGCCCTTGAGAAGGTGGTGGCGAGCTGCCTTCTTGAACCGCTGCAGTCCATGTGGGGTAGGTGCACCCACAGTGCTGTTAGGAAGGGAGTTCCAGGATTTTCACCCAGCGACCGTGAAGGAACAGCAATATAGTGCCAGGTCAGGACGGTGTGTGACTTGGAGGGGAACTTCCAGGTGGTGATGTTCCCATGTATTTGCTGCCCTTGTCCTTCTAGTTGGTTGAATTCGTGGGTTTGGAAGGGGGGTGTGGGGGATATTAGTGGGGTGCCTGGTCATAGTGAGGATATTAGATTGGGGTCTCTTCATGGGGGTATTAGAGGGGTGTCTGGTCATAGTGAGGATATTAGATGGGGGTCAGTTCAAAGGGAGATATCAGAGCGGGTTCTGTAGATGATGGATATTAGATGGGGGGGAGCTGTTTACGGGGAAGGGAAGACTTGGGGGGGTGGATTTTGCCGGCAAATTTTAGCGGGAGATTTGTGGGGGGAACTTGCCGGTGCGGGGGTGAACATTGCAGGGGGTGGTAATGTAGGGGCATAAATTCGCGGGGGCAAGGTGGAGTACTCCATGTTTAAAATGCGAGGGGCATTCTCCAGGTTTAAAATGGGAGGTGGGATTCTCCAGGTTTAAAATAGGAGGTGGGCTTCTCCAGGTTTAAAATGGGAGGGGGAATTCTCCAGGTTTAAAATGGGAGGTGGGATTCTCCAGGTTTAAAATGGGAGGGGGAATTCTCCAGGCTTAAAATCGGAGTTAGGATTCTCCAGGTTTAAATTGGGAGTTGGAATTCTCCAGGTTTAAAATGGGAGGGGGACTTCTCCAGGTTTAAAAAGAGAGGAGCGTTTTCCAGGTTTAAAAATGGGAGTAACGTTTTCCAGGTTTAAATTGGAAGCGGGAATACTCCAGGTTTAAAATTGGAGGTGGGTTGATACAGGTTTGAAATAGGAGGAGCGTTTTCCAGGTTTAAAATGGGAGGTGGAATTCTCCCGGTTTAAAATGGGAGGTAGGTACTCCAGGTTCAAAATGGGAGGTGGCATTCTCCAGGTTTAAAATGGGAGGAGCGTTTTCCAGGTTTGAAATGTGAGGGGGAATTCACCAGGTTTAAAATGGGAGGTGAGATTCTCCAGGTTTAAAATGGGAGGTGGAATTATCCCGGTTCAAAATGGGAGGTGGGATTCTCCAGGTTCAAAATGGGAGGTGGGATTCTCCAGGTTTAAAATGGGAGGTGAGATTCTCCAGGTTTAAAATGGGAGGTGGAATTATCCCGGTTTAAAATGGGAGTTGGAATTATCCCGGTTTAAAATGGGAGGTGGGATTCTCCAGGTTTAAAATGTGAGGAGCGTTTTAAAGGTTTGAAATGTGAGGGGGAATTCTCCAGGTTTGAAATGGGAGGTGAGATTCTCCAGGTTTAAAATGGGAGGTGGTATTCTCCCGATTTAAAATGGGAGGTAGAATTGTCCAGGTTTGAAATGTGAGGTGGCATTCTCCAGGTTTAAAATGGAAAGGGGAGATCTCCAGGTTTAAAATGGGAGGTAGGATTCTCAAGGTTTAAAAGGGGAGGGGGAGATCTCCAGGTTTAAAATGGGAGGTAGGATTCTCCAGGTTTGAAATGTGAGGTGGAATTCTCCCGATTTAAAATGGGAGGTAGAATTGTCCAGGTTTGAAATGTGAGGTGGCATTCTCCAGGTTTAAAATGTGAGGTGGCATTCTCCAGGTTTAAAATGTGAGGTGGCATTCTCCAGGTTTAAAATGGGAGGGGGAATTCTCCAGGTTTAAAATGGGAGAAGCGTGCTCCAGATTTAAAATGGGAAGGGGAATTCTCCAGGTTTAAAATTGGAGGGAGAATTCGCCAGGTTTAAAATGGGAGGGGGAATTCGCCAGGTTTAAAATGGGAGGTGGGATTCTGCAGGTTTAAAATGGAAGGGGAAATTCTCCAGGCTAAAAATGGGAGGGGGATTTCTCCAGGTTTAAAATGGGAGGTGAGATTCTCCAGGTTTAAAATGGGAGGTGGTATTATCCCGGTTTAAAATGGGAGTTGGAATTATCCCGGTTTAAAATGGGAGGTGGGATTCTCCAGGTTTAAAATGTGAGGAGCGTTTTCCAGGTTTGAAATGTGAGGGGGAATTCTCCAGGTTTGAAATGGGAGGTGAGATTCTCCAGGTTTAAAATAGGAGGTGGAATTCTCCCGATTTAAAATGGGAGGTGGCATTCTCCAGGTTTAAAATGTGAGGTGGCATTCTCCAGGTTTAAAATGGGAGGGGGAGTTCTCCAGGTTTAAAATGGGAGGTAGGATTCTCCAGGTTTAAAATGGGAGGGGGAGTTCTCCAGGTTTAAAATGGGAGGTAGGATTCTCCCGGTTTGAGATGTGAGCGGCAATTCTCCAGGTTTAAAATGGGAGGTGTGATTATCCAGGTTTAAAATGGGAGGGGGAGTTCTCTAGGTTTAAAATGGGAGGTAGGATTCTCCCGGTTTGAGATGTGAGCGGGAATTCTCCAGGTTTAAAATGGGAGGTGTGATTATCCAGGTTTAAAATGGGAGGGGGAGTTCTCTAGGTTTAAAATGGGAGGGGGAGTTCTCCAGGTTTAGAATGTGAGGTGGTATTCTGCAGGTTTAAAAACGGGAGGAGCGTTCTCCAGGTTTAAAATGGGAGGGATAATTGTCCAGGTTTAAATGGGAGGGGGAATTCTCAAGGTTTAAAATGGGAGGAGCGTTCTTCATGTTTAAAATGGGAGGTGGGATCCTCCAGGTTTAAAATGGGAGGGGGAATTCTCCAGGCATAAAACGGGAGGGGGAATTCACGAGGTTTAAAATGGGAATGGGAATTCTCCAGGTTTAAAATGGGAGTTGGGATTCTCCAGGTTTAATATGGGTGGAGGAGTTCTCCAGGTTTAAAATGCGAGGGGGAATTCTCCAGGTTCAAAATGGGAGGTAGGATTCTCCAGGTTTGAAATGGGAGATGGGATTCTCCAGGTTTAAAACGGGAGAGGGAATTCTCCAGCTTTAAAATGGGAGGGAGAATTCTCCAGGTTTAAAATGGGAGGAGGAATTCTCCAGGTTTAAAATGGGAGAAGCGGGCTCCAGATTTAAAATGGGAAGGGGAATTCTCCAGGTTTAAAATTGGAGGGAGAATTCGCCAGGTTTAAAATGGGAGGGGGAATTCTCCAGGTTTGAAATGGGAGGTGGGATTCTCCAGGTTTAAAATGGGAGGGGGAATTCTCCAGGCTAAAAATGGGAGGGGGATTTCTCCAGGTTTAAAATGGGAGGTGAGATTCTCCAGGTTTAAAATGGGAGGTGGAATTATCCCGGTTTAAAATGGGAGTTGGAATTAACCCGGTTTAAAATGGGAGGTGGGATTCTCCAGGTTTAAAATGGGAGGTAGGATTCTCCAGGTTTGAAATGTGAAGTGGAATGCTCCCGATTTAAAATGGGAGGTAGAATTGTCCAGGTTTGAAATGTGAGGTGGCATTCTCCAGGTTTAAAATGTGAGGTGGCATTCTCCAGGTTTAAAGTGTGAAGTGGCATTCTCCAGGTTTAAAATGGGAGGGGGAGTTCTCCAGGTTGAAAATGGGAGGCAGGATTCTCCAGGTTTAAAATGGGAGGGGGAGTTCTCCAGGTTTAAAATGTGAGGGGGCATTCTCCAGGTTTAAAATGTGAGGTGGCATTCTCCAGGTTTAAAATGGGAGGGGGAGTTCTCCAGGTTTAAAATGGGAGGGGGAGTTCTCCAGGTTTAAAATGGGAGGTAGGATTCTCCAGGTATGAAATGTGAGGGGAATTCTCCAGGTATAAAATGGGAGGGGGAGTTCTCCAGGTTTAAAATGGGATGGGGAGTTCTCCAGGTTTAGAATGTGAGGTGGGATTCTGCAGGTTTAAAATGGGAGGAGCGTTCTCCAGGTTTAAAATGGGAGGGGTTATTGTCCAGGTTTAAAATGGGAGGTTGGATTCTCCAGGTTTAAAATCGGAGGGGTAATTGTCCAGGTTTAAAATGGGAGGTGGGATTCTCCAGGTTTAAAATGGGAGGAGCGCACTCCAGGTTTAAAATGGGAGGGGAAATTCTCCTGGTTTAAAATGGGAGGTAGGATTCTCCAGGTTTAAAATGGGAGGGTGAATTCTCCAGGTTTAAAATGGGTAACACGGGAAGTAGGATTCTCCAGGTTTAAAATGGGAGGAGGGATTTTCCAGGTTTAAAATGGGAGAGGGATTTCTCCAGCTTGAAAATGGGAGGAGCGTTCTCCAGGTTTGAAATGTGAGGGGTAATTCTCCAAGTTTGAAATGGGAGGTGAGATTCTCCATGTTTAAAATGGGAGGTGGAATTCTCCCGATTTAAAATGGGAGGTAGAATTGTCCAGGTTTGAAATGTGAGGGGGCATTCTCCAGGTTTAAAATGGAAGGGGGAGTTCTCCAGGTTTAAAATGGGATGTAGGATTCTCCAGGTTTAAAATGGGAGGGGAAGTTCTCCAGGTTTAAAATTGGAGGGAGAATTCGCCAGGTTGAAAATGTGAGGGGGAATTCTCCAGGTTCAAAATGGGAGGTGGGATTCTCCAGGTTTAAAATGGGAGGTGGAAGTCTCCAGGCTTAAAATGGGAGGGGGAATTCTCCAGGTTTAAATTGGGAGGTGAGATTCTCCAGGTTTAAAAAGGGAGGGGGAGTTCTCCAGGTTTAAAATGGGAGGTAGGATTCTCCAGGTTTAAAATGGGAGGGGGAGTTCTCCAGGTTTAAAATGGGAGGTAGGATTCTCCAGTTTTGAAATGTGAGGGGGCATTCTCCAGGTTTAAAATGTGAGGTGGCATTCTCCAGGTTTAAAATGGGAGGGGGAGTTCTCCAGGTTTAAAATGGGAGGTAGGATTCTCCAGGTTTAAAATGGGAGGGGGAGTTCTCCAGGTTTAAAATGGGAGGTAGGATTCTCCAGGTTTGAAATGTGAGGGGGAATTCTCCAGGTTTAAAATGGGAGGTGGGATTCTCCAGGTTAAAAATGGGAGGGGGAGTTCTCCAGGTTTAAAATGGGAGGTAGGATTCTCCAGGTTTGAAATGTGAGGGGGAATTCTCCAGGTTTAAAATGGGAGGTGGGATTCTCCAGGTTTAAAATGGGAGAGGGAGTTCTCCAGGTTTAAAATGGGAGGGGGAGTTCTCCAGGTTTAGAATGGGAGGTGGGATTCTCCAGGTTTAAAATGGGAGGAGCGTTCTCCAGGTTTAAATTGGGAGGGGTAATTGTCCAGGTTTAAAATGGGAGGTAGGATTCTCCAGGTTTAAAATCGGAGGGGTAATTGTCCAGGTTTAAAATGGGAGGTGGGATTCTCCAGGTTTAAAATGGGAGGGAGAATTCTCCAGGTTTAAAATGGGTAAAACGGGAAGTAGGATTCTCCAGGTTTAAAATGGGAGGAGGGATTTTCCAGGTTTAAAATGGGAGAAGGATTTCTCCAGCTTGAAAATGGGAGGAGCGTTCTCCAGGTTTAAAATGGGAGGGGGTATTCTCCAGGTTTAAAATGGGAGGGGGAATTCTCAAGGTTTAAAATGGGAGGAGCGTTCTTCATGTTTAAAATGGGAGGTGGGATCCTCCAGGTTTAAAATGGGAGGGGGAATTCTCCAGGCGTAAAACGGGAGGGGCATTTCACGAGGTTTAAAATGGGAATGGGAATTCTCCAGGTTTAAAATGGGAGTTGGGATTCTCCAGGTTTAATATGGGTGGAGGAGTTCTCCAGGTTTAAAATGCGAGGGGGAATTCTCCAGGTTCAAAATGGGAGGTAGGATTCTCCAGGTTTGAAATGGGAGGTGGGATTCTCAAGGTTTAAAACGGAAGAGGGAATTCTCCAGGTTTAAAATGGGAGGGAGAATTCTACAGGTTTTAAAATGGGAGGAGGAATTCTCCAGGTTTAAAATGGGAGAAGCGTTCACCAGATTTAAAATGGGAAGGGGTATTCTCCAGGTTTAAAATTGGAGGGAGAATTCGCCAGGTTTAAAATGGGAGGGGGAATTCTCCAGGTTTGAAATGGGAGGTGAGATTCTCCAGGTTTAAAATGGGAGGTGGAATTATCCCGGTTTAAAATGGGAGGTCGGATTCTCCAGGTTTAAAATGTGAGGAGCGTTTTCCAGGTTTGAAATGTGAGGGGTAATTCTCCAAGTTTGAAATGGGAGGTGAGATTCTCCATGTTTAAAATGGGAGGTGGAATTCTCCCGATTTAAAATGGGAGGTAGAATTGTCCAGGTTTGAAATGTGAGGGGGCATTCTCCAGGTTTAAAATGGAAGGGGGAGTTCTCCAGGTTTAAAATGGGATGTAGGATTCTCCAGGTTTAAAATGGGAGGGGAAGTTCTCCAGGTTTAAAATGGGAGGTAGGATTCTCCAGGTTTGAAATGTGAGGTGGAATTCTCCCGATTTAAAATGGGAGGTAGAATTGTCCAGGTTTGAAACGTGAGGTGGCATTCTCCAGGTTTAAAATGTGAGGTGGCATTCTCCAGGTTTAAAATGTGAGGTGGCATTCTCCAGGTTTAAAAAGGGAGGGGGAGTTCTCCAGGTTTAAAATGGGAGGTGGGATTCTCCAGGTTTAAAATGGGAGGTGGAAGTCTCCAGGCTTAAAATGGGAGGGGGAATTCTCCAGGTTTAAAATGGGAGGTGAGATTCTCCAGGTTTAAAATGGGAGGTGGAATTATCCCGGTTTAAAATGGGAGGTCGGATTCTCCAGGTTTAAAATGTGAGGAGCGTTTTCCAGGTTTGAAATGTGAGGGGTAATTCTCCAAGTTTGAAATGGGAGGTGAGATTCTCCATGTTTAAAATGGGAGGTGGAATTCTCCCGATTTAAAATGGGAGGTAGAATTGTCCAGGTTTGAAATGTGAGGGGGCATTCTCCAGGTTTAAAATGGAAGGGGGAGTTCTCCAGGTTTAAAATGGGATGTAGGATTCTCCAGGTTTAAAATGGGAGGGGAAGTTCTCCAGGTTTAAAATGGGAGGTAGGATTCTCCAGGTTTGAAATGTGAGGTGGAATTCTCCCGATTTAAAATGGGAGGTAGAATTGTCCAGGTTTGAAACGTGAGGTGGCATTCTCCAGGTTTAAAATGTGAGGTGGCATTCTCCAGGTTTAAAATGTGAGGTGGCATTCTCCAGGTTTAAAAAGGGAGGGGGAGTTCTCCAGGTTTAAAATGGGAGGTAGGATTCTCCAGGTTTAAAATGGGAGGGGGAGTTCTCCAGGTTTAAAATGGGAGGTAGGATTCTCCAGTTTTGAAATGTGAGGGGGCATTCTCCAGGTTTAAAATGTGAGGTGGCATTCTCCAGGTTTAAAATGGGAGGGGGAGTTCTCCAGGTTTAAAATGGGAGGTAGGATTCTCCAGGTTTAAAATGGGAGGGGGAGTTCTCCAGGTTTAAAATGGGAGGTAGGATTCTCCAGGTTTGAAATGTGAGGGGGAATTCTCCAGGTTTAAAATGGGAGGTGGGATTCTCCAGGTTAAAAATGGGAGGGGGAGTTCTCCAGGTTTAAAATGGGAGGTAGGATTCTCCAGGTTTGAAATGTGAGGGGGAATTCTCCAGGTTTAAAATGGGAGGTGGGATTCTCCAGGTTTAAAATGGGAGAGGGAGTTCTCCAGGTTTAAAATGGGAGGGGGAGTTCTCCAGGTTTAGAATGGGAGGTGGGATTCTCCAGGTTTAAAATGGGAGGAGCGTTCTCCAGGTTTAAATTGGGAGGGGTAATTGTCCAGGTTTAAAATGGGAGGTAGGATTCTCCAGGTTTAAAATCGGAGGGGTAATTGTCCAGGTTTAAAATGGGAGGTGGGATTCTCCAGGTTTAAAATGGGAGGGAGAATTCTCCAGGTTTAAAATGGGTAAAACGGGAAGTAGGATTCTCCAGGTTTAAAATGGGAGGAGGGATTTTCCAGGTTTAAAATGGGAGAAGGATTTCTCCAGCTTGAAAATGGGAGGAGCGTTCTCCAGGTTTAAAATGGGAGGGGGTATTCTCCAGGTTTAAAATGGGAGGGGGAATTCTCAAGGTTTAAAATGGGAGGAGCGTTCTTCATGTTTAAAATGGGAGGTGGGATCCTCCAGGTTTAAAATGGGAGGGGGAATTCTCCAGGCGTAAAACGGGAGGGGCATTTCACGAGGTTTAAAATGGGAATGGGAATTCTCCAGGTTTAAAATGGGAGTTGGGATTCTCCAGGTTTAATATGGGTGGAGGAGTTCTCCAGGTTTAAAATGCGAGGGGGAATTCTCCAGGTTCAAAATGGGAGGTAGGATTCTCCAGGTTTGAAATGGGAGGTGGGATTCTCAAGGTTTAAAACGGAAGAGGGAATTCTCCAGGTTTAAAATGGGAGGGAGAATTCTACAGGTTTTAAAATGGGAGGAGGAATTCTCCAGGTTTAAAATGGGAGAAGCGTTCACCAGATTTAAAATGGGAAGGGGTATTCTCCAGGTTTAAAATTGGAGGGAGAATTCGCCAGGTTTAAAATGGGAGGGGGAATTCTCCAGGTTTGAAATGGGAGGTGAGATTCTCCAGGTTTAAAATGGGAGGTGGAATTATCCCGGTTTAAAATGGGAGGTCGGATTCTCCAGGTTTAAAATGTGAGGAGCGTTTTCCAGGTTTGAAATGTGAGGGGTAATTCTCCAAGTTTGAAATGGGAGGTGAGATTCTCCATGTTTAAAATGGGAGGTGGAATTCTCCCGATTTAAAATGGGAGGTAGAATTGTCCAGGTTTGAAATGTGAGGGGGCATTCTCCAGGTTTAAAATGGAAGGGGGAGTTCTCCAGGTTTAAAATGGGATGTAGGATTCTCCAGGTTTAAAATGGGAGGGGAAGTTCTCCAGGTTTAAAATGGGAGGTAGGATTCTCCAGGTTTGAAATGTGAGGTGGAATTCTCCCGATTTAAAATGGGAGGTAGAATTGTCCAGGTTTGAAACGTGAGGTGGCATTCTCCAGGTTTAAAATGTGAGGTGGCATTCTCCAGGTTTAAAATGTGAGGTGGCATTCTCCAGGTTTAAAAAGGGAGGGGGAGTTCTCCAGGTTTAAAATGGGAGGTGGGATTCTCCAGGTTTAAAATGGGAGGTGGAAGTCTCCAGGCTTAAAATGGGAGGGGGAATTCTCCAGGTTTAAAATGGGAGGTGAGATTCTCCAGGTTTAAAATGGGAGGTGGAATTATCCCGGTTTAAAATGGGAGGTCGGATTCTCCAGGTTTAAAATGTGAGGAGCGTTTTCCAGGTTTGAAATGTGAGGGGTAATTCTCCAAGTTTGAAATGGGAGGTGAGATTCTCCATGTTTAAAATGGGAGGTGGAATTCTCCCGATTTAAAATGGGAGGTAGAATTGTCCAGGTTTGAAATGTGAGGGGGCATTCTCCAGGTTTAAAATGGAAGGGGGAGTTCTCCAGGTTTAAAATGGGATGTAGGATTCTCCAGGTTTAAAATGGGAGGGGAAGTTCTCCAGGTTTAAAATGGGAGGTAGGATTCTCCAGGTTTGAAATGTGAGGTGGAATTCTCCCGATTTAAAATGGGAGGTAGAATTGTCCAGGTTTGAAACGTGAGGTGGCATTCTCCAGGTTTAAAATGTGAGGTGGCATTCTCCAGGTTTAAAATGTGAGGTGGCATTCTCCAGGTTTAAAAAGGGAGGGGGAGTTCTCCAGGTTTAAAATGGGAGGTAGGATTCTCCAGGTTTAAAATGGGAGGGGGAGTTCTCCAGGTTTAAAATGGGAGGTAGGATTCTCCAGTTTTGAAATGTGAGGGGGCATTCTCCAGGTTTAAAATGTGAGGTGGCATTCTCCAGGTTTAAAATGGGAGGGGGAGTTCTCCAGGTTTAAAATGGGAGGTAGGATTCTCCAGGTTTAAAATGGGAGGGGGAGTTCTCCAGGTTTAAAATGGGAGGTAGGATTCTCCAGGTTTGAAATGTGAGGGGGAATTCTCCAGGTTTAAAATGGGAGGTGGGATTCTCCAGGTTAAAAATGGGAGGTGGAATTCTCCAGGCTTAAAATGGGAGGGGGAATTCTCCAGGTTTAAAATGGGAGGTGAGATTCTCCAGGTTTAAAATGGGAGGTGGAATTATCCCGGTTTAAAATGGGAGGTCGGATTCTCCAGGTTTAAAATGTGAGGAGCGTTTTCCAGGTTTGAAATGTGAGGGGGAATTCTCCAGGTTTGAAATGGGAGGTGAGATTCCCCATGTTGAAAATGGGAGGTGGAATTCTCCCGATTTAAAATGGGAGGTAGAATTGTCCAGATTTGAAATGTGAGGGGGCATTCTCCATGTTTAAAATGGAATGGGGAGTTCTCCAGGTTTAAAATGGGAGGTAGGATTCTCCAGGTTTGAAATGTGAGGTGGAATTCTCCCGATTTAAAATGGGAGGTTGAATTGTCCAGGTTTGAAACTTGAGGTGGCATTCTCCAGGTTTAAAATGTGAGGTGGCATTCTCCAGGTTTAAAATGTGAGGTTGCATTCTCCAGGTTTAAAAAGGGAGGGGGAGTTCTCCAGGTTTAAAATGGGAGGTAGGATTCTCCAGGTTTAAAATGGGAGGGGGAGTTCTCCAGGTTTAAAATGGGAGGGGGAGTTCTCCAGGTTTAGAATGGGAGGTGGGATTCTCCAGGTTTAAAATGGGAGGAGCGTTCTCCAGGTTTAAATTGGGAGGGGTAATTGTCCAGGTTTAAAATGGGAGGTAGGATTCTCCAGGATTAAAATGGGAGGGGTAATTGTCCAGGTTTAAAATGGGAGGTGGGATTCTCCAGCTTAAAATGGGAGGAGCGCACTCCAGGTTTAAAATGTGAGGGGAACTTCTCCTGGTTTAAATGGGAGGTAGGATTCTCCAGGTTTAAAATGGGAGGGGGAATTCTCCAGGTTTAAAATGGGTAAAACGGGAAGTAGGATTCTCCAGGTTTAAAATGGGACGAGGGATTTTCCAGGTTTAAAATGGGAGAGGGATTTCTCCAGCTTGAAAATGGGAGGAGCGTTCTCCAGGTTTAAAATGGGAGGGGGTATTCTCCAGGTTTAAAATGGGAGGAGGAATTCTCAAGGTTTAAAATGGGAGGAGCGTTCTTCATGTTTAAAATGGGAGGTGGGATCCGCCAGGTTTAAAATGGGAGGGGGAATTCTCCAGGCGTAAAACGGGAGGGGCAATTCACGAGGTTTAAAATGGGAATGGGAATTCTCCAGGTTTAAAATGGGAGTTGGGATTCTCCAGGTTTAATATGGGTGGAGGAGTTCTCCAGGTTTAAAATGCGAGGGGGAATTCTCCAGGCTCAAAATGGGAGGTAGGATTCTCCAGGTTTGAAATGGGAGGTGGGATTCTCAAGGTTTAAAACGGAAGAGGGAATTCTCCAGGTTTAAAATGGAAGGGAGAATTCTACAGGTTTTAAAATGGGAGGAGGAATTCTCCAGGTTTAAAATTGGAGGGAGAACTCGCTAGGTTTAAAATGGGAGGGGGAATTCTCCAGGTTTAAAATGGGAGGTGGGATTCTCCAGGTTTAAAATGGGAGGTGGAATTCTCCAGGCTTAAAATGGGAGGGGGAATTCTCCAGGTTTAAAATGGAAGGTGAGATTCTCCAGGTTTAAAATGGGAGGTGGAATTATCCCGGTTTAAAATGGGAGGTCGGATTCTCCAGGTTTAAAATGTGAGGAGCGTTTTCCAGGTTTGAAATGTGAGGGGGAATTCTCCAGGTTTGAAATGGGAGGTGAGATTCTCCATGTTTAAAATGGGAGGTGGAATTCTCCCGATTTAAAATGGGAGGTAGAATTGTCCAGGTTTGAAATGTGAGGGGGCATTCTCCAGGTTTAAAATGGAATGGGGAGTTCTCCAGGTTTAAAATGGGAGGTAGGATTCTCCAGGTTTGAAATGTGAGGTGGAATTCTCCCGATTTAAAATGGGAGGTAGAATTGTCCAGGTTTGAAACGTGAGGTGGCATTCTCCAGGTTTAAAATGTGAGGTGGCATTCTCCAGGTTTAAAATGTGAGGTGGCATTCTCCAGGTTTAAAAAGGGAGGGAGAGTTCTCCAGGTTTAAAATGGGAGGTAGGATTCTCCAGGTTAAAATGGGAGGGGGAGTTCTCCAGGTTTAAAATGGGAGGTAGGATTCTCCAGGTTTGAAATGTGAGGTGGCATTCTCCAGGTTTAAAATGTGAGGTGGCATTCTCCAGGTTTAAAATGTGAGGGGGAGTTCTCCAGGTTTAAAATGGGAGGTAGGATTCTCCAGGTTTAAAATGGGAGGGGGAGTTCTCCAGGTTTAAAATGGGAGGTAGGATTCTCCAGGTTTGAAATGTGAGGGGGAATTCTCCAGGTTTAAAATGGGAGGTGGGATTCTCCAGGTTTAAAATGGGAGGGGGAGTTCTCCAGGTTTAAAATGGGAGGTAGAATTCTCCAGGTTTGAAATGTGAGGGGGAATTCTCCAGGTTTAAAATGGGAGGTGGGATTCTCCAGGTTTAAAATGGGAGGGGGAGTTCTCCAGGTTTAAAATGGGAGGGGGAGTTCTCCAGGTTTAGAATGTGAGGTGGGATTCTGCAGGTTTAAAATGGGAGGAGCGTTCTCCAGGTTTAAAATGGGAGGGATAATTGTCCAGGTTTAAAATGGGAGGTGGGATTCTCCAGGTTTAAAATGGGAGGAGCGCTCTCCAGGTTTAAAATGGGAGGGGAAATTCTCCTGGTTTAAAATGGGAGGTAGGATTCTCTAGGTTTAAAATGGGAGGGGGAATTCTCCAGGTTTAAAATGGGTAAAACGGGAAGTAGGATTCTCCAGGTTTAAAATGGGAGGAGGGATTTTCCAGGTTTAAAATGGGAGAGGGATTTCACCAGCTTGAAAATGGGAGGAGCGTTCTCCAGGTTTAAAATGGGAGGGGGCATTCTCCAGGTTTAAAATGGGAGGGGGAATTCTCAAGGTTTAAAATGGGAGGAGCGTTCTTCATGTTTAAAATGGGAGGTGGGATCCTCCAGGTTTAAAATGGGAGGGGGAATTCTCCAGGCGTAAAACGGGAGGGGGAATTCACGAGGTTTAAAATGGGAATGGGAATTCTCCAGGTTTAAAATGGGTGGAGGAGTTCTCCAGGTTTAAAATGCGAGGGGGAATTCTCCAGGTTCAAAATGGGAGGTAGGATTCTCCAGGTTTGAAATGGGAGATGGGATTCTCCAGGTTTAAAACGGGAGAGATAATTCTCCAGGTTTAAAATGGGAGGGAGAATTCTCCAGGTTTAAAATGGGAGGAGGAATTCTCCAGGTTTAAAATGGGAGAAGCGTGCTCCAGATTTAAAATGGGAAGGGGAATTCTCCAGGTTTAAAATTGGAGGGAGAATTCACCAGGTTTAAAATGGAAGGGGGAATTCTCCAGGTTTACAATGGGAGGTGGGATTCTCCAGGTGTAAAATGGGAGGGGGAATTCTCCAGGCTAAAAATGGGAGGGGGATATCTCCAGGTTTAAAATGGGAGGTGAGATTCTCCAGGTTTAAAATGGGAGGTGGAATTATCCCGGTTTAAAATGGGAGTTGGAATTATCCCGGTTTAAAATGGGAGGTGGGATTCTCCAGGTTTAAAATGTGAGGAGCGTTTTCCAGGTTTGAAATGTGAGGGGGAATTCTCCAGGTTTGAAATGGGAGGTGAGATTCTCCAGGTTTAAAATAGGAGGTGGAATTCTCCCGATTTAAAATGGGAGGTAGAATTGTCCAGGTTTGAAATGTGAGGTGGCATTCTCCAGGTTTAAAATGGAAGGGGGAGTTCTCCAGGTTTAAAATGGGAGGTAGGATTCTCCAGGTTTAAAATGGGAGGAGGAGTTCTCCAGGTTTAAAATGGGAGGTAGGATTCTCCAGGTTTGAAATGTGAGGTGGCATTCTCCAGGTTTAAAATGTGAGGTGGCATTCTCCAGGTTTAAAATGGGAGGGGGAATTCTCCAGGTTTAAAATGGGAGGTAGGATTCTCCAGGTTTAAAATGGGAGGGGTAGTTCTCCAGGTTTAAAATGGGAGGTAGGATTCTCCAGGTTTGAAATGTGAGGGGGAATTCTCCAGGTTTAAAATGGGAGGTGGGATTCTCCAGGTTTAAAATGGGAGGTGGGATTCTGCAGGTTTAAAATGGGAGGAGCGTTCTCCAGGTTTAAAATGGGAGGGGTAATTGTCCAGGTTTAAAATGGGAGGTAGGATTCTCCAGGTTTAAAATGGGAGGGGTAATTGTCCAGGTTTAAAATGGGAGGTGGGATTCTCCAGGTTTAAAATGGGAGGAGCGCTCTCCAGGTTTAAAATGGGAGGGGAAATTCTCCTGGTTTAAAATGGGAGGTAGGATTCTCCAGGTTTAAAATGGGAGGGGGAATTCTCCAGGTTTAAAATGGGTAAAACGGGAAGTAGGATTCTCTAGGTTTAAAATGGGAGGAGGGATTTTCCAGGTTTAAAATGGGAGAGGGATTTCTCCAGCTTGAAAATGGGAGGAGCGTTCTCCAGGTTTAAAATGGGAGGGGGCATTCTCCAGGTTTAAATGGGAGGGGGAATTCTCAAGGTTTAAAATGGGAGGAACGTTCTTCATGTTTAAAATGGGAGGTGGGAACCTCCAGGTTTAAAATGGGAGGGGGAATTCTCCAGGCGTAAAACGGGTGGGGGAATTTACGAGGTTTAAAATGGGAATGGGAATTCTCCAGGTTTAAAATGGGAGTTGGGATTCTCCAGGTTTAATATGGGTGGAGGAGTTCGCCAGGTTTAAAATGCGAGGGGGAATTCTCCAGGTTCAAAATGGGAGGGAGAATTCTCCAGGTTTAAAATGTGAGGAGGAATTCTCCAGGTTTAAAATGGGAGAAGCGGGCTCCAGATTTAAAATGGAAAGGGGAATTCTCCAGGTTTAAAATTGGAGGGAGAATTCGCCAGGTTTAAAATGGGAGGGGGAATTCTCCAGGTTTGAAATGGGAGGTGGGACTCTCCAGGTTTAAAATGGGAGGGGGAATTCTCCAGGCTAAACATGGGAGGGGGATTTCTCCAGGTTTAAAATGGGAGGTGAGATTCTCCAGGTTTAAAATGGGAGGTGGAATTATCCCGGTTTAAAATGGGAGTTGGAATTATCCCGGTTTAAAATGGGAGGTGGGATTCTCCAGGTTTAAAATGGGAGGTAGGATTCTCCAGGTTTGAAATGTGAGGTGGAATTCTCCCGATTTAAAATGGGAGGTAGAATTGTCCAGGTTTGAAATGTGAGGTGGCATTCTCCAGGTTTAAAATGTGAGGTGGCATTCTCCAGGTTTAAAATGTGAGGTGGCATTCTCCAGGTTTAAAATGGGAGGGGGAGTTCTCCAGGTTTAAAATGGGAGGTAGGATTCTCCAGGTTTAAAATGGGAGGGGGAGTTCTCCAGGTTTAAAATGGGAGGTAGGATTCTCCAGGTTTGAAATGTGAGGGGGCATTCTCCAGGTTTAAAATGTGAGGTGGCATTCTCCAGGTTTAAAATGTGAGGGGGAGTTCTCCAGGTTTAAAATGGGAGGGGGAGTTCTCCAGGTATAAAATGGGAGGTAGGATTCTCCAGGTATGAAATGTGAGGGGAATTCTCCAGGTTTAAAATGGGAAGTGGGATTCTCCAGGTTTAAAATGTGAGGTGGCATTCTCCAGGTTTAAAAAGGGAGGGAGAGTTCTCCAGGTTTAAAATGGGAGGTAGGATTCTCCAGGTTTAAAATGGGAGGGGGAGTTCTCCAGGTTTAAAATGGGAGGTAGGATTCTCCAGGTTTGAAATGTGAGGTGGCATTCTCCAGGTTTAAAATGTGAGGTGGCATTCTCCAGGTTTAAAATGTGAGGGGGAGTTCTCCAGGTTTAAAATGGGAGGTAGGATTCTCCAGGTTTAAAATGGGAGGGGGAGTTCTCCAGGTTTAAAATGGGAGGTAGGATTCTCCAGGTTTGAAATGTGAGGGGGAATTCTCCAGGTTTAAAATGGGAGGTGGGATTCTCCAGGTTTAAAATGGGAGGGGGAGTTCTCCAGGTTTAAAATGGGAGGTAGGATTCTCCAGGTTTGAAATGTGAGGGGGAATTCTCCAGGTTTAAAATGGGAGGTGGGATTCTCCAGGTTTAAAATGGGAGGGGGAGTTCTCCAGGTTTAAAATGGGAGGGGGAGTTCTCCAGGTTTAGAATGTGAGGTGGGATTCTGCAGGTTTAAAATGGGAGGAGCGTTCTCCAGGTTTAAAATGGGAGGGATAATTGTCCAGGTTTAAAATGGGAGATGGGATTCTCCAGGTTTAAAATGGGAGGAGCGCTCTCCAGGTTTAAAATGGGAGGGGAAATTCTCCTGGTTTAAAATGGGAGGTAGGATTCTCTAGGTTTAAAATGGGAGGGGGAATTCTCCAGGTTTAAAATGGGTAAAACGGGAAGTAGGATTCTCCAGGTTTAAAATGGGAGGAGGGATTTTCCAGGTTTAAAATGGGAGAGGGATTTCTCCAGCTTGAAAATGGGAGGAGCGTTCTCCAGGTTTAAAATGGGAGGGGGCATTCTCCAGGTTTAAAATGGGAGGGGGAATTCTCATGGTTTAAAATGGGAGGAGCGTTCTTCATGTTTAAAATGGGAGGTGGGATCCTCCAGGTTTAAAATGGGAGGGGGAATTCTCCAGGCGTAAAACGGGAGGGGGAATTCACGAGGTTTAAAATGGGAATGGGAATTCTCCAGGTTTAAAATGGGTGGAGGAGTTCTCCAGGTTTAAAATGCGAGGGGGAATTCTCCAGGTTCAAAATGGGAGGTAGGATTCTCCAGGTTTGAAATGGGAGATGGGATTCTCCAGGTTTAAAACGGGAGAGGGAATTCTCCAGGTTTAAAATGGGAGGGAGAATTCTCCAGGTTTAAAATGGGAGGAGGAATTCTCCAGGTTTAAAATGGGAGAAGCGTGCTCCAGATTTAAAATGGGAAGGGGAATTCTCCAGGTTTAAAATTGGAGGGAGAATTCACCAGGTTTAAAATGGGAGGGGAAATTCTCCAGGTTTACAATGGGAGGTGGGATTCTCCAGGTGTAAAATGGGAGGGGGAATTCTCCAGGCTAAAAATTGGAGGGGGATATCTCCAGGTTTAAAATGGGAGGTGAGATTCTCCAGGTTTAAAATGGGAGGTGGAATTATCCCGGTTTAAAATGGGAGTTGGAATTATCCCGGTTTAAAATGGGAGGTGGGATTCTCCAGGTTTAAAATGTGAGGAGCGTTTTCCAGGTTTGAAATGTGAGGGGGAATTTTCCAGGTTTGAAATGGGAGGTGAGATTCTCCAGGTTTAAAATAGGAGGTGGAATTCTCCCGATTTAAAATGGGAGGTAGAATTGTCCAGGTTTGAAATGTGAGGTGGCATTCTCCAGGTTTAAAATGGAAGGGGGAGTTCTCCAGGTTTAAAATGGGAGGTAGGATTCTCCAGGTTTAAAATGGGAGGAGGAGTTCTCCAGGTTTAAAATGGGAGGTAGGATTCTCCAGGTTTGAAATGTGAGGTGGCATTCTCCAGGTTTAAAATGTGAGGTGGCATTCTCCAGGTTTAAAATGGGAGGGGGAGTTCTCCAGGTTTAAAATGCGAGGGGGAATTCTCCAGGTTCAAAATGGGAGGGAGAATTCTCCAGGTTTAAAATGTGAGGAGGAATTCTCCAGCTTTAAAATGGGAGAAGCGGGCTCCAGATTTAAAATGGAAAGGGGAATTCTCCAGGTTTAAAATTGGAGGGAGAATTCGCCAGGTTTAAAATGGGAGGGGGAATTCTCCAGGTTTGAAATGGGAGGTGGGACTCTCCAGGTTTAAAATGGGAGGGGGAATTCTCCAGGCTAAAAATGGGAGGGGGATTTCTCCAGGTTTAAAATGGGAGGTGAGATTCTCCAGGTTTAAAATGGGAGGTGGAATTATCCCGGTTTAAAATGGGAGTTGGAATTATCCCGGTTTAAAATGGGAGGTGGGATTCTCCAGGTTTAAAATGGGAGGTAGGATTCTCCAGGTTTGAAATGTGAGGTGGAATTCTCCCGATTTAAAATGGGAGGTAGAATTGTCCAGGTTTGAAATGTGAGGTGGCATTCTCCAGGTTTAAAATGTGAGGTGGCATTCTCCAGGTTTAAAATGTGAGGTGGCATTCTCCAGGTTTAAAATGGGAGGGGGAGTTCTCCAGGTTTAAAATGGGAGGTAGGATTCTCCAGGTTTAAAATGGGAGGAGGAGTTCTCCAGGTTTAAAATGGGAGGTAGGATTCTCCAGGTTTGAAATGTGAGGTGGCATTCTCCAGGTTTAAAATGTGAGGTGGCATTCTCCAGGTTTAAAATGGGAGGGGGAGTTCTCCAGGTTTAAAATGCGAGGGGGAATTCTCCAGGTTCAAAATGGGAGGGAGAATTCTCCAGGTTTAAAATGTGAGGAGGAATTCTCCAGGTTTAAAATGGGAGAAGCGGGCTCCAGATTTAAAATGGAAAGGGGAATTCTCCAGGTTTAAAATTGGAGGGAGAATTCGCCAGGTTTAAAATGGGAGGGGGAATTCTCCAGGTTTGAAATGGGAGGTGGGACTCTCCAGGTTTAAAATGGGAGGGGGAATTCTCCAGGCTAAAAATGGGAGGGGGATTTCTCCAGGTTTAAAATGGGAGGTGAGATTCTCCAGGTTTAAAATGGGAGGTGGAATTATCCCGGTTTAAAATGGGAGTTGGAATTATCCCGGTTTAAAATGGGAGGTGGGATTCTCCAGGTTTAAAATGGGAGGTAGGATTCTCCAGGTTTGAAATGTGAGGTGGAATTCTCCCGATTTAAAATGGGAGGTAGAATTGTCCAGGTTTGAAATGTGAGGTGGCATTCTCCAGGTTTAAAATGTGAGGTGGCATTCTCCAGGTTTAAAATGTGAGGTGGCATTCTCCAGGTTTAAAATGGGAGGGGGAGTTCTCCAGGTTTAAAATGGGAGGTAGGATTCTCCAGGTTTAAAATGGGAGGGGGAGTTCTCCAGGTTTAAAATGGGAGGTGGGATTCTCCAGGTTTAAAATGGGAGGTGGGATTCTGCAGGTTTAAAATGGGAGGAGCGTTCTCCAGGTTTAAAATGGGAGGGGTAATTGTCCAGGTTTAAAATGGGAGGTAGGATTCTCCAGGTTTAAAATGGGAGGGGTAATTGTCCAGGTTTAAAATGGGAGGTGGGATTCTCCAGGTTTAAAATGGGAGGAGCGCTCTCCAGGTTTAAAATGGGAGGGGAAATTCTCCTGGTTTAAAATGGGAGGTAGGATTCTCCAGGTTTAAAATGGGAGGGGGAATTCTCCAGGTTTAAAATGGGTAAAACGGGAAGTAGGATTCTCTAGGTTTAAAATAGGAGGAGGGATTTTCCAGGTTTAAAATGGGAGAGGGATTTCTCCAGCTTGAAAATGGGAGGAGCGTTCTCCAGGTTTAAAATGGGAGGGGGCATTCTCCAGGTTTAAATGGGAGGGGGAATTCTCAAGGTTTAAAATGGGAGGAGCGTTCTTCATGTTTAAAATGGGAGGTGGGATCCTCCAGGGTTAAAATGGGAGGGGGAATTCTCCAGGCGTAAAACGGGTGGGGGAATTTACGAGGTTTAAAATGGGAATGGGAATTCTCCAGGTTTAAAATGGGAGTTGGGATTCTCCAGGTTTAATATGGGTGGAGGAGTTCTCCAGGTTTAAAATGCGAGGGGGAATTCTCCAGGTTCAAAATGGGAGGGAGAATTCTCCAGGTTTAAAATGTGAGGAGGAATTCTCCAGGTTTAAAATGGGAGAAGCGGGCTCCAGATTTAAAATGGAAAGGGGAATTCTCCAGGTTTAAAATTGGAGGGAGAATTCGCCAGGTTTAAAATGGGAGGGGGAATTCTCCAGGTTTGAAATGGGAGGTGGGACTCTCCAGGTTTAAAATGGGAGGGGGAATTCTCCAGGCTAAAAATGGGAGGGGGATTTCTCCAGGTTTAAAATGGGAGGTGAGATTCTCCAGGTTTAAAATGGGAGGTGGAATTATCCCGGTTTAAAATGGGAGTTGGAATTATCCCGGTTTAAAATGGGAGGTGGGATTCTCCAGGTTTAAAATGGGAGGTAGGATTCTCCAGGTTTGAAATGTGAGGTGGAATTCTCCCGATTTAAAATGGGAGGTAGAATTGTCCAGGTTTGAAATGTGAGGTGGCATTCTCCAGGTTTAAAATGTGAGGTGGCATTCTCCAGGTTTAAAATGTGAGGTGGCATTCTCCAGGTTTAAAATGGGAGGGGGAGTTCTCCAGGTTTAAAATGGGAGGTAGGATTCTCCAGGTTTAAAATGGGAGGGGGAGTTCTCCAGGTTTAAAATGGGAGGTAGGATTCTCCAGGTTTGAAATGTGAGGGGGCATTCTCCAGGTTTAAAATGTGAGGTGGCATTCTCCAGGTTTAAAATGGGAGGGGGAGTTCTCCAGGTTTAAAATGGGAGGGGGAGTTCTCCAGGTTTAAAATGGGAGGTAGGATTCTCCAGGTATGAAATGTGAGGGGAATTCTCCAGGTTTAAAATGGGAGGTGGGATTCTCCAGGTTTGAAATGGGAGGGGGAGTTCTCCAGGTTTAAAATGGGAGGGGGAGTTCTCCAGGTTTAGAATGTGAGGTGGGATTCTGCAGGTTTAAATTGGGAGGAGCGTTCTCCAGGTTTAAAATGGGAGGGGTAATTGTCCAGGTTTAAAATGGGAGGTAGGATTCTCCAGGTTTAAAATCGGAGGGGTAATTGTCCAGGTTTAAAATGGGAGGTGGGATTCTCCAGGTTTAAAATGGGAGGAGCGCACTCCAGGTTTAAAATGGGAGGGGAAATTCTCCTGGTTTAAAATGGGAGGTAGGATTCTCCAGGTTTAAAATGGGAGGGGGAATTCTCCAGGTTTAAAATGGGTAAAACGGGAAGTAGGATTCTCCAGGTTTAAAATGGGAGGAGGGATTTTCCAGGTTTAAAATGGGAGAGGGATTTCTCCAGCTTGAAAATGGGAGGAGCGTTCTCCAGGTTTAAAATGGGAGGGGGTATTCTCCAGGTTTAAAATGGGAGTGGGAATTCTCAAGGTTTAAAATGGGAGGAGCGTTCTTCATGTTTAAAATGGGAGGTGGGATCCTCCAGGTTTGAAATGTGAGGGGGCATTCTCCAGGTTTAAAATGTGAGGTGGCATTCTCCAGGTTTAAAATGGGAGTTGGGATTCTCCAGGTTTAATATGGGTGGAGGAGTTCTCCAGGTTTAAAATGCGAGGGGGAATTCTCCAGGTTCAAAATGGGAGGTAGGATTCTCCAGGTTTGAAATGGGAGGTGGGATTCTCAAGGTTTAAAACGGAAGAGGGAATTCTCCAGGTTTAAAATGGGAGGGAGAATTCTACAGGTTTAAAATGGGAGGAGGAATTCTCCAGGTTTAAAATGGGAGAAGCGTTCACCAGATTTAAAATGGGAAGGGGAATTCTCCAGGTTTAAAATTGAAGGGAGAATTCGCCAGGTTTAAAATGGGAGGGGGAATTCTCCAGGTTTAAAATGGGAGGTGGGATTCTCCAGGTTTAAAATGGGAGGTGGAATTCTCCAGGCTTAAAATGGGAGTTGGAATTATCCCGGTTTAAAATGGGAGGTCGGATTCTCCAGGTTTAAAATGTGAGGAGCGTTTTCCAGGTTTCAAATGTGAGGGGGAATTCTCCAGGTTTGAAATGGGAGGTGTGATTCCCCATGTTTAAAATGGGAGGTGGAATTCTCCCGATTTAAAATGGGAGGTAGAATTGTCCAGGTTTGAAATGTGAGGGGGCATTCTCCAGGTTTAAAATGGAAGGGGGATTTCTCCAGGTTTAAAATGGGAGGTAGGATTCTCCAGGTTTAAAATGGGAGGGGGAGTTCTCCAGGTTTAAAATGGGAGGTAGGATTCTCCAGGTTTGAAATGTGAGGTGGAATTCTCCCGATTTAAAATGGGAGGTAGAATTGTCCAGGTTTGAAACGTGAGGTGGCATTCTCCAGGTTTAAAATGTGAGGTGGCATTCTCCAGGTTTAAAATGTGAGGTGGCATTCTCCAGGTTTAAAAAGGGAGGGGGAGTTCTCCAGGTTTAAAATGGGAGGTAGGATTCTCCAGGTTTAAAATGGGAGGGGGAGTTCTCCAGGTTTAAAATGGGAGGTAGAATTCTCCAGGTTTGAAATGTGAGGGGGCATTCTCCAGGTTTAAAATGTGAGGTGGCATTCTCCAGGTTTAAAATGGGAGGGGGAGTTCTCCAGGTTTAAAATGGGAGGTAGGATTCTCCAGGTTTAAAATGGGAGGGGGAGTTCTCCAGGTTTAAAATGGGAGGTAGGATTCTCCAGGTTTGAAATGTGATGGGGAATTCTCCAGGTTTAAAATGGGAGGTGGGATTCTCCAGGTTTAAAATGGGAGGGGGAGTTCTCCAGGTTTAAAATGGGAGGGGAAGTTCTCCAGGTTTCGAATGTGAGGTGGGATTCTGCAGGTTTAAAATGGGAGGAGCGTTCTCCAGGTTTAAAATGGGAGGGGTAATTGTCCAGGTTTAAAATGGGAGGTAGGATTCTCCAGGTTTAAAATGGGTAAACCGGGAAGTAGGATTCTCCAGGTTTAAAATGGGAGGAGGGATTTTCCAGGTTTAAAATGGGAGAGGGATTTCTCCAGCTTGAAAATGGGAGGAGCGTTCTCCAGGTTTAAAATGGGAGGGGGAATTCTCAAGGTTTAAAATGGGAGGAGCGTTCTTCATGTTTAAAATGTAAGGTGGGATCCTCCAGGTTTAAAATGGGAGGGGGAGTTCTCCAGGTTTAAAATGTGAGGTGGCATTCTCCAGGTTTAAAATGGGAGGGGGAGTTCTCCAGGTTTAAAATGGGAGGTAGGATTCTCCAGGTTTAAAATGGGAGGGGGAGTTCTCCAGGTTTAAAATGGGAGGTAGGATTCTCCAGGTTTGAAATGTGATGGGGAATTCTCCAGGTTTAAAATGGGAGGTGGGATTCTCCAGGTTTAAAATGGGAGGGGGAGTTCTCCAGGTTTAAAATGGGAGGGGAAGTTCTCCAGGTTTCGAATGTGAGGTGGGATTCTGCAGGTTTAAAATGGGAGGAGCGTTCTCCAGGTTTAAAATGGGAGGGGTAATTGTCCAGGTTTAAAATGGGAGGTAGGATTCTCCAGGTTTAAAATGGGTCAACCGGGAAGTAGGATTCTCCAGGTTTAAAATGGGAGGAGGGATTTTCCAGGTTTAAAATGGGAGAGGGATTTCTCCATTTTGAAAATGGGAGGAGCGTTCTCCAGGTTTAAAATGGGAGGGGGAATTCTCAAGGTTTAAAATGGGAGGAGCGTTCTTCATGTTTAAAATGTAAGGTGGGATCCTCCAGGTTTAAAATGGGAGGGGGAGTTCTCCAGGTTTAAAATGGGAGGTAGGATTCTCCAGATTTAAAATGGGAGGGGGAGTTCTCCAGGTTTAAAATGGGAGGTAGGATTCTCCAGGTTTGAAATGTGAGGGGGAATTCTCCAGGTTTAGAATGTGAGGTGGGATTCTGCAGGTTTAAAATGGGAGGAGTGTTCTCCAGGTTTAAAATGGGAGGGGGCATTCTCCAGGTTTAAAATGGGAGGGGGAATTCTCAAGGTTTAAAATGGGAGGAGCGTTCTTCATGTTTAAAATGTAAGGTGGGATCCTCCAGGTTTAAAATGGGAGGGGGAATTCTCCAGGCGTAAAACGGGAGGGGGAAATCACGAGGTTTAAAATGGGAATGGGAATTCTCCAGGTTTAAAATGGGAGTTGGGATTCTCCAGGTTTAATATGGGTGGAGGAATTCTCCAGGTTTAAAATGCGAGGGGGAATTCTCCAGGTTCAAAATGGGAGGTAGGATTCTCCAGGTTTGAAATGGGAGGTGGGATTCTCCAGGTTTTAAACGGGAGAGGGAATTCTACAGGTTTAAAATTGGAGGGAGAATTCGCCAGGTTTAAAATGGGAGGGGTAATTCTCCCGGTTTAAAATGTGCGGGGATATTCTCCAGGTTTAAAATGGGAGGGAAAATACGCCAGGTTTAAAGTGGGAAGGGGAATTCTCCAGGTTTAAAATGGGAGGGGGAATTCTCCAGGTTTAAAATGGGAGAAGCGTTCTCCTGATTTAAAATGGGAAGGGGAATTATCCAGGTTTAAAATGGGAGGGAGAATTCGCCAGGTATAAAATGGGAAGGGGAATTCTCCAGGTTTAAAATGGGAGGGGGAATTCTCCAGGTTTAAAATGGGAGGAGGATTCTACTCCAGGTTTAAAATGGGAGGAGGTTTCGACTCCAGGTTTAAAATCGGAGGCAGGGGTCTCCAGGTTTAAAATCGGAGGAGGATCTACTCCAGGTTTAAAACGGGAGGGGGAATTCTCCAGGTTTAAAGTGGGAGGTGGTATTCTTCAGGCTTAAAATGGGAGGTGGGATTCTCCATGTTTAAAATGGGAGGAGTGTTCTACTCCAGGTTTAAAATGGGAGGGGGAATTCTCCCGGTTTAAAATGGGAGGAGGAATTCTCCAGGTTTAAAATGGAAGGGGGAATTCTCCAGGTTTAAAATGGGAGGGAGAATTCTCCAGGTTTAAAATGGGAGGAGGAATTCTCCAGGTTTAAAATGGGAGAAGCTTTCTCCAGATTTAAAATGTGAAGGGGAATTCTCCAGGTTTAAAATTGGAGGGGGAATTCGCCAGGTTTAAAATCGGAGGGGGAATTCTCCAGGTTTAAAATGGGAGGTGGGATTCTCCAGGTTTAAAATGGGAGGGGGAATTCTCCAGGCTTAAAATGGGAGGGGGAATTCTCCAGGTTTAAAATGGGAGGGAGAATTCTCCAGATTTAAAATGGGAGGAGGAATTCTCCAGGTTTAAAATGGGAGAAGCGTTCTCCAGATTTAAAATGGGAAGGGGAATTCTCCAGGTTTAAAATTGGAGGGAGAATTCGCCAGGTTTAAAATGGGAGGGGGAATTCTCCCGGTTTAAAATGGGAGGTGGGATTCTCCAGGTTTAAAATGGGAGGGGGATTTCTCCAGGCTTAAAATGTGAGGGGGTATTCTCCAGGTTTAAAATGGGAGGGAAAATACGCCAGGTTTAAAGTGGGAAGGGGAATTCTCCAGGTTTAAAATGGGAGGGAGAATTCTCCAGGTTTAAAATGGAAGGGGGAAATTCTCCAGGTATAAAATGGGAGAAGCGTTCTCCTGATTTAAAATGGGAAGGGGAACTATCCAGGTTTAAAATGGGAGCGAGAATTCGCCAGGTTTAAAATGGGAAGGGGAATTCTCCAGGTTTAAAATGGGAGGGGGAATTCTCCAGGTTTAAAATGGGAGGAGGATTCTACTCCAGGTTTAAAATGGGAGGAGGTTTCGACTCCAGGTTTAAAATCGGAGGCAGGGGTCTCCAGGTTTAAAATCGGAGGAGGATCTACTCCAGGTTTAAAACGGGAGGGGGAATTCTCCAGGTTTAAAGTGGGAGGTGGTATTATTCAGGCTTAAAATGGGAGGTGGGATTCTCCATGTTTAAAATGGGAGGAGTGTTCTACTCCAGGTTTGAAATGGGAGGGGGAATTCTCCCGGTTTAAAATGGGAGGAGGAATTCTCCAGGTTTAAAATGGGAGGGGGAATTCTCCAGGTTTAAAATGGGAGGGAGAATTCTCCAGGTTTAAAATGGGAGGAGGAATTCTCCAGGTTTAAAATGGGAGAAGCGTTCTCCAGATTTAAAATGGGAAGGGGAATTCTCCAGGTTTAAAATTGGAGGGAGAATTCGCCAGGTTTAAAATCGGAGGGGGAATTCTCCAGGTTTAAAATGGGAGGTGGGATTCTCCAGGTTTAAAATGGGAGGGGGAATTCTCCAGGCTTAAAATGGGAGGGGGAATTCTCCAGATTTAAAATGTCAGGGGGTATTCTCCAGGTTTAAAATGGGAGGGAAAATTCGCCAGGTTTAAAATGGGAAGGGGAATTCTCCAGGTTTAAAATGGGTGGGAGAATTCTCCAGGTTTAAAATGGAAGGGGGAATTCGCCAGGTTTAAAATAGGAGAAGCGTTCTCCAGATTTAAAATGGGAAGGGGAATTATCCAGGTTTAAAATGGGAGGGAGAATTCGCCAGGTTTAAAATGGGAAGGGGAATTCTCCAGGTTTAAAATGGGAGGGGGAATTCTCGAGGTTTAAAATGGGAGGAGGATTCTGCTCCAGGTTTAAAATCGGAGGAGGGTTCGACTCCAGGTTTAAAATCGGAGGCAGGGGTCTCCAGGTTTAAAATCGGAGGAGGATCTACTCCAGGTTTAAAACGGGAGGGGGAATTCTCCAGGTTTAAAGTGGGAGGGGGTATTCTCCAGGCTTAAAATGGGAGGTGGGATTCTCCATGTTTAAAATGGGAGGAGTGTTCTACTCCAGGTTTAAAATGGGAGGGGGAATTCTCCCGGTTTAAAATGGGAGGAGGAATTCTCCAGGTTTAAAATGGGAGGGGGATTTCTCCAGGTTTAAAATGGGAGGGTGAATTCTCCAGGTTTAAAATGTGAGGTGGCATTCTCCAGGTTTAAAAAGGGAGGGGGAGTTCTCCAGGTTTAAAATGGGAGGTAGGATTCTCCAGGTTTAAAATGGGAGGGGGAGTTCTCCAGGTTTAAAATGGGAGGGGGAGTTCTCCAGGTTTAGAATGGGAGGTGGGATTCTCCAGGTTTAAAATGGGAGGAGCGTTCTCCAGGTTTAAATTGGGAGGGGTAATTGTCCAGGTTTAAAATGGGAGGTAGGATTCTCCAGGTTTAAAATCGGAGGGGTAATTGTCCAGGTTTAAAATGGGAGGTGGGATTCTCGAGGTTTAAAATGGGAGGAGCGCACTCCAGGTTTAAAATGGGAGGGGAACTTCTCCTGGTTTAAAATGGGAGGTAGGATTCTCCAGGTTTAAAATGGGAGGGGGAATTCTCCAGGTTTAAAATGGGTAAAACGGGAAGTCGGATTCTCCAGGTTTAAAATGGGAGGAGGGATTTTCCAGGTTTAAAATGGGAGAGGGATTTCTCCAGCTTGAAAATGGGAGGAGCGTTCTCCAGGTTTAAAATGGGAGGGGGTATTCTCCAGGTTTAAAATGGGAGGAGGAATTCTCAAGGTTTAAAATGGGAGGAGCGTTCTTCATGTTTAAAATGGGAGGTGGGATCCTCCAGGTTTAAAATGGGAGGGGGAATTCTCCAGGCGTAAAACGGGAGGGGCAATTCACGAGGTTTAAAATGGGAATGGGAATTCTCCAGGTTTAAAATGGGAGTTGGGATTCTCCAGGTTTAATATGGGTGGAGGAGTTCTCCAGGTTTAAAATGCGAGGGGGAATTCTCCAGGCTCAAAATGGGAGGTAGGATTCTCCAGGTTTGAAATGGGAGGTGGGATTCTCAAGGTTTAAAACGGAAGAGGGAATTCTCCAGGTTTAAAACGGAAGGGAGAATTCTACAGGTTTTAAAATGGGAGGAGGAATTCTCCAGGTTTAAAATTGGAGGGAGAATTCGCTAGGTTTAAAATGGGAGGGGGAATTCTCCAGGTTTAAAATGGGAGGTGGGATTCTCCAGGTTTAAAATGGGAGGTGGAATTCTCCAGGCTTAAAATGGGAGGGGGAATTCTCCAGGTTTAAAATGGAAGGTGAGATTCTCCATGTTTAAAATGGGAGGTGGAATTCTCCCGATTTAAAATGGGAGGTAGAATTGTCCAGGTTTGAAATGTGAGGGGGCATTCTCCAGGTTTAAAATGGAATGGGGAGTTCTCCAGGTTTAAAATGGGAGGTAGGATTCTCCAGGTTTGAAATGTGAGGTGGAATTCTCCTGATTTAAAATCGGAGGTAGAATTGTCCAGGTTTGAAACGTGAGGTGGCATTCTCCAGGTTTAAAATGTGAGGTGGCATTCTCCAGGTTTAAAAAGGGAGGGGGAGTTCTCCAGGTTTAAAATGGGAGGTAGGATTCTCCAGGTTTAAAATGGGAGGGGGAGTTCTCCAGGTTTAAAATGGGAGGTAGGATTCTCCAGGTTTGAAATGTGAGGTGGCATTCTCCAGGTTTAAAATGTGAGGTGGCATTCTCCAGGTTTAAAATGTGAGGGGGAGTTCTCCAGGTTTAAAATGGGAGGTAGGATTCTCCAGGTTTAAAATGGGAGGGGGAGTTCTCCAGGTTTAAAATGGGAGGTAGGATTCTCCAGGTTTGAAATGTGAGGGGGAATTCTCCAGGTTTAAAATGGGAGGTGGGATTCTCCAGGTTTAAAATGGGAGGGGGAGTTCTCCAGGTTTAAAATGGGAGGGGGAGTTCTCCAGGTTTAGAATGTGAGGTGGGATTCTACAGGTTTAAAATGGGAGGAGCGTTCTCCAGGTTTAAAATGGGAGGGATAATTGTCCAGGTTTAAAATGGGAGGTGGGATTCTCCAGGTTTAAAATGGGAGGGGAAATTCTCCTGGTTTAAAATGGGAGGTAGGATTCTCCAGGTTTAAATTGGGAGGGGGAATTCTCCAGGTTTAAAATGGGTAAAACGGGAAGTAGGATTCTCCAGGTTTAAAATGGGAGGAGGGATTTTCCAGGTTTAAAATGGGAGAGGGATTTCTCCAGCTTGAAAATGGGAGGAGCGTTCTCCAGGTTTAAAATGGGAGGGGGCATTCTCCAGCTTTAAAATGGGAGGGGGAATTCTCAAGGTTTAAAATGGGAGGAGCGTTCTTCATGTTTAAAATGGGAGGTGGGATCCTCCAGGTTTAAAATGGGAGGGGGAATTCTCCAGGCGTAAAACGGGAGGGGGAATTCACGAGGTTTAAAATGGGAATGGGAATTCTCCAGGTTTAAAATGGGTGGAGGAGTTCTCCAGGTTTAAAATGCGAGGGGGAATTCTCCAGGTTCAAAATGGGAGGTAGGATTCTCCAGGTTTGAAATGGGAGATGGGATTCTCCAGGTTTAAAACGGGAGAGGGAATTCTCCAGGTTTAAAATGGGAGGGAGAATTCTCCAGGTTTAAAATGGGAGGAGGAATTCTCCAGGTTTAAAATGGGAGAAGCGTGCTCCAGATTTAAAATGGGAAGGGGAATTCTCCAGGTTTAAAATTGGAGGGAGAATTCACCAGGTTTAAAATGGGAGGGGGAATTCTCCAGGTTTACAATGGGAGGTGGGATTCTCCAGGTGTAAAATGGGAGGGGGAATTCTCCAGGCTAAAAATGGGAGGGGGATTTCTCCAGGTTTAAAATGGGAGGTGAGATTCTCCAGGTTTAAAATGGGAGGTGGAATTATCCCGGTTTAAAATGGGAGTTGGAATTATCCCGGTTTAAAATGGGAGGTGGGATTCTCCAGGTTTAAAATGTGAGGAGCGTTTTCCAGGGTTGAAATGTGAGGGGGAATTCTCCAAGTTTGAAATGGGAGGTGAGATTCTCCAGGTTTAAAATAGGAGGTGGAATTCTCCCGATTTAAAATGGGAGGTAGAATTGTCCAGGTTTGAAATGTGAGGTGGCATTCTCCAGGTTTAAAATGGAAGGGGGAGTTCTCCAGGTTTAAAATGGGAGGTAGGATTCTCCACGTTTAAAATGGGAGGAGGAGTTCTCCAGGTTTAAAATGGGAGGTAGGATTCTCCAGGTTTGAAATGTGAGGTGGCATTCTCCAGGTTTAAAATGTGAGGTGGCATTCTCCAGGTTTAAAATGGGAGGGGGAGTTCTCCAGGTTTAAAATGGGAGGTAGGATTCTCCAGGTTTAAAATGGGAGGGGTAGTTCTCCAGGTTTAAAATGGGAGGTAGGATTCTCCAGGTTTGAAATGTGAGGGGGAATTCTCCAGGTTTAAAATGGGAGGTGGGATTCTCCAGGTTTAAAATGAGAGGTGGGATTCTGCAGGTTTAAAATGGGAGGAGCGTTCTCCAGGTTTAAAATGGGAGGGGTAATTGTCCAGGTTTAAAATGGGAGGTAGGATTCTCCAGGTTTAAAATGGGAGGGGTAATTGTCCAGGTCTAAAATGGGAGGTGGGATTCTCCAGGTTTAAAATGGGAGGAGCGCTCTCCAGGTTTAAAATGGGAGGGGAAATTCTCCTGGTTTAAAATGGGAGGTAGGATTCTCCAGGTTTAAAATGGGAGGGGGAATTCTCCAGGTTTTAAATGGGTAAAACGGGAAGTAGGATTCTCCAGGTTTAAAATGGGAGGGGTAATTGTCCAGGTTTAAAATGGGAGGTGGGATTTTCCAGGTTTAAAATGGGAGAGGGATTTCTCCAGCTTGAAAATGGGAGGAGCGTTCTCCAGGTTTAAAATGGGAGGGGCATTCTCCAGGTTTAAATGGGAGGGGGAATTCTCAAGGTTTAAATTGGGAGGAGCGTTCTTCATGTTTAAAATGGGAGGTGGGATCCTCCAGGTTTAAAATGGGAGGGGGAATTCTCCAGGCGTAAAACGGGTGGGGGAATTTACGAGGTTTAAAATGGGAATGGGAATTCTCCAGGTTTAAAATGGGAGTTGGGATTCTCCAGGTTTAATATGGGTGGAGGAGTTCTCCAGGTTTAAAATGCGAGGGGGAATTCTCCAGGTTCAAAATGGGAGGGAGAATTCTCCAGGTTTAAAATGTGAGGAGGAATTCTCCAGGTTTAAAATGGGAGAAGCGGGCTCCAGATTTAAAATGGAAAGGGGAATTCTCCAGGTTTAAAATTGGAGGGAGAATTCGCCAGGTTTAAAATGGGAGGGGGAATTCGCCAGGTTTGAAATGGGAGGTGGGACTCTCCAGGTTTAAAATGGGAGGGGGAATTCTCCAGGCTAAAAATGGGAGGGGGATTTCTCCAGGTTTAAAATGGGAGGTGAGATTCTCCAGGTTTAAAATGGGAGGTGGAATTATCCCGGTTTAAAATGGGAGTTGGAATTATCCCAGTTTAAAATGGGAGGTGGGATTCTCCAGGTTTAAAATGGGAGGTAGGATTCTCCAGGTTTGAAATGTGAGGTGGAATTCTCCTGATTTAAAATGGGAGGTAGAATTGTCCAGTTTTGAAATGTGAGGTGGCATTCTCCAGGTTTAAAATGTGAGGTGGCATTCTCCAGGTTTAAAATGTGAGGTGGCATTCTCCAGGTTTAAAATGGGAGGGGGAGTTCTCCAGGTTTAAAATCGGAGGTAGGATTCTCCAGGTTTAAAATGGGAGGGGGAGTTCTCCAGGTTTAAAATGGGAGGTAGGATTCTCCAGGTTTGAAATGTGAGGGGGCATTCTCCAGGTTTAAAATGTGAGGTGGCATTCTCCAGGTTTAAAATGGGAGGGGGAGTTCTCCAGGTTTAAAATGGGAGGGGGAGTTCTCCAGGTTTAAAATGGGAGGTAGGATTCTCCAGGTATGAAATGTGAGGGGAATTCTCCAGGTTTAAAATGGGAGGTGGGATTCTCCAAGTTTAAAATGGGAGGGGGAGTTCTCCAGGTTTAAAATGGGAGGGGGAGTTCTCCAGGTTTAGAATGTGAGGTGGGATTCTGCAGGTTTAAAATGGGAGGAGCGTTCTCCAGGTTTAAAATGGGAGGGGTAATTGTCCAGGTTTAAAATGGGAGGTAGGATTCTCCAGGTTTAAAATCGGAGGGGTAATTGTCCAGGTTTAAAATGGGAGGTGGGATTCTCCAGGTTTAAAATGGGAGGAGCGCACTCCAGGTTTAAAATCGGAGGGGAAATTCTCCTGGTTTAAAATGGGAGGTAGGATTCTCCAGGTTTAAAATGGGAGGGGGAATTCTCCAGGTTTAAAATGGGTAAAACGGGAAGTAGGATTCTCCAGGTTTAAAATGGGAGGAGGGATTTTCCAGGTTTAAAATGGGAGAGGGATTTCTCCAGCTTGAAAATGGGAGGAGCGTTCTCCAGGTTTAAAATGGGAGGGGGTATTCTCCAGGTTTAAAATGGGAGTGGGAATTCTCAACGTTTAAAATGGGAGGAGCGTTCTTCATGTTTAAAATGGGAGGTGGGATCCTCCAGGTTTAAAATGGGAGGGGGAATTCTCCAGGCGTAAAACGGGAGGGGGAATTCACGAGGTTTAAAATGGGAATGGGAATTCTCCAGGTTTAAAATGGGAGTTGGGATTCTCCAGGTTTAATATGGGTGGAGGAGTTCTCCAGGATTAAAATGCGAGGGGGAATTCTCCAGGTTCAAAATGGGAGGTAGGATTCTCCAGGTTTGAAATGGGAGGTGGGATTCTCAAGGTTTAAAACGGAAGAGGGAATTCTCCAGGTTTAAAATGGGAGGGAGAATTCTACAGGTTTAAAATGGGAGGAGGAATTCTCCAGGTTTAAAATGGGAGAAGCGTTCACCAGATTTACAATGGGAAGGGGAATTCTCCAGGTTTAAAATTGAAGGGAGAATTCGCCAGGTTTAAAATGGGAGGGGGAATTCTCCAGGTTTAAAATGGGAGGTGGGATTCTCCAGGTTTAAAATGGGAGGTGGAATTCTCCAGGCTTAAAATGGGAGGGGGAATTCTCCAGGTTTAAAATGGGAGGTGAGATTCTCCAGGTTTAAAATGGGAGGTGGAATTATCCCGATTTAAAATGGGAGTTGGAATTATCCCGGTTTAAAATGGGAGGTCGGATTCTCCAGGTTTAAAATGTGAGGAGCGTTTTCCAGGTTTGAAATGTGAGGGGGAATTCTCCAGGTTTGAAATGGGAGGTGTGATTCCCCATGTTTAAAATGGGAGGTGGAATTCTCCCGATTTAAAATGGGAGGTAGAATTGTCCAGGTTTGAAATGTGAGGGGGCATTCTCCAGGTTTAAAATGGAAGGGGGAGTTCTCCAGGTTTAAAATGGGAGGTAGGATTCTCCAGGTTTAAAATGGGAGGGGGAGTTCTCCAGGTTTAAAATGGGAGGTAGGATTCTCCAGGTTTGAAATGTGAGGTGGAATTCTCCCGATTTAAAATGGGAGGTCGAATTGTCCAGGTTTGAAACGTGAGGTGGCATTCTCCAGGTTTAAAATGTGAGGTGGCATTCTCCAGGTTTAAAATGTGAGGTGGCATTCTCCAGGTTTAAAAAGGGAGGGGGAGTTCTCCAGGTTTAAAATGGGAGGTAGGATTCTCCAGGTTTAAAATGGGAGGGGGAGTTCTCCAGGTTTAAAATGGGAGGTAGAATTCTCCAGGTTTGAAATGTGAGGGGGCATTCTCCAGGTTTAAAATGTGAGGTGGCATTCTCCAGGTTTAAAATGGGAGGGTGAGTTCTCCAGGTTTAAAATGGGAGGTAGGATTCTCCAGGTTTAAAATGGGAGTGGGAGTTCTCCAGGTTTAAAATGGGAGGTAGGATTCTCCAGGTTTGAAATGTGAGGGGGAATTCTCCAGGTTTAAAATGGGAGGTGGGATTCTCCAGGTTTAAAATGGGAGGGGGAGTTCTCCAGGTTTAAAATGGGAGGGGAAGTTCTCCAGGTTTCGAATGTGAGGTGGGATTCTGCAGGTTTAAAATGGGAGGAGCGTTCTCCAGGTTTAAAATGGGAGGGGTAATTGGCCAGGTTTAAAATGGGAGGTAGGATTCTCCAGGTTTAAAATGGGTAAACCGGGAAGTAGGATTCTCCAGGTTTAAAATGGGAGGAGGGATTTTCCAGGTTTAAAATGGGAGAGGGATTTCTCCAGCTTGAAAATGGGAGGAGCGTTCTCCAGGTTTAAAATGGGAGGGGGAATTCTCAAGGTTTAAAATGGGAGGAGCGTTCTTCATGTTTAAAATGTAAGGTGGGATCCTCCAGGTTTAAAATGGGAGGGGGAGTTCTCCTGGTTTAAAATGGGAGGTAGGATTCTCCAGATTTAAAATGGGAGGGGGAGTTCTCCAGGTTTAAAATGGGAGGTAGGATTCTCCAGGTTTGAAATGTGAGGGGGAATTCTCCAGGTTTAGAATGTGAGGTGGGATTCTGCAGGTTTAAAATGGGAGGAGCGTTCTCCAGGTTTAAAATGGGAGGGGGCATTCTCCAGGTTTAAAATGGGAGGGGGAATTCTCCAGGTTTAAAATGGGAGGAGGATTCTACTCCAGGTTTAAAATGGGAGGAGGTTTCGACTCCAGGTTTAAAATCGGAGGCAGGGGTCTCCAGGTTTAAAATCGGAGGAGGATCTACTCCAGGTTTAAAACGGGAGGGGGAATTCTCCAGGTTTAAAGTGGGAGGTGGTATTCTTCAGGCTTAAAATGGGAGGTGGGATTCTCCATGTTTAAAATGGGAGGAGTGTTCTACTCCAGGTTTAAAATGGGAGGGGGAATTCTCCCGGTTTAAAATGGGAGGAGGAATTCTCCAGGTTTAAAATGGGAGGGGGAATTCTCCAGGTTTAAAATGGGAGGGAGAATTCTCCAAGTTTAGAATGTGAGGTGGTATTCTGCAGGTTTAAAAACGGGAGGAGCGTTCTCCAGGTTTAAAATGGGAGGGATAATTGTCCAGGTTTAAATGGGAGGGGGAATTCTCAAGGTTTAAAATGGGAGGAGCGTTCTTCATGTTTAAAATGTAAGGTGGGATCCTCCAGGTTTAAAATGGGAGGGGGAATTCTCCAGGCGTAAAACGGGAGGGGGAAATCACGAGGTTTAAAATGGGAATGGGAATTCTCCAGGTTTAAAATGGGAGTTGGGATTCTCCAGGTTTAATATGGGTGGAGGAATTCTCCAGGTTTAAAATGCGAGGGGGAATTCTCCAGGTTCAAAATGGGAGGTAGGATTCTCCAGGTTTGAAATGGGAGGTGGGATTCTCCAGGTTTTAAACGGGAGAGGGAATTCTACAGGTTTAAAATTGGAGGGAGAATTCGCCAGGTTTAAAATGGGAGGGGTAATTCTCCCGGTTTAAAATGTGCGGGGATATTCTCCAGGTTTAAAATGGGAGGGAAAATACGCCAGGTTTAAAGTGGGAAGGGGAATTCTCCAGGTTTAAAATGGGAGGGGGAATTCTCCAGGTTTAAAATGGGTAAAGCGTTCTCCTGATTTAAAATGGGAAGGGGAATTATCCAGGTTTAAAATGGGAGGGAGAATTCGCCAGGTTTAAAATGGGAAGGGGAATTCTCCAGGTTTAAAATGGGAGGGGGAATTCTCCAGGTTTAAAATGGGAGGAGGATTCTACTCCAGGTTTAAAATGGGAGGAGGTTTCGACTCCAGGTTTAAAATCGGAGGCAGGGGTCTCCAGGTTTAAAATCGGAGGAGGATCTACTCCAGGTTTAAAACGGGAGGGGGAATTCTCCAGGTTTAAAGTGGGAGGTGGTATTCTTCAGGCTTAAAATGGGAGGTGGGATTCTCCATGTTTAAAATGGGAGGAGTGTTCTACTCCAGGTTTAAAATGGGAGGGGGAATTCTCCCGGTTTAAAATGGGAGGAGGAATTCTCCAGGTTTAAAATGGGAGGGGGAATTCTCCAGGTTTAAAATGGGAGGGAGAATTCTCCAGGTTTAAAATGGGAGGAGGAATTCTCCAGGTTTAAAATGGGAGAAGCGTTCTCCAGATTTAAAATGTGAAGGGGAATTCTCCAGGTTTAAAATTGGAGGGAGAATTCGCCAGGTTTAAAATCGGAGGGGGAATTCTCCAGGTTTAAAATGGGAGGTGGGATTCTCCAGGTTTAAAATGGGAGGGGGAATTCTCCAGGCTTAAAATGGGAGGGGGAATTCTCCAGGTTTAAAATGGGAGGGAGAATTCTCCAGATTTAAAATGGGAGGAGGAATTCTCCAGGTTTAAAATGGGAGAAGCGTTCTCCAGATTTAAAATGGGAAGGGGAATTCTCCAGGTTTAAAATTGGAGGGAGAATTCGCCAGGTTTAAAATGGGAGGGGGAATTCTCCCGGTTTAAAATGGGAGGTGGGATTCTCCAGGTTTAAAATGGGAGGGGGATTTCTCCAGGCTTAAAATGGGAGGGGGAATTCTCCAGATTTAAAATGTGAGGGGGTATTCTCCAGGTTTAAAATGGGAGGGAAAATACGCCAGGTTTAAAGTGGGAAGGGGAATTCTCCAGGTTTAAAATGGGAGGGAGAATTCTCCAGGTTTAAAATGGAAGGGGGAAATTCTCCAGGTATAAAATGGGAGAAGCGTTCTCCTGATTTAAAATGGGAAGGGGAACTATCCAGGTTTAAAATGGGAGCGAGAATTCGCCAGGTTTAAAATGGGAAGGGGAATTCTCCAGGTTTAAAATGGGAGGGGGAATTCTCCAGGTTTAAAATGGGAGGAGGATTCTACTCCAGGTTTAAAATGGGAGGAGGTTTCGACTCCAGGTTTAAAATCGGAGGCAGGGGTCTCCAGGTTTAAAATCGGAGGAGGATCTACTCCAGGTTTAAAACGGGAGGGGGAATTCTCCAGGTTTAAAGTGGGAGGTGGTATTCTTCAGGCTTAAAATGGGAGGTGGGATTCTCCATGTTTAAAATGGGAGGAGTGTTCTTCTCCAGGTTTGAAATGGGAGGGGGAATTCTCCCGGTTTAAAATGGGAGGAGGAATTCTCCAGGTTTAAAATGGGAGGGGGAATTCTCCAGGTTTAAAATGGGAGGGAGAATTCTCCAGGTTTAAAATGGGAGGAGGAATTCTCCAGGTTTAAAATGGGAGAAGCGTTCTCCAGATTTAAAATGGGAAGGGGAATTCTCCAGGTTTAAAATTGGAGGGAGAATTCGCCAGGTTTAAAATCGGAGGGGGAATTCTCCAGGTTTAAAATGGGAGGTGGGATTCTCCAGGTTTAAAATGGGAGGGGGAATTCTCCAGGCTTAAAATGGGAGGGGGAATTCTCCAGATTTAAAATGTGAGGGGGTATTCTCCAGGTTTAAAATGGGAGGGAAAATTCGCCAGGTTTAAAATGGGAAGGGGAATTCTCCAGGTTTAAAATGGGTGGGAGAATTCTCCAGGTTTAAAATGGAAGGGGGAATTCTCCAGGTTTAAAATAGGAGAAGCGTTCTCCAGATTTAAAATGGGAAGGGGAATTATCCAGGTTTAAAATGGGAGGGAGAATTCGCCAGGTTTAAAATGGGAAGGGGAATTCTCCAGGTTTAAAATGGGAGGGGGAATTCTCGAGGTTTAAAATGGGAGGAGGATTCTGCTCCAGGTTTAAAATCGGAGGAGGGTTCGACTCCAGGTTTAAAATCGGAGGCAGGGGTCTCCAGGTTTAAAATCGGAGGAGGATCTACTCCAGGTTTAAAACGGGAGGGGGAATTCTCCAGGTTTAAAGTGGGAGGTGGTATTCTCCAGGCTTAAAATGGGAGGTGGGATTCTCCATGTTTAAAATGGGAGGAGTGTTCTACTCCAGGTTTAAAATGGGAGGGGGAATTCTCCCGGTTTAAAATGGGAGGAGGAATTCTCCAGGTTTAAAATGGGAGGGGGATTTCTCCAGGTTTAAAATGGGAGGGTGAATTCTCCAGGTTTAAAATGGGAGGAGGAATTCTCCAGGTTTAAAATGGGAGAAGCGTTCTCCAGATTTAAAATGGGAAGGGGAATTCTCCAGGTTTAAAATTGGAGGGAGAATTCGCCAGGTTTAAAATGGGAGGGGGAATTCTCCAGGTTTAAAATAGGAGAAGCGTTCTCCAGATTTAAAATGGGAAGGGGAATTATCCAGGTTTAAAATGGGAGGGAGAATTCGCCAGGTTTAAAATGGGAAGGGGAATTCTCCAGGTTTAAAATGGGAGGGGGAATTCTCGAGGTTTAAAATGGGAGGAGGATTCTGCTCCAGGTTTAAAATCGGAGGAGGGTTCGACTCCATTTTTAAAATCGGAGGCAGGGGTCTCCAGGTTTAAAATCGGAGCAGGATCTACTCCAGGTTTAAAACGGGAGGGGGAATTCTCCAGGTTTAAAGTGGGAGGTGGTATTCTCCAGGCTTAAAATGGGAGGTGGGATTCTCCATGTTTAAAATGGGAGGAGTGTTCTACTCCAGGTTTAAAATGGGAGGGGGAATTCTCCCGGTTTAAAATGGGAGGAGGAATTCTCCAGGTTTAAAATGGGAGGGGGATTTCTCCAGGTTTAAAATGGGAGGGTGAATTCTCCAGGTTTAAAATGGGAGGAGGAATTCTCCAGGTTTAAAATGGGAGAAGCGTTCTCCAGATTTAAAATGGGAAGGGGAATTCTCCAGGTTTAAAATTGGAGGGAGAATTCGCCAGGTTTAAAATGGGAGGGGGAATTCTCCAGGTTTAAAATGGGAGGTGGGATTCTCCAGGTTTAAAATGGGAGGGGGAATTCTCCAGGCTTAAAATGGGAGGGGGAATTCTCCAGATTTAAAATGTGAGGGGGTATTCTCCAGGTTTAAAATGGGAGGGAAAATTCGCCAGGTTTAAAATGGGAAGGGGAATTCTCCAGGTTTAAAATGGGTGGCAGAATTCTCCAGGTTTAAAATGGAAGGGGGAGTTCTCCAGGTTTAAAATAGGAGAAGCGTTCTCCAGATTTAAAATGGGAAGGGGAATTATCCAGGTTTAAAATGGGAGGGAGAATTCGCCAGGTTTAAATGGGAAGGGGAATTCTCCAGGTTTAAAATGGGAGGGGGAATTCTCCAGGTTTAAAATGGGAGAAGGGTTCTACTCCAGGTTTGAAATGGGAGGAGGGTTCGACTCCAGGTTTAAAATCGGAGGCAGGGGCCTCCAGGTTTAAAATCGGAGGAGGATCTACTCCAGGTTTAAAACGGGATGGGGAATTCTCCAGGTTTAAAGTGGGAGGTGGTATTCTCCAGGCTTAAAATGGGAGGTGGGATTCTCCATGTTTAAACTGGGAGGAGTGTTCTACTCCAGGTTTAAAATGGGAGGGGGAATTCTCCCGGTTTAAAATGGGAGGAGGAATTCTCCAGGTTTAAAATGGGAGGGGGAATTCTCCAGGTTTAAAATGGGAGGAGGAATTATCCAGGTTTAAAATGGGAGGTGGGATTCTCCAGTCGTTTCATGGGGCCTTCAGATAGGGGACAGCTCATGGGGAGTGGGTGGGAGGTTCATAAGATGGGGGTCTGTTCAACGGGGGTGGCATAATTTGAAGGGGTCTTCATGAGGGATATCAGATGGAGGTCTGGTCACAGTGGGTTGGGGGCGTAGTAGATGGGGTCCATTCTCTGGGGGCTAATTGTATGGGGTATTTTCACGGAGGGAGGTAATTCCAGGGGGTCCGTTCACGAGTGTGAGTGTGTGTGTGAGGAGGGTGAGTGTGTGAGGGTGTGTATGTGTGTGTGTTAGGAGGGGGGTTTGTGTGTGTGAGGGTGTGTGTGGGTGTGGGGAGGGAGGTAATCCTGTGGATATTCACAGAGGGAAGTCGCTAATGTTTAAAATGGAAGGGGGTGTCATTTCTCCAGGTTTAAAATGGGAGGGTATGTGGATGAGTGTGTATTTATGTAAAGGGTCAGCCAGCGAGAGAGGGCAAGGGGGAGAGAGAACAAAGAGAGGGAGAAGGAGACAGAGAAAGAGGGAAAAGGAATTTACTGGGAGTTGTTCAGGGGACAGGGAGAATAGATGGGGAGGGGGGCTATTATCGGGAGGGAAATTTGCAGGAGGTGAATTTGCTGCGGGGGGGGGGGATTTGCATCGGAAATATTGGCGAGGGGGCAAAATTGGTGGTGGGGGGGACGGGGACATTTACAGCTGGGAAATCTGAAGGGGAGACTTTATCCAGGGGACGCCAAAATTTATTGGAGGGGGCGAAAGAAATCCAGAAAGACAGAAAAAAGCCAGAGAGCGAGAGAGATCAAAAGAGAGAGAGCCAGAGAGAGAGAGAGAGTGAAAAAGCCAAAGAAAGAGATGTCTGAGAAACAGCTGAAGAGAAAGCCATAGAGAGAGAGAGAAAGACAAAGCCAAAGAGAGAGAGAGTCAAGCAGAAAGAACCAAAGAAAGAGAGGGAAAGCAAAAGAGAAAGAGAAAACCAGAGAGAGAGAAAGAGAAAACCAGAGAGAGGGAATGAGAAAGCTAGAGAGTAATCGAAAGACAAAGGAAGAGAGCGAGAGTGAAAGACATAGAGCCAAGAGAGAGAGTGAGAAAGTTAAAGAGGAAGAGCCAGAGAAAGAGAGAAAGCCAGAAAAAGGGAGAGAGAGAAAAAGCGTCAAAGAGAGAACCAGAGAAGAAAGAGAAACAGCCAACGGGGCAGAGAGACAGACAGTGAGAAAGAAATAAAGAGAACGTGAGAGAGAGAAATGTTCATCATTATGTGCAGCTTTTTTACTCTATGCCTCCCATCCACAAAGCCTCTATAGCTTATTAACTGTTTTCTCAATCTGCCCTGTCAACTTCAACGAATTATGTACATATACACAAAGGTGCCCGGCTCCTGCATCACCTTTCCAATTGAATCCTTTATTTTATGTTCTGTTTCCTCCTTCTTCCCACTAAACTGCATCACTAAACATTCCATTGCATTAAATTTCATCTGCTACATGTCTCCCTATTCCATCAATCTGTTAATGTCCTATAGAAGTCTGTCACTATCCTCATTACAATGTTGTGTCATTTTCAAACGGTAAAATTGTGCACTCCACAAGTCTAGGTCAGTAATAAAGACCAGGAAATCAGTAGTTCTTGTACTTACCCCCGGTACACCCCACTATATAAGTCCTTCCAGTTAAAAAAAAACTATTCTTCACCACTACTTTCCATTTCCTGTCACTTAGCTTGATTGAATTTTTCGAGGAGGTGACTGGATGTGTAGATGAGGGATAAGTAGTTGATGTGGTCTACATGGACTTCAGTAAGGCTTTTGATAAGGTCCCACATGGGAGATTGGTTAAGAAGGTAGGAGCCCATGTGATTCAGGGCAATTTGGCAAATTAGATCCAAAATTGGCTTCGTGGCAGGAGGCAGAGGGTGATGGTCGAGGGTTGTTTTTGTGAGTGGCAACCTGTGATCAGTGGTGTACCGCACGGATTAGTGCAGGGACCCTTGCTGTTTGTAGTGTAAATTAATAATTTCGACGTGAATATAGGAGGTACGATCAGTAAGTTCACAGATGACGAAAAAATTGGTGGAGTCGTAAATAGTGAGGACGAAAGCCTCAGATTACTGGATGATGTAGATGGGCTGGTAAGATGGGCAGAGCAGTAGCAACTGGAATTTAAACCTGAGAAGTGTGAGGTGATGCATTTTGGGAGGACTAACAAGGCATGGGAACGTACAATGGATGGTAGGACCCTAGGAAGTACAGAAGGTCAGAGGGATCTTGGTGTACTTGTCCATAGATCACTGAAGGCAGCAGCACAGGTAGCTAAGGTTGTTAGGAAGGCTTATGGGATACTTGGCTTTATTAGCCGAGGCATAGAATAGAAAAGCAGGAAGGTTATGATGGAAATGTATAAAACGCAAGTTCGGCCACAGCTGCAGTATTGTGTGCACTTCTGGTCACCACACTATAGGAAGGATGTGATTGCACTGGAGAGGGTGCAGAGGAGATCCACGAGGATATTGCCTGGGCTGGAGCATTTCAGCTATGAAGAGAGACTGGATAGGCTAGGATTGTTTTCCTTAGAGAGGAGAAGGCTGAGGGTGGACCTGATTGAGGTACACAAAATTATGCGGGGCATTGGTAGGATAGAGAGAAAGCAACCTTTTCCTTTAGCAGCGGGATTGATAACTGGGGGCATAGATTTAAGGTAAGGGGCAGGAGGTTTAGAGGGGATAAGAGGAAAAAAATCACCCAGAGGGTAGTTGGAATCTGGAATACACTACCTGAAGTGGTGGTAGAGGCAGAAGCCCTCACAACATTTAAGAAGTATTTAGATGAGCATTTGAAACGCCATAGCATACAAGGCTATGGGCCAAGTGCTGGAAAATGGGATTAGGATAAATAGGTGTTTGATGGCACACAGATACGATGGGCCGAAGGGCCTATTTCTGTGCTGTTTTACTCGATGACTGTATGACTCTTACCCAGCTCCATACCCATGCTGCCAATGTCCGTTTTATTCCCGAAGCTTCAAATTTGCTGACAAGGCTGTTATGCGTCACTTTATCAAACCACTTTTGGACGTCTGTGTACACCCTATCAACTGAATTATCCTCATCAATGTTCTCCGTGAACTCATAAAATTAGTTAAACACGATTTGCCCTGACCAAATCCATGTTCAGTATGAATTCTTAATTAACCCACATTTATCCATGCAACTGTTAATTTTGTCCCACAATATGGTTCCTTAAAGAAAGATCCTGCCACTGATATTAAACTGAATGGCCTGTAATTACAATGCATATCATTTAGTTTTTGTTTCAATCTCTCATAGAATATGGACGTCACTGGCAAGGCCAGAGCTTTCTGCCCTTTCAAATTACCCTGGGGGGTTGGGGGTAGTGGGGGGCGGGGAGTTGAGGGTGGTGGGCGGCGGGGTTGGGGGGCTAGTGGGGGGCGGGGAGTTGGGGTGGTGGGCGGCGTGGTTGTGGGGCTAGTGGGGGGCGGGGAGTTGGTGAGCTGCCTGCTTGACCTGCTTCCGTCCATGTGGTGCAGGTAAAGCAAAAGCGCAGTTGGAAAGAGATTTTCACGTTTTGGATCTGATATGAAGGAACAGCGCTATCGTCCCAAGTCAGGATGGTGTGCGCCTTGAAGATGAATTGACAGCTGGTGGTGTTCCCATGCATCTGCTGTCTTTGTCCTTGGTGGTGGAGGTCACGGGTTTGAAAGGTGCTGTCGAAGGAGACTTGGCGAGTTGTTGCAGTGCATCTTGCAGAAGGTAAGTTTGATGTTTTATAGAATCTGTCCAGTTAATTGGTTCAATTTACATGTGTGAGGACTGAGTACAGCCCTGAAAAGTGGATGGAAATTCTGTGCAATTAAAGACTAGCACAGGATCACAAAAGTAATTTGAAATCAGTAAACGAATCAGCTCCTACTTCATATCATTCTTGTTAGATAAAGCAATTTGCATCAGCTGCTATTCCCAAAAAGTTATTAAAATGATAATATTCACATTTTTATTCTTCTTTCGGAGCTGTGGGCATCGCTGACAATGCCAGTATTTATTGTCAATCCGTCATTGTCCTTGAGAAGGTAGTGGTGAGCTGCCATCTTGAACCACTGCAGTCCTCGTAACGGTGTGATACAGCTGAGTGTATTGCTCGGCAATTTCAGAGGGCATTTTAGAGTCAACTACATTGCTGTGGGTCTGGAGTCACATGTAGGCCAGACTGGATAAGGACTGCAAATTTCCTTCCCTGAAGAACATTAGTGAACCAGATGGGTTTTTACAACAATCGGTAATGGTTTCATGATCTCTACCGTATCTAATTTTAAATATATTGTTGTATAAAAAGACTTAGATTGTAAAGTGTTAATGCTGCTGTTCAGTGACTGGTAGTAATTATACTCAGCTGGAAACCAGATCTCCCTGCTTCGTTTTACTTGCAATAAGTTAATGAGAACAGTTTTATGCAATTCAGCCATTAACATTTCTTATGTCGAAGAATATATTTTACGATATTTTCCAAACTAATACAAGGCTCAATTCAGCAATTTAATACCAACCAATTCAATCCTTATACTTACAAATTTTATAATGTGAGAGATTTAACCATGTCTGGGAATGTAACCGGTCCTGTAGCTTTACTCTTCTGGAGGACGTTTCGAAGGGATGTTGTGTTGGACAGTGCCAGCTCAGTATCAACAAATTAGGAACAAAAGGAAAATTTGTACCAGATTGTCAGAACACTCCGGTGCCTCACCTACCCTCTCCACCCCAATGTGGGACCATCCTTATTGTGTGGTTTCTTCCTTATTCGAACGGCTGGGCATTTACACAATGATTCTGTATAAAGTAACAGTTAAAGAGAGGAATTGAGAATACGTGAAAGGTGCTGCTAACAATTGTGAGACTATGTTCGCGTATGTTTTCAGCCCTGATATTAAACTAGCACTTTCCACCCAAAAAGACTGTATTTTCAATCCAACACAGTGAGCTGATTCCTAATGTTAAACTTCACTGAGTGAGATGAGCATCGTTTTGTTTTGTACTGAGCATTTAATCATAACATGCTATGAAGTGAATTATTGATGGGTGCAAATCCAGGTCTGTAAAATATTTTGAATATATTCCAATATAATGAGTACTTGAAATAATACTGTGTGAATTTTCGGTGTTCAAATGACTGGAATTAACAAGAAACAGACAATTAGTTCCCAAGGAGACTTGTGTTAATTACAGTCATTTCACAACTGAAATTGACTCATTTTACTCATGTGCTTTACATGTCGAATAGAAAGTGTATATGTATATTTATACAACATAATCTAACATTTGACAGATACTTCGATTCTTTAAAGTGAGTTTCCCAGAGAGCTGACAATTATTTCTTTAACTCTTTGGAAGGACAGATAATATGCGACCTGCAGTCTGATAGCAGCTAGGAAATGGGAACAACATTTCAGTTACCGATTTCAGATCATTTCAGTTGTAAATTGTCATGTCAGTGAATGTCTATCGAATTCTCACAGATCAATTTACACTGAAGACAGGGTCCCTGGACCAGGGAGCAGGTTAGGACTCAATTAAACTTTATGGAACAGTATGATCCAATGATCAAGTTGTATTGGCAGAAGTGGATTGTTCAAGAACTGATCTTTGAGCAAATTGAATTTAGCTGAATGCTGCTCCTTAATGTTGTCATTTAAATAGATTCACTCTGTGAGAAACATAGCTACATAGAAACACAGAAAAAGTGCAGCACAGAAGGAGGCCATTAAGCCCATTGTGTCCGCGCTGACCGAATAAACTAGCCACCCATACTGATCTCACCTTCCAGCACATGGTCCATAGTCCTGCAGGTTACAGCAGTTCAGGGACATGTCCAGGTACATTTTAAATGAATTGAGGATTTCTTTCTCCACCACCGTTCCTGGCAGTGAATTCCAGACACCCACCACCCTCTGGGTGAAAAGGTTTCACCTCTTGTCCCCTCTAATCCTTCCACCAATCACCTTAAATCTGTGTCCCCTGGTAACTGACCTCTTTGCCAGGGGAAACATGTCTTTTCTGTCCACTCTATCTGGGCCTGTCATAATTTTGTACACCTCAATCAATTCACCTCTCAGCTTCCTCAGATCCAGGGAAAACAATCCTGGCCTGTCCAATCTTTCCTCATAGCTGCAACTTTAAAAGCCTGGTAATATTCTTGTAAATCTCCTCTGTCCTCTCTCCAGAGCAATTATGTCCCTTCTGTAATGTGACGACCAGAACTGCACGTAATACTCCAGCTGTGGCCTAACCAGCGCGCTGTACAGGTCCAGCATGACATCCTTGCTTCTGTGCTCTACACCTCGGTCAACAAAGGAAAGCAATCCATATGCCTACTTCACCACTACATCCACCTGTCCTGCCACCTTCATGGACCTGTGCACATGCACTACACGGTCTCTCACTTCTTCTACCCCTCTCAATATCCTCCAGTTTATTGTATATTTCCTTGCTTTATTTGCCCTCCCCAAATGCAATACCTCACATGTCTCTGGATTGCATTCCGTATGCCACTTTTGTGCTCACTCAACCAAAATATTGACACAATTCTGCAGTCTGGCTGTCATCTTCCCTATTAACTACATGGCCGGTTTTTGTGCCGTCAGCAAATTTCCCATCATGCCTCCCACATTTAAGTCCAAATTGTTAATATATACCGCAAATAGCAAGGGACCAAATCTGAGCCCTGTGGAACGTCACTGGAAACAGATTTCCATTCACAGAAACAACCATCGACTACTACCCTTTGTTTCAAGGCCCTGAGCAAATTCTGAATCCAACATGCCACCTTCCCCTGTATCCCATTGGCTTTCATTTTTCTGGCTGGCCTGCCATGCGGGCCCTTGACAACAACCTTACTAAAATCCATGCAGCCCCCATGCACTGCACTACCTTCATCGATCCTCCTTGTTACTTCATCAAAAAACTCAATTAAGTTGGCAAAGCATGACCTTCCCCAAACAAATCCATGCTGACTATCCCTGATTAATCCGTGCCTTTCTAAGAGACAGTTTATACTATTCCTCAGAATAGATTCTAACAATAGAACTACCACTGAGGTCAGACTGACAGGCCTATAATTATTTGCCCTATCCCTCGCTCCCTTTTTAAACAATGGAACAACGTTCACAGGCCTCCAATCATCTGGTATCTCGTCTGTATCTAGTGAGGTTCTGAAAAAGATCCTCAGCGCACTACTTCCTCTCTGGCTTCCTTGATCAACCTGGGATGCAGTCCATCCGATCCTGGTGATTTACCGACTTTCAGGGATGTCAGACCTTCGAGTGCTTCCTCTCTCATTATGCTTATCATATCTAATATTTGACACTCCTCCTCTTTAGCTACAATGTCTGCATCAACCCTATAACTAAATCCCATTTCATATTCCATTCACTACACTCCCCACAGGACAGAAAGTATATTTTGTATTCACATCACTGAGCCCTGAAATGATTACAAATCTGATTCTGGGATCACATTTTACTGATAATCTGACCAATTGAGGTGGGATTTCCTCTGCAGATGTTTCATGAATTGTTTTGAAAATGTGTCACTGGAGTGCGCAGCTGAATTCAACTAAACCACCCCTGGACCCACAGCTAAATGGACAAAGTTGCAAATCACAGCGATTGTGAGAGGCAGAAACTGCAGTGAATCAGGGACACCAGCAGATGGAGATAGTGAGAAGGGCAGAAAGTGCAGTGAGAGAAGGACACCAGCAGATGGAGATGGTGAGAGGGGCAGAAACTGCAGTGAATCAGGGACACCAGCAGATGGAGATGGTGAGAGGGGCAGATACTGCAGTGAATCAGGGACAGCAGCAGATGGAGCTGGTTAGAGTGGGCAGTAACTACAGTGAGTCAGAAACACCAGCAGATGGAGATGTGGAGAGGGGTAGTAACTGCAGTGAGACGGGGGCATCAATAGATGGAGATGGTGAGAGGGGGCAATGCTTGCAGTGAGGCAAGGACACCATCAGATTGAGGTGGTGAGAGGGGTCAGTATCTGCAGTAAAGCAGGGATACCAGCAGATGGAGATGGTTAGGGCGGGCAGTAACGTCAGTGAGAAACGGACACCAGCAGTTGGAGATGGTGAGAGGGGATAGTATGTACAGTGAGACAGGGACATCAGCAGAGGGAGTGATGAGAGGGGGCAGCAACTGCAGTTTAGACAGGGAGACGAGCAAATGGAGATGGTGAGACGGGCAGGAACTGCAGTGAAACAGGGACGTCAGCAGATGGAGATGATGTGAGGGGGCATTAACTGCAGTGAGATAAGGGTGAGGAAGAAAGTGCTAGAGAGAGAGACAAGGTGACATAGAAAGTGAAAGGCATGGAAAGGTGCAGACTGAGGAGGCGAGAAGGTGGTATATGTAAACAGAACTTCACTCCATCTAACCCGTGCTGTACCTGTACTGGGAGTTTGCGGGACAGAGTAGGCAGAGCTTTTCTCTGTATTTATTGTGTACTGCAGCTGCTGTGCATGTTTGACGGAACATAGTAGAGGAAACTTTACTCTATACCATAACTTGTGCTTTACCTGCCCTGGGAATTTTGAAGGGACAGTGTAAATGTAGAAGCCTGGGACCAACTGCCACATGAGGAGGTCATAATGGTACCTCATAATTGACTAGTTAGCAAAATGCATTCTCATGGGATGAACGAGACAATCACAGAGTGGATGCAACGTTGGCTAAGGTACAGTACACAGTGAGTAGTTTTGAATGGCTATTTCAGAATGGAGGGCGGTATCTTTACCTGACATAATCTTGTAAACATCTATTGAATCATCCCTCAATCTCCTTTGTTCTAAGGAGAACACACTCAGCTTTGCCAACCTAAGCTTGTAGCTAAAATCACTAATCCCAGGAACCATTGTGGTAAATCACCTCTGCACCCTCTCACAAGCACCCTCACCTCCTTTCTGAAGAGTGGGAAACAGAGCTGGACACAATAACCCATATGTGACCTAACAAGAGCTTTATAAACGTTCAACATAACCTCCCTGCGTTTGTAATCACTGTATACAGTGTCGACTGTGGTACAGTGGTATTCCCAGAGGTTTGGATTAGGACGAATGATCTTTTTGATAATATTAATTAGTTTGACTTGGGTTTACGGGTCATAACTTCAATATTTTGCCATCTGCAATGTATTAAACAGGATAGGTAAGAGTTGCAGACTTCAGGAGGATAGAGGCAGTCTGGTGAAATGGACAGTCACATGGCAGGATAACTTCAATGCTGAGAAATGTGAAATGATGCATTTTTGAAGGAAGGCTGAGGACAAGTGATATAACCTAAATGATACAATGTTAAAATGGGTGGAGGGATGACTTTTTTCTGTCTTAAAGATTCAATTTGGGACTTGGAATTTCTCAGCTGAATCCAGTGTTAGCAAACGTGTTAGGTAATGTGTCGTAAGTTTGTTCCATTCAGGCATTCCTGCATTGAGGAAGTCATAGAGAGATACGGCACTGAAACAGACTCTTCAGCCCACCAACTCTGTGCTGACCAACAACCAGCCATTTATACCAATCCTATATTAATCCCATATTCTCTACCACATCCTCACCATTCTCCTACCTACACTAGGAGCAATTTACAATGGCCAATTTACTTATCAACCTGCAGGTCTTTGGCTGTGGGAGGGAACCAGAGTACCCGGTGGAAAGCCACGTGGTCACAGGGAGAACTTGCAAACTTTATACATGCAGTACCCAGAACCAAACCTGGGTTGCTGGAGCTGTGGTGCCAACCACTGCGCCACCTGAGCGATTTTTTTTTTTAGAACCAGGAAATAGTGGTGTTTCAATGGACTTGCACGTTTTGGTTCATGGGTTAATGTGTGAATTTGATTTGTGTCCCTTGCAAATGCACAGAATTGAAGGTTTTTATGGTGCACCCCATGAAGGAAACAATATACAAAACCAGAGACAGTCAAACAATAGCAGTAGGAAAGTCAATCTCTTTTTACTGGTTTTCATTTGAAGACCTGAGCTGATGATTGAAAAAGCCACAGTTCAAATCCCAATGGGCTGTTGTGAATTTAAATTCCGTTTTTATCCCCCTAAAAACGAAAACATAAATCTGGAATTAAAGAAAAACTCCAGGACGGAATGATTCACTCCTGTCTGCTAATGCAAAATCCGTCTGTGTCCCAGTTTTTCTACATTTATTAACGATTGAAGATGAGGTTTGAATACCACAAGTTCGCCAATGACACAAAAATAGGCAGCATTGTGAGCAGTGTGGCAGGGAGCATACATTTACAGAGATATTAATATTTTAAGTGAATGGGCAAAACTGTGGTGGATGGATTTCAATGTGACATGAAAAAATAACAGAACAGAGTTATTTATAAATGCTGAAAAACTGGAAGCACTGGAGGTTCATGGAGACTAAGTGAGAGGGAGCAGTACCTGCAGTGAGACAAGGACATCAGTCAATGGAAATGGTGCAAGGGGTGTGGAAGAAGTTTTGCTGTGCTTGCTAATTATTACTTCACTTTGTAGAAACAGAAAAACAGGACACAGCTTGTAGCTAATCTAACCACAATCAACTGTCATAAATTGGAGACAGAGCAGCTAACCACAATCAGACGTTACGGCCAGATATGGTGTCTGGAGTGGGCATTGAAATAAGGAACTAGCTTGTTATTTTTGAAACTGATGTTTTGCTGACATCGGACTCTGCACGGTGCACAGTCACGTAGGCGGTCTTGTGATCATCTTGTGGGCGTTTATCTAATTGTAAAATTGTTAGCTCTGCCTCTGTTATACTATATAAATCCACAGCGATCTGTAGCTCTTTGGGAGTAGCACTGGACAGCCTTTAGGAAAGGTGTGCTCTCCCATGATATCATGCAATAAAGTGTTTGTTCTCAACATCTGAGTCCGGAGAATTTGTTCAACAATTGGGCACAATCTGGATTTTCTCCAACAAGGGGACAGTAACTGCAGTGAGAGAGGGGCACCAGCAGATGGAGATGGTGAGAGGGGGACAGTAACTGCAGTGGGACAGGGACACCAGAAGATGGAGATGGTGAGGGTGCAGTAACTGCAGTCTGACAGGGATACCAGCAGATGGCGATGCTGAGCAATTGCTGATGGGCCATTCTGTGTTCCTGAGGATTTGGAAGTTTCCACAAGTTTGTGCAATTTATTTTATGTAAACTTGAGATGCTGAATAAAAAAAAACAATTTGTGTGAAATGGATGTTTTGCAACTATCTAAGCACTTGTAACATTAACCTGCTTCCTGTTTGGATAATTATTTTGGGTGATTAACGGTTATACATAAATTAACAACTGCATCAAATAAAACTCAATCACTTACAAATAAAAACTCTCCAAATAAGTTCTGTTGAGTTCTTCATCACTAAAGTTATGGCATCTTTCTCTTTCACATCTCTTCTATGCTGGTATCATCTCTACTATAACTAAGAGTAATTGAAGTTTTGATCCAGTTGTTTATTGTTTATTGAAAGCTAATATTTAATCTTCTTTCAGTAACCTGTCAGAGAGTGAATTGTCTGTAAATTATGAATTTTACTCCTGCTTCCCAATCCCCTGTAAATTCTATAATGGGTGAATAAGAGTGGTCCAAGTGCCAATGCTTGGGGAATATCAATGACAACCTTCTGTCAAAGTGAGAACATCAGCTGGAAGTCCATTCTGCTTCTTGTCCCCTAACTCCACTTGCTCTGAGATTAGTCATGAGTCTGCTGTGTGGTGCTTATCGAAGGCCGTTGGAATGCTAATTAATATTACATATACCATATTATATTTGTATCTATTATTTCTGACACTTATTCAAGTATCCTTTAAGAATGTCTGCTGGTTTCTCTTCATTATGTCATGTGTTTGTTTTAGATGTTTATCTAATTCATCTTTGAATAAGGGTTCCATTATTTTTCCTACCATTGATGTTATGTGAACTGGACTATAGTTCCTTGAACTTGTTCGATCTTCCTTTTTTAAGTGCCAGGCTCACAGTAGCTGTTCATCATTCCTCTGTTAGTATTCCCTATTCTGATGATTATTAATGAACAGGTAATCGTGCCTCTACTATCTCTCCCCTATCTTTTCAGTCTGTGAATGCAATCCATCCAAATCAGAAAGTTTACCTTCTTTTTGATAACTTGACCAAATATCTCCCATTGCATATCTTGAAGGATTTTTATGTCAAATTTATTCACTCTATTTTCAGAATTTACTTCCATCCCTGAGAGATCTCTATCCCTCCTCCCTCAAGCTCAGAATCCTTATCCACGGGTTCATTAAGCCCCGATGGTCCCACGACACACGAGACTTACTTCCTTCTGAGCTCAGAGGTGTGCTCCAGAATTCCATCTACATTTCTGTCCATGTCAGTCTGCCCCTCTCTGATCCAAATTCCAGTACACCCGAGCTGTCCTTAAAGTCATAGTGGATCGGATCTTGCCTGACAGACACTACGAGGCCATTTGAAGCCAGTTTCCCTTCACCATCTCCTGCTCATACATTCCGAGGGCCCCATTTGTAATTGATTTCTTTCATTCACTTGCTATTCCCGTTGGAACACCTATTTTCCTCTGCGACTCTCATCTGGGAATGGAAATCCTCCCAGGATCCTAATCTTGACCTGGAGTCAATGACCCTGTTGTACAGTGGATGTCCCGAGTATAAACATTGGAATATTCCACACTCAAAGGCTGTCGTTAAGGAAGCCTGTTTGGGTCCTAGAGATGAGCCTTTGTGTAGGATAAATGGACCATTCTTTGCTCCAATTCTACTCAGCTTCTTCCCTTTACATATTGTTTTTCTGATACTTTGATAACTGTGCTGGTGCCATTTCCTTCTGCTGCCTTGAACTGGAATCTTTCGTCAACTTTTCTTCTAATTTCTAACCATCCCCCGTCTAAAAATTGTCCATCTCTGACACTCCCCTTCTCTTCCCCGACTTCTGCACCTCCATTGCAGGAAATTGGCTTCCCGATAATATCCGCTATTATCCCACTGACTCCCACAACTACCTTGACTACACTTCCTCCCACCGAAATTAATGGAAAGACTCTGTTCCATTTTCCCAGTTTCTCCACCTCTGTTACTTCTTTTCCGATGATGCTTCCTTCCACACCAGTGCTTACGAAATATATTCATTATTCCTCAACCAGATATTACCCTCTACTGTGGTTAACAGGGCCCTCGACTGTGTCCATCCCGTTTCCCACGTTACTGCCATCACTCCTTCCCCTCCGTGCCAGGACCACGATAATGATCGATTCGTCCTCGCCTTCCATCCTCCCAGCCTTCATATTCAAAGCAACATCCGCCAGATTTCTGCCACATTCGGCTATGTCCATGTACAACCGTATATTCTGCTCCCCTCCCGTCCCCCTGCTCATTATGAAACACTTGTAAACTCCTCAATTCCCCCAATAACTGCTTCCTTTCCTGCAGCACCTTTCCATGCGAGCGCATGAGATGCAACACCTGGACTTTCAGTTCCTCGTTTCCCACTATCCAAGGACAAGTACTCCTTCCAGGTGAAACAGGGATTTGCTCCCACTTCTTCTTCATCTTTGGCCTCCTTGTCTCGAGAGACAATGGGTAAGCGCTTGGAGGTGGTCAGTGGTTTGTGGAGCAGATCCTGGAGTGGCTATAAAAGCCAATTATATCCATTTCTTACACGCCAGTAATTGTATTCACTGCACGCAATGAAGTTCCCAGGGCATTGGGAGAGGAGCGAAGGGAGATTGTGTGATTGCTTTGCTGGACTCCTCCAATCTGTCTGCAAACATTATCCTGGGCTCACAGTCCCTTGTCACGTTAATTCTACATCCAGTCCCACTCTGACCTTTGTAGCCCCGACCAATACCACGCTTCCACTGAAGCTCAATGAAGAATGGCACGACATATTTCGACGAGGCATTTTATTGCCTGTCAGATTATAACCATTGTTTCCACTTTCTCGGACGGTTGTGCTGTTAATGGAGGATGGCTACACCAGACACACTGAGCGTGGAGGCAGTGCAGGCTGGTACTTTCCCTGGGGATCACCTCTTGGTGCACCGCTGGCAGACTTGTCCATGCCCCCGGTGTTTACTCACCATTCTCTGTCACTTCTCCAGTCGAATGGAACCTTCTGCTCTTTGCCAGATTTTCCATACTTCCCTCCCACTCTGTTATTCTATAACCATTTACACCTCCTCTGGACCCAGCCACTTGCTCTTTAATTATCTCATTCGCCTTGCACCATCATTCTTTTTGTCATTGAATCATTCTTGCCTTCCATTCGATCACAGTCCTTCCCTTTTGTTATTTCTACCCTTTACCCCACTTTTCACTGGCCTTACCATTGCTTTAAATCTGTTATTCAGCAATACATTCAAATTCTGATGAAAACCTTTCAACCTGAAGCATTAACTCTCTTTCTCTCTCCACAAATGCTGCCTGACCTGCTGAATGTTTTCAGAATTCTCCTAATTTTATCAGATTTAAAACCGTTTCATTATTTTATTTTTAATCCAGTAATTAGTCCTGGATATTACAGAGGTGAGTGACATAGGTGGGGTGCGAGTTGCCAGAGTTTTAGCTCCACAGACTGTCTGTTTTTACCTTGACTTGTTCCCATCCTGAAGTCTGAAGTCAGGCTGGTTGTAATTGCCTTGGCTTGGCTTTCGGTCGGACAGGGGGGGACTCTGGAGCAGGACTCGGGCCCAGGATTGTTCAAACAATGAGCCCGAGGTACAGGGAGCTCCCTGGTATTGGGGAGTGTCCAATCACCAACTCCGGAGGTCGGGAGGGTGGTGACATTACTGATCGCCGGACTGTGGATCCACAAACCCTGGAGTGGTCTCCTATCGGGCAGTGTAGTCAGAGTCCTGAGAGGTGAAGTCAGAGAGAGAGAGAGTGTCTGGTCCTTAAATCCAGGGTAGCGTCTCCCATGATGGAGATTGGTCTGACACCTGGGACAGGGAAGGGTCTGGAGGAGGGAAAGTGATTCCCAACAGCGGGAGTGGTCTCCCATGCTGGAGTGTGGTCTGACAACTGGGACACAGAAGGGTCTGGGGGTGGGAGAGTGATTCCCAAACCTGGGGAGGGGTCTCTCATCCTGGAGTGTGGTCTGACAACTGGGACACAGAAGGGTCTGGGGGAGGGAGAGTGATTCCCAAACCTGGGGAGGGGTCTCCCATACTGGAGTGTGATCTGATAACTGGGACAGAGAAGAGTCTCGGTGGGTCGAGAGTGATTCCCAACAGCGGGAGGGATCTCCTATGCTGGAGTGTGGTCTGATACCTGGGACTTGGAAGGGTCTGAAGGAGGGAGAGTGATTCCCAACAGCGGGAGGGGTCTCCCAAACTGGGGTGTGGTCCGAGAACTGGGACAGAGAAGGGTCTGGGGGTGGGAGAGTGATTCAAAAACCCGGGGAGGGGTCACCTATACTGGAGTGTGGTCTGCCAATTGGGAAAGAGAAGGGTCTGGGGGAGGGAGAGCTGTTCCCAAACCTGGGGAGGGGTCTCCCATTCTGGAGTGTGGTCCGAGTCCGGAAGGTGGATGGGGCACGCGGAGTGTCTGGTTCCAGACTTGAAGTGCAGTCTTGACACCCGAGATGTCAGATCGATGGGTGGTGTTGCAGTCCCATGTGGGTGGTCGAATCCCTGCGGGACCTCTGATACCAGAATATCCAATTGTGGGAGGGGTTTTTGAGTGCCCAGTCCTGCTAGTGAGTGTGATAAATCTCTGGGAGGGAATCTGATCCAGGGAGGCGGGATTTCAGACCAGGGTGGGTGGTCTGATCCTGAGGAGAATCCAATCTCAATGGATATCTACTCTTATTGGAGGGGAAGTGTCTGATCCTGGGGAGAATCCTATCTCAGGGGATATCCAATCTTGGTGGAGGGGAAGTATCTGATCCTGGGGAGAATCCAATCTCAGGGGATATCCAATCTTGGTGGAGGGGAAGTGTCTGATCCTGGGGATAATCCAATCTCAGGGGATATCCAATCCTGTTGGAGGGGAAGTGTCCGATGCTGGGGAGAATCCAATCTCAGGGGATATCCAATCTTGGTGGAGGGGAAGTGTCTGATCCTGGGGAGAATCCAATCTCAGGGGATATCCAATCTTGGTGGAGGGGAAGTGTCTGATCCTGGGGAGAATCCAATCTCAGTGGATATCCAATCTTGGTGGAGGGGAAGTGTCTGATCCTGGGGAGAGTCCAATCTCAGGGGATATCCAATCTTGGTGGAGGGGAAGTGTCTGATCCTGGGGAGAATCCAATCTCAGGGGATATCCAATCTTGTTGGAGGGGAAGTGTCTGATCCTGGGGAGAATCCAATCTCAGGGGATATCCAATCTTGTTGGAGGGGAAGTGTCTGATCCTGGGGAGAATCCAATCTCAGGGGATATCCAATCTTGGTGGAGGGGAAGTGTCTGATCCTGGGGAGAATCCAATCTCAGGGGATATCCAATCTTGGTGGAGGGGAAGTGTCTGATCCTGGGGAGAATCCAATCTCAGTGGATATCCAATCTTGGTGGAGGGGAAGTGTCTGATCCTGGGGAGAATACAATCTCAGTGGATATCCAATCTTGGTGGAGGGGAAGTGTCTGATCCTGGGGAGAATCCAATCTCAGTGGATATCCAATCTTGGTGGAGGGGAAGTGTCTGATCCTGGAGTGGGTGTCAGTTCTGACTCTGCCAATACTGAGTGTTTTTGTTTGCGGTGTGTTGTTATAATGGGGATAACCAGGGGCCAGAGTTACATGTCTAACACAGATTAGATCAGAAAATTCCAGTCTCATTTAAATATTTGCATTTCCAACGTGCCCCCTGTGAGCAGTTGCCTGCCCCTCCCTGTTTCGGCTCAGTTATACCCAGAACTGGGTGGCGTGGAGGTCAGTTGTGATTTGTTTATTAATTTCTACCTCCAACTGGCCTCCAACAAACCTGTTTTTGGGACGAAAGCCCTTCCCTTACTCTTTGGCTCAGACACGCAGAATGTTTGATTAGTAATTCGAGTCCCTTTTCCCTTCTCTCTCTTACAGTTAATTTACTGGCGACTGTGATGCTAAACCGCGGAAATTCCGGCCTCTCCACCTGTCCCATTGGCTACCTAGTGCCCATGGCAAAGGCGGATCCACTGCTCATTACTACTGCCGTGATAATGAACCGTATCAATTCGTATTACTTTCCAATATCTTTCCTGGATATCACCCCTGTGTTTATAGTGACCACTATCCTGGCTGGTGCTGCCAGAGACTTTTCAGTCTGCTTCACCATCACTTTCACCTTTGATTAATTTGTGGCCATTTGTTGCCAGAAGCTGGAAGGAAAATATTGCACCGAGAAAATTGCGACTGTGGTTTGATCTGCAATCGGCATTCTGCTCAGTTCAGCAAACGTCCGTTTCTATTTTGTACATCAGCCTGCAGATATCCTCAACAATATATCATGCTTCTGTTTTCCAAAGACAAGCTATTTTACTGATCCTGGATCAGTGTGAATTGACAGGTTTGAAATGTTTTTAACCCTATTGTACCCAATCGCTTTAATTCTGTTCCTCAACGCTCTGACAGTCAGACACATTTTCGTGACCAGTTGAGTCCATAAGAGACTAAGGGATGAGAGCAAGGGAGAGAATCACAGTGACCTAGAGATGGAGAGCAGAAGGAAATCTGTCATTTTACTCTTCACCATATCCGATAATTTCATGTTCCTGTGTTTGGTATTTGTTGCAGATTTCTTATATTACAACATTGCAGGAAGAGGTCCTTTGTATTGCAGGCTCTCCGAATGGATATTCCAATAAGTCGGATGGATGTTGCTGAACTTAAGTTGCTCCCCAAACACATTTATTTCTGTGGTGACTCAGTCCAAGGTCAGAGAGTGGTTCTAGAGTGTGGTGACATATCCAGTTACATCAATTAATGTATAAACAAAACGAATTGCGAGCAGCCCAGAGACTGTCCCAGTGTTTCCAGTCCATGAATGTAATATTTACCCCGAATTTCCAAGGGGTGCCTGACTGTTGAATACCCCAGAATTCACAGGCAGGGTGGAGGTCACACACGCCCAACAGTAGCAGCAGGAAAGAGATGACTGACAGCTGGATGACCGGAAATCCACGAATGAGGGTGGGTGACTCGTGGTCACACACAGCAAAGGACAGCGGGGCAGCAGGACGATTTCACTTTTAGAGAGCCCGACAGAAAGGTGGCAGGATGATTGTCAGAGCGCTGCCTGCAGGACAGGAGGCGGAACAGCAGCCACACTCTCTCTTCCACCTCCATTGATTGCATTCTCAGTTACATAGATCTGCTCTGAAAATAAAACTTGCTCTTATAAAAGCTGTTATGATTCCTTCTATCTTTCTTCGAAAACAATACTTTAAGGGCTGATATTTGAATTGTGGACTGAGTGGATTGAGCTCAGACTGCATGGCACCTGTTTCCAAACAAGTCAACAGGGAAATGACAGGGAAATTTATGACTGTCATGTGACATGACTGTTGAAAAAGTTAGTTTCACTTTTGGATTGTGTTCAGTCGCTGCTGGACCTGCCAGAAATATAGTTAATAATGTCTTTCTCTTGAAAATAATTCCTGCACAGAGTGTAATTGCAATTTCCTCATGAAGTTAAATGAACTTTGAATGAGTGCGAATTAAATGTATGGGAGCTGATCCCTTGTTGCTGTGTCTGTCTGGAGAGAGGAAGCCTATATTTCACTTGCAACAGATTACTGTTGCCCCTTGTCTCTGAAGAATCTCTGAATTAAGCTGTACTGTTGCCTCTTGTGTTTGAAGAAGTCCTGAATTTGCAGAAATCATGCATTTTTTATGGGAAACGTATGCATTGAGTGTGAGAACTGACAGCTGTTGCTGCAGCCCTGATGGCACACCTTGTGTGATGCCTGCTGCGAGCGAATTGCCTTGACGTCGTACCCATCACAGACTGTTCATCAACGTCGCCTGCAGTTACTTCGAGGGGAATCAGACTGTTTGACTCTGGGACGCTTCACCGACCCGGAAATACCCAACTCGACCGTGAAAACCCAGTTATTTTATTATTTCCAAGTAACAGTTATAATTCAAAAAAGCCTTTTACCCGGCTAACTTGTTTTTTGAGTGCTTGCCTTTGTACATGAGGGTTAAGAAGAATAAGGAGTTTAAAATCTTTCAGATATAGATTTATATCATTATTGTTCAAGATTTTGTTTATTAATAAATAGTTAATGTTGCTGTTAAATTAAACCTGATTTGGTGCACTTCATTCTGGTGCACAAATAGAGTGCTCAATTTGGCTGTGTTCCACTAGCTGGTAAACTTTACATGATATGCTACTACCTGCGGAGATGTGGGACTGAATTAACACACGCCTTGGTCGTAACATATTAATTGGGGACTCTTGTTGGGATCGTTTCCAGCACTAATTGCGTGAAGTACAAGGGAAGTAAATAATTGAAACAGAAAACAAATAGCCAGCTTTCCCATATAATAGGTTAAAGGCTATACCATCAGAATTGTATTTGCAGTTGCAGCAGTTCGTTTTTTTTCTGGGAGAGGAGAATATGTCCATCAGTGACTTGAAATCTTTAAGAAACGAGAAAGCTAAAATAGTTGGCAGCACAATTGGGGTTAAAATTGAAATCAGGTACCAAAAAAAAAACAGAGATAATTAATGAAATAGACCAACATCAGAAATTGGAAGAAGAAGAAGAGAGTGTGTCAGTGAGTGATACCGTTGAATTGGCTAGAATTCAGTAAGAAATGGAAAAAGGAAAAGCTTGAGGCTGAAAAATAATTTTCAAAACTTGACTTGGAAAACGAGGGAAGGGAGAAAGAGAAAGCATGTTAGCGAGAAAGTGATAGAGGAGAAAGGAAATACAGATTAAAAAAAGATGGAATGAAGATAAATAATAATCCTAGCCCCTCCTTGGTGAATCCTTGTTTTCAATTTTAAGGCAAAGAAAGCAGCACAAACAGGCTTTCTTAGGTTTAAAGAAGAAAAGTTGACATTTATTAAACTTGAACTCTAATTTGGTTGATGTCTACAGATACAAGACGCGCCCGCGCCTGCATGCATACACGATACACGCATGCAAATAGTGACAGAAAAGAGCAGAATAAAAAAGTAGAAATGTTTGAGGAAATATCTGCAGAGTTGTTGTTACTGTTCTTTGAGCCCTTTATTGTAGGTAATCTAGCTTTTCGTTGGGGCCCAGTATTCTTCTTCAAGCTTGTTCACTGCAGGAGACTTTTTTCTCTTGTGGTTCTTGTGTCTTCAAAGGCTTGTGAGAAAGAGATGGGAGCAGACAGGAGAGAAATCATCTCAGTCCATGAGCAAAGAGATCTCTGCCTTTTGCAGGCTCTCAGTAGAAAGAGCCAAAGAGAAAGAGCCAAAGAAATAAAAAGCAAGAGGAAGAGAGAGAAAAAAACCAGACAGATATGGAAAGAGATAGCTAGAGGAGAAAGAGAAAGCCACAGAGAAACAGCCAAAGAGAAAGAGCCACAGATAAAAAGCCAGAGAATGAGCGAAAGAAGACAGAGATAGAGAGAAAGAGAAAAATGGCCAGAGAAAGATAGAGAGAAATAAAACCATTGAAAGAGAGAGAGAGAGAGAGAGAGAGAGAGAGAGAGAACCAAAGAAAAAGAGCCAAATATAAAGAGAAAGAGCCACAGATAAAAAGCCAGCGAATGAGCGAAAAAAGACAGAGATAGGGAGAAAGAGAAAAATGGCCAGAGAAAGATAGAGAGAAATAAAACCATGGAAAGAGAGAGAGAGAGAGAGAGAACCAAAGAAAAAGAGCCAAATATAAAGAGAAAAAGCCAGAGAAAGACAGAGAAAGCGAGGAAAAAGAGAAGGAGTCAAAGAAATAGAGCGAATGGAAGCCAGAGAATATGTCAGAGAGGCACCAAGTGAAACAGTCAGAGAGAGAGCCAGAGTAAGACAGAGAAAAAGGGACAGAGGGGAAGCCAGAGAACGAGAAAAAGCGTCTAAGAGAGAGAGAAAATCCCGAGAAAGAGAGAGAACGCCAGAGAAAACGAAAATCAAAGCAACAGCGAAAAAGAAAGTCAGAAAACAGAGAGAAGGAGCCAAAGAGAGAGAGAGATGGAGAGATGAAAGCCTAAGAGAGAGACGGAGAGACAGAGACAGAGCCTGTGAATGAGAGAGATATAAAGAGAAAGAGATAGAGAAAGAAAGCCAGGGAACGAGCTAAAGCGAAGGCCAGAGAGAGAAATAGAGAGCAGATATATATATATATATAGAGAGAGAGAGAGAGAGAGAGAGAGAGAACCAGAGAGAGAAAGAGTCAGAGAGAAAGCGAGAAAGAAAGCTTGGGAAGAGAGCGAAAGAGGCAAAGAAAGAAAGGGAAAAGAATGCCTGAGAGTGAGAGAGAAATAAAGACAGCCAGAAAAAGAAAGAAAGAAAGAAAAGAAAGGGAATGCCAGAGAGAGAGAGAGAGAACCAGAGAGAAAAGAAAACCAGAGAGAGAGAGACTGAGAGCGAAAGAGAGACAGAAAGAAGGAAAGCCAGAGAAAGAAAGAGGCACAAAGAAGGGGAAGGAGACACACAAAGAGAGATAGAGGGAGAAAGACAGTGAGGGACATTAAATATTTAGTACTCAGCATCCCACACGGTCTGTGCTCCATCGTTGGACTCTCTCCCCTTCCGTCCATCAGCTCGTCCATGATGGGGGTGGGAGGGGGGGTGGGTCGGTGAAAAACCCTGGGACAGGGGGACATTAGTGTTGGAATTGGGGGAAAGGGTTAAAACTGGGACAACGAGAGGGGGATTAAAGCTGGACTCTCTGTCTCACACACACACCCACACTGTAATCAGTTACAATTCACCTGGGCACACAGACACAGAGACTGAAACACAGAAACTCACCTTCAGACAGTGGCCGAAATGCAAAGTTTTGTAAAGGCTTGTTATCATTCACTAATAATGTCGGTCTTTTAGGCTGATGGATGAATTTGACAGTGAAATGTAACTCCTGGGGGATATTTGAATTCAGATTTTCAGGGCTCAGAATGTGGATTTCACTCTCTAGCCTTCTACGGGGAGGGGATGGGGTCAGCAGTGTTTGTGTATTTTTACAATGAGGCAGAAACCATGTAGAGACACACACACAGAAATGGAGAGAGACAGAGAGAGAGAGAGAGAGAAACAGCTGAAAGTACAAGGGCAAACATAGAGCGAGACACACAGGCTCTGGGGGGTCTGCAGTGTTTAGTCACTGCCCAGCTCCCAGCCCCTGTAAAGATGCTCCACAGCCCATCGCAACACTGCACACCACATTTCCCACTCTTGAAGGTGGCTTGACTTTTAGTTAAATTAAATGCTGGGGCAGTGATTAAGTGTTGGCACGTTAATCGCAGTTTTTTTTTAAAAGAGAATTTCACAGTTTCTGGGAACAGAATGGAGCTGATTGCTGCAAATGTCTGTCTGTAAATTACAGCAATGTTGTCCACAATGGCGTTTGGACTGGAAAATGTGCAGGTCATCAGGAAGCAGCTCCTTGTCATGTTCTGCTCAGAGCTGGCGATATTACCTGGATTAACAGGACAATGGGCATGTACCCAGCTCCTCAAACCCTCTCACACATCTCCCATCACCTCCCATTCTCTGTATCTGGGGATGTGTTTGTAAGATGGGGAGTCCCTGAGAGATTATTTTATGTCAGTGAGTGAGAGAAAGAGCTGTGGGCTCTTGCTGTGTTTGTTTGATGTTCAACAATGTTTTGCTTTGTTTTAATCATTTTTTATTTCTCTTATTCCCAAGGAGAATCTTTCCAGAAGTTGCAGCTTTGATGATGCAAAGGGAGAATCTTTTGATACGTGGAATTCTCAGAAAAGAGCTTTAACCAGAGAGGAAAATAATAATAAATATATATGTGTTATTGTCTAATTCAGTTTTAGATTCAGAAAAGAAGGCCTTGTGTTTTCGTGGCTGATACAAAATCAAAGTGCTGTCCTTCTTGGTATTTCTGCCCTCTGCTCTTAGTTTCTCTCACTGTTTGCTGACACCCTGCATCTTTTTCATTCTCCATCTCCCTCTCCATTTGTTTCTCTCTCACTCTCTCCCTCACTCAGTTCTGTCCTGATCCCTGGATATCTGTTTTCTGTGCCTATGTTCCTCTCTCCGGGGGTGGATTTGAACTCGCTGCCATGGTATTGTACAGGGTGAGTGTGAACCAGGGTCCTGCTTTCCATCTCTTTCGAGTTCTCCTCCCAATAGAGGTAAATTAGCAGAGAGATGCTGAACCAGCTGCCCCCACCGCAGTTAATACTATTGGCACCAGTTCCAAGTCCAGCCCAGCGTTTCTTTGCCTCTCTGTGTATACGCTCCCCGACTGTCTCTGCCTGTCTTCTTGAGGCTCAGGGGGAAAGGGAAAGTTCAGCCATGATCTAACATCGGTGGGCCAGGTTCAAAGGGCTGAATGGCCCCGTCCTGTCCCTGTTCCAACCAGCGTGCGTGTGTTGTCTGCGTGTGTGTGTATCTCTGTGTGTGTGTATGACTCTGTGTGTCTGTGAGTCTGTGTGTGTATGTCTGTGTGCGTGTGTGTGTCTGTGTGTGTGAGTCTGTGTGTGTGTGTGTCTGTCTGTGTGAGTGTGTGTGTGTGTGCGTGTGTGTGTGTGTGTGTCTGTGTGAGTCTGTGTGTGTGTGTATGTCTGTGTGAGTGTGTGTGTGTGAGTCTGTGTGTGCGTGTGTGTGTGTGTCTGTGTGTGTGTGTGCCTGTGTGAGTCTGTGAGTCTGTGTGTGTGTGTGTGTGAGTCTGTGTGAGTCTGTGTGTGTGTGTGCGTGTGTGCGTGTACCTCAGTCTGATTCACTGATATTAACGGGGGTGATGGGGAGTACAGCTGAACACCTTTCTCCAGGGAGGGATGCGTCTGGGGCTGGGATCTTGCTGTGCATAAAAGGCTCAGAATGCCAGATCGCCTCTTCGGGTCCTTGCTCTCTGCTTGGCCCTGTGTTAGGCCAGAACGAGTTAAAGCTGCCGGGTGCCTGAGAACCATTTGATAGAATTCCAGCTGTTTCTCCAGGCCAGAATTAAAATGAACTGAAGACTGTCGGGTGATGGCGCCACACCCGGGAAAGCAATGGAGATTGGAATTACACAGTGGGCCGTTCACTGGGACGGGAGTTACACATAGGGGGGATGTTCACAAGGGAGATGATACAGAATGGGAATTCATAGAGACGGGCAGCTTTTACTGGGCCGAGAGGGTAACTTAGAAAGGGAGGTGTGTTTACAGTGGAGGCAGGGGGAGAATTAGAGGGCGATGTTCACAGAGGGAATTAGGTAATGTTTAAAATGGGAGGGACAATTTCCAAAGCTGAAAATGGGAGGGGGGCTCTCCAGGTTTAAAATGGGCTGGGGATTCTCTCGGTTTCAAATGGGAGGTGGACTATCCAGGTTCAAATTGGGAGGGGGAATTCAGGTTTAAGATGGGAGCTAGGTCTACTGCAGGTTTAAATTAGGAGGGGGGTGTTCTCCAGGTTTAAAATGGGACGTGGATCTACGCCAGGCTTAAAATCGGAATGGAGTCTACTGCAGGTTTAAAAAGGGAGTGGGGTTTACTCCAGTTTAAACTGTGTGGGGTTGGGGTCTACACCAGATTTAAAATCGGAGGGTAGTCTTCTTAAGGTGTAAAACGGGAGGTGGGTCATATCCAGGATTTAATTTGAATTGGGGAAGGGGCTTTTACTGTCTGTTCATGGAGGGTTTAGACATGGGACTGTTCACGGGACAGGGGGGAAGGGGGTTTGGGGGCGTGGGGATTGGGAGTGGAATTAGATTTGGGGAACCCATTCACAGGATAAACTAGATGGGGGTCATTTCCCGGGAGTTGGGTGGGGGGGGGGGGGGGGTGGGGGGTGGGGTTGATGGGAGGGGTAATTTGCTGTGCTGGGGAATTTATAGTGGGGTGTGGCAGAGAAAGTGTCAGAAAGCAGAGAAAGTGTCAGAAATCAGAGAAAGAGACATAAATCAGAGTCAGAATCAGAGAGCAGAGAAAAATACGGAAAATGGAGAAAGAGACAGAATGCACAGAAAGAGACAGAGAGCAGAGAAAGAGACAGAAAGCAGAGACAGAATCAGAGAGCAGAGAAAAATACGGAAAACAGAGAAAGAGACAGAAATCCGCGACAGAATCAGAAATCAGAGAAAGAGATGGAAAGCAGAGGAAGAGGCAGGAACCAGAGAAAGAGTCAGAAAGCCAAGAAAGTCACAGAAAGCAGAAAGTGACAAAAAGCAGAGAAAGGGACAGAAATCAGAGAAAGAGATTAAAAGTGGAGAATGAGACTGAAAGCGGAGAAAGAAACAGAAAGCAGTGAAAGAGATAGAAAGCAAAGAAAGAGTCAGAAATCAGAGAAAAAGTCAGAAAGCAGAGAAAGCGATGATTGCAGAGAAAGAGACAGAAAGCAGAGAATGTGCCAGAAAGCAGAGATAGCGACAGATTGCAGAGAAAGAGAGGAAAGCAGAGGAAGAGACAGAAAACAGAGAAAGAGATTAAAAGTGGAGAATGAGACTGAAAGCGGAGAAAGAAACAGAAAGCAGAGAAAGAGATAGAAAGCAAAGAAAGAGTCAGAAATCAGAGAAAAAGTCAGAAAGCAAAGAAAGCGATGATTGCAGAGAAAGAGACAGAAAGCAGAGAATGTGCCAGAAAGCAGAGATAGCGACAGATTGCAGAGAAAGAGGCAGAAAGCAGAGAAAGAGACAGAAAACAGAGAAAGTGCCAGAAAGAAGAGGAAGAGACAGAAAGCAGAGAAAGAGACAGAAAGCAGGGAAATATGCAGAAAGCAGAGAAAGGGACAGAAAGCAGAGAAGGAGACAGAAAGCAGAGGAAGAGACAGAAAGCAGAGAAAGAGACTGAAAGCAGAGAAAGAGACAGAAATCAGAGAAATGTCAGAAAGCAGAGAAAGTGCCAGAAAGCAGAGAAAGAGACAGAAAGCAGAGAAAGCGATGATTGCAGAGAAAGAGACAGAAAGCAGAGAATGTGCCAGAAAGCAGAGATAGCGACAGATTGCAGAGAAAGAGGCAGAAAGCAGAGAAAGAGACAGAAAACAGAGAAAGTGCCAGAAAGAAGAGGAAGAGACAGAAAGCAGAGAAAGAGACAGAAAGCAGGGAAAGATGCAGAAAGCAGAGAAAGGGACAGAAAGCAGAGAAGGAGACAGAAAGCAGAGGAAGAGACAGAAAGCAGAGAAAGAGACTGAAAGCGGAGAAAGAGACAGAAATCAGAGAAAGAGTCAGAAAGCAGAGAAAGTGCCAGAAAGCAGAGAAAGAGACAGAAAGCAGAGAAAGAGACAGAAAGCAGAGAAAGCGATGATTGCAGAGAAAGAGACAGAAAGCAGAGAATGTGCCAGAAAGCAGAGATAGTGACAGATTGCAGAGAAAGAGGCAGAAAGCAGAGAAAGAGACAGTAAACAGAGAAAGTGCCAGAAAGAAGAGGAAGCGACAGAAAGCAGAGAAAGAGACAGAAAGCAGGGAAAGACGCAGAAAGCAGAGAAAGGGACAGAACACAGAGAAGGAGACAGAAAGCAGAGGAAGAGACAGAAAGCAGAGAAAGAGACTCAAAGCGGAGAAAGAGACTGAAAGCAGGGAAAGACGCAGAAAGCAGAGAAAGGGACAGAAAGCAGAGAAGGAGACAGAAAGCAGAGAAAGAGACAGAAAGCAGAGAAAGAGACAGATTGCAGAGAAAGAGAGGAAAGCAGAGGAAGAGACAGAAAACAGAGAAAGAGATTAAAAGTGGAGAAAGAGACTGAAAGCGGAGAAAGAAACAAAAAGCAGAGAAAGAGATAGAAAGCAAAGAAAGAGTCAGAAATCAGAGAAAAAGTCAGAAAGCAACGAAAGAAACAATGTTCCAGAGGATAGAAAATCAGAAAGAGCCAAGAAAGGGACAGAAAATGTCATAGAAATGGTGAAAAGACAGAAAGAAATTAGAGCAATGGAGAAAAGACAGCAAGCAGCAAGAGACAGTAAAAAAAACTGGAGGTATGAAGCGGAGGGAAAGAATGGAGGCACAAAGAAATTGAAGGCACCAGAGAGACAGCTAGAAAGCCAGTGAGAGAGAAAGACACATGCAGAATCACAGAGAGAGAGAGGGAAACATACACATAAAGAAAGGAAGAGAGAGACAGAGAGACAGAGAGAGAGATTGTGAGAGAGAGCTTGAACAAGAGAAAACCAGTGAGAGAGAAAGACACACAGAGAATCATATGGAAAGAAACACGGTGTGAGAGAAAGAAAGATAAAGAGAGAGAATGAACACAAAGTGGCAGTAAGTTAGAGAGAGAGAGAGATTGGGATTGAGAGATATTGAAAGAAAACCAGTGAGAGAGAAAAACACAGATAGAGAGAGATTGAGAGAGAGATTGAGAGCAAGAGATTGAGTAAGAATGAGGGAGAAAGACAGAGGGAGACAACAAACGTGTGATACTCACCATCTCACATTGTCTTCGCTCCATTGTTGGACTCTAGCATCTTCCCTCCATCAGCTCGCCCAAGGGGAAAAATCTTGTACAGGGGCAGTAGGGTGGAATTGTAGAAAAGAGACAGGACTGGGACAGAGAGAGGAGGATTCAGGCTGGAATCTCTCTCTCTCTCGCTTTAATACACACACACACTCACACGCACGCTGTAATCGGCTCCAATTCACCAGGGCACACAGATACAGAGACTGAGACACAGAAACTCACCTTCAGACACTAGCCGCATGGAAAGAAAGAATGGTGGATGATGTTTAGTTTAGTTATACAGCACTGAAACAGGCCCTTCGGGCCACCGAGTCTGTGCCGACCATCAACCACCCATTTATACTAATCCGACACTAATCCCATATTCCCCACCTGTCCCTATATTTCCCGACCACCCACCTATACTAGGGGCAATTTATAATGGCCAATTTACCTACCAACCTGCAAGTCGTTTGGCATGTGGGAGGAAACCGGAGCACCCGGAGAAAACCCACGCAGACACAGGGAGAACTTGCAAACACCACTCAGGCAGTACCCAGAATTGAACCCGGATCACTGGAGCTGTGAGGCTGCGGTGCTAACCACTGCGCCACTGTGCCACCCAAAAAAATGTTGTCCCAATATATCCCTATGTTGTTCCAATATATCCCAGAATCGGTCACTCATATAGCTAGTCCACCCAAAATGCTGCACATCCAACTAGCTCTCAGCTTTCTCTATCTGGCCACTCCCTCCCAGGTATGGGACAGCCCAAGCTGAGTCTCTGTGTAAATAGGAAATGAGGGGATGAGGGATCTAACAGCCATATCCCAAATGGACCATTCCAGACAGAAACCTGTCTGCCTGTCTGTCTCTCTCCCTCCACCAAAACATCATTAACAGTTCAGAAAAGCTGCTGTAATTTTAAACCTGGAGGGGCCGCTTTGGATAATGGTCATTTGACACAAATTGCTTTAATGTCTTTCACTATTCATCTCCAGTGAACAGAAAGTTCGTAAAATGACTGAAAATGTCTCATTGTATTTACCTTGAAATTCTGACAGTTTTTTTCTTGAGAGGCCTATTTAACTGCAGCACAAACTGGCAGTTCTTAATCGGTTATTGATGCAGCCAAGAGAACTTTTGCAACTGCTGGCATTTCACACAGCAATTTTGACCTGTATTTGCAATTATATTTGTCAATGATTGTTTGTACTTTATTTGATACTGCTGTATTTATGTATTATACTGTAATCAATTAAATAAACTTTCTTAACATTTATCACTTTAATGTTACAGGTGTTACACAGCTGGAAAATGGCCATTTAGGACACATTGTATGAAGGATCTTCCACTTTTCACCGCCTGTTTATATAAAGCTTAGCAAAAATACCTCCACATTCTGATGAAGAGTTTGTGCTGTTGCAATAAAGTGTCACTTGTTTCCCTTTGCTTCCTGACTGTTTCTTTCCTCTGCTCTCCAGGGGTATTCAGAAGGATTTTTGATCATCGCTTGTCCACATTCAGGAACTATCAGACACTCTGCAACTGCTGTCCTGGAGAAATAAATTGCATTCAGAAGCTTTCCCTCAGTTTGGAAACATGAGGAGGGACTGTTTACACAAGCAGAGAGAAGCAACAAATAGGCAGGGAGTTGTTATGGTCTGGAATTCAATCTCTGACATGTTACTGAAAGCAGATTAAATACTAACTTTCAATAAACAATAAACAAAACTTCAATTACTCGTAGTTACAGTAGAGAAGATACCAGCATAAAAGAGATGTGAAAGAGAAAGATGCCATAACTTTAGTGATGAAGAACTCAACATAACTTATTTAGAGAGTTTTTATTTGTAAGTGATTGAGTTTTATTTGATGCAGTTGTTAATTTATGCATGACCTTGAACCACTCAAAATAATTATCCAAACAGCAACCAGGTTAATCTTATAAGTATTTAGAGAGTTGCAAAACATCCATTTAACACAAATTGCTTTTTTAAAATTCAGCATCTCAAGTTTACTTAAAATAAAATGCACAAAATTGTGGAAACATTCAAACACGCAGGAACACAGAATGGCCGATCAGCAATAGCTCTGCATCTCCATATGCTGGTGTTCCTGTCTCACTGCAGTTAATACCCCTCTCACCATGTCCATCTTCTGGTGTCCCTGTCTCACTGCAGTTACTGCCCCTCTCACCATCTCCATCTGCTGGTGTCCCTGCCTCACTGCAGTTACTGCCCGTCTCACCATCTTCATCTGCTGGACGCCCTGTCTTTCTGAAGGTACTGCTCCCTCTAACCAAGTCTGTTTGCAACTCCAGTATTTCTAGTTTTTCAGCATTTATAAAGTACACTGTTCTGTACTTTTTCCCCCTAATATTGAAATCCATCCACCATAGTTTTGCCCATTCACTTATGGTATTAATATCTCTGTAAATGTTATGCTTCCAGCAACACTGCTCACAATGCTGCCTATTTCGGTGTCACTAGCGAACTTGGGTATGTGGCATTCAACCACTCATTTTCAATCGTTAATAAATACAGAAAAACTGTGACACAGACGGGTTTTGCACTAGCAGACAGGAGTGAATCATTCCATCCTGGAGTTTTCTTTGATTCCAGATTTATGTTTTAGTTTTTCGGGAAAAAAAAACAGAATTCAAATTCACAACAGCCCAGTGGGATTTGAACTGCGGCTTTTTCAATCATCAGCTCAGGCTTTCAAATTAAAACCATTAAAAAGAAACTGACGTTCCTTCTGCTATTGTCTGACTGTCTCTGGTTTTGTATATTGTTTCCTTCATGTTGTGCACCATAAATACCTTCAATTCTGTGCATTTGCAAGGGACACAAATCAAATTCACACATTAACCCATGAACCAAAACGTGCAAGTCCATTAAAACACCACTATTCCCTGGTTCTACAAAAATCGCTCAGGTGGCGCAGTGGTTAGCACCACAGCTCCAGCAACCCAGGTTTGGTTCTGGGTACTGCATGTGTGGAGTTTGCAAGTTCTCCCTGTGTCCACGTGGCTTTCCACCGGGTACTCTGGTTTCCTCCCACAGCCAAAGACTTGCAGGTTGATAAGTAAATTGGCCATTGTAAATTGCACCTAGTATAGGTCGGAGAATGGTGAGGATGTGGCAGAGAAAATGGGATCAATATAGGATTAGTATAATTGCCTGGTTATTACTCAGCACAGAGTCGTTGGGCATAAGAGCCTGTTTCAATGCTGTATCTCTCTATGACTACCTCAATGCAGGAATGTCTGAATGGAAGAAACGTATGACACATTACCTAACACGTTTGCTAACACTGGATTCAGCTGAGAAATCCAAGCTCCAAATTGAATCTTTAAGACAGAAAAAAGTCTGTCCCTGCACCCATTTTAACATTGTATCATTTAGGTTATAAAACTTCTCCTCAGCCTTCCTTCAAAAATGCATCATTTCACATTTCGCAGTATTGAAGTTATCCTGCCATGTGACTGTCCATTTCACCAGACTGCCTCTATCCTCCTGAAGTATGCAACTCTTCGCTATCCTATTTAATACATTGCAGATAACACAATATTGAAGTTATGCCCCGTAAACTCAAGTACAAGTTATTAATATATGTCAAAAAGATCAGTGGTCCCAATCCAAACCCCTGGCAATACCACGGTACCGCAGTGTACAGTGTATACAATGATTACAAAAGCAGGGAGGTTATGTTGAACGTTTCTAAAGCTCTGGTTAGGCCACAACTGGAGTATTGTGTCCGGTTCTGTTTCCCAAACTTTGGAAAGGACGTGAGTATCCTTGTGAGACGGTGCAGAGGTGATTTACCAGAATGGTTCCAGGGATGAGGGATTTTAGCTACAAGGTTAGGTTGGCAAAGCTGAGTGTGTTCTCCTTAGAACAAAGGGGATTGAGGGATGATTCAATAGACCTGTACAAGATTCTGTCGGGTAAAGATTCCGCCCTCCATTCTGAAACAGCCATTCAAAACTTCTCTCTGTGTACTGTTCCTTAGCCAATGCCGTATCCACTCTGTGAATGTCCCGTTCATTCTATGAGCTTTTTGCTAACCAGTCAATTATGAGGCAACATTATGACTTCCTCATGAGCCAGTTGGTCCCAGACTTCTACATTTACACAGTCTCTTCAAAATTCCCAGGGCAGGTAAAGCACAATTTATTGTATGGAATAAAATTTCCTCTGCTATGTTCCATCAAACATGCACAGGGCAGCGGCAGTACACAATAAATACAGAGCAAAGCTCTGTGCAACCTTTCCCGAAAACTCCCAGTGCTTGTACAACAATGGTTAGCTGGAGTGAAGCTCTGTTTACATATACCAACTTTTCGCCTCCGCAGTCTATACCTCTCCAAATCTCTCACCTTCTGTGTCACCCTGTCTCTCTCTCTTGTGCTCTTTCTTCCTCACCCTCATCTCACTGCAGTTAATGCTCCCTCTCATTATCTCCATCTGCTGGTGTCCCTGTTTCACTGCAGTTACTGCCCATCTCACCATCTCCATTTGTTCATCTCCATGTCTCACTGCAGTTACTGCCCCCTCTCATCACTCCATCTGCTGATGTCCCTGTCCCACAGTACTTACTGTCCCCTCTCACCATCTCCATGTACTGGTGGCCCTATCTCACTGCAGCAACTGTCCCTTTCACCATCTGCAACTGCTGGTGACCCTGTCTCACAGCATTTACTATCCCCTCTCAGCATCTCCAACTGCTGGCATCCGTTTCTCACTGCAGTTACTGCCCCCCTATCACAAACTCCATCTGCTGGTGTCCCTGTCTCACTGCAGTTACGATCCCCCTCTCAGCATCTCCATCTGCTGGTGTCCCTGTCTTACTGCAGTTTCTGACCCCTCTCACCACCTCAATCTGATGCGTTCCCCATCTCACTGCAGTTACTTCCCCCCTCTGACCTCCTCCAACTGCTGGTGTCTCAGCCTCACTGCAGGCACTGCCCGATCTCACTCTCTGCATCGCTTGGTGTTCCTGCCTCACTGACGTTTCTGCCCCGCTCACCATCTCCATCTGCTGTTGCCCCCGTCTCACTGCAGTTGCTACCCCTCTCAACATTTCCATCTGCTGGTGTCTCTGACTCACTGCAGTTACTGTCCCTCGCACCGTCTCCATCTGCTGGTGTCCCTGACTCACTGCAGTTACGGTCCCCCTCTCAGCATCTCCATCTGCTGTTGTCCCTGTCCTACTGCAGTTACAGACGCCTCTCACCACCTCAATCTGATGGTTGCCCTGCTCACTGCAGTTACTTCCTCCCTCTGACCTCCTCCATCTGCTGGGGCCCCTGCCTCACTGCAGGCACTGCCCACTCTCACCATCTCCATCTGCTGGTGTCCCTGACTCACAGCAGTTACTGCCCCTCTCATCATCTCCAGCTGCTGGTGTCCCTGTCTCACTGCAGTTACTGCCCCTCTCACCATCTCCATCTGCTGGTGTCCCTGTCTCACTGCAGTTCTGCCCCTCTCACCATCTCCATCTGCTGGTGTCCCTGATTCAGTGCAGTTACTGTCCACTCTCACCATCTCCATCTGCTGGTGTACCTGATTCACCGCAGTTTCTGCCCACTCTCACCATCTCCCTCTGCTGGTGTCCCTGATTCACCGCAGTTGCTGCCCACTCTCACCATCTCCATCTGCTGGTGTCCCTGATTCACTGCAGTTACTGCCCACTCTCACCATCTCCATCTGCCGGTGTCCCTGATTCACTGCAGTTTCTGCTCACTCTCACCATCTCCATCTGCTCGTGTCCCTGATTCACTGTAGTTTCTGCCCCACTCACCATCTCCATCTGCTGGTGTCCCTGATTCACCGCAGATTCTGCCCCGCTCACCATCTCACAATCGCTGTGATTTGCAACTTTGTCCATTTTCTGTGGATCCAGGGGTGGTTTAGTTGAATTTTGCTGCGCATTCCAGTGACACATTTTCAAAACAATTCATGAATCATCTGCAGAGGACATCCCACCTCAATCGGTCCGATTATCAGTAAAATGTGATCTCTGAATCACATTTAAAATCATTTCAGGGCTCTGTGCTACGAATATAAAATGTACTTTCTGTCCTGTGGGGCGTGTAGGAAATGGAATATGAAATGTGATTTAGTTTCAGTTGTTGAAATCTTTCAGATATTTCTATGATTTTACTAATTTAACAATGAGATTGACAGGGTATTTCACCGCCCTCTTCAGCTCCTGTCTGAATTTAGTCTGGGTCACAACGTAAATACACGTGTTGGTGCAGGAACTGAGAACCTGCAGCATCAGTGATGTGTAATTTGCGGTATCCTGAGGGTCAGTGTCGGAGAATTTTATGTGAATTTCTGCAATTCGCTTATAAATGACATACACAACCCGGGTCAGCCATAACAATATAAAACTGCCAGAGACTGTGAAGAGTAAAATAATTGATTTTCTCCGATTCTCCATCTCTGGGTCTTTGTGATTCTGTCCATTGCTGTGGCGCCGGAATCCCCTTCGGACTTTACTGGAGAATAAAATGCGTCTGACCGTCAGAATATTGAGCAGCAAAATCAGAAATACCGGGACACAAGGGATTAAAATGAGGTCAAGCAATTCAAATGCCCCCCAGGTGGAGGAAGTAAAGAAGCTCGGTTTATAAACACAACCCATGGGAACATTATCAATGAAGTACCTTGGTTTAAATGCAAAGTAAATTGGGACATTCTCTACACAGCCCAGCACACTCACTGTTCCTGCAACCACAGCCGCCGTTTTCTTGGTGCAATATTTTGTTTTTAGCTTCTCACAACAAATGGCCACAAATCGATCAAAGGTGAAAGTGACTGTCAGCCAGACAGAAATAAATGTGGCTGCAGAAAACAGAACAACAATGACAGAAGTCACAGGAGTAATCATCAGGAATGAATCTGGGAAATAAATGAAAGCAATCCATCCCAATATGGGACCAGTAATAACGACCAGGAGATCAGACACTGCCATTCCCATCAGGTAGGTAGTGATACATTTGGAGAGACCGCACTTTCCTCGGGACAGAATCATAATCGCCACCAAATTTACTGGAAGAGAGAGAAAAGGAAGCAGATAAATCACTGACCAGAGCTGGAAAGAAAGCAGCAGTTTGACAGGAACTGGGCTGAAATTTCCAGTTTTGTTGCTGCATTGAACAGCAAAACTGATTCATTGACCTGGGCAGTGCTTTACCACAGTGAAATGTTGGAAACACAATTATTAATAATGAACTGGGAAATTGATACAGAAAGTGAATATGGTCAAAACTGGATCTACTGAAAGTACTGAGTGAGGATGCAGTACCGGTGGGTAAATGAGAAGGGGTTTTACAGAGATGGAATCCAATGGGTTAAATGGGGATTTATCTCCAGATTGTCAGTCGGGAAGGTTTGAGAACAGCGGGATGTGCAGCTGGTTCGTTTCTGTGGGTTCCGAGAGCCGGTAGGTGCCGGTACAAGGTGGGAAATGTCTGAGAACAGCTGCGGTGAGTTTGAGGGTTGGAATTTATTTGGAAGAGGCAGCTGGAGGTGGAACAAGTGAGTGAGATTGGGAGACAGAGAAGGAAAATGACATGTTAGAGCTGGAGAGGAAACTGGAGCAGATGGTCTGGGAAAGGGGATACAAAGAAGCAATGAACAGAGGATTCAATGCAGTGAGAGGACAGGCTGAGATTCACAGGGAGAAACTGCTGCAAAGTGTTAGTGCAAAGCTAATTTATCGATCCCAGTAACACAACTCAATTAACACATTCAAACAATAATACCTGTAGTTATTGGTGCTGGAGAACATTTCATTGGTTATACAATTTAGTCAATACATTTAAATGTGCACAGTCAGTTAAATGTCAATTTAAATATATTTCTGACATCAGCCTCGCTCTTTATTGAATTCAATGGTCACAGAGATTTTGAAGTGCAGTATTTAAATAATGAACTACCATCAATGAAGAAATGACTTTATTATGTTTATTAAGCCAGGAAGTAAGCAATAGGAACTTTCTACAATACAAAATGATGACCTGACAGAAATAAACACTGAGGGACCAAGTCCAACAGTAAAATTAACACAATGTGAAAACTGACAACTTCAACTCTCAGTTTCTCTCACTAATTACCCTGGATATTCCAACAATTTAAGTTAGTGATTTATTCTCCCTCTGCTTATTCCTCTTTCACTTTCCTTCGGGTTATCTTTTCCCTTCTGTTTCATTCTCCCTGCTCCTTTTCTAAGTTGCTCACCCTTGCTCACTGGACTCCTCAACCCTTGCAAACTGTTACTTAATGCCACTTTTCACATGCGATGTGTTCCTCACATTCTGTGCTTGTGTTCTGTTCACCAGCCCCATGTTCAATGATTCTATTCTCAGAGTCAGTTTGCTCAATGGTGAAACCTCTGAATAATTTAATGTCTCAACAGAGCACACAAAACTCCACCTGTTCACCTACACTCGTCACTTCATCTGCAATACATGGAATAAACAGAATCGAAAGCTTCTTCCAGACCAACCTCAGAATCATTGAAATTCATTCTCCTGGAATTATAAAGTACACCGTTGGAATATAGGATTGTTTAATTAATAAAACACCAACATCAGCGCTGCAGCAGGCAATATGCAGATAAATGGAAAGTCTCTTGATTCCAACTGATAGAGTGTAAGCCAATAAAACATCACATCAATACTTGTGTTTTACAATCTAGTTCGGTGACAGTGAAGCCTCCACTGTGAAGCAGAGAAGGAGAAGTGAAAGACGCAGCAGCAAACTCAGTTCAGTAGCCAGACCTCTGAAGGAGCGTCAGACACACACAGTTTGGAATAATATTTTATAGCAGTGATAAGCAATAAATACATTGAAATCCCAGTTAAACTGAAACATGTTATTGGGTTGGGAAAACATTGTGCTTCCTCCTTGTAATATTGATACAGTGGGAGGTCTCGTTATCAAACAGCGAAAGAAAACATCATAAAAATATTACGGGACCGGTTAGTTGCACATCAGGAAACTGTGAAAATCTCCTGATGCTCTTATTCTTGATTCGAACCGAGACATCTGATTCAAGTACATTAAATAGACACAATAATCCAGTAACTATTCCAGGGTTACTAAGACCAATACCCTTAAAGAAAATGCAGCTCCTGCAAGACTGAAAGAGTTGACAATGAGGAGATTCCATCAGTAAATTGCTGGTAAAGAACAGGTGGCTGTGTAAAACACATAGTGAGAAATAATACTGAGTACAGCAACACAGTCAACATCGCGTTACACCATTATCAACTAATATACAGGCTTACCAGGAACTCCAATTGCAGCAAGTACAGGATAATAAATGGATGCGATCTGAAGGATTACTGAATATCCCATTTCTGTCAGAAGCAGAGACTTCTGTTAGCCTGGAACCCACAGCTCCAGCACTCTGAGCTGATCCATTCCAATGGGTGCTGATTTATACAGGGAATACGTCGCCACTGATACGGTTATACCCCTGATTGTTGTGATTAGTTACACTCACCTGAACAAACACATTACCTCAGTGGCTTTGACCTTTTACACTTAAGTAAATAATGTGGTTGATAAAACACAATCATTTCAATGTCAATGACATTTTCTTTCAGCCAAAGTGAATACCTGACTTTTCTCCACAGTATATTCCATCAGCCACTTTCTTGCCCACTCATTGAAGAAGTCCATACTCCATACTCCATACCCTCTCTGTGTCCTCCTCACAGCTTACTGTCTCACCTCAATTTATGTTATCAGCGAACTGGATACATTCCACTCCATCCCTTCATCCCCAAATCAAACAGCCCCACGATTAGCGACTTTGTCTTCATCTGTTTCGGACCAGCAATCTATTTCAGTTATTACTGCATTACTGCCTCCGTTCATAAAACATGAGACCTTGCCTCTATTATTACTGCACTAGACAAGGTCTCGGTTTGTTACACTGGACCACGTCTCTAGTTCTGCTATGGTTCACCTGGTCTCAGTTTGTACTGCACAAGACCACTTCCTTGTTTATAATACAGTAGGCCCCGTCTTTACCCTGTATCTCACCCCAGGTTGCTCATTCCCTGGGAGTGTTTATCAGTACAGTGCAGAGGGAAATATACTCTGTGTCTAACCCTACACTGTGCTTGGCTTCGAAGTGTTTAATGGGACATTGTCGGTGGAGATTTACTCAGTGTCCCTGGAATTTAGAAGATTAAGGGGTGATTTGATTAATGTTTTCAAGACAATAGGGGAAAATAATAATGTATGCAGAGAATAACTATTCCCACTGTCTGCGGAGTCAGAAACTTTGGGCAATAGTCTAAAAATCTAAACATAGCCTAAAAACTTTCAGGAGTGAAATGAAGAAACACTTCAACACACCAGGTGTGGTATTAGTTTGGAACTCTCTGACACAAATGGCTATTGATGCTGAGCCACAGATTTGATTTACTTTACATATAATGATTAGAAAAAAATCATTTAAAAAACTGATACACTTTACAAGCAGGGGAAAAGGGAGACTGGGTGTAAGCAGAGCTTGACAGAACTGTAATAATAATCCCCACGTTCTGTCCAATTAATTATTGGGGCTTTCGTGTGAGTGTTTTAGGGTGAATATTGCATCTGTGTTTGACATTTTTAACGACAGTGACATTCACAGCAAGGTCAAGAGTTACAGGTTCGAAATTAACGACAAAATGACTGAAAGCATGGTTGTCCAAGAACAGAGGGAAGGAGAGAGAGATGAAAGGAGACAGAGGGAGAGATAGTGTTGGAGTGACACAGATAAAGTCATGGAGAGGGGTAGAGAAAGAGAGGGAGAGAGACGGGGGGTGAGAGACACAGAGAGATAGACAAAGAGAGCGGGGAGAGATAGAGGGAGAGGGAGGAGGATAGAGAGTGAACAAACAGGAAACACACGTGGGAACACAACCACCTGCAAGCTTCCCTTCAAGTCATACACCATCCTGACTTGCAATGACATCACTGCTCCTTCACTGTCCCTGGGTCAACATCCTTGAACTGTCTTCTAACAGCACTATGGATGTACCGACATCACATAAAGTGCAATAGTTTAAGAACGAGATTCACTAGCACTTTCTCAAGAGTGATTAGACATGGGCATTAAATGCTGGCCTAGCCAGTAATGCACACATCCAACAAATAAATAAAGAAAACGCAAATTTGACACTGAGTCACCTAAGGAGGTATTAGACGAGACGACCAAAAACTTGGTTAAAGAGTTTGGTCTGAGGGAGCGTCTTCAAAGAGGAAAGAGAGGTAGTGAGATGGAGAGGAATACGAAAGGAATTCCAGAGTTAGGGCCTTGGCAGATGGAAGGTATGGCCACGAATGGTCGGGCGATTAAAACTGGGGATGTTCAAGAGACCATAATTAGAGGATCTCAGATATTGGAGGATTGTGGAGCTGCAGGACATTGCAGAGATAGGGACAGAGAGGGGGCACTTGTGGAAGACATTTCCAAACTTCTGCCATGCTTTGTTTGTACAAATGTTTCTTAATTTCACTCTTGAAAGTGTTTTAGAATAATGTTCGATTTTTAGACTTTGCCCCTGGTCGAAGACTCCCCCAGCCAGTGAGAAGGATTTCTTTCTATCGACCTTTAGTTCCATTATAATCTTGTGAACTTTGATCATCCCTTAATCATCTAAATTCCAGCGATATAGAGTAGAGCTCCGTCTACACTGTCCCATCAAATACTGACAAGCAATGTACCAAGAGTACAGCCCATCGTCAGCTGCAGAGCAAATCTCCATCTTCTCTGTTCTATCAAACACTGCCAGGGCAGGTACAGTATGGGATTAGATGCTGAGTAAAGCTGCCCGACAAGTGGACTGTAACACTGCAACAAACAGCAAGACAAAAAAGGAAAGAATGTACCAACCCTTCATTTTGCAAGTTGGAACGTGAGAACTATGTGTCCCGGCCTGTTGGAAGGCCTTACACAAATCAACGATTCTCGGAAGACCGCCATCATTAACAACAAGCTCAGTAGATTCAATCTGGACATTGCAGCACTTCAGGAGACACGCCTCCCTGCGAACGGATCTTTAAGCGAGCAAGACAACACCTTCTACTGGCAGGGCAGGGAACCTGAAAATCCAAGACAGCATGGAGTGGGCTTCACCATCATAAACTTGTTGCTCAGCATGATAGAGCCACCTTCAAATGGCACGGAGTGCATACTGTCCATCCGACTGCTCAGCACCTCTGGTCCAGAACACTTACTCAGCATCTATGCTCCATCAGTCTGCTCCCCCCACCCACCAAAGGAACTCCAGAATATCATTAGCAGCATTCCTAGTATCGATCATTTGTTCCTGCTGGGGGACTTGAATGCCAGGGTTGGGGCCGACCATGTCACAAGGCCCTTCTGCCTTGGGAACTATGGATTTGGAAGGATGAATGAGAATGGACAGAGACTGCTTGAGTTGCGTACCTGTCACAACCGCTGCATCACCAACTCGTTCTTTCACACTAAACCCTGTCACCAGGTTTCTTGGAGGCACCCAAGAGCACGTCATTGGCACCAGCTGGACCTCATCATCACAAGGCGAGCCTCAATAAACAGTGTCCAAATCACATGCAGCTTCCACAGTGCGGACTGTGACACTGATCGCTCCCTGGTGTGCAGCAAAGTTAGACTCAAACCAACGAAGCTGCATCACTCCAAGCAGAAGGGCCCCCCACCCGCAAATCAACACATCAGAATTTCTTATCTACAGTTTTACATAAGTTTCTACATTCACTTCAAAAGCCCTTCAAAACACTCCTACAGGGGATGCAGAGACCAGGTGGGCCCACATCCGAAACACCATCTGTGACTCAGCAATGACCACTGATGGCAAATGTGAGAAGCAGAATGCAGACTGGTTTCAATCTCACTTCGAAGAGCTGGAACCTGTCATAGCTGCTAAGCATTGCACTGTTGAACTACAAGAAAGCCCCCAGTGAGTTAAAATCTGTAGCACTTGAAGTAGCCAGAAGCGCTGCACCAAGAACACGCCAGGCGCTTTGCAAATGACTACTGGCAACACCTATGCAGTCGTATTCAGCTGGCCTCCGACACCGGAAACATCAGAGGAATGTATGATGGCATTAAGAGAGCTTTTGGGTCAACCATCAAGAAGATCACCCCCTCAAGTCTAAGCCAGGGTACACGATCACTGACCAACGCAAGCAAGTGGACTGCTGGGTGGAGCTTTACCTAGAACTGTACTCCAGGGAACCTGTTGTCACTGATACCGCCCTCAATACAGCCCAGTCTCTGCCAGTCATGGATGAGCTGTAAAGTCAGCCAACAAAATCGGAACTCAGTGATGCTATTTTTTCTCTGGCCAGTGGATAAGCTCCTGGAAAGGATAGCATTACCCTTGAAATAATCAAGAGTGTCAAGCCTGCTATAATCTCAGCACTCCATGAACTGCTTTGCCTGTTCTGAAATGAGGAAGCAGTACCACAATACACGCAAGATGCCAATATCATCATCCTCTATAGGAACAAGGGTGTCCGTGGTGACTGCAACAACTACCATGGAATCTCCCTGCTCAGCATAGTGGGGAAAGTCGTCGCTCCAGTCGTTTTAAACAAACTCCAGACGCTGGCTGAGCGTGTTTGCCCTGAGGCACAGTGTGGCTTTCGAGCAGAGAGATCCACCATTGACATGCCATTCTCCCTTCGTCAGATACAGGAGAAATGGCGTGAACAACAGATGCCCTTCTACATTGCTTTCATAGATATCACCAAAGTCTTTGACCTCCTCAGCAGATGTGTTCTCTTCAGACCATTAGCAAAGATCGGATGTCCACCAAAGCTAATAAGTAGCATCACCTCATTCACTGATAATATCAAAGGCACAATTCAGCAAAGCGGTGCCACATCAGACCCCTTTCCAATCCTGAGTGGCGTGAAGCAGGGCTGTGTTCTCGTACCTACACTGTTTGGGATCTTCTTCTTCCTGCTGCTCTCACATGCATTCAAATCTTCAGAAGAAGGAATTTTCTTCCACACAAGATCAGGTGGCAGGTTCTTCAACCTTCCCATCTTCGAGTGAAGAACAAAATACGGAAAGTCCTCATCAGGGAACTCCTCTTTGCTGACGATGTTGCTTTAACATCTCACACTGAAGAGTGTCTGCAGAGTCTCATCGACAGGTTTGCATCTGCCTGCAACGAATTTGGCCTAACCGTCAGCCTCAAGAAAACGAACATCATGGGACAGGACGTCAGAAATGCTCCATCCATTAATATCGGCGACCATGCTCTGGAAGTGGTTCAAGAGTTCACCTACCTAGGCTCAAGTATCACCTGTCTCTTGATGCAGAAATCAACAAGCGCATGGGAAAGGCGTCTGCTGCTATGTCCAGACTGGCCAAGAGAGTGTGGGAAAATGGCGCACTGACACGGAACACAAAAGTCCGAGTGTTTCAAGCCTGTGTCCTCAGTATCTTGCTCTACGGCAGCGAGGCCTGGACAATTATGTTAGCCAAGAGCGACGTCTCAATTCATTTCATCTTCGATTACTCTGGAGAATCCATGGCATCAGGTGGCAGGACCGTATCTCCAATGCAGAAGTCCTCGAGGTGGCCAATATCCCCAGCATACTGAGCCTTACTGAGCCAGTGGCGCTTGAGATGGCTTGGCCATGTGAGCCGCCTGGAAGATGGCAGGATCCCCAATGACGCATTGTACAGCGAGCTCGTCACTGGTGTCAGACCCTTCGGCCATCCAAGTCTCCGCTTTAAAGACCTCTGCAAACACGACATAAAGTCTTGTGACATTTACCACAAGTCGTGGGAGTCAGTTGCCAGTGATCTCCAGAGCTCGCGGACAGCCGTGAAGGTGGAGCTAAAGAGTGGCGAGTCGAAGAGGCTTAGCTGTTGGCAGGAAAAAAAGTCAGAAGTGCAAGGAGAGAGCCAAGTGTGTAACAGCCCCGACAACCAATTTTATCTGCAGCGCCTGTGGAAGTGTCTGTCACTCTAGAATTGGCCTTTATAGCCATTCCAGGCGTTGCTTCACAAACCATTGACCACCTCTAGGCACTTACCTATTGTCTCTCGAGACAAGGAGGCCAAAGAAGAGGAAGAGAAGACAACTGCCTCTATATATACCTCTCTGTCGCCTCCTCCATCCGGATGGAGAGAGCAACAGTGAGAATGAACAGGGATAGAGAGGGAGAGAGAATAACAAAGAGAGGGAGGTATGGCAATGGGGAGAAAGAACCAGCGAGAAAGAGGAAGAGACTGGGTAGGAGATTGTCGCTCAGTGTTACTGCAAAGCTGTCTGCAGCAATCTGGAAGGCACCGTGCAGGTCCTGTTCTGTGATACAGTACATGTGTCTGCAAAGATTCTTGAACAATTTCACGGCATTGCTCATGAAAAAAAAAACTGGGCACTCACAACAACTATACTTTCACGGGAACATTGGCACCAGCAGAGGATATGGGTTTCTTGCCTGCATATTGAAGTGCACTCTATGCAGTTGTGCTGTCACCAAAAGCAGCCAAACAGATGTATGTGGAGTTTTACAAAGGTTATGAAAAGAGAGAGAAATAGGCATAGCCAGACACACTCATAGAGGCACACACACAAACACACACAAACACACACACAAACACACAGAACACACACATGCACACAGAAACACATTCACACAGACACACATTCACACAGAACATCCTTACAAAAACACACGCACTGAAACACAGAGAGAAACAGAGTGACTCAGGGACAGAGAGCGACAGAAGAATATTACAATTTCCAAAAGGCATTCCATGAGGTCAGCTTTAGATTTTAAAATGAACAATTGGTTTATCATCAAAGGACGAATACCACCTTATGTGTGTAGAAGTCTTGCCTAAATTCACTCCTGAAATGTCTGCCTCTTTTTTTATACTATGCTCACTAGTCCCAGACTACCCGACCTGCCGAAATATTATTTTTTCCCCCAATATACCCCATCAGTTCCATTTAACATCTCACCAGCTTTGAGTCAATCATGCCTGATCCTACAAAATTACAGGGAATACATCCCTAGTTTGTTCAATATTGCCCTGTAATTGAACCCTTGGAGCCCGGTAAACATTCTGGTAAATCCACGATGCACTCAAATTGACGTGGACCCCCGAGTCACTTTGAAACTTACGGGGGAGAAATTGGTGGGCGATGAAATTGGCGGAAAGAGAAAGTCAGAAAATGCCAAAGAAAGCGAGAGAAAGCAGAGAAAGAGACAGACAAAGTCAGAGAGGGAGTGAAAGTCAGACAGAGTGAGGTCAGTGACACAGACACAATGGGGACAGTCTGCTTTCCCCTCGGGTCTTTGATACAGACACAGTGGGGTCAGTCTGGTCTCCCCAGGTCAGTGCTATAGACACAGTGGGGTCAGTCTGCTTTCTCGTGGGGTCAGTGAAAGAGACACAGTGGGATCAATCTGCATTCCACGAGGTCAGTGATACAGACACAGTGGGGTCAGTTTGTTCTCCACAGGGGTCAGTGATACACAGACACAATGGGGATAGTCTGTTCTCAACAGGGGTCAGTGATACACAGTTTTTTCAGATTGCCGTACCCCTGGGGTCAGGGAAACAGGCACAGTGGGGTCAATCTGCTCTCCACAGTGTCAGTGATCCACAGAGGGGCCAGCCTGCAATCTCCTTCAGTCAGTGACACAGACACAGTGGGGTCGGTCTGCTCTCCCACGGAGTCAGTGATACAGAGGCAATGGAATCAGACTGCTCTCCCCGGAGTCAGTGATACAGACACTGTGGGGTCAGTCTGCTCTCCCCGGGCACAGTAATGCAGACAGATTGTGGTCAGACTGCTCTCCCCGGGTCAGTTATATAGAGACATTGGGGTCAGTCTGCTCTCCCGTGGGGTCAGTGAAAGAGACACAGTGGGGTCAATCTGCACTTCACGAGGTCAGTGATACAGATACAGTGGGGTCAATATGCTCTCCACAGTGTCACTGATACACAAAGGGGCCAGTCTGCTGTCCCGTTCGGTCAGTGATAGAGACACAATGTTGTCAGTCTCCTCTCTCCGTGCTCTATGATACAGACACAGTGGGGTCAGAATGCACTCCTCTGGGGCCAGTGACACAGACACGTTGTGGTCAGTCTGTTCTCTGGCGGTGTCAGTGATAAAGACAGAGTGGTGTCTGTCTGCTTTCCCAGGGGTCAGTGATGCAGACACAGTGGGATCAATCTGCTGGATCCCGGGGTCAGTGATACAGACACAGTGGGGTCAGTCTTGCCTCCCCGGGGTCTGTAATACAGACAGTCGGGGGTCAGTCTGTTCTCCTCCAGGGTCAGTGACACGGACACTTTGGGGTCAGTCTCCTCTCAGACGGGGTCACTGATAGAGGCACTTTAGGTTCAGTCTGCTCTCCCCGGGTCAGTGATACAGACACATCGGGGTCAGTCTGTTCTCCCCGGGTTTTGTGTTATAGACACAGACAGGTCACTCTGCTCTCCTGCGGAGTCAGTGATACAAACACAGTGGGAAAAGTCTGCTGTCCCCGGGGTCTGTGATACAGACACAATGGGATCATCCTGCTCTCCGCAGGGTCTGTGATACAGACTCAGGGCGGTCTGTCTGCTCTCCCCTGGCGTCAATAATCCAGCCACAGTGGGCTCATTCTGCTGTCCCATTTGTTCAATGATACAGATGCTGGGGTGATAAGGGGAAAACATTACATAAAATATTGTGATATATTAGCCTATGTTGTGGAAATTGAAAAAGAGATAGTTGGACCGACGTTTTCTGAGTGTAATCTGGAAAACCAGGTGGTCAAATGTCCTTATCCTAAATCTAAAACAGCACAGTCAAAATGTGGATTTAATGCCTCTGTGAATTGCATCATGGAAACCAGAAAAGCATTGTCAGGGCTAACCCAGGTGGCCTATATGGGAGAGGGGAGATATTTCTTAAATACCACAGCGAAGGAATACCAGTATAGACATAAGCGGACTTGTCCAGTGAGCAACAGTACGTTCCATTTCAACCCACAAATACCAAGCAGAGTAGGAAAAATTGAATTGGTAGACATACATAAACGAAAGACAGAAACGATAAGTGTGATAGAAATATTAAAGAGAACTTGATAACTTACCTCCAGGAATACAAATATATTATTCAGACATTGCCCACATGCTTGAGTAAAGAGAGAAAGCAGCTAGGATCCATTGCTGTAGTGTAAAACAATCTGGAACAACAGTCAAAGAAGCCACACGATGAGGTTGATGAGATAAACGATTCTACTTGGTGGGAGGACTTCTCGAACTGTGGGTCAAACGTGCAGATTCACCCCTGGTTTAACATGATCTCCCATGTCCTGATAGTGATTTTGGTTATTATGGTGATATATGCGCCGTGCTTAATTTGAAATCATAAGGGAGTGCTGCACTACCGCAGGGTCAGTAGTGAGGGAGTGTTCCACTGTCGGAGGGTGAGTACTGAGGGAGTTCTGCACTGTCATAGGGTCAGTATTGAGGGAGTGCTCCACTGTCAGAGGATCAGTACTGAGGGAGTGCTGCACTGTCTGAGGGTCAATACTGAGTCAGTACTGAGGGAGTGCTGCACTGTTACAAGGTATACACTGAGTGAGTGCTGCAATGTCAGATGGTCAGAACTGAGCACGTTCTGCAGAATCAGAGGGTCAGAACTGAGGGAGTGCTGCAATGTCAGAGGGTCAGCACTGAGGGAGTGCCACACAGTCAGAGCATAGGTACTGAGGGAGTGCCACACTGTCGGAGCATCAGTACTGAGGGAGTGCTGCACTCTCGGAGGGTCAGTACTGAGGGAGTACTACATTGTCGGTGGGTCAGTATTGTGGCAATGCAGCAGCATCAAAGGGTCAGTACTGACTGTGTGCTGCACTGTCGAAGGGTAAGTACTAAGGGAGTGCTGCACTGTTGGAGGGTCAGTTTTGAGGCTGTACTTTACTGTCAGAAGGTCGGCAGTGAGGGAGTGCTACAGTATCGGATGGTCAGTACTGAGGCTGTAATGCACTGTCGGATGGTCAGTAGTGAGGGAGTGCCACATTGTCAGAGGGTTAGAACTGAGGGAATGCTGCAGTATCGGGGGGTCAGCACTGAGGGAGCGCTGCACTGTCGGATGGCTAGTCCTGAGGGAATGCTGCACTGTTGAATGATCAGTACTGAAGGGTGTGCCTCACTGCCGGAGGGTCAGAACTGTGTGACTGTCACATTATCAGAGGTGCGGTTTTTCGCGATGAGACATTAAACTGAGGCCACCTCTGCCCTCCTGGGCGGATGTAAAAGATCCCAAGGGCACGATTCCAAGAAGAGCAGGGGGTGGGCTGTTTTCCCAGATGTTCTTGGCCCAATATTTAACTCTAAGCAACATCAGTTCAAAATAAAAGCAGAAAGTGCTCGAAAAACTCAGCAGGTCTGGCAGTATCTGTGGAGACAGAAACAGAGTTAATGTTTCAGGTCAGTGACAGGCCTTTCCGTGGGATCTTGCTGTGCACACATTGCCTGTCACATTTCCTACAACACAACAGTGACCTCACTTCCGATGTCCCTCGTTGGCTGTGAAAAAGTTTGGTATTTCTGGAGCTGGTGTCAGGCTCTGTATCATTGGGAATTCTGTCTTTCCGATTGGCAGGTCTGAGTTTGGGAATTCTATTTTTCTGATTGTCAGGTTGGATTTTGGGAATTCTGTCTTTCTGATTGGCTGGTTGGATTTTGTGAATTTCGTCTTTCTGATTGGCAGGTCGGAGTTTGGTCAGTTTGTCGTCCAATGGCCATGGGGAATCTTCTTGTGATTCCAAAGTAAACCCAGAGCTGAACCTGGTGCAATTTTCCGCTGCCTGTTACTTCACACAGGCAGATGACTGGGATGACATGGCAATACAACATCTGTGGAAAGATCTGCGGAATGACTCAGAATTTGAGAAGATCTGGAACGAGGAAAAAGAAAAATCTCAACGCCTGGGTGGGTCTCTGAGAGGACATGATCATGGTGACAGCTTACACCATTAACGGGAGCCTGGTGCAAGAACTTGAACAATGATCTGGAAAGCTACGGAGCCGTCAACGCTGAGTTTAAACACAAGAGCTTCCATGACCTCCTAACCATCATCCTGAAGAGTTTGAGAAAAGATTCCAGAGTGTCATAGAGCCATTTGCAGCACAGAAGGAGGCCATTCAGCCCATTGGGTCCATGCTGGCTCCCCATGGAACTATCCAGTCAGTCCCACTCCCGTGCTCGATCCCCAGAGACATGCACGTTTATTTCTTTAAGTTATCATCCAATTTCCTTTTGAAATCATTTGTCTCCACTTCCATCACACTCATGGGCAGTGAGTTCCAGTCATTTCTGCACGCTGTGTAAAAAAATCTTCCTCACCCTCCCTCTTGCATCTTTCATACTAAGCCTTCAATCTGCATCCCTTAGTCCTTGTCCCAGCAGTTAATGGGAAGAGATTTTACTTGTCTAACTTATCAAATCCTGACATAATCTTGTAAACCTCGATCAAATGTCCCCTCAATCTCATTTGCTCTAAGGAGAACAATCCCAGCTTTTCCAATCTAACCTTGTAACTAAAATCCCTCGACCCTGGAACCATTCTGGCAAATCTCCTCTGCACCCTCTAAAGGGCCCTCACATTCTCCCTGAAGTGTTGTGAAGGAATATAGGTATAATAGGCTTGATTAAGTAGAATTTGGAAATAGTTGGTAGATTATACCTTTCGAGTTAAATATTTAATAAATGGTTAGTTTTCAGCGCTCACTGAGGTCCCCTTTAAGATGGTAGAGGAAAACATTTCAAGGTCTTAGTCAGAATAGATTCGCCATTACCAGGGACATGGGCGATAAACACACAGATTGAAATTACATGTGCGACCTCAGTAAGAGGTAGCAATAAAACATAATTAGTTTATGGGGTTGTAGTTCAGACAGGGCGGCTCCTGAAGTTGCTTTTGAGTGCCATAGAAAGGGTAATTAACAACAAATGGGAATGTACTCGCAGGAATAAGGGAGGTCAGGTAAACACCATTATAAACATTTTCACCAGATAAAAGCTCACGAACTGCAAATTCCTGTAAAACAAAGATATGGATTTTCAAAGGAACAACAGAAAGGTCACATGTAAACTGCAAAAATCATATAACACTGTTGGAGAATTTTCTGAGCTTTGCTAATTATTACTTAACTTTGTAGAAGCAGAAAAGCAGGACACAGCTTGTAGCTAATCTAACCACAACCAACGGTCATAAAATGTAGACAGAGCAGTTAACCACAATCAGACATTACGGCCAGATATAGTGTCTGGAGTGGGCATTGAATTAAGGAACTAGCTTGTTATTGTTGAAACTGATGTTTTGCTGACCTCGGACCCTGCATGGTGCACCGTTACGTAGGCAGTCTTGTGGGTGTTTATCTAATTGTGAAACTGTTAGCTCTGCCTCTTTTATACTATATAAATCCACGGCGATCTGTAGCTCTTTGGGGAGCAGCACTGGACCGCATTTAGGTAAGGTGTGCTTCCCCATGATATCATGCAATAAAGTGTTTGATTCTCAACGTCTGAGTCCGGAGAATTTGTTCAACAATTGGGCACAATCTGGATTTTCTCCAACAGACACCTTAGACATAGTATAGAAATACAAGGTACGAAAGAAAACACTTAGTGGTGTTGAATCCTCGACACCACTTCTCATCCCATGCCTTAATCGGGGATGTAAGGTACACGTTTACTTTAAATTTTGATGAATCTCCTGGATATTCCAAGATAATTTTTCTGCAGCATTAGCAAGGGCAAAATTTGGATTCTATGTTAGGAATAAGAATGTGTGTTGCATCTCTCAGTAATATTTGATATTGTGATATACGTGTCCACTTATGAAGTTTATTGCAGGTTAAATATTTTAACAAATACATACAAGTTAGTAAATTGTCTCATGTAGTATTCTGTATACAACTGTAAGATCCACCTCTCTGTGTCTCTTTAAGTGGAGAGATACGCATTGAAGAGAGTTTCCCAGACCCTTATAATATCTGGAATATTTATGACTAAGCGAAAAAAATAGTAGAAATAGGTTATCTGAAAGATGGTAAAATTCTCTGTTGATTTTCTTTCTTTGTGGGAAAGCTGGTGCAATTCTTTGGACTCAAATAAGTGTCTGAGAGTTTGTCTGGTTTCAACTTGATTAAAGGACATTCGTGGGGATGTGCTCCTGATTTGGTTTAGTCCCTACAAGGGGTAAACGTCATAAATCACTTCACTGTGGTGACCAGAACTAGACGCAATACTCCAGGTGGAGCTGAACCAGAGCTTTATAATGGTTCAGCATAATTTCCCTGTTTTTATACTCAATGCCTACATTTATGAAGCCAAAGATCCCAAATGCTTTGCTGACGACTCTCTCAAAGTGTATTGGGGGATGAGCAACTATCATTTTGGTTGATGGAACAAAGAGGTGGGAGTTGGGAAATCTGCCTCCACTTCCCACAAGGAGACGGTGTCCAAGGGTGGCAGCAAACACTTTCTTTGTTGTAACCACGTCTTATTGTGTCGCACTCTGAATCGTCTTGCTTGATGAGATGCTGTCGGGGTAGGTGGTGTCGGCCTGGACATGTGCTGCTGTCTCAACTGCAGTATTGTGGCCAGTTCATGGAAACTACACTTTATGAAAGACATGAAGGCTTTAGAAAGGGTGAAAGAGCAGATTGACCAGAATGGGAGCAGGGATGAGTGACTTCAGTGAATGTGGAAAGAATGGAGAAACTGTGATTATTCACCTTGGAGCAGGGAATGTTAAGAGGGAGATTGACCAGAATATGAGCAGGGATGAGGTCTTCAGTTCATGTGGAGAGATTGGAGAAGCTGGGATTGTTATCCTTAGAGCATGAAGGGTGAGATTGAATAGAATGGTCCCAGGGATGAGGGACCTCAGATCCCATGAAGTCTCATGGTATCAGGTAAAACATGGGCAAGAAAACCTCCTACTGATTAACACATACCACCCTTCACCCCCTCACTCAGCTGATGAATCAGTACTCCTCTAAGTTGAACAGCACTTGGAGGAGGCATTAAGTGTGGCAAGGGCACAGAATATACTCTGCTTGGGGGACTTCACTGTCCATCACCAAGAGTGGCTCGTTAGCACCACTACTGACAATAGTGGCTGTGTACCAAAGAGCATAGCTGCTTTATCGAGTCTGTGGCAGGTGGTGAGCTAACCAGCAAGAGGGAAAAACGTACTTGACCTCGTCCTCACCAATCTGCCTATCGCAGATACATGTGTCCATGGCAGCATTGAAATGGGCTGTGGCAGCAATATGTACCATCAGCAGGATGCACTGGAGTAACACACAAAGGCTCCCCTGACAGCACCTTCCAAAACCGCGAACTCTTCCACCTAGAAGGACAAGGACAGCAGATAGATGGGAACACCACCACCTGCAAGTTTCCATCCAAGCCACAGACCATCCTGACTTGGAACAATGTTGCGTTCCTTCACTATCAATGATTTAAAATCCTGGAACTTCCTTTCTAACAGCACAGCGGTGCATCTAACCAAGATGGACTGTAACGGTTCAAGAAGGCAGCTCACAACCAGCCTCTGAAGTGCAATTAGGGATGGGCAATAAATGCTGGCCTATCCAGCGATGTCTACATCCTATGAACAAATAACGAACAAAAAAGTTTCTCAGGTTCAATGTAAAACTAACTGCAGCTTTCTTTTCACTTTGTATTATTTATCAAGACCAATATAAGAATGAACTGCTATATAATTCGCCAATACCTTATGAAGCCAAAGATAACAATCAACAATAACTTTATTCAACGTCGTTTAGAAGCACAGATCGTGAGTATTGCTGAAAATAGAGACATGTTATCGCAGTTTTTCATCTTGCACTCATCGGGAAAATTCGCAAGAATAACCAATGTAAAAAGAGAAAAACAGCTTTTCCTGCTGAGAAGAGAGTGTTGATGGTTTGACAACTGAACTCTGATTAGTAGAGGTGTTGCCATGGAGAATGCACCAGTTTACGGTGACTGACAGGTAATTGCCAAGCTTTGTTTTAAATTTAAACCAGTGAGCTTGACTCGGAGTGGTCAAGTTATTACCCTGAAGAAAGAACCAGCGAATGGCAGTCACTTGTTTGGTTCAGCTCAAACAGGCGCAATGCTTGTACATATTCTTTCTGTCTGAAAAGAAGAAATAAGTGACAGTCATTCGGTGGTGAAATGAGAGAAAAGGTGGGCAAGGAAGCCTCCTGCTCAAGGCCAGTTGATGAATCAGTTCTCCTCCATGTTGTACACAACAAGTCAGAAGGAACGGGTAGAAAGGGCATGAAATGTACATTGGAGTGGGGACTTCAAGGTCCATCACCATGAATGTCTTAGTTACAGCACTACTCACCGACCTGGCCGATTGTTGAAGGACAAATACTCCAGCCGAGGACAAACTATCATCTTTTAGAGGTTTAGCACCACTTCCTCACTTTTGTACTCTCCACCTCTGCATCCTCTATAACTTTTACACTAATCTCAGTTATGGTGGAGTCTCAGATGGAGATGGTGCGATGGGACAGTAACTGCAGTGAGACAGCGAAACCAGCAGATGGAATGGAAGAAGTCCCTGGTGGGAGCAATTTGCAGATCCCCAAACAGTAGTTCAGCAGTGGGGCACAGTATAAACCAGGAAAACCTGGGAGCGTGTAAGAAAGATACGACAATAATCATGGGTGATTTTAATGTATATATATACTGGTTTAATGAAATTGGCATGGGTAACATCGAGCGAGAGTTCAATGACTGCATGAGAGATTGTTTTTTTGCAGCAATATATTGTGGAACCAACCAGGGATCAGGCTATACTAGGTTTGGTATTGTGTAACAAGGTGGGATTAATTGATGATCTCATAGTTAATGATTCTCCAGGGAAAAGTGATCATAGCAAGCTAGAATTACAAATTTAGTTTAAGGCGAGAAGCTGGAGTCCAATATTAGCGTTCTGGAGTTAAAGAAAGGTAATTACATAGGCATGAGGACAGATTTGGCCCTAGTGGACTGGGCAGGAAGACTAAAATTTAGGACAGTAAATGAGTGTGGCAGATATTTAAGGAGATATTCACTTCCTCTCAACTAAAATATATTCCAGAGAGGAAGAAAGATTCGAAGAGGGGGAGAAAAACATCCATGGCGAAGCAAGGATGTTAATGACAACATAAAGACAAAAACTAAGGCATACCATATTTCAAAGGCCAGTGGTAGGCTGGAAAATGGGAAACTTTTAAAGATCAATAAAGGGGTACTTAAAGAGAAATAAAAAGAGCAAAGGCAATTTATGGAAGAAAAGTAGCACAAAATATAAAAACGAATAACAAAAGCTTCTATAAGTATATAAAAGGTAATAGAGTAGCTAAAGTGAATGTTGGTTCCGTTGAAGGATGAGACTGGGGAGTTCATAGAGGGGAACACAGAAATGACGGAGACATTAAATCAGTATTTTGCCTCAGTTTTTAAGGTGGAGGGCACTTGCACCATCCAGACAGTAACTGGTCACTCAGCTCCTGACCTCATTACAGCCTTGGTTCAAACATGGACAAAAGAGCTGAACTCAAGAGGTGAGGTAAGAGTGACTGCCCTTGACATCAAGGCAGCATTTGACCAAGTATGGCATCAATGAGCCCTCGCAAAACTGGAGTCAATGGGAATCAGGGGGAAAACCCTCCGCTGGCTGGAGTCATACCGAGTGCAAAGGAAGATGGTTGTGGTTGTTGGAGGTCAATCATCTGAGCTACAGGACATCACTGCCGGAGTTTCTCAGGGTACTACCCTAGGCCCAACCATCTTCAGCTGCTTCATCAATGATCTTCCTTCAATCATAAGGTCAGAAGTGGGGATGGTCGCTAAAGATTGCACAATGTTCAGCACCATTCGTGACTCCTCAAATACTCAAGCAGTCCGTGAGAAATGCAGCAAGACCTGGACAATATCCAGGCTTGTGATGATAAGTGGCAAGTAACATTCGTGCCACACAAGTGCCAGGCAATGACCATCTCCAACAACAGAGAATCTAGCCATCTCCCCTTGACATTCAACGGCATTACCATCGCTGAATCCCCCACTATCAACATCCTAGGGGTTACCATTGACCAGAAACTGAACTGGAGTAGCCATATAAATACCGTGGCTACAAGAGCAGGTCAGAGGCTAGGAACCCTGAGGCGAGTAACTCACCTCCTGACTCCCCGAAGCCTGTCCACCATCTACAAGGCACAAGTCAGGAGTGTGATGGAATACTCTCCACTTGCCTGGATGGGTGCAGCTCCAACAACACTCAAGAAGCTCGACACCATCCAGGACAAAGCATCCCGCTTGATTGGCACCCCATCTACAAGCATTCACTCCCTCCACCAACGACGCGCAGTAGCAGCAGTGTGTACCATCTACAAGATGCACTGCAGCAATGCACCAAGGCTCCTTAGACAGCACCTTCCAAACCCCCGACCTCGACCAACAAGAAGGACAAGGGCAGCAAATACATGGGAACACCACCATCTGCAAGTTCCCCTCCAAGTCGCACACCATCCTGACTTGGAACGAAATCGCCGTTCCGTCACTGTCACTGGGTCAAAATCCTGGAACTTCCTTCCTAACAGCACTGTGGGTGCACCTACCCCAAATGGACTGCAGTGGTTCAAGAAGGCAGCTCACCACCACCTTCTCAAGGGCAATTATGGATGGGCAATAAATGCTGGCCTGGACACCGTCGCCCACATCCCATGAATGAATAAAAATAAACCTTTTTCTGGATATTCGGAAGACTGCATTCCTCAATCTTTATTAATGACTTAGACTTGGATGTACAGTGCACAAATTCAAAGTTTGCAGCTAACACAAAATTTGAAAGCATTGCAGTCTGTGAGGATAGCGATAAACTTCAAGAGAATATAGAGAGGCTGGAGGAATGAGCAGCCACGAAGGCAGATGAAACGTAATGCAGGAAAGTGTGAAGTGATACATTTTTGGAAGAAGAACGAGGAGAGACAATATAAAAGAAAGGGTACAATTGTAAGTGCAGGAGCAGAGGGAACTTGGGGTTTGTAGGTACAAATTGTTGAAGGAAGCAGGCAGGCCAGTTTCAGAAAGTATTTAATAAGGCTTGTGGGATCCTGGCTTTTATAAAATAGAAGCATAGAGTAAAAAAGCAAGGAAGTTATGAGGACGTGTTATCGAACACTGCTTCAGCCTCAACTGCAGTATTGGAGGAACTGTTCCCATTGGCTGAAGGGACAAGAACAAGAGGACACAAATTTAAAGTGATTGGCAAAATATCAGCGGCTACATGTTGAAAATGTATTTTTTTCTGCAGTGAGTTGTTAGGATCTGGAATGCAATGCCTGAGTGCATGGTGGAAGCAGATCCAATCATGGCTTTCCAGAGGAAATTTCATATTTTTCTCAATGCAGTGTCAGGTTTAAAGTGGGGGTCTGGGACTAGGTGAGTTGCTCTCGCAGAGAGCTGGCACGAACACAACGAGCAGAATGGCTTCCTCCTGTGCTGTAACCAATCTATGATTCTATCTGTCTCAATCTGTTGCTTCCTATTGTTATGACCGGCCGCTCCTGTCAAAGTCCCCTATCGAAATATATGATTCTGATTGTGTTGGGACCAATGCATTGTAAATTCAAGCCCGTCACTCCACAGATCGGCTAACATATCATTTTAAAATGTCCAAATTAAAGAAAGACCCAACCAAATTGTACCAACTATTGACCCCAGAATGAGGCTAACCAAACAAGGTGTCTTTAAATCAATACATCAACTGTTTAATTAGAAGAACTAAACGCTATGAAGATAAAAGCAACATTTGAAATAGAAAAAAGTAGAGTCCTTGCAAATTTACAGTCCAATGTTGCTTCAAGTCAACAAAGGATGTTGCTCGTAGTTCTCACAGGATGTTTGTTGCTTGAAGTCTTCATGGAATGTTGCTTTCCTTCTCGAGCGAATTTCAATAATTAACGACTTGCAAACTCTTTCAATGGAATCAAGCTGACTTTATTGTTTTTGAGGGGTAAAAGATTGTCACTGTCCAACTTCCCTTCCTTCAGTTTAAATTACCAGAGATCTCTGTCTTGTCTTGCGTTTTTATAATTTTGAAAGATAATAACGAGACTAAATTCCCATTCCTTCAGTTTAAATGGTTGAGAGCTCTTTTTCCAAGTGCTGACACCACAGCGGTGTCTTCTGTTAGTCTGCCTGTTAGAAAAAAATGTCTTCAACTCATAAGCCAGTTCAAAACTGAATTGTAACAAATGTATTGCATCAGGTTCACTCCCAGTGACTATATCTATGGTAATGAGAATGCACCCTTTAATCGCAGTCTCCAAATGGCTGTTTCTAAGGCAATGAAAATGCACCTTCCTCTAACTCCTATGGCGTGCCGGCTGTTAAAGCAATATGGATGACTTGAAAGCCTCAAAGGCAAACCACATATTCTGAAAAAACTACAGGACCATGACACCTCCACCCCAGTGGAATGAAACGCCATTCCTGAAATGCGTTTCATTACAATGACTAAAAAAAATTGAAAAGATGCAAATATCTTTTTTCCACGCATTTACAGATATACACATTTCTAAAAAAAAAAAGTTTAAACTACGGTAACAATTTGCACCAGAATATTTCGGCTTTAAATTTTCAAAAGGTTGTTGCAATTAACCCATTAAAATTTACAAGCAGCATCTTGCAACTGTTTCGTGTTTTCATTCCAAGTGTCCATCACCTCAGCCAGGTGAGCTGCACAACTAGGAGCACCGACCATTACTGGGTTCGCTATTCTCTCAGAAGTTGCTCGAGTACCCCTTTACCTATGTGGCGTCACTTGACACTGAAAAGCCCTGTCTGGTGTAACAGAAGCTGATTTTTTCTTACTCTGGGGTGTCAAAGAAATTTGACAGTATCCTTCCAACATAGCTGTCTCTTTAAGACACATTGTGTTGCCCACTCTGTCCATACAGTCATTTAAATCATATTTTGGGTCGGAGTCTGCCTTCTTTACCACAGTGACGTTTCTAGAGTCTATGCAAGTTTGAGCCGTCCCACCAGGTTTAGTCATCAAGACCATGTAGGAATTCCAGCTGCCCTGACTAGGTTCATCTCAGCTGCCCTTCAGCATGCATTGTACCTCTGCTTCCACGTGGGCCTGTCTATCTGGACCAAAGCTCCAAGGATGTCAGTTTAAAGGAATGGCTCCCCATATACCCACATCATGTGTGGCTAAGGTTGTACATCATGGCTTATCCCGACATACTTTTTGAAACGTTTTGAAAACCCTGGTTAGGACTTCACGCTGTTTTGCCTCTAACTGTAAAAGCCTATTGTTTATTTTTTTCCTCGCCATTCTGCATTCGCTAATGGAATAGTTGGAGGTTCAATCTGAGAATTTCCTAGGCATACTTCTGCCTCACCTTCACTATCCTTTTCCTTCTCCACAGACCTGATCACCTGACACACCTGTACTGGCTTATCCTCCTCCCTGCGGTAATATAGTTTGAGCATATTAATTTGACACAACCGATTCTTCACCCAGCGATCAGGGGTTTCAATCAAGTAATCTACGTTACCCACTCTTTTGATCACTCTATGTGGGTCACTAAACAGTGTTTTCACTGATTCTCCCTGTCTCGGTAACAACACTAATACCTCATCCCCTGGATTTATGGTAGGTTGTGGATTCCCCACTATTTGACAGGTGTGGCATGCCCTACAATATTGTCTCACATCCTTTGTAAGACCGGCCACTGATAATGCTTGTTTATGTGTGATTTGGTCATCCGAATTCTCCTACATCCTGGAAAAGGAATGTAGTGTGCAAACCGTAATAATCCTAATCGATATTCAGGTGGTACCACAATCTGTTCAACAACTGTCCAGTTTTCACTGGCAGGTCTTTGAGGCAGTCTCCATTTCCTCCTCAAAACCCCGTTGTCTATATATTAGCTTTCCAGAACCCCTTTCACCTCATCTTCTGACAGAGCCATCTGTACTATTTGGCAGATCTCTGGATCAGCTTGCTGTGCTGCAATGATAGATTATCTGTTAAACATCTCATTTGGATTGTCTAATTGTCTAAACCCCCAAATAAGTTTTAAGATGCTTGATTATCTATTTGTGGTGCCCCAGTTACCTCCAACAATGGATCCTGCTTAGCCATTGCTCGGGTAACTAAACTTGCAGGACATATTCCAGGACGTTGTTCTAGTAATTGATCCTTTTCCTTAATTTCACATGATTCCTCTGTGATAGGAGAAACTGAAATTTTTGATCCTGCAAAATTAATTTCCTAGGAGTAGATAAATTCCCTTCAATGGTAAACTGTGGACAACACCTAGAGTTACTATCCCAGATATTAAGTCACTCTCTTGGCGTACTTTATACAAAGGTACGGGTATACAAACCTACAATTCCATTTACTAAACATTTAGCGTTCGGGGCGCTCTCTGGTGGAAACCTCATATGTTTCCCCAGCAAGAGGGCTTCGGTCGCTCCTGAGTCCCTGAGTATAATGATAGGTTTTCCTGCCTCACAACCTGTCTTTGGCAGGAGGCAGTGGCGTAGTGCTATTATCACTGGAGATTGTGAGAGGGAGACAGTAACTGTAGTGAGACAGGGACACCAGCAGATGGAGATGGTAAGATGGGCAGTAACTGCAGTGAGACAGGGACACCAGCAGATGGAGATGGTAAGATGGGCAGTAACTGCAGTGAGACAGGGACACCAGCAGATGGAGATGGTAAGATGGGCAGTAACTGCAGTGAGACAGGGACACCAGCAGATGGAGATGGTAAGATGGGCAGTAACTGCAGTGAGACAGGGACACCAGCAGATGGAGATGGTGAGAGGGGGACAGTAACTGTGGTGAAACAGCGACAGCAGCAGATGGAAATAGCGAGAAGGGGTAGGTCGTGTTGGCATCACGGTATTATGAATGGACTAGTAACCCAGAGACCCAGGGTATTTTCCTGCACACTTGGGTTCGATTCCCACCACAACCGAAGGTGGAATTTGAATTTAATTAATAAATCTGGAATTTCAAGCTAGTCTAATGATGGCCATGAAATCATTGTCTATTGCTGTAAAAACACATCTGGTTCGTTCCGAAAAAGGGTCACTGACTCGAAATGTTAACTTTGCTTCTCTTTCCACAGATGCTTCCAGACCTGCTGAGTGGTTCCAGCATTCCTTGTTTTTATTTCTGGTTCTTTAGGGAAGGAAATCTGCTGTGCGTACCTGGTATGGCCTACATGTGACTCCAGACCCACAGCAATGTGCTTACATGCCCTCTGAAATGGCCTAACAAGCCATTCAGTTGTACCTAACTGCTACAATTCAATAAAAAGGAATGAAACCGGATGGACCACCCGGAAACAACAACGGCAAATCCAGCCCTGTCGATCCTGCAATGTCCTCCTTACTAACATTGGGGGCTTGTGCCAAAGTTGGGAGAGCTGTCCCACAGAGTAGTCAAGCAACAGCCTGACATAGTCATACTCCCAGAATCATACCTTACAGACAATGTCCGAGACACTGCAATCACTATCCCTGGGTATGTCCTGTCCCACCGGCAGGACAAACCCCAGCAGAGGTGACGGGACAATGGCCTACAGTAGGGAGGGAGTTGCCGTGGGAGTCCTCAACATCGACTCTGGACCCCATGAAGTCTCATGGCATCAAGTCAAACATGGGCAAGGTAACCTCCTACTGATTGCCACCTGCTGCCCTCCCTCAGCTGATGACTCAGTACTCCACCATGTTGAACAGCACTTGGAGGAAGCACTGAAGGTGACAAGGGCACAAAATGTACTCTGTGTGGGGGTCTTCAATCTCCTTCACCAAAAGTGGCTCAGTAGCACCACTACTGGCCGAGGACTAAAGGACATAGTTGATAGTCTAGGCATGCGACAGGTGGTGGGGAACCAACACGAGGGAAAAACATACTTGACATTGTCCTCACCAGTCTGTCTGCTGCAGACGATTCTGTCCATGACAGTATTGTTAGGAGTGACCACCGCACTGTCCTTGTGGAGACGAAGTCCCGCCTTCACATTGAAGGTAACGTCCATCGTGCTGTGTGGCACTAACACCGTGCTAAATGGGATAGATTTCGAACGGATTTAGCAATGCAAAATTGGGCATCCATGAGGCGCTGTGGGACATCATCAGCAGCAGAATTGTACTCAACCACAATCTGTAACCTCATAGCCCGGCATATACCCCACTCTACCATTACCATCAAGCCAGAAGACCAACCCTGGTTCAATGAAGAGTGCAGGAGGGTTGGAAGAAACAGCATCAGATATACCTCAAAATGAGGTGTCAATCTGGTGAAGCAGCTACCCAGGACAACTTGCATGCCAAACTGTCTCCCTCTGTCTCTCGCCTTTCCCCTCTGATTCGATCTCACTCCATCTGCCTCGCCCTAACGTTCGCTCTGTCTTGCCCTACGCGAGGTAGTTCAATCTGAAGCCAGGGTGTTAATTTTGAACAAAGGAAATTATGAAGGATGAGGGGCTGAGGTGGATTGGGAAAATACATGAAAAGATATTACAGTACATGGGAAATCGATAGTCTTTAAATAAATATTGCATAGTTTAGAGCAACTATACAATCCTTCAAGGCACAAAAACCCCAAAAGTAAAGGCAGTCAAAAGTGGATAACAAAGGAAGTTAAGGATTGTATAAGTTTAAAGAAAAGGCCTTTAAAGTTGCCAGAAATAGTAGTAAGCCTGAGGATTGGGAGGATTTTAGAATGCAGCAAAGGATGGCGAAGAAACTGAAAAAAGAAAGGGGGAATAAAATATGAATGTAAACAGGCAAAAAAAACATATTAATGGACTGTAAAAGCTTCTACAGGTATGTAAAAAGGGAATGTTTGGCTAAGACAAATGTGGGTCCATTGCAGGCAGAATCATGTGAATTTATAATGGGGTATAGAGAAATGGCAGAGAAGCTAAATGATTACTTTGTGTCTGTCGTCACTGAGGACTATACAAGAAATCTCCCAGAATTTGAGATCCAAGCGATTAGGAGGAATGAGGAATTGAAGGAAATAAGTATTAGTAAGAAGGTTGTATTGGAGGAATTAATGGGGCTGAAGGTTGAAAAATCCGCAGGGCCTGATATTCTACATCCCAGTGTATTGAAAGAGTAACTATGGAGATAGTGGATGCATTGGTGATCATCTCCCAAAATTCTACAGACTCTGGAGCGGTTCTTGCAGTTTCGAAAGTTGCAAATGTCACCCCACTATTTAAACAGGGAGGGAGAGAGAAACCAGGGAGTTACAGTCCTGTCAGCCTTACATCAGTCGTTGGGAAAATGCTGGAATCTATTCTAAAGGATTTGTTAAATGGACACTTGGATAATAATGCTCTGATTGGGCATAGTCAACATGGCGTTATGAATGTGAAATCATGTTTGGTGAAGCTGATGTAGTGTTTTAGTACCCAAAGCCTATCGCCAAAAGTTAAGAAAGATATGAATCAAACCTATCTGGAGGTTGAAAGAAGCAAAAATCTGGTTTTTGACCAGTGACTGAGGGCTCTTAAAGTACAGCCCAGCGATGAGAATCTCAGAGAAGTAATTCTGTTAGAGGAATTTAAAAACTCTCTCCCACTCTCAATAAAGACCCATGTGGAGGAGCAACGGGTCCATAGAGCCCGGTAAGAGGCCCTTTTAACTAATGAGTTTGCTTTAATTTATAAGTCGGTTACCCAGGGGAGAACCTTTCTTAGTCACCCCCACAAATCTTAAAAGGAAGACGGGTGGGAAGGTGAGAGGAGCCAAGGCAGTCGTGGGAGAGAAAGAAAAACTGCAATCAGAAAGGGACACCAGCAGTTGGAGATGATGAGAGGGGACACTAACTGCAGAGAGACAAAGACACCAGCAGATGGATCCGGTGAGGGGAGCAGTAACTGCAGTGAGAAAGGGACACCAGCACATGGCGATGGAGAGAGCGGGGCAGTAACTGCAGTGTGACAGGAATACCAGCAGATGGAGATGGTGAGAGGGCAGAAACTACAGTGAGATAAGGACAACAGCAGATGGCGATGGTGAGAGGAGTAGTAACTGTACTGAATTGGACAGGAGGGTATGTTAACAAGGGGAATTAGACAGGAGGAGGGTGTTCACAGAGGGAATTTGACAATAGGGGGTCTCACAGTATGAAGTAGACTAGAGGGGTGTATTCACAGGGGAAATTAGACAAGAGGTTGTGTTCAGAGGGGGAATTAGACACAATAGCAGTTCACAGTGGGAATTAGACAGGATGGTCAGAGAGCCGAATATCATAGGGTATTTTGAATGCACGGCAATGGGTGCCTTCAACCCTTCCCCTCCCTCCTAGGACCGCGATAGGGTTCCCCTTGTCCTCACTTTCCACGCCACCATCCTCCACGTCCAAAGGATCATCCTCCACCATTTCTGCCACCTTCAGCGTGTTGCCAACACCAAACGCATCTTTCCCTCTCCTCCCTGTCATCATTCCAAATGGATCGTTCCCTCTGCAACACCCTGGTCCACTCCTCCATTACTCCTGATTCCTTGTCCCCTTTCTGGACACCTTCCCGTCCAATTACATGAGGTGCAATACCTGCCCTTTTACCACCTCCCTCTTCACCATCCAAGGTGCCAAATATTCCTTCCAGGTGAAGCAGCGATTGACTGGTACTTCTTCCAATTCAGTATATTGCATTCATTGCTCACAGTGCGGTTTACTCTACAGTGGGGAGATTAAACGAAGATTGGGGAACTGCTTTGCAGAACACTCCACTCAGTCTGCAAGCATGATCCCAAACGTCTGGTTGCTTGTCATTTTAATTCTCCACATTTTTCTCAAGCCCACATTTCTGTGCTGGGCCTGCTGCAGTCTTCCAGTGAACATCAACACAAGCTCGAGGAGCAGTACCTCATTTTCCGATTGCACACTTTACATCCTTCTGTACTCAATATTGAGTTCAATAATTTCAGACAACGAGCCCCATTATTTTGTATTTACTTTCTAATTTATTTCTGTATTTTATTTTATTTTTAAACATGTTCTAATCTCAAACTTATTTTTCATGTTTTTGCTCTCGTACAGACCTATTCATTTTTCTGCGATTAACATTCTAACTGGACTCATGCTGTTTCTTTTGCTCCAACGAGTTACCTCTCCAGTTGCTTTCTGCTCCATGACAACTGTCACCTAGCCTCTCTCCTCTTCCCCCATCACAGACCTTCCTTCTTGATCTTCTTCCCCTTCCCCCCTCTCACTTGCTCTAGCTTTTTCCAGTTCTGATGTAGGATCGCAAAGCTGAAATGTTAACTCTGTTTCACTCTCTGCAGATGCTGCCAGACCTGCTGAGTATTTCAAACACTTTCTGGTCGCATTTCACGGAACGGAAGGCGACGTTCACATGGGGAATTAGATAGGAGGGGGTGTTCGCATTGGGAATTCGATAGTAGGGGGTGTTAACGGGGGAGTTAGACAGGAGGGGTGTTCACAGGGGGAATTAGACAGGAGAGGATGTTCACAGGTGGAATTAGACAGGAGGATTGTTTTCACAGTGGGGACTTATATCGGAGGGGGATGTGCAAATTGGGAATTATACAGGAGAGGGTATTCAGAGGGGGAATTAGACAGGAGGGGCTGTTGAACAGCGTGGGAAATTATACATGAGGGTGTGATGTTCTTTGGGCAATTCGACAGCAGTACAGTGCTCACGGTTGTGGGGAATTACACAGCAGGGCTGGATGTTCACTAGGGCTGAATTAGACAAGAAGGGATTAGAAAGAAAGGTTTTCTTCAAAGACGGCTCTGAAGATTGTAGGAATTGCAGTAAAGGTGTGAGGGCATTGGCGTGGGTACAGAAAAGATTCACGAGAATGGCTCCAGGGGTGAGGAACTTCAGTTATGAAGATAGATTGGAGAATTTACGATAATCTTAATGAGAGAAGAAGTAGAAGAGGGCCTGAAATCCTTAAAAATGGATAAATCATCAGGGCCGCATGGAATGTATCCCAGACTATTAACAGAAGTCAGTGAGGAAATAGCAGCTGTTCTGAGGGTCATCCTCACAGGTGATGTACCAGAGGATTGGAGGTCTGCAAAGGTTTTACCATTGTTTAGAAAGGGTGCGAGGGAGAGCCCAAATAATTATAGGCCTGTCAGTCAGACTTTGATAGTGGGCAAATAATTAGAGACAATTATGAAAGAAAGAATAACTGTTGCATAGAAAGGCACGGATTACTCAGGGATAATGAGTGTGAATTTGCTAAGGGAAGGTCGTGTCTTTCTAATTTTATTGAATTGTTTGAGTAAGTAACAAGTAGGATTGATGAGGGTAGTTCAGTGGATGTTGTCTACATGGATTTTGTAAGGCATTTGACAAGGTCCCACATGGCAACCTGTCGGTAAGTTTATAGATCATGGGACTCCGGGGAATGTGGCCAGTTGGTTCCAAAATTGGCTCAGTGACAGGAAATAACGAGCAATGCTCGAAGTATGTTTTTGCTAATGGAAAGCCGTTTCTAGTGGTGTTCCACAGGGCTCAGTGTTGGGTCCCTTGCTGTTTGTGGTATATATTAATGATTTGAGACTTAAATGTGGGAGGTAAGATTGGGAAAGTTGCAGCTGACACAAAAATTGGCCGTGTAGTTGTTAGTGAAGAGGATAACTGTAGACCCCAGAATTATATCAATGGTCTGGTTGAGTGGGAAGAAAAGTGGCAACTGGTATTCAATCCAGAGAAGCGTGAGGTAATGTATTTGGGGAGCGCAAACAAAGTGAGGGAATACACGGGAGTATATTGAGAGGGGTAGAGGAAGTGAGAGACCTTGTAATGCATGTCCACAGGTCCCTGAAGGTGGCAGGACAGGTAGATAGAGTGGTGAAGAAGGCATATGGATTTCGTTCCTTCATTGACAGAAGTATAGAATGCAAAAGCAGGGATGTAATGCTGGAACTATATAAAATACGGGTTTGACCACAATTGAAGGATTGTGTAGAGTTCTGGTCACCATATTACAAGAAGTACATAATTGCTCTGAAGAGAGTACAGAGGAGATTTACTGGAATGTTGCCAAGGCTCGGAAGTTGCAGCAATGAGAAAAGATTGGTTAGGCTAGGTTTGTTTTCCGTAAAACAGAGGAGGCAGAGGGGTGACTTAATAGATATGTACAAAATTATGAGGGGCCTAGATAGAGTAGACAGGCAGGATCTGTTTTCCCCAGCGGAGAGGTCAATTACCAGGAGACACAGATTTAAGGTGATTGGTGGAAGGATTAGAGGGGACATGAGGAAAAGCTTTTTTCACCCAGAGGGTTGTGGGTGCCTGGAATTAACTGCCAGGAATGGTGGTGGACGATGAAATCCTCGATTCTTTTAAAAAGTACCTGGACATGCACCTGAAGTGCTGTAACCGGCAAAGCTATGGACCAGGTGCTGGAAAGTGGGATTAGATTGGGCGGCTAGTTTTTTCGGCTGGCACAGACACGATGGGCTGAATGGCTTCCTTCTGTGCCATAATGTTTCTCTGGTTCTATGGTCCTAATGGAACCAAGCGATGTCAGTCGCAGTGAAAGAGGCCAAATTCAGAGGTATGAAGAGATCATGTATAGGTTTGCTGCAGGTTTGACAGAGAGGCTAGAGATGGGGAGGGGTGAGGATGCAGAGGTATTTTAACTCGATAGTAAGAACTTTAACTATAAGGTGTTAGAGAAATGGGAGCCAAAGCGGGTGAGTGAATGTGAGGGTGATGGGTGAGCGGGACTTGGTAAAGAGTGGACATCAGCAGCATAGTTTTGGACTGGTTGACCTTGACGTGTGGCCGGTTAGAATTGTAGATATGGAGTCAGAAGGAGGCACAGTTCTAATTTTACTGGAGACATTACCCAATGTGGAAGAAACAGGTAAATGTACGAACATATGGACATACGAATGAGGAGCAGAAGTAGGCCATTCGGTACCTCGAGTCTCCTCTGCCATTCAATAAGGACATGGGCTATCTGTTATGTCTCGAATTCCACACTCCCATCTACCCGCGATAAGCTTCGATTCCCTTGCCTAACAAGAATCTAACTCCCTCCGCCTTAAAATCTTCAATGACCCCGCCTCCACGACCTGCTAAAGCAAAAAATTCCAACGTCGCACAACCCTTTGAGAGAGAAAAAAATCGCTTCATCTCGGCCCTAAAAGGGCGAAACTCGAATTTTAAAACAGTGCCCCCTAATTCTGGACTCGCCCACAAGAGGAGACATCCTTTCCACATCCACGTTATCAAGACCATTGAGGATCTTATATACGTCAATCAAGTCTCCCTTCACTCTTCTAAACTCCAGTGAATACAAGCCCAGTCTGTCCAAACTTTCCAGTATCAATCTAATAAACCTCCTCTGAACCGCCTCCAAAGCATTCAATGCTGCTGATGTAATGTGTTTGTTCAGGTGAATGTAACTAATAGCAATGATCAGGGGTATAACCGTATCAGTAGAGACCTATCCCCTGGAAAACTCCGCACCCATCGGAATGGATCAGCTCAGAGTGTCTGCTGGAGCTTTGCTTTCCAGGCGAACAGAAGTCTCTGCTTCTCACAAAAATGGGATATCCATTATTGCCTCAGATCCTATCCATTTATTATCCAGTAGTTGCTGCAATTGGAGTTCCTGGTAAGCCTGTATATCAGTTGTGAATGGTATAAATCATTGTAAACTGTGCTTCTGTACTTGGTATTATTTCTCACTATGCGATTTACACAGCTTCCTGTTCTAGCAGTTGATTGATGGCACCTCCTAACTTGCAGCTCTTTCAGTCTTGTAGGAGCTACATTAATTCTGTCATGACCTTCGTTTATCCAAATCCGGTATTGTTACTGGATTATTCTGTGTAATGAATGCATTCGAATCAGATGTCTCGGCTCAGAGCAGGAATCAGACTATCAGGAGCTTTGAATAGTTTCATGTTGTGGGTCTAACCTGTCCTGCAATATTTTAATGATTGTGTATTCAGTGACTGATAATGAGATAGCTCATCAACTCTGTATTACAAGGGGACAGAGAAATGTCCTCCCTCCCAAATGAATTGGTTCAGTTGATCTGGGATTTCAATCTATTTATTCGTTATCACTGATATAAAATATTATTTTATATTGTGTGTATCCGACGCTGCTTCAGAGGTCTCGCCACTAAACTGGGTTTGCTGCTGGCTCTTTCACATCTCCTTCTCTGCTTCACTGTGGAGCCTTCACTGTCACTGGACTACATTGTAAAATAGAAAGTATTGATGTGATGGTTTATTGGTTTACATTCTATCAGTTGGAATCAAGAGTATTTCCACTTAACTGTAGGTTATCAGCTGCAGCACAGATGTTGGTGTTTTATTAATTTATTTCATTCTGTGTGTGTCTGACGCTGCTTCAGAAGTCTGGTTACTGAACTGAGTTTGCTGCTGACACTTTCACATCTCCTTCTCTGCTTCACTGTGGAGCCTTCACTGTCACTGGACTACATTGTAAAATAGAAAGTATTGATGTGATCTTTTATTGGTTTACACTCTATCAGTTGGAATCCAGAGTCTTTCCATTTATCTGTAGATTATCAGCTGCAGCGCTGATGTTGCTGTTTTATTAATGAAACAATCCCACATTCTAACGGTGTACTTTATAATTCCAGGAGAAGGAATTTCAATGATTGTGAGGTTTGTCAGGAAGAAGCTTTCGATCCTGTTTATTCCATGTATTGTAGATGAAGTGTAGGTGCACAGGTGGAGACTTGGGTAATCTGTAAATAGATCAAATATATTCACAGAGGCTTTATCATTGAACAAACTAACTCTCAGAATAGAATCATTCAACACAAGAACAGATCCGCCATTCAATACGTTGCTGGCTGATCTTCTGATTCAATTCCCATTTCCTGCCTGCTGACCATATCCCTTGATTCGCTGAGAGAACAAAGATCTGTTAATCCTATTGAATTTGGGGCTGGTGAAGAGACTACAGGTGTGGGATCTTAAGATTGAATAGGATGCGAGAAAGGAGCATTGAGGAACAGTTTGCAGAGGGGGTGTGATCCAGAGTGCTGGAGATGGCGACTGAGAGAAGAAAGGAGAGAAGGAGAAGGGAGAATGGAACAGAAAGAGATAAACAGAAGGACAGAGAGAGAAGGAGAGACAGAGAGAGAGAGACAGAGAGAGAAGTAGCGGTGTGAATAATTCACGAGGATAAACTTCTGGAAAGTCCAGAACAATTAGTGAGAGAAAGTGTGAGTTGAAGTTGTTATTCGGATGTTGTCAGATTGGGGGAGTTCTATTGTTGATATCGCTGCCTTTGTGTTTATCCCTCTCAGATCCTCATTTCATTTTGGAGAAAGTTCATTTTCTTTACATACTGACTGAATAAATAAACAGAACAGAATCAGTAATTCACTAATGGTGATTTGTTCATTAAATCTGTGCTTTAAAATCCCTGTGAATGATAAATTCAATAAAGACTGAGGCTGATTTCATGAATACATTGCTATTTAAATTTAATTGAATGTATAAAGTAGATGTATTGAACATATTTTATAACCAATGAACTGTTCTCTATCATCAATGACGACAGAGATTAATGTTTCAATGCATTAATTGAGTTGTGTTACTGGGATCTCTCCATTACATTTCCTCTAACACGCTGCTGCAGTCTCTCCCTGTGAATCTCAGCCTCTCCTCTCACTGTATTGAATCCTCTGTCTGCTCATCCAGTGCATCAGTTTATCCACTTTGCCAAACCATCTGCTTCTTTCTCCCCTCCAGCTCTAACATGTACTTTTCCTTTTGGCTTAAATCTGTCATTTCGTTCTCTATACTTTCACGAGTGGGAACAGTTTCTCTCTATCTACTCTGTCTGGACCCCTCATGATTTTGAATACCTCATCAAATCACCTCTCCGCCTTCTGTTCTCCATGGAAAACACTCTCATTTCTCCAATCTGTCTTCAGAACTGAAATCCCTCAAGCCTGGAACCATTCTAGGGAATCTGTTCTGTACTCTCTCCAATGCCTTGACATCTTTCCTTAAATGTGGTGCCCAGAACTCGACACAATACTCCAACTGAGGCCGAACTAGTGCCTTATACAATTTAAACATAACCAAATGAAAGATGCTGTCATGGATACACAAATGGGTCCCTGTTATGGCAGTCTTTTTGTGGTGTATGTCGAAAATTCCTTGTTCCATTACTACTCATCCTCCTTCCCCCAACCCTTTTTCCAGTACATTGATGAATGTATCAGTGATGTTTCCTGCTCCCGTTCCGAACTGGAAAACTTCAAACATCATCAACTTTGCTTCCAATTTCCACCTTTCTCTATCCTTCACATGGTCCATCTCCGAGATATTCCTTCCCTTCCTCGACTTCTCTCTCTCCAGCACTGGTGATCGCTTGTCCACTAATATTCAATATAAGCCCATCGGCTCCCACAGCTACTTCGACTACACTTCTTCACACTGCCTCCTGCACAGACTCCATATCTGCATAGCTGCAGGCATATCTTTAAATACTTTTCTGAACAAGGGTGTAATATTTTCAATTCTCCAGTCCTCTACTACCCACCCTGAGTGCAAGGAAGACTGAAAAATTATGATCAATGCCTTCACAATTTCCACTCTCATTTCTGTCAGTATCCTTGGATGCATCTCATCCGGCCTGCTGCGTTATCAACTTTATGTATTGACAATCTTTCTAATACCTCTTCCTTCTCAATTTGCCGATTTTTCAAGTGTATTAATTACCCCCACTTTCACTGTGATTTGGGTAGCATTTTTTTGCTTTGAAAAGGCAGTACAAAGTATTCATTTAATACCTCATCTTTTCCCCATGCCGCCATGTGTGCATCCCTATTTTGGTCCCGAATCAACTTTAATCACCTTTTACCACCCTTTTGCTATTTATATTCCTATAGAAGACTTTGGGATTCCCTTTTATGTTAGCTGCCAGACTCTTTTCATACTCTCTCTTCGCTTCTCTGAAATGCTTTTTCACTTCTACTCTGCACTTGATATAATCAGCCATGTTCTCCATTGTACTATATACCTGAAGTCCGTCATCAGGTCACTTCTTTATTCTTCATCTTCATTCTTTTCTCCTTTGTCATTTACGGGGTCCTGGATTTGTTTGCCGGATCTTTCCCCTTCGAGGGAATATAGCTTTGCCGTGCCTGAACTGTCTCATCTTTGGGAGGTTGAATTAATGACCTCATAGTTAGGGCGCCCCTAGATAGCAGCGATCATAATATGATTGAATTTTACACTCAGTTTTATGGTGAGAAGAGTGGGTCCAAGACTAGTATTTTAAATTTAAAAATGGACAATTATAAGGTCATGAAAAGAGAGCTAGATAAAGTGAACTGGCAAATCAGGTTAAAGGATAGGCCAATAGAGATGCAGTGGCAGACATTTAAGTGGATATTTCATAATACACACAGAATAGATATATTTCAACGAGAAGGAAAAATTCCAAAGGTGGGACCCACCATCCGTGGTTAACTAAAACAGTTAAAGTTAGCATCAAACTGAAAGAAAAAAGCCTATAATTGCACAACGATGGGAGGCAGGTTAGAAGATTGGTCAGAATATAATAAACATCAAAGAATGCCGGAAAGATTGATAAGGAGTGTAAAATTACAGGACGAGAGCAAACTAGCTAGAAGGAAAAAAAAGCCAGATAGTAAGAGTTTCTATAGATATTTAAAGAAAAGAGGTAACAAAGTAAGCGTTGGTTTGGTAAAATGTGAATCTGGAGAATGAATAATGGATAATAAGGAGATGGCAGATGAACTGAACTATTATTAAAAGCAGGGAATTTCGAAAAAAATCAAGGTAATCAGGCAATATCAACATGGTTTAGTGTAAGGGAAATCATGTTTAACCAATTTAATGGAGTTCTTTGACAGAGTTACATGTGTTATGGATAAAGGGGAACCGGTCAATATATTGTATTTGGATTTACAGAAGGCATTTGATAAGTTGCCACATTAAAGGCTATTGCAGAAAATAAAAGTTCATGGTGTGGGGGTATCATATTGGCATGGACAGAAGATTGCTTAGCTGACAGAAAACAGAGAGTAGGCATAAATGGGTCATACTCTGGTTGGAAAGATTTAACGAGTGGTGTGTCACAGGGATCAGTGCTGGGGCCTCAACGTTTTACAATTTATATAACTGACTTAGATGAAGGGCCCGAAGGTATGGTTGCTAAATTTGCTGATGACACAAAGATAGGTAGGAAAGTAACTTGTGAAGCGGACATAAGGAGTTTACAAAGGGATATAGATTGGTTAAGTGAGTGGGCAACACCTGGCACATGGAGTATAAAGTGGGACAATGGGAAATTGTCCACTTTGGCAGGAAGAATAAAAAATAAGCATACATTTTTTCTTTTATATCATGTCTTTCACAAAGGTTTCAAGCTGCTTCACAAAAGGAACTATGGACAATAAACAGGGCGGCACGGTGGCGCAGTGGTTAGCACCACAGCCTCACAGCTCCAGCGACCCAGGTTCAATTCTGGTTACTGCCTGTGTGGAGTTTGCAAGTTCTCCCTGTGACCACGTGGGTTTCCCCTGGGTGCTCCAGTCTCCTCCCACAGCCAAATACTTGAAGATTGATCGGTAAATTGGCCATGAGAAATTGCCCCTGGTATAAGTAGGTGGTCGGGGAATTGAGGGAAGGTGGGGATGTGGTAGGAATATGGGATTAATGCAGGATTAGTATAAATGGGTGGTTGATGGTCGGCACAGACTCGGTGGGCCCAAGGGCCTGTTTCAGTGCTGTATCTCTAAATAAAAAATAAAATATCTAAATGGTGAGAGATTTCAGATCTCTGAGATGCAGAGGAATCTGGGTTTCCTAGTGCATGAATCGCAGAGGTTAGTATGCAGTAATTAGGAAAGCTAATAGAATGTTATCGTTTATTGTGAGGGGAATTGAACGAAAAAGTAGGGAGGTTATGCTTCAGCTACACAGGGCATTGATGAGAACACATCTGGAGTACTGTGTGCAGCGCTGGTCTCCTGATTTAAGGAAGGATGTAAATTCGTTGGAAGCAGTACAGAGAAGGTTTTTTAGACTAATACCTGGAATGGGCGGGCTGACTTATGAGGAAAGGTTGGTCAGGCTAGGCTTGTATCCACTGGAATGTATAAGAGTAAGATGCGATTGGATTGAAACATATAAGATCCTGAGGGGCCTTGACAGGGTTGATGTTGAAAGGATGTTTCCCCTTGTGGCATATCTAGAACTAGGGGTCACTGTTTAAAAATAAGGGGTTTCGCATCTAAGACAGAGATGAGATATTTTTCCTCTCAGAGCGTTGTGAGTCTTTGGAATTCTCTTGCTCAAAATGTTGTGAGCAGAGTCATTGAATATTTTTAAGGCAGAGGTAGATAGATTCTTGATAAGTAAGGGTGTGGAAGGTTATCAGGTGTAGATGGAAATGTTTAGTAATCAGTTCAGCCATGAACTTATTGAATGGCAGAGCAGGCTTGAACGAGGAAGTGATCTACCCCTGCTCCTAATTCATATGTTCGTATGTTCATTTGAAAGTAAGCCATTGTTCAGCTATTGTTTTTTCCTGCCAAATGTTGATTCAAATTTATTCCACCCAGATCCATTCTTACCTCATTTAGATTGTCTTTCCCCAATTAGCTTTTTTGACTCTCGATTATAAGAGGCAGATTGCATATGGCATTGGAAGGATGCATGAGAATGAACAGAGGCTGCTGGAGTTGTGTACCTATCACAATCTCTGCATCACCAACTCGTTCTTTCATACTAAACCCTGTCACCAGGTTTCACGGTGGCACGCAAGCTCACGTCATTGGCACCAGCTGGACCTCATCATCACAAGGCGAGTCTCTTTAAACAGTGTCCAAATCACACGCAGCTTCCACAGTGCGGACTGCGACACTGAGCACTCCCTGGTGTGCAGCAAGGTTACAGTCAAAACAAAGAAGCTGCATCACTCCAAGCAGAAGGGCCGCCCACGCATCAACGCTAACAGAATTTCTTATCCACACCTGTTACATAAGTTTCTAAATTCACTTGAAAAAGCCCTTCAATACATTCCTACAGGTGATACAGAGACCAAGTGGGCCCACATCAGAGACACCATCTACAACTCAGCAATGACCACCTATGGCAAACGTGAGAAGCAGAATGCAGATGGTTTCAATCTCACTTTGAAGAGCTGGAAACTGTCATAGCCGCTAAACACGTTGCACTGTTGAACTACAAGAAAGCCCCCAGTGAGTTAACATCCGTCGCACTTAAAGCAGCCAGAAGTGCTGCACAAAGAACAGCCAGGAGCTGCACAAATGACTACTGACAACACCTATACAGTCGTATTCAGGTGGTCTCCGAGACTGGAAACATCACAGGAATGTATGATGGCATTAATTGAACTTTTGGGCCAACCATCAGGAAGATCGCCCCTCAAATCTAAGTCAGGGGACACGATCACTGACCAACGCAAGCAAATGGACCGCTGGGTGGAGCACTACCTAGAACTGCACTCCAGGGACAATGTTGCCACTGAGACCGCCCTCAATGTAGCCCAGTCTCTGCCAGTCATGGATGAACTGGACAAACACCCAAAGACGTCGGAACTCAGTGATGCCATTGATTATCTAGCCAGTGGAAAAGCTACTGGGAAGGACAGCATTACCCCTGAAATAATCAAGAGTCCCAAGCCTGCTAGACTCTCAGAACTCCATGAACTGCTTTGCCTGTGCTGGGATGAGGGAGCAGTACCACAGGACATGCGCGATGCCAATATCATCACCTTCTATAAGAACAGGGTGACCGTGGTGACTGCAACAACGACCATTGAATTTCCCTGCTCAGCATAGTGGGGAAAGTCTTTGGTCGAGTCGTTTTCAACAGGCTCCAAAAGCTGGCTGAGCGTGTCTACCCTGAGGCACAGTGTGTCTTTCGAGCAGAGAGATCCACCATTGACATGCTGTTCTCCCATCGTCAGCTACAGGAGAAATGCTATGAACAACAAATGCCCCTCTATGTTGCTTTCATAGATCTCACCAAAGCCTTTGACCTCATCAGCAGACGTGGTCTCTTCAAACTACTAACAAAGATCGGATGTCCACCAAAGCTACTAAGTATCATCACCTCATTCCATGACAATATGAAAGGCACAATTCAGCATAGCGGCACCACATCAGACCCCTTTCCTATCCTGAGTGGCGTGAAACAGGGCTGTGCTCTCGCACCCACACTGTTTGGGATCTTCTTTGCCCTGCTGCTCTCACATGCGTTCAAGTCTTCATAAGAAGGAATTTTCCTCCACACAAGATCAGATGGCAGGTTGTTCAACCTTGCCCGTCTGAGAGCGAAGACCAAAGTATGGAAGGTCGTCATCAGGGAACTCCTCTTTGCTGGCGGTGCTGCTTTAACATCTCACACTGAAGAGTGGCTGCAGAGACTCATCGACAGGATTGCAGCTGCCTGCAACGAATTTGGCCTAACCATCAGCCTCAAGAAAATAAACATCGTGGACCAGGACATCAGAAATGCTCCATCCATCAATATCGGCGACCACACTCTGGAGGTGGTTCAAGAGTTCACCTACCTCGGCTCAACTATCACCAGTAACCTGTCTCTCGATGCAGAAATCAACAAGCAGATGGAAAAGATATCTGCTTCTATGTCGAAACTGGCCAAGAGAGTGTGGGAAAATGGCACACTGACAGGGATCATAAATTTCCAAGTGTTTCAAGCCTATGTCCTCAGTACCTTGCTCTATGGCAGCGAGGCCTGGACAATGTATGTCAGCCTAGAGCGACATCTCAATTCATTCCATCTTCGCTGCCTCCAGAGTATCCTTGGCATCAGGTGGCAGGACCATATCTCCAACGCAGAAGTCCTCGAGGTGGCTAACATCCCCAGCATATACACCCTACTGAGCCAGCGGCACTTGAGATGGGTTGGCCATGTAAGCCGCATGGAAGATGGCAAGATCCCCAAGGACACATTGTACAGCGAGCTCGTCACTGGTATCTGACCCAGCGGCCGTCCATGTCTCCGCTTTAAAGACATCTGCAAATGCGACATGAAGTCCTCTGACATTGATCACAATTCTTGGGAGTCAGTTGCCAGTGATCGCCAGAGCTGGCGGGCAGCCATAAAGGCGGGGCTAAAGATTGCTGAGTCGAAGAGACTTAGCTGTTGGCAGGACAAAAGACAGAACCGCCAGGGGAGAACCAACTGTGTAACAGTCCCAACAACGAATTTTATCTGCAGCACCTGTGGAAGAGTCTGTCACTCTAGAATTGGCCTTTATAGCCACTCCAGTCGCTGCTTCACAAACCACTGACCACCTCCAGGCGCTTACCCATTGTCTCTAGAGACAAGGAGGCCAAAGAAGAAGACTCTGGATTGCTCTTTGTCGTTTCCCAGAGCCAACCTAAACCTTATGATACGATGATCACTGTCCTCTAAATATGCTCCGACTGTCACTTGATCAACTTGTCCCACCTCATTCCCATGAACCAGGTCGAGCAGAGCTTCCTTTCAGAAACATAATGCTGCAGAATTCTTTTTCCTAAACACTGTCTATGAACAGTTCCTCTGTAACCTTTACAGGACAAGCATCCCAGTCTATATTCAGATAATTCAAGTTCCCCATTATAACGACTCTATCATTTGAGTTTTCCTGAAAATAGATGCATTTTGTTGAAGCCTTTATCTTGCACTCATTTGGACAAATCACATGAATACAGATGCAAGGGAAAGCTACTAATTTATACCGTATGAAAAGAGAATGCTGATTTGTGAGAAAGTGCACTCTAACTGGTAGAGGCGTTGCCATGGAGAATGAATTAGCTTGTTCTGACTGATAGTTAACTCCCAACCTTTTTTGAAATAGAAATCAGGCAGGTTGTCTCTGACTGTCGGAGGCATTGCCCTAAGGAATGAACCAGCGAATGGCTGTCACTTATTTGTTTCATTGAAACAGTTGTAATGTGTCTAGAACAGGGTCCTGTGTGTTAATATATGTAGCTTCCAGTCCACACAAAAGCACCACACTGCGAACTCCACTGACAATCTTAAATTGATTGTCAGCGTAATTCTTGGCACACTGAGGATTATTTAGCAAATGTTGTCCAATTGCAGAATTGCAGTGGGTTGGGTACAGCCTGTACCTTGCCCTTTGCGAACATCGGAAGAGATGTGTTCTTTGATATGATCCACCAGTCTTTGGGATGTAAGGCCTGTTTACCTCGCATCATACTGGCATTGACATCCATATTTCACATTATTCAATTGTGTGATAGGCAGGGCGTTGTTTTTGGCTTGACGGAATCATCCTGTTGGTTGAGAACACTACGCGTGTTGTTGCTGCATAGCAGCAGTGTCAAACAGCTAGCTTCATCTGTTCATGAGGATTTGGTGCTTTCTAAATCTGCAATTCCACTCTCCCTCTCTCCAGGTCTCCAGTCTTTGGTGATTTTTAAATCCACTCCTCTCTCACTGCTCCTCTCCAGGTATCCAAAGCACCAAAGCCAAATAATTACAGGCCGGTCAGTCTAACCTCAAGAGTGGAAAAATTATTTGAATCTCCTCTGAGAGACAGGATAAACCGTCAGTTAGAAAGACATGGGTTAATCAAGGACAGTCAGCATGGATTTGTTCAGGGATGATCTCGTCTAACCAACGTGATCGAATTTTTTGAAGGATTAACAGGGAAGACAGATGAGGGTAGTTCAGTTGATGTGGTCTATATGAATTTTAGCAAGGCTTTTGACAAGATACTATATGGCAGACTGGTTAAAAAATAAAATCCCGTGAATCCATAGAAATGCAGCAAATTGGCTCAGTGACAGGAAACAAAGGGTAATTGTTGACGGCTATTTCAGTGACTGGAGAGCTGCTTCCAGTGGCGTTCCACAGGGCTCAGTACTGGGTCGCTTGCTTTTTGTGGTGTATATTAACGAGTTGGTCATAAATGTAGGGGGCATGATCAAGAAATTTGCGGACGACAGAAAGATTGGCCGTGTGGTAGAGAGCGAGGAGGATAGCTGTTGGCTGCAGGAAGATATTGATGGTCTGTTCAAATGGGCAGAAAAGTGGCAAATGGAGTTCAATCTGCAGAAGTGTGAGGTGATGCATTTGGGGAGGTCAAGAAAGGCAAAGGAGTATTTGATTAATGGGAAAATACTGAGAAGTGTAGAGCAAGTGAGGGATCTTGGACTGAATGCCCACAAATCCCTGAAGACAACAGAACCGGTCGATAAGGTGGTTAAGGAGACATATGGAATCCTTTCCTTTATTAACCGAGGTATAGAAGACAAGAGCTGGGAGGTTATGCTGGCGCTGTTTAACTCATTGGTCAGGCCACAAATTGAGTACTGTGTGCAGTTATGGTCACTCATTGCAGAAAGGATGTAATTGCACAATAGAAGGTACAGAGGAGATTTACGAGCATGTTGCCAGGAGTGGACAAATGAGTTGAGATGAAAGATTGGATAGGCTGGGATTGTTATCCGTGGAACAGAGACGGCTGAGTGGAGATCTGATTGAACTGGACAAAAATATGAGGGGCCTGGATAGAATGGAGGTGAAGGGTCTTTTCACCTTAGCAGAGAGGTCAGTGACGAGGGGGCATATATTTAAACTGATTTATAGAAGAATTAGAGGGGATATGAGGAAAAACATTTTCACCCAGAGGGTGGTGATCGTCTGGAACTCACTGCCTGAAAGGGTAGTTGAAGTAGAGACCTTCAATTCTTTCAAAGTGAGTCTGCATATACACCTCGAGTTCCGCAATCTGCAGGGCTACGGAACAAATGCTGGAAGGTGGGATTCGAATAGGTGCATAGTTTTTCAGCCGGCACAGACACGATGGGTCAAATGGTCTCTTTCTCTGTCTTAAACATTCTACGATTCTATGAAATTCCGAAGTTTTCTTTCGGCATGTAAGTAGTAAAAGGGTGGTAAGAGGAGGGGTGGGGCCGATTAGAGGCTAGAAAGGGGATTTACACATAGAGGCAGAGGGCATAGCTGAGGTATTAAATGAATGCTTTGCATCTGTCATTCCCAAGGAAGAAGATGCAACTCAGGCAATCTTCCTTAGAATCAGGGCTGTCCCCAGAGGACTGGAGAGTTGTAAAGGTTACACCCTTGTTCACAAAAGGGACTAGAGAAAAACCCAGCAACTATAGGACAGTCATTTTAACTTCAGTGGTCGGAAAACATCGAGAAAAAATAATTCGGGACAAAATCAATAGTCACGTGGATAAATGTGGGTTAATTATGGAAATCCAGCATGGAGTTCCTATGGAAAATCATGCTGAACCAACTTGCTGGAATTTTGTGAGGAGGCAACAGAGAGGGTTGATGAAGGCAATGCTGTTGATGTGGTGTACATGGACATTCAAAAGGCGCTTGATACCGTGCGACACAACAAACTTGTGAGAAAACTTGTAGCTCATGAAATAAAAGGGATGTTCGCAACATGGATACGGAATTGTCTTGATAGGAAGGAAACAAAGATCCGTGATGGGACTCTTGCTTTTCCTGATACATATTAATAAACTACACCTTGGTGTACAGGGCACAATTGCAACGTTTGCAGATGATACGAAACTTGGCAGCATTGTGAATTGTGAGGAGAATAGTGTAGAATTTCAAAAGGACATAGACAAGTTGGTGGAATGGACAGACAGGTGGCACATGAAGTTCAATGCCAAGAAAAGTAACGTAATTCATTTTGGTAGGGAGAACATAGAGAGACAATATAAAATAAAGGGCACAATTCTAAAGGGGTGCAGGAGCAGAGGGACCTGGGTGTAATTGTGCATAAGTCAGTGAAGGTGGCAGGATGGGCTGAGAGAGCAGCTAATAACGCATATAGTATTCTAGACTTCATTAATAGGGGGCATAGAGTACAAGAGCATGGAACCTATGTTGAACTTGTACAAGACACTAGTTCCTCCTCAGGTGGAGTATTGGCTCTATTTCAGTGTGCCACACTTTCGGAAAGACATGAGGGTATTGGAGAGAGTAGAAAAGAGATTCGTGAGAATTGTTCCAGAGGTGAAGAATTTCAGTTACGAATATAGATCGGAGAAGGATGACGAGAGTTAGATTAGATCCAATCAAGGATAGTAGTGGGAAGTTGTGTGTGGAATCAGAGGAGATAGGGGAAGTGTTAAATGAATATTTTGCGTCAGTATTTACAGTAAAGAAAGAAAATGTTGTAGAGGAGAATACTGAGATTCAGACTACTAGGCTAGATGGGATTGAGGTTCACAAGGAGGAGGTGTTATCAATTTTGGAAAGAGTGAAAATAGATAAGTCCCCTGGGCCAGGTGGGATTTATCCTAGGATTCTCTGGGAAGCTAGGGAGGAGATTGCAGAGCCTTTGTCCTTGATCTTTATGTCGTTATTGTCGACAGGAATAGTGCCGGAAGACTGGAGGATAGCAAATGTTGTCTCCTTGTTCAAGAAGGGGAGTAGAGACAGCCCTGGTAATTATAGACCTGTGAGCCTTATTTCGGTTGTGGGTAAAATGTTGGAAAAGGTTATAAGAGACAGGATTTATAATCATCTTGAAAAGAATAAGTTCATTAGCGATAGTCAGAACGGTTTTGTGAAAGGTAGGTCGTGCCTCACAAACCTTATTGAGTTCTTCGAGAAGGTGACCAAACAGGTGGATGAGGGTAAAGCAGTGGATGTGGTGTATATGGATTTCAGTAAGGCGTTTGATAAGGTTCCCGCACGGTAGGCGATTGCCGAAAATACGGAAGTATGGGGTTGAAGGTGATTTAGAGCTTTGGATCAGAAATTGGCTAGCTGAAAGAAGACAGAGGGTGGTGGTTGATGGCAAATGTTCATCCTGGAGTTTAGTTACCAGTGGTGTACCGCAAGGTTCTGTTTTGGGGCCACTGCTGTTTGTCATTTTTATAAATGACCTGGATGAGGGTGTAGAAGGGTGGGTTAGTAAATTTGCGGATGACACTAAGGTCGGTGGAGTTGTGGATAGTGCCAAAGGATGTTGTAGGGTTCAGACAGACATAGATAGACTGCAGAGCTGGGCTGAGAGATGGCAAATGGAGTTTAATGCGGAAGAGTGCGAGGTGATTCACTTTAGAAGGAGTAACAGGAATGCAGAGTACTGGGCTAATGGGAAGATTCTTGGTAGTGTAGATGAACAGAGAGATCTTGGTGTCCAGGTGCATAAATCTCTGACTGTTGCCACCCAGGTTAATAGGGCTGTTAAGAAGGCATATGGTGTGTTAGCTTTTATTAGTAGGGCGATCGAGTTTCGGAGCCACGAGGTCATGCTGCAGCTGTACAAAACTCTGGTGAGACTGCACCTGGAGTATTGCGTGCAGTTCTGGTCACCGCATTATAGGAAGGATGTGGAAGCTATGGAAAGGGTGCAGAGGAGATTTACTAGGATGTTGCCTGGTATGGAAGGAAGGTCTTACGAGGAAAGGCTGAGGGACTTGAGGTTGTTTTCGTTGGAGAGAAGGAGGAGGAGAGGTGACTTAATAGAGACATATAAGATAATCAGAGGGTTAGATAGGGTGGATAGTGAGAGTCTTTTTCCTCGGATGGTGATGGCAAACACGAGGGGACATAGCTTTAAGTTGAGGGGTGATAGATATAGGACAGATTTCAGAGGTAGTTTCTTTACTCAGAGAGTAGTAGGGGTGTGGAACGCCCTGCCTGCAGCAGTAGTAGACTCGCCAACTTTAAGGGCATTTAAGTGGTCGTTGGATAGACATATGGATGAAAATGGAATAGTGTAGGTCAGATGGTTTCACAGGTCGGCGCAACATCGAGGGCCGAAGGGCCTGTACAGCGCTTTAATGTTCTAATTCTAATTCTAAGTTAGGACAATTTTATTTGAGGAAGAGAAGGCTAAGAGGTGATTTGATAGAGGTATTCAAAATCATGAGGTGTCTGGACAGAGTCTATAGAGAGAAACTGTCCCACACGTGAAAGGATCAAGAATTAGAGGGCACAGATTTAAAGTATTTGGCAACAGAAGCAAAAGTGACATGAGGAAAAACTTTTTCACGCAGCAAGTGGTTAAGGTCTGGAATGTGCTGCCTGGGAACCTGGTGGAGGCAGCTTCAATTGAAGCATTCAAAAGGGAATTAGATAGTTATGTGAAAAGGAAGAATGTGCAGGGTTATGGGAAGAAGGAAGGGGAATGGACCTGAGGGAATGTCTCTTTCAGAGAGCCAGTGCAAACATGATGGGCCGAATGGCCACCTTCTGCGCTGTAACAATTCTGTTATTCTGTGATGTTTTGGTGCTTTTTTTTAATCTACTCTTCTCCCGCTGCTCCTCTCTTATTGACCAGCTTTTGGTTCTTTTTAAATCAGCACCATTCGTGACTCCTCAGATACTGAAGCAGTCCGTGTTGAATTGCAGCAAGACCGGGACAATATCCAGGCTTGGGCTGATAAGTGGCAAGTAACATTCGCACCACACAAGTGCCAGGCAATGATAATCTCCAAAAAGAGAGAATCTAACCATGTCCCCTTGAAATTCAACAGCATTACCATCGCTGAATTCCCCACTATCAACATGCTAGGGGTTACCATTGACCACAAACTGAACTGGAGTAGCCATATAAACACTGTGGCTACAAGAGCAGGTCAGAGGCTAGGAATCCTGAGGTGAGTAACTCACCTCCTGTCTCCCCAAAGCCTGTCCACAATCTACAAGGCACAAGTCAGGAGTGTGATGGAATACTCTCCACTTGCCTGGATGGGTGCAGCTCCAACAACACTCAAGAAGCTCGACACCATCCAGGACAAAGCAGCCCACTTGATTGCCACCCCATCTACAAACATTCACTCCCTCCACCACTGACGCAGTGGCAGCAATGTGTACCATCTACAAGATGCACTGCAGCAATGCACCAAGGCTCCTTAGACAGCACCTTCCAAACCCACGACCTCTACCAACTAGAAGGAAAAGGGCAGCAAATACATGGGAACACCACCACCTGCAAGTTCCCCTCCAAGTCATGCACCATCCTGACTTGGAACTATATCGCCGTTCCTTCACTGCCACTGGGTCAAAATCCTGGAACACCCTTCCTAACAGCACTGTGGGTCTACCTACCCCAAATGGACTGCTGCGGTTCAAGAAGGAAGCTCACCACCATCTTCTGAAGGGCAATTAGGGATGGGCAATAAATGCTGGCCTGGCCTGCGACGCCCACATCCCATGAATGAATATAAACTCCTCTCCCACTGCCCCTCTCTAATTCACCAGGTTTTGCTGCTTTATCAGTCCACTCCTCTTCCGCTGTTGTTGGGGCTGTTACACAGTTGGCTCTCCCAATGCGCTTCTGTCTTTTTTCCTGCCAACTGCTAAGTCTCTTCGACTCGCCGCTCTTTAGCCCCGCCTTTATGGTTGCCCGCCAGCTCTGGAGATCACTGGCAACTGACTCCCACGACTTGTGATCAATGTCACAGGACTTCATGTTGCTTTTGCAGACGTCTTTAAAACGGAGAGTCGGACGGCCGGCGGGTCTGATACCAGTGACGAGCTCGCTGTAGAATGCCTCCTTGGGGATTCTGCCATCTTCTATGTGGCTCACATGGCTAAGCCATGTCAAGCGCCGCTGGCTCAGTAGGATGTATATGCTGGGGATGTTGGCCGCCTCAAGGACTTCTGAGTTGGAGATACAGTCCTGCCACCTGATGCCAAAGATTCTCCGGAGGCAACGAAGATGGAATGAATTGAGACGTTGCTCTTGGCTGACATACGTTGTCCAGGCCTCGCTGCTGTCGAGCAAGGTACTGAGGATACAGGCTTGAAACATTCGGTATTTCCCATGCGCTTGTTGATTTCTGCATCGAGAGACAGGTTACTGGTGATAGTTGAGCCTAGGTAGGTGAACTCTTGAACCACTTCCAGAGCGTGGTCACCAATATTGTTGGATGGAGCATAACGAAGCATTGCTTAGTTACTAATGAAGAAGGGTCACTGACCCGAAACGTTAACTCTGCTTCTCTTTCCACAGATGCTGCCAGACCTGCTGAGTGATTCCAGCATTTCTTGTTTTTATTTCAGATTTCCAGTATCCGCAGTATTTTGCTTTTATTATTGCTTAATTACTGACTAAATAAACATAATAAAATCAGTTCTTCACTAATGGTAATGCATTATTTAAATACTGCACTTTAAAATCTCTGTGACTGCTGAATTCAATAACAAGTGAGGCTGTCATCGTAATGTATTTAAATTTATATTTAATTGCCTGTAAACACTAAATACATTGACTATATTGTTTACCAAATGAACAGTTCTCCAGTACCAATAACCACAGATATTTTTGTTTGAATGTATGAATTGAGTTGTGTTACTGGGATCTATAGATTAGATTTCCTCTAACACTCTGCTGCAGTCTTACCCTGTGAATCTCAGCATCTCCTCTCACTGTATTGAACCCGCAGTCTCCTCAGGCATTGTGTCAGTTTATCCACTTTCCCATACCATCTGCTCCAGTCTCCCCTTCTGTACCAACATGTCCTTTTCCTTCTCTCCTTCCCAAACACATTCACTGGTTCCACCTCCAGCTGCGTCTTCCAAATAAATCCCAACCCTCAAACTCACCGCAGCAGCTCTCAGAATTGTCCCATTTTGTACCAGTCCCTGTCGGCTTTCTGAACCCATAGCAAGAAACCATCTGCACATCCCGCTGCCCTAAACATTCCCGATCAACAGTCTGGAGACAAATTCCCATTTAACCCATGAGATTCCATCTCTGTAAAACCCTTTCTCATTCCCCCACCGGCACTGATTCCTCACTCTGTACTTCCAGTAGATCCAGTGTTGACCATATTCACTTTCTGTCTCAATTTCCCAATTCATTATTAATAATTGTGTTTTAAACATTTCACTGTGACAAAGCACTGCCCAGGTCAATGAATCAGTTTTCACTGCTCGATGCAGCAACAAAGCTGGAAATTTCAGTCCAGATCCTGTCAAACTGCTGCTTTGTCTCCAGGTCTGATCAGTAATTTCTCTGCTTCCTTTTCTCCCTCTTCCAGTTAACTTGGTGGCGATTGTGATCCTGTCCCGAGGAAAGTGTGGTCTCTCCAAATGTACCACTGTCTACCTGGTGGGAATGGCAGTGGCTGATCTCCTGGTCGTTATCAATCATCTCATATTGTTGTGGATTGTTTTATTTTATTTCCCAGATTCATTCCTGAGTACTATGCCCATGTGTGCTCTTATTACAGTTCTGAGTTCTGCAGCCATAGCAACTTCTGTCTGGCTCACAGTCACTTTCACCTTTGATAGATTTGTGGCCATTTGTTGTGAGAAGCTGAGAGCAAAATATTGCACCGAGAAAATGGCAGCTGTGGATGTAGGAACAGTGAGTGTGCTGGGATTCTTACTGTCTCTCCCCTGGTACTTTACACTTGAAAACGAGGAAATTATTGATAGTGTTCCCATGGGATGTGCTTTTAAACTAAGCTTCTTCACTTCCGCCACATGGGGGGCATTTCAAGTTTTGTACTACATTTTAACCCCTTGTGTCCTGCTCTTTATGATTTTACTGCTCAATGTTCAGACGGTCAGACGTATTTTATTCTCCAGTAAAGTCCGCAGGGGTTCCCGGTGCCACAGCAATGGAGAGAATCACAAAGACCCAGAGATGGAGAATCGCAGAAAATCTATTATTTTACTCTTCTATATATCTGGCAGTTTTATATTGTTATGAATTACCCGGGTTGTGTTTATCATTTATAAACGAATTGCAGATATTCGGTATTATCCGTCCTAACTGACCCTCACTTAATCACTGAACACACATCACTAATGCTGCAGGCTCTCAGTTCCTGCACTAACATGTGTATTTACACTGTGACCCAGACTAAATTCAGAGAGGAACTGAAGAAGGCGGTGAAATACCCTTTCAATCTCATTGTTAAATTAGTGAAATCATAGGAAGAGAGAAACACTGGAACTAAATCCCATTTCGTATTCTAGTCCCTACACTCCCCACAGGACAGAAAGTGCAGATTACATTCACAGCACTGAGTACTGAAATTATTTTTAATCTGATTCTGAGTAGACATATTGTTGAGAATCTGACCTATTGAGGAGGGACTTGCTCTGCCCGCCCTCCCACCATCTCCACCTGCTGGTGTCCCTGTCTCACTGCAGTTACTGTCCCCCTCCCACCATCTCCACCTGCTGGTGTCCATCTCTCAAAGCAGTTACTGCTCCCTCCCCCTCACAACCTCCACCTGCTGATGTCCCTGTCTCACTGCAGTTACTGTCCCCCTCCCACCATCTCCACCTGCTGGTGTCCATCTCTCAAAGCAGTTACTGCTCCCTCCCCCTCACAACCTCCACCTGCTGGTGTCCCAGTCTCACTGCAGTTACTGTCCCCCTCCAACCATCTCCACCTGCTGGGGTCCATCTCTCAATGCAGTTACTGCCCCCCCTCACAACCTCCACCTGCTGGTGTCCCTGTCTCACTGCAGTTACAGCCCCCCTCTCACCATCTCCACCTGCTGGTGTCCATCTCTCAAAGCAGTTACTGCTCCCTCCCCCTCACAACCTCCACCTGCTGGTGTCCCAGTCTCACTGCAGTTACTGTCCCACTCACCATCTCCACCTGCTGGGGTCCATCTCTCAAAGCAGTTACTGCTCCCTCCCCCTCACAACCTCCACCTGCTGGTGTCCCAGTCTCACTGCAGTTACTGTCCCACTCACCATCTCCACCTGCTGGTGTCCATCTCTCAAAGCAGTTACTGCCCCCCCCCCCCTCACAACCTCCACCTGCTGGTGTCCCAGTCTCACTGCAGTTACTGTCCCACTCACCATCTCCACCTGCTGGGGTCCATCTCTCAAAGCAGTTACTGCTCCCTCCCCCTCACAACCTCCACCTGCTGGTGTCCCAGTCTCACTGCAGTTACTGTCCCACTCACCATCGCCACCTGCTGGTGTCCCTGTCTGACTGCATTTACTGCTCCTCTCAACAATTCCTTCTGCTGGTGTCCCAGTCTCACTGCAGTTACTGTCCCACTCACCACCTCCATCTGCTGGCGTCCCCGTCTCACTTCAGTTACTGCTTCCTGTCACTATCTCCACCTGATGGTGTCGCTGGCTCACTGCAGTTACTGTTCCCCTCTCACTATCTCCATCTGCAGGTGTCCCTGTCTTACTGCAGTTACTGCCCCTCGCACCAGCTCTATCTGCTGGTGTTCCTGTCACACTGCAGTTAATGGCCCCTCTCACTACCTCCATCTGCTGGTGCCCTGTCTAACTCCAGTTAATGCCCACTTCTCACCATCTCCATCTGCTGGTATCCCTGTCTCACTGCAGTTACCTCCCCCCTCTCACAATCTCCATCTGTTTTTGTCCCTGTCTCGCTGCAGTTACTGCCCCCTCTAACAATCTCCATCTGCTTGTGTCCCTGTCTGACTCACAAGCTCCACCTACTGGTGTCTCTGTCTCATTGCAGTTGTTGCCCCCTCTCACCATCTCCATCTGCTGGTGTCCCTGTCTCACTGCAGTTATTGCCCCCTCACCATCTCCATCAGCTGATGTCCCTGACTTAATGCAGTTACTCACCCTCGATTTCCATATGCTAAAACAGGATCTTGCCATAGTGGACTGGGAGTAGCTACGTGTAGGAAAGTCTACATCAGGCCGGCAGGAGCCATTCGAAGAGGAAATAGTGGAGGTTCAAAGCCAACATGTACCCGTTAAGATGAAGGGGAGGACCAACAAGTCCAGACAACCCTGGATGTCAAGGGATATAGAGGATTGGTTCAGGAAGAAAACGGAAGCTTATTGCAGATTCTAAGCACTGAAAACAGCCGAGGCACTGGAGGTGTATAGAAACTGCATTGGGTCCTTCCAAAAATGCAATTAGGAGAGTGAAGAAGGGAGATGAAAACACACTGGTGGGCAAGATAAAACAAAATCCTAAGGCGTGTCATAAGTATATTAAGTGCAAGAGGATAACTAGGAAAGAGTAGGGCCTATTAGGGACCAAAGTGGCAATCTGTGTGTGGAGCCGGAGGACATAGGTGAGGTTTTCAATGATGGCTTTTCATTTGTGTTCAATATGGAGAAGGACGATTTATGTGCAGAGATCAGGCAGGGGGATTGTGATATACTTGATCATATTAGCAATGAAAGGGAGGAAGTATTAGCTGTTTTAGCGGGAGTAAAAGACGATAAACCCCCAGACCCAGATGAGATGTATCCCAGGCTGTTATGTGAGGCAAGGGAGGAGTTAGCAGGGGCTCTGACACAAATTTTCAAATCCTCTCTGTATACGGTTGTGAAAGCTCCGCATTTCCCCCAGGACCTGTCCTTAAAGTTGTGACAGCTCAGTATTTACCCCAGGACCTGTCCTTAAAGTTTTGACAGCTCAGTATTTTACCCAGGACCTGTGTTTAAATTTGTGAAAGCTCAGTATTTTACCCGCGACCTGTGTTTAAAGTTGTGACAGCTCAGTATTTCCCCCAGGATCTCTCTTTAAAGTTGTGACAGCTCAGTATTTCCTTCCAGGACCTGTGTTTAAAGTTGTGACAGCTCAGTATTTCCCCCAGGATATGTCTTTAAAGTTGTGACAGCTCAGTATTTCCCCCAGGACCTGTGTTTAAAGTTGTGACAGCTCAGTATTACCCCCAGACCTGTCTTTCAAGTTGTGACAGCTCAGTATTTCCCCCAGGACCTGTCTTTAAAGTTGTGACAGTTCAGGATTTCCCCCAGGCCCTGTCTTTAAAGTTGTGACAGCTCAGTATTTCCCCCAGGACCTGTGTTTAAAGTTGTGACAGCTCAGTATTTCCCCCAGGCCCTGTCTTTAAAGTTCTGTCAGTGCAGTCTTTCCTCCAGGATCTGTATTTAAAGTTGTCACAGATCAGTATTTTACGCAGGACCTGTGTTTAAAGTTGTGACAGCTCAGTCTTTCCCCCAGGCACTGTCTTTAAAGTTGTGGCACCTCAGTATTTCCCCCAGGACCCGTCTTTAAAGTTCTGACAGCTCAGTATTTCCACCAGGACATGTCTTTAAAGTTCTGACAGCTCAGTATTTTACGCAGGACCTGTGTTTAAAATTGTGACAGCTCAGTATTTCCACAAGAACCTGTGTTTAAAGTTGTGACAGCTCAGTATTTTACCCAGGACCTGTGTTTAAAGTTGTGACAGCTCAGTATTTCCCCCAGGACCTGTCTTTAAAGTTGTGACAGCTCAGTCTTTCCCCCAGGACCTGCGTTTCAAGTTGTGACAGTTCAGTATTTCCTGCAGGACCTGTGTTTCAAGTTGTGACAGTTCAGTACTTCCTGCAGGGCCTGTGTTTAAAGTTGTGACAGTTCAGTATTTCCTGCAGGACCTGTGTTTCAAGTTGTGACAGTTCAGTACTTCCTGCAGGGCCTGTGTTTAAAGTTGTGACAGTTCAGTATTTCTTGCAGGGCCTGTGTTTAAAGTTGTGACAACTCAGAATTTCCCCCAGGACCTGTCTTTAAAGTTGTGACAGCTCAGCATTTCCCCCAGGACCTGTCTTTAAAGTTGTGACAGCTCAGTATTTCCCCCAGGACCTCTCTTTAAAGTTGTGACATCTCATGATTTCCTCCAGCACCAGTGCTAAAGTTGTGACAGCTCAGTATTTCCTCCAGGATCTGTGTTTAAAGTTGTGACAGTTTAGTATTTTCCCCAGGACCTGTGTTTAAAGTTGTGACAGTTCAGTATTTCCCCCAGGACCTGTGTTAAAAGTTGTGAAAGTTCAGTATTTCCCCCAGGACCTGTGTTTAAAGTTGTGACAGCTCAGTATTTTCCCCAGGACCTGTCTTTAAAGTTGTGACAGCTCAGTATTTCCTCCAGGACCTGTGTTTAAAGTTGTGACAGTTCAGTATTTCCCCCAGGACCTGTGTTTAAAGTTGTGACAGTTCAGTATATTCCCCAGGACCTGTCTTTAAAGTTGTGACAGCTCAGTATTTTCCCCAGGACCTGTCTTTAAAGTTGTGACAGCTCAGTATTTTCCACAGGATCTGTGTTTAAAGTTGTGACAGTTCAGTATTTTCCACAGGACCTGTGGTTAAAGTTGTGACAGCTCAGTATTTCCCCCAGAACCTGTGTTTAAAGTTGTGACAGCTCAGTATTTCCTCCAGGCCCTGTATTTACAGTTGTGACAGCCCAGTATTTCCTCCAGGACCTGTGCTAAAGTTGTGACAGCTCAGTATTTCATCCAGGACCTGTGTTTAAAGTTGTGACAGTTCAGTATTTCCCCCAGGACCTGTGTTTAAAGTTGTGACAGTTCAGTATTTCCCCCAGGACCTGTGTTTAAAGTTGTGACAGTTCAGTATTTCCCCCAGGACCTGTGTTTAAAGTTGTGACAGTTCATTATTTCCTCCAGGACCTGTGTTTAAAGTTGTGACAGTTCAGTATTTCCCCCAGGACCTGTGTTCAAAGTTGTGACAGTTCACTATTTCCCCCAGGATCTGTGTTTAAAGTTGTGACAGTTCATTATTTCCTCCAGGACCTGTGTTTAAAGTTGTGACAGTTCGGTATTTAGCCCAGGATCTGTCTTTAAAGTTGTGACAGTTCAGTATTTCCCCCAGGCCCTGTGTTTGCAGTTGTGACAGTTCAGTATTTCCCCCAGGACCTGTGTTTAAAGTTGTGACAGTTCAGTATTTCCCCCAGGATCTGTGTTTACAGTTGTGACAGCTCAGTATTTCCCCCAGGACCTGTGTTTAAAGTTGTGGCAGCTCAGTACTTCCCCCAGGACCTGTGTTTAAAGTTGTGACAGCTCAGCATTTCACCCAGGACCTGTCTTTAAAGTTGAGACAGCTCAGCATTTCCCCCAGGACCTGTCTTTAAAGTTGTGACAGTTCAGTATTTCCCCCAGGACCTCTCTTTAAAGTTGTGACATCTCAGTATTTCGTCCAGCACCTGTGCTAAAGTTGTGACAGCTCAGTATTTCCTCCAGGATCTGTGTTTAAAGTTGTGACAGTTTAGTATTTTCCCCAGGACCTGTGTTTAAAGTTGTGACAGTTCAGTATTTCCCCCAGGACCTGTGTTAAAAGTTGTGAAAGTTCAGTATTTCCCCCAGGACCTGTGTTTAAAGTTGTGACAGCTCAGTATTTTCCCCAGGACCTGTCTTTAAAGTTGTGACAGCTCAGTATTTCCCCCAGGACCTGTGTTTAAAGTTGTGACAGTTCAGTATTTCCCCCAGGACCTGTGTTTAAAGTTGTGACAGTTCAGTATTTTCCCCAGGACATGTCTTTAAAGTTGTGACAGCTCAGTATTTTCCCCAGGACCTGTCTTTAAAGTTGTGACAGCTCAGTATTTTCCACAGGATCTGTGTTTAAAGTTGTGACAGTTCAGTATTTTCCACAGGACCTGTGGTTAAAGTTGTGACAGCTCAGTATTTCCCCCAGAACCTGTGTTTAAAGTTGTGACAGCTCAGTATTTCCTCCAGGCCCTGTATTTACAGTTGTGACAGCCCAGTATTTCCTCCAGGACCTGTGCTAAAGTTGTGACAGCTCAGTATTTCATCCAGGACCTGTGTTTAAAGTTGCGACAGTTCAGTATTTCCCCCAGGACCTGTGTTTAAAGTTGTGACAGTTCAGTATTTCCCCCAGGACCTGTGTTTAAAGTTGTGACAGTTCAGTATTTCCCCCAGGACCTGTGTTTAAAGTTGTGACAGTTCATTATTTCCTCCAGGACCTGTGTTTAAAGTTGTGACAGTTCAGTATTTCCCCCAGGACCTGTGTTCAAAGTTGTGACAGTTCAGTATTTCCCCCAGGATCTGTGTTTAAAGTTGTGACAGTTCATTATTTCCTCCAGGACCTGTGTTTAAAGTTGTGACAGTTCGGTATTTCGCCCAGGATCTGTCTTTAAAGTTGTGACAGTTCAGTATTTCCCCCAGGCCCTGTGTTTGCAGTTGTGACAGTTCAGTATTTCCCCCAGGACCTGTGTATAAAGTTGTGACAGCTCAGTATTTCCCCCAGGACCTGTGTTTAAAGTTGTGGCAGCTCAGTACTTCCCCCAGGACCTGTGTTTAAAGTTGTGACAGCTCAGCATTTCCCCCAGGACCTGTATTTAAAGTTGTGACAGCTCAGTATTTTCCCCAGGACCTGTCTTTAAAGTTGTGACAGCTCAGTATTTTCCCCAGGATCTGTGTTTAAAGTTGTGACAGTTCAGTATTTTCCCCAGGACCTGTCTTTAAAGTTGTGACAGCTCTGTATTTTCCCCAGGATCTGTGTTTAAAGTTGTGACAGTTCAGTATTTCCCCCAGGACCTGTGTTAAAAGTTGTGACAGTTCAGTATTTCCCCCAGGAACTGTGTTTAAATATGTGACAGCTCAGTATTTCCCCCAGGACCTGTGTTTACAGGTGTGACAGCTCAGTATTTCCTCCAGGACGTGTGTTTAAAGTTGTGACAGCTCAGTATTTCCTCCAGGCCCTGTATTTACAGTTGTGACAGCCCAGTATTTCCTCCAGGACCTGTGTTTAAAGTTGTGACAGCTCAGTATTTCCTCCAGGCCCTGTATTTACAGTTGTGACAGCCCAGTATTTCCTCCAGGACCTGTGTTTAAAGTTGTGACAGCTCAGTATTTCCCCCAGGACCTGTGGTTAAAGTTCTGACAGTTCATTATTTCCTCCAGGACCTGTGTTTAAAGTTGTGACAGCTCAGTATTTCCCCCAGGACCTGTGTTTAAAGTTGTGACAGTTCAGTATTATCCCCAGGACCTGTGTTTAAAGTTGTGACAGTTCAGTATTTTACCCAGGACCTGTCTTTAAAGTTGTGACAGCTCAGTATTTTCCCCAGGATCTGTGTTTAAAGTTGTGACAGTTCAGTATTTCCCCCAGGACCTGTGTTTAAAGTTGTGAAAGTTCAGTATTTCCCCCAGGACCTGTGTTTAAAGTTGTGACAGCTCAGTATTTCCTCCAGGACCTGTATTTACAGTTGTGACAGCCCAATATTTCCTCCAGGACCTGTGCTAAAGTTGTAACAGCTCAGTATTTCCCCCAGGACCTGTGTTTAAAGTTGTGACAGTTCAGTATTTCCCCCAGGACCTGTGTTTAAAGTTGTGACAGTTCAGTATTTCCCCCAGGACCTGTGTTTAAATTTGTGAAAGTTCAGTATTTCCCCCAGGACCTGTGTTTAAAGTTGTGACAGCTCAGTATTTCCTCCAGGACCTGTATTTACAGTTGTGACAGCCCAATATTTCCTCCAGGACCTGTGCTAAAGTTGTAACAGCTCAATATTTCCCCCAGGACCTGTGTTTAAAGTTGTGACAGTTCAGTATTTCCCCCAGGACCTGTGTTTAAAGTTGTGACAGCTCAGTATTTCCCCCAGGACCTCTCTTTAAAGTTGTGACATCTCAGTATTTCCTCCAGCACCTGTGCTAAAGTTGTGACAGCTCAGTATTACCTCCAAGATCTGTGTTTAAAGTTGTGACAGTTTAGTATTTTCCCCAGGACCTGTGTTTAAAGTTGTGACAGTTCAGTATTTCCCCCAGGACCTGTGTTAAAAGTTGTGAAAGTTCAGTATTTCCCCCAGGACCTGTGTTTAAAGTTGTGACAGCTCAGTATTTTCCCCAGGACCTGTCTTTAAAGTTGTGACAGCTCACTATTTCCCCCAGGACCTGTGTTTAAAGTTGTGACAGTTCAGTATTTCCCCCAGGACCTGTCTTTAAAGTTGTGACAGTTCAGTATTTTCCCCAGGACCTGTCTTTAAAGTTGTGACAGCTCAGTATTTTCCCCAGGACCTGTCTTTAAAGTTGTGACAGCTCAGTATTTTCCACAGGATCTGTGTTTAAAGTTGTGACAGTTCAGTATTTTCCACAGGACCTGTGGTTAAAGTTGTGACAGCTCAGTATTTCCCCCAGAACCTGTGTTTAAAGTTGTGACAGCTCAGTATTTCCTCCAGGCCCTGTATTTACAGTTGTGACAGCCCAGTATTTCCTCCAGGACCTGTGCTAAAGTTGTGACAGCTCAGTATTTCATCCAGGACCTGTGTTTAAAGTTGTGACAGTTCAGTATTTCCCCCAGGACCTGTGTTTAAAGTTGTGACAGTTCAGTATTTCCCCCAGGACCTGTGTTTAAAGTTGTGACAGTTCAGTATTTCCCCCAGGACCTGTGTTTAAAGTTGTGACAGTTCATTATTTCCTCCAGGACCTGTGTTTAAAGTTGTGACAGTTCAGTATTTCCCCCAGGACCTGTGTTCAAAGTTGTGACAGTTCAGTATTTCCCCCAGGATCTGTGTTTAAAGTTGTGACAGTTCATTATTTCCTCCAGGACCTGTGTTTAAAGTTGTGACAGTTCGGTATTTCGCCCAGGATCTGTCTTTAAAGTTGTGACAGTTCAGTATTTCCCCCAGGCCCTGTGTTTGCAGTTGTGACAGTTCAGTATTTCCCCCAGGACCTGTGTTTAAAGTTGGGACAGTTCAGTATTTCCCCCAGGATCTGTGTTTACAGTTGTGACAGCTCAGTATTTCCCCCAGGACCTGTGTTTAAAGTTGTGGCAGCTCAGTACTTCCCCCAGGACCTGTGTTTAAAGTTGTGACAGCTCAGCATTTCCCCCAGGACCTGTATTTAAAGTTGTGACAGCTCAGTATTTTCCCCAGGATCTGTGTTTAAAGTTGTGACAGTTCAGTATTTTCCCCAGGACCTGTCTTTAAAGTTGTGACAGCTCTGTATTTTCCCCAGGATCTGTGTTTAAAGTTGTGACAGTTCAGTATTTCCCCCAGGACCTGTGTTAAAAGTTGTGACAGTTCAGTATTTCCCCCAGGAACTGTGTTTAAATATGTGACAGCTCAGTATTTCCCCCAGGACCTGTGTTTACAGGTGTGACAGCTCAGTATTTCCTCCAGGACGTGTGTTTAAAGTTGTGACAGCTCAGTATTTCCTCCAGGCCCTGTATTTACAGTTGTGACAGCCCAGTATTTCCTCCAGGACCTGTGTTTAAAGTTGTGACAGCTCAGTATTTCCCCCAGGACCTGTGGTTAAAGTTCTGACAGTTCATTATTTCCTCCAGGACCTGTGTTTAAAGTTGTGACAGCTCAGTATTTCCCCCAGGACCTGTGTTTAAAGTTGTGTCAGTTCTGTATTATCCCCAGGACCTGTGTTTAAAGTTGTGACAGTTCAGTATTTTACCCAGGACCTGTCTTTAAAGTTGTGACAGCTCAGTATTTTCCCCTGGATCTGTGTTTAAAGTTGTGACAGTTCAGTATTTCCCCCAGGACCTGTGTTTAAAGTTGTGAAAGTTCAGTAGTTCCCCCAGGACCCGTGTTTAATGTTGTGACAGCTCAGTATTTCCTCCAGGACCTGTATTTACAGTTGTGACAGCCCAATATTTCCTCCAGGACCTGTGCTAAAGTTGTAACAGCTCAGTATTTCCCCCAGGACCTGTGTTTAAAGTTGTGACAGTTCAGTATTTCCCCCAGGACCTGTGTTTAAAGTTGTGACAGTTCAGTATTTCCCCCAGGACCTGTGTTTAAAGTTGTGACAGTTCAGTATTTCCCTCAGGACCTGTGTTTACAGTTGTGACAGTTCAGTATTTCCTCCAGGCCCTGTATTTGCAGTTGTGACAGCCCAGTATTTCCTCCAGGACCTGTGCTAAAGCTGTGACAGCTCAGTATTTCATCCAGTACCTGTGTTTAAAGTTGTGACAGTTCAGTATTTCCCCCAGGACCTGTGTTTAAAGTTGTGACAGTTCATTATTTCCCCCAGGACCTGTGTTTAAAGTTGTGACAGTTCAGTATTTCCCCCAGGACCTGTGTTTAAAGTTGTGACAGTTCAGTATTTCCCCCAGGACCTGTGTTTAAAGTTGTGACAGTTCATTATTTCCTCCAGGACCTGTGTTTAAAGTTGTGACAGTTCAGTATTTCCCCCAGGACCTGTGTTTAAAGTTGTGACAGTTCATTATTTCCTCCAGGACCTGTGTTTAAAGTTGTGACAGTTCAGTATTTCCCCCAGGACCTGTGTTTAAAGTTGTGACACTTCATTATTTCCTCCAGGACCTGTGTTTAAAGTTGTGACAGTTCAGTATTTCCCCCAGGACCTGTGTTTAAAGTTGTGACAGTTCAGTATTTCCCCCAGGACCTGTGTTTAAAGTTGTGACAGTTCATTATTTCCTCCAGGACCTGTGTTTAAAGTTGTGACAGTTCAGTATTTCCCCCAGGACCTGTGTTTAAAGTTGTGACAGTTCAGTATTTTCCCCAGGACCTGTGTTTGCAGTTGTGACAGTTCAGTATTTCCCCCAGGCCCAGTGTTTACAGTTGTGACAGTTCAGTATTTCCCCCAGGACCTGTGTTTAAAGTTGTGACAGTTCATTATTTCCCCCAGGACCTGCGTTTAAAGTTCTGACAGCTCAGTATTTCCTCCTGGACCTGTGTTTAAAGTTGTGACAGTTCAGTATTTCCCCCAGGACCTGTGTTTAAAGTTGTGACAGTTCAGTATTTCCCCCAGGACCTGTGTTTACAGTTGTGACAGTTCAGTATTTCCCCCAGGCCAAGTGTTTACAGTCGTGACAGCTCAGTATTTCCCCCAGGACCTGTGTTTAAAGTTGTGACAGTTCAGTATTTCCCCCAGGCCCAGTGTTTACAGTTGTGACAGCTCAGTATTTCCCCCAGGACCTGTGTTTAAAGTTGTGACAGTTCAGTATTTCCCCCAGGTCCTGTGTTTAAAACTACGACAGCTCAGTATTTCCCCCAGGACCTGTGTTTAAAGTTGTGACAGTTCAGTAATATCCCCAGTACCTGTGTTTAAAGTTGTGACAGTTCAGTATTTTCCCCAGGACCTGTCTTTAAAGTTGTGACAGCTCAGTATTTTCCCCAGGATCTGTCTTTAAAGTTGTGACAGTTCAGTATTTTCCCCAGGACCTGTCTTTAAAGGTGTGACAGCTCAGTATTTCCTCCAGGACCTGTGTTTACAGGTGTGACAGCTCAGTATTTCCTCCAGGACCTGTGTTTAAATTTGTGACAGCTCAGTATTTCCTCCAGGACCTGTGTTTAAATTTGTGACAGCTCGGTATTTTCTCCAGGACCTGTGTTTAAATTTGTGACAGCTCAGTATTTTCTCCAGGACCTGTGTTTAAATTTGTGACAGCTCAGTATTTCCTCCAGGACCTGTGTTTAAATTTGTGACAGCTCAGTATTTCCTCCAGGACCTGTGTTTAAATTTGTGACAGCTCGGTATTTTCTCCAGGACCTGTGTTTAAATTTGTGACAGCTCAGTATTTCCTCCAGGACCTGTGTTTAAAGTTGTGACATCTCAGTATTTCCTCCAGGACCTGTGTTTAAAGTTGAGACAGCTCAGTATTTCCCCCAGGACCTGTGTTTAAAGTTGTGACAGTTCAGTATTTTACCCAGGACCTGTCTTTAAAGTTGTGACAGCTCAGTATTTTCCCCAGGACCTGTCTTTAAAGTTGTGACAGCTCAGTATTTTCCCCAGGATCTGTGTTTAAAGTTGTGAGAGCTCAGTATTTACCCCAGGACCTGTATTTACAGTTGTGACATCTCATTATTTCCTCCAGGACCTGTGCTAAAGTTGTGACAGCTCAGTATTTCCCCCAGGACCTGTGTTTAAAGTTGTGACAGTTCAGTATTTCACCCAGGACCTGTCTTTAAAGTTGTGACAGCTCAGTTTTTTCCGCAGGACCTGTCTTTAAAGTTGTGAAAGTTCAGTATTTCCCCCAGGATCTGTGTTTACAGTTGTGACAGTTCAGTATTTTCCCCAGGACCTGTCTTTAAAGTTGTGACAGCTCAGTATTTTCCCCAGGACCTGTCTTTAAAGTTGTGACAGCTCAGTATTTTCCGCAGGACCTGTGTTTAAAGGTGTGACAGCTCAGTATTTCCCCCAGGCCCTGTGTTTACAGTTGTGACAGTTCAGTATTTTCCCCAGGACCTGTCTTTAAAGTTGTGACAGCTCAGTATTTTCCCCAGGACCTGTCTTTAAAGTTGTGACAGCTCAGTATTTCCTCCAGGACCTGTGTTTACAGGTGTGACAGTTCAGTATTTCCTCCAGGACCTGTGTTTAAAGTTGTGACAGTTCAGTATTTCCCCCAGGACCTGTGTTTAAAGTTGTGACAGTTCAGTATTTCTCCCAGGACCTGTGGTTAAGGTTGTGACAGTTCATTATTTCCTCCAGGACCTTTGTTTAAAGTTGTGACAGCTCAGTATTTTCCCCAGGACCTGTCTTTAAAGTTGTGACAGCTCAGTATTTTCCCCAGGACCTGTCTTTAAAGTTGTGACAGCTCAGTATTTCCTCCAGGACCTGTGTTTACAGGTGTGACAGTTCAGTATTTCCTCCAGGACCTGTGTTTAAAGTTGTGACAGTTCAGTATTTCCCCCAGGACCTGTGTTTAAAGTTGTGACAACTCAGTCTTTCCCGCAGGACCTGTCTTTAAAGTTGTGACAGTTCAGTATTTCCCCCAGGACCTGTCTTTAAAGTTCTGACAGTTCAGTATTTCCTGCTGGCCCTGTGTTCACAGATGTGACAGCTAAATCTTTCCTCCAGGACCCGTCTTTAAAGTTGTGACAGCTCAGTATTTCCCCCAGGACCTGTCTTTAAAGTTGTGACAGCTCAGTATTTCCCCCAGGACCTGTCTTTAAAGTTGTGACAGCTCAGTATTTCACCCAGGATCTGTGTTTAAACTTGTGACAGCTCAGTCTTTCCCCCACGACCTGTCTTTAATGTTGTGACAGCTCAGTATTTCCACCAGGACCTGTCTTTAAAGTTGTGACAGCTCAGTATTTCCACCAGGACCTGTCTTTAAAGTTGTGACAGCTCAGTATTTCACCCAGGACCTGTGTTTAAAGTTGTGACAGCTCAGTATTTCACCCAGGACCTGTGTTTAAAGTTGTGACAGCTCAGTATTTCCCCCAGAAAAACTCTTCAAAGTTGTGACAGTTCAGTATTTCCCCCAGGACCTGTGTTTAAAGTTGTGACAGCTCGGTATTTCCCCCAGGACCTGTGTTTAAAGATATGACAGCTCAGTATTTCCCCCAGGACCTTTCTTTAAAGTTGTGACAGCTCAGTCTTTCGCCAGGCCCTGTGTTTAAAGTTGAGACAGCTCAGTATTTTACCCAGGACCTGTCTTTAAGTTGTGACAGCTCAGTATTTCACCCAGGACATGTGTTTAAAGATGTGACAGCTCAGTATTTCCCCCAGGACCTGTCTTTAAAGTTGTGACAGCTCATTCTTTCCCCAGGCCCTGTGTTTAAAGTTGAGACAGCTCAGTATTTTACCCAGGACCTGTCTTTAAGTTGTGACAGCTCAGTATTTCCCCAGAACCTGTGTTTAAAGTTGTGACAGCTCAGTATTTCCCCAGGATCTGTGTTTAAAGTTGTGACAGCTCAGTATTTCCCCCAGGTTCTGTGTTTAAAGTTGTGACAGCTCAGTATTTCCACCAGGACCTGTCTTTAAAGTTGTGACAGCTCAGTATTTCCCCCAGGACCTGTCTTTAAAGTTGTGACAGCTCAGTATTTCCACCAGGACCTGTCTTTAAAGTTTTGACAGTTCAGTATTTCACCCAGGACCTTTCTTTAAAGTTGTGACAGTTGAGTATTTCCCCCAGGACCTGTGTTTAAAGTTGTGACAGCTCAGTATTTCCCCCAGGATCTCTCTTCAAAGTTGTGACAGTTCAGTATTTACCCCAGGACCTGTGTTTAAAGTTGTGACAGCTCAGTATTTCCACCAGGACCTGTCTTTAAAGTTGTGACAGCTCAGTATTTCCCCCAGGACCTGTGTTTAAAGTTGTTACAGCTCAGTATTTCCACCAGGACCTGTCTTTAAAGTTGTGACAGCTCAGTATTTCCCCCAGGATCTGTGTTTAAAGTTGTGACAGCTCAGTATTTCACCCAGGATCTGTGTTTAAAGTTGTGACAGCTCAGTATTTCCACCAGGACCTGTCTTTAAAGTTGTGACAGCTCAGTATTTCACCCAGGACCTTTCTTTAAAGTTGTGACAGTTCAGTATTTCCCCCAGGACCTGTCTTTAAAGTTGTGACAACTCAGTCTTTCCCGCAGGACCTGTCTTTAAAGTTGTGACAGTTCAGTATTTCCCCCAGGACCTGTCTTTAAAGTTGTGACAGTTCAGTATTTCCTGCAGGCCCTGTGTTCACCGATGTGACAGCTAAATCTTTCCTCCAGGACCTGTCTTTAAAGTTGTGACAGCTCTGTATTTCCCCCAGGACCTGTCTTTAAAGTTGTGACAGCTCAGCATTTCCCCCAGGATCTGTGTTTAAAGTTGTGACAGCTCAGTATTTCCACCAGGACCTGTCTTTAAAGTTGTGACAGCTCAGTATTTCACCCAGGACCTGTGTTTAAAGTTGTGACAGCTCAGTATTTCACCCAGGACCTGTGTTAAAAGTTGTGACAGCTCAGTATTTCCCCCAGAAAAACTCTTCAAAGTTGTGACAGTTCAGTATTTCCCCCAGGACCTGTGTTTAAAGTTGTGACAGCTCGGTATTTCCCCCAGGACCTGTGTTTAAAGATGTGACAGCTCAGTATTTCCCCCAGGACCTTTCTTTAAAGTTGTGACAGCTCAGTCTTTCGCCAGGCCCTGTGTTTAAAGTTGAGACAGCTCAGTATTTTACCCAGGACCTGTCTTTAAGTTGTGACAGCTCAGTATTTCACCCAGGACCTGTGTTTAAAGATGTGACAGCTCAGTATTTCCCCCAGGACCTGTCTTTAAAGTTGTGACAGCTCATTCTTTCCCCAGGCCCTGTGTTTAAAGTTGAGACAGCTCAGTATTTTACCCAGGACCTGTCTTTAAGTTGTGACAGCTCAGTATTTCCCCAGGATCTGAGTTTAAAGTTGTGACAGCTCAGTATTTCCCCAGGACCTGTGTTTAAAGTTGTGACAGCTCAGTATTTCCCCAGGATCTGTGTTTAAAGTTGTGACAGCTCAGTATTTCCCCCAGGATCTGTGTTTAAAGTTGTGACAGCTCAGTATTTCCCCAGGATTTGAGTTTAAAGTTGTGACAGCTCAGTATTTCCACCAGGACCTGTCTTTAAATTTGTGACAGCTCAGTATTTCCCCCAGGATCTGTGTTTAAAGTAGTGACAGCTCAGTATTTCCACCAGGACCTGTCTTTAAAGTTGTGACAGCTCAGTATTTCCCCCAGGATCTGTGTTTAAAGTTGTGACAGCTCAGTATTTCAGCCAGGACCTGTGTTTAAAGTTGTGACAGCTCAGTATTTCCCCCAGGATCTCTCTTCCAAGTTGTGACAGCTCAGTCTTTCCCCCAGGACTTGTCTTTAAAGTTGTGACTGCTCACTATTTCCCCCAGGATCTGTGTTTAAAGTTGTGACAGCTCAGTATTTCCACCAGGACCTGTCTTTAAAATTGTGACAGCTCAGTATTTCCCCCAGGACCTCTCTTTAAAGTTGCGACAGCTCGGTATTTCCCCAGGATCTGAGTTTAAAGTTGTGACAGCTCAGTATTTCCACCAGGACCTGTCTTTAAAGTTGTGACAGCTCAGTATTTACCCCAGGATCTGTGTCTAAAGTTGTGACAGCTCAGTATTTCCACCAGGACCTGTCTTTAAAGTTGTGACAGCTCAGTATTTCACCTAGGACCTGTGTTTCAAGTTGTGACAGTTCAGTATTTCAGCCAGGACCTGTGTTTACAGTTTTGACAGTTCAGTATTTCACCCAGGACCTTTCTTTAAAGTTGTGACAGTTCAGTGTTTCCCCCAGGACCTGTGTTTAAAGTTGTGACAGCTCAGTATTTCCCCCAGGATCTCTCTTCAAAGTTGTGACAGTTCAGTATTTACCCCAGGACCTGTCTTTAAAGTTGTGACAGCTCAGTATTTCCCCCAGGATCTGTGTTTAAAGTTGTGACAGCTCAGTATTTCCACCAGGACCTGTCTTTAAAGTTATGACAGCTCAGTATTTCCCCCAGGACCTGTCTTTAAAGTTGTGACAGCTCGGTATTTCCCCAGGATCTGAGTTTAAAGTTGTGACAGCTCAGTATTTCCACCAGGACCTGTCTTTAAAGTTGTGACAGCTCAGTATTTCCCCCAGGATCTGTGTTTAAAGTTGTGACAGCTCAGTATTTCACCCAGGATCTGTGTTTAAAGTTGTGACAGCTCAGTATTTCCACCAGGACCTGTCTTTAAAGTTGTGACAGCTCAGTATTTCCACCAGGACCTGTCTTTAAAGTTGTGACAGCTCAGTATTTCACCCAGGACCTTTCTTTAAAGTTGTGACAGTTCAGTATTTCCCCCAGGACCTGTCTTTAAAGTTGTGACAACTCAGTCTTTCCCGCAGGACCTGTCTTTAAAGTTGTGACAGTTCAGTATTTCCCCCAGGACCTGTCTTTAAAGTTGTGACAGTTCAGTATTTCCTGCAGGCCCTGTGTTCACAGATGTGACAGCTAAATCTTTCCTCCAGGACCTGTCTTTAAAGTTGTGACAGCTCTGTATTTCCCCCAGGACCTGTCTTTAAAGTTCTGACAGCTCAGCATTTCCCCCAGGATCTGTGTTTAAAGTTGTGACAGCTCAGTATTTCCACCAGGACCTGTCTTTAAAGTTGTGACAGCTCAGTACTTCCCCCAGGATCTGTGTTTAAAGTTGTGACAGCTCAGTATTTCCACCAGGACCTGTCTTTAAAGTTGTGACAGCTCAGTATTTCACCCAGGACCTGTGTTTAAAGTTGTGACAGCTCAGTATTTCACCCAGGACCTGTGTTTAAAGTTGTGACAGCTCAGTATTTCCCCCAGAAAATCTCTTCAAAGTTGTGACAGTTCAGTATTTCCCCCAGGACCTGTGTTTAAAGTTGTGACAGCTCGGTATTTCCCCCAGGACCTGTGTTTAAAGATGTGACAGCTCAGTATTTCCCCCAGGACCTTTCTTTAAAGTTGTGACAGCTCAGTCTTTCGCCAGGCCCAGTGTTTAAAGTTGAGACAGCTCAGTATTTTACCCAGGACCTGTCTTTAAGTTGTGACAGCTCAGTATTTCACCCAGGACCTGTGTTTAAAGATGTGACAGCTCAGTATTTCCCCCAGGACCTGTCTTTAAAGTTGTGACAGCTCATTCTTTCCCCAGGCCCTGTGTTTAAAGTTGAGACAGCTCAGTATTTTACCCAGGACCTGTCTTTAAGTTGTGACAGCTCAGTATTTCCCCAGGATCTGAGTTTAAAGTTGTGACAGCTCAGTATTTCCCCAGGACCTGTGTTTAAAGTTGTGACAGCTCAGTATTTCCCCAGGATCTCTGTTTAAAGTTGTGACAGCTCAGTATTTCCCCCTGGATCTGTGTTTAAAGTTGTGACAGCTCAGTATTTCCACCAGGACCTGTCTTTAAAGTTGTGACAGCTCAGTATTTACCCCAGGATCTGTGTCTAAAGTTGTGACAGCTCAGTATTTCCACCAGGACCTGTCTTTAAAGATGTGACAGCTCAGTATTTCACCTAGGACCTGTGTTTCAAGTTGTGACAGTTCAGTATTTCAGCCAGGACCTGTGTTTACAGTTTTGACAGTTCAGTATTTCACCCAGGACCTTTCTTTAAAGTTGTGACAGTTCAGTGTTTCCCCCTGGACCTGTGTTTAAAGTTGTGACAGCTCAGTATTTCCCCCAGGATCTCTCTTCAAAGTTGTGACAGTTCCGTATTTACCCCAGGACCTGTCTTTAAAGTTGTGACAGCTCAGTATTTCCCCCAGGATCTGTGTTTAAAGTTGTGACAGCTCAGTATTTCCACCAGGACCTGTCTTTAAAGTTATGACAGCTCAGTATTTCCCCCAGGACCTGTCTTTAAAGTTGTGACAGCTCGGTATTTCCCCAGGATCTGAGTTTAAAGTTGTGACAGCTCAGTATTTCCACCAGGACCTGTCTTTAAAGTTGTGACAGCTCAGTATTTCCCCCAGGATCTGTGTTTAAAGTTGTGACAGCTCAGTATTTCACCCAGGATCTGTGTTTAAAGTTGTGACAGCTCAGTATTTCCACCAGGACCTGTCTTTAAAGTTGTGACAGCTCAGTATTTCCACCAGGACCTGTCTTTAAAGTTGTGACAGCTCAGTATTTCACCCAGGACCTTTCTTTAAAGTTGTGACAGTTCAGTATTTCCCCCAGGACCTGTCTTTAAAGTTGTGACAACTCAGTCTTTCCCGCAGGACCTGTCTTTAAAGTTGTGACAGTTCAGTATTTCCCCCAGGACCTGTCTTTAAAGTTGTGACAGTTCAGTATTTCCTGCAGGCCCTGTGTTCACAGATGTGACAGCTAAATCTTTCCTCCAGGACCTGTCTTTAAAGTTGTGACAGCTCTGTATTTCCCCCAGGACCTGTCTTTAAAGTTCTGACAGCTCAGCATTTCCCCCAGGATCTGTGTTTAAAGTTGTGACAGCTCAGTATTTCCACCAGGACCTGTCTTTAAAGTTGTGACAGCTCAGTACTTCCCCCAGGATCTGTGTTTAAAGTTGTGACAGCTCAGTATTTCCACCAGGACCTGTCTTTAAAGTTGTGACAGCTCAGTATTTCACCCAGGACCTGTGTTTAAAGTTGTGACAGCTCAGTATTTCACCCAGGACCTGTGTTTAAAGTTGTGAAAGCTCAGTATTTCCCCCAGAAAATCTCTTCAAAGTTGTGACAGTTCAGTATTTCCCCCAGGACCTGTGTTTAAAGTTGTGACAGCTCGGTATTTCCCCCAGGACCTGTGTTTAAAGATGTGACAGCTCAGTATTTCCCCCAGGACCTTTCTTTAAAGTTGTGACAGCTCAGTCTTTCGCCAGGCCCAGTGTTTAAAGTTGAGACAGCTCAGTATTTTACCCAGGACCTGTCTTTAAGTTGTGACAGCTCAGTATTTCACCCAGGACCTGTGTTTAAAGATGTGACAGCTCAGTATTTCCCCCAGGACCTGTCTTTAAAGTTGTGACAGCTCATTCTTTCCCCAGGCCCTGTGTTTAAAGTTGAGACAGCTCAGTATATTACCCAGGACCTGTCTTTAAGTTGTGACAGCTCAGTATTTCCCCAGGATCTGAGTTTAAAGTTGTGACAGCTCAGTATTTCCCCAGGACCTGTGTTTAAAGTTGTGACAGCTCAGTATTTCCCCAGGATCTCTGTTTAAAGTTGTGACAGCTCAGTATTTCCCCCTGGATCTGTGTTTAAAGTTGTGACAGCTCAGTATTTCCCCAGGATTTGAGTTTAAAGTTGTGACAGCTCAGTATTTCCAACAGGACCTGTCTTTAAAGTTGTGACAGCTCAGTATTTCCCCCAGGATCTGTGTTTAAAGTAGTGACAGCTCAGTATTTCCACCAGGACCTGTCTTTAAAGTTGTGACAGCTCAGTATTTCCCCCAGGATCTGTGTTTAAAGTTGTGACAGTTCAGTATTTCACCCAGGACCTGTGTTTAAAGTTGTGACAGTTCAGTATTTCAGCCAGGACCTGTGTTTAAAGTTGTGACAGCTCAGTATTTCCCCCAGGACCTGTGTTTACAGTTGTGACAGTTCAGTATTTCACCCAGGACCTTTCTTTAAAGATGTGACAGCTCAGTATTTCCCCCAGGATCTCTCTTCCAAGTTGTGACAGCTCAGTCTTTCCCCCAGGACTTGTCTTTAAAGTTGTGACAGCTCAGTATTTCCCCCAGGATCTGTGTTTAAAGTTGTGACAGCTCAGTATTTCCACCAGGACCTGTCTTTAAAGTTGTGACAGCTCAGTATTTCCACCAGGACCTGTCTTTAAAGTTGTGACAGTTCCGTATTTACCCCAGGATCTGTGTCTAAAGTTGTGACAGCTCAGTATTTCCACCAGGACCTGTCTTTAAAGTTGTGACAGCTCAGTATTTCACCTAGGACCTGTGTTTCAAGTTGTGACAGTTCAGTATTTCAGCCAGGACCTGTGTTTACAGTTTTGACAGTTCAGTATTTCACCCAGGACCTTTCTTTAAAGTTGTGACAGTTCAGTATTTCCCCCAGGACCTGTGTTTAAAGTTGTGACAGCTCAGTATTTCCCCCAGGATCTCTCTTCAAAGTTGTGACAGTTCAGTATTTACCCCAGGACCTGTGTTTAAAGTTGTGACAGCTCAGTATTTCCACCAGGACCTGTCTTTAAAGTTGTGACAGCTCAGTATTTCCCCCAGGATCTGTGTTTAAAGTTGTGACAGCTCAGTATTTCCACCAGGACCTGTCTTTAAAGTTATGACAGCTCAGTATTTCCCCCAGGACCTGTCTTTAAAGTTGTGACAGCTCAGTATTTCCACCAGGACCTGTCTTTAAAGTTGTGACAGCTCAGTATTTCACCCAGGACCTGTGTTTAAAGTTGTGACAGCTCAGTATTTCACCCAGGACCTGTGTTTAAAGTTGTGACAGCTCAGTATTTCCCCCAGAAAATCTCTTCAAAGTTGTGACAGTTCAGTATTTCCCCCAGGACCTGTGTTTAAAGTTGTGACAGCTCGGTATTTCCCCCAGGACCTGTGTTTAAAGATGTGACAGCTCAGTATTTCCCCCAGGACCTTTCTTTAAAGTTGTGACAGCTCAGTCTTTCGCCAGGCCCATTGTTTAAAGTTGAGACAGCTCAGTATTTTACCCAGGACCTGTCTTTAAGTTGTGACAGCTCAGTATTTCACCCAGGAACTGTGTTTAAAGATGTGACAGCTCAGTATTTCCCCCAGGACCTGTCTTTAAAGTTGTGACAGCTCGGTATTTCCCCCAGGACCTGTGTTTAAAGATGTGACAGCTCAGTATTTCCCCCAGGATCTGTGTTTAAAGTTGTGACAGCTCAGTATTTCCACCAGGACCTGTCTTTAAAGTTGTGACAGCTCAGTATTTCCCCCAGGACCTCTCTTTAAAGTTGCGACAGCTCGGTATTTCCCCAGGATCTGAGTTTAAAGTTGTGACAGCTCAGTATTTCCACCAGGACCTGTCTTTAAAGTTGTGACAGCTCAGTATTTACCCCAGGATCTGTGTCTAAAGTTGTGACAGCTCAGTATTTCCACCAGGACCTGTCTTTAAAGTTGTGACAGCTCAGTATTTCACCTAGGACCTGTGTTTCAAGTTGTGACAGTTCAGTATTTCAGCCAGGACCTGTGTTTACAGTTTTGACAGTTCAGTATTTCACCCAGGACCTTTCTTTAAAGTTGTGACAGTTCAGTGTTTCCCCCAGGACCTGTGTTTAAAGTTGTGACAGCTCAGTATTTCCCCCAGGATCTCTCTTCAAAGTTGTGACAGTTCAGTATTTACCCCAGGACCTGTCTTTAAAGTTGTGACAGCTCAGTATTTCCCCCAGGATCTGTGTTTAAAGTTGTGACAGCTCAGTATTTCCACCAGGACCTGTCTTTAAAGTTATGACAGCTCAGTATTTCCCCCAGGACCTGTCTTTAAAGTTGTGACAGCTCGGTATTTCCCCAGGATCTGAGTTTAAAGTTGTGACAGCTCAGTATTTCCACCAGGACCTGTCTTTAAAGTTGTGACAGCTCAGTATTTCCCCCAGGATCTGTGTTTAAAGTTGTGACAGCTCAGTATTTCACCCAGGATCTGTGTTTAAAGTTGTGACAGCTCAGTATTTCCACCAGGACCTGTCTTTAAAGTTGTGACAGCTCAGTATTTCCACCAGGACCTGTCTTTAAAGTTGTGACAGCTCAGTATTTCACCCAGGACCTTTCTTTAAAGTTGTGACAGTTCAGTATTTCCCCCAGGACCTGTCTTTAAAGTTGTGACAACTCAGTCTTTCCCGCAGGACCTGTCTTTAAAGTTGTGACAGTTCAGTATTTCCCCCAGGACCTGTCTTTAAAGTTGTGACAGTTCAGTATTTCCTGCAGGCCCTGTGTTCACAGATGTGACAGCTAAATCTTTCCTCCAGGACCTGTCTTTAAAGTTGTGACAGCTCTGTATTTCCCCCAGGACCTGTCTTTAAAGTTCTGACAGCTCAGCATTTCCCCCAGGATCTGTGTTTAAAGTTGTGACAGCTCAGTATTTCCACCAGGACCTGTCTTTAAAGTTGTGACAGCTCAGTACTTCCCCCAGGATCTGTGTTTAAAGTTGTGACAGCTCAGTATTTCCACCAGGACCTGTCTTTAAAGTTGTGACAGCTCAGTATTTCACCCAGGACCTGTGTTTAAAGTTGTGACAGCTCAGTATTTCACCCAGGACCTGTGTTTAAAGTTGTGACAGCTCAGTATTTCCCCCAGAAAATCTCTTCAAAGTTGTGACAGTTCAGTATTTCCCCCAGGACCTGTGTTTAAAGTTGTGACAGCTCGGTATTTCCCCCAGGACCTGTGTTTAAAGATGTGACAGCTCAGTATTTCCCCCAGGACCTTTCTTTAAAGTTGTGACAGCTCAGTCTTTCGCCAGGCCCAGTGTTTAAAGTTGAGACAGCTCAGTATTTTACCCAGGACCTGTCTTTAAGTTGTGACAGCTCAGTATTTCCCCAGGATCTGAGTTTAAAGTTGTGACAGCTCAGTATTTCCCCAGGACCTGTGTTTAAAGTTGTGACAGCTCAGTATTTCCCCAGGATCTCTGTTTAAAGTTGTGACAGCTCAGTATTTCCCCCTGGATCTGTGTTTAAAGTTGTGACAGCTCAGTATTTCCCCAGGATTTGAGTTTAAAGTTGTGGCAGCTCAGTATTTCCAACAGGACCTGTCTTTAAAGTTGTGACAGCTCAGTATTTCCCCCAGGATCTGTGTTTAAAGTAGTGACAGCTCAGTATTTCCACCAGGACCTGTCTTTAAAGTTGTGACAGCTCAGTATTTCCCCCAGGATCTGTGTTTAAAGTTGTGACAGTTCAGTATTTCACCCAGGACCTGTGTTTAAAGTTGTGACAGTTCAGTATTTCAGCCAGGACCTGTGTTTAAAGTTGTGACAGCTCAGTATTTCCCCCAGGACCTGTGTTTACAGTTGTGACAGTTCAGTATTTCACCCAGGACCTTTCTTTAAAGATGTGACAGCTCAGTATTTCCCCCAGGATCTCTCTTCCAAGTTGTGACAGCTCAGTCTTTCCCCCAGGACTTGTCTTTAAAGTTGTGACAGCTCAGTATTTCCCCCAGGATCTGTGTTTAAAGTTGTGACAGCTCAGTATTTCCACCAGGACCTGTCTTTAAAGTTGTGACAGCTCAGTATTTCCACCAGGACCTGTCTTTAAAGTTGTGACAGCTCCGTATTTACCCCAGGATCTGTGTCTAAAGTTGTGACAGCTCAGTATTTCCACCAGGACCTGTCTTTAAAGTTGTGACAGCTCAGTATTTCACCTAGGACCTGTGTTTCAAGTTGTGACAGTTCAGTATTTCAGCCAGGACCTGTGTTTACAGTTTTGACAGTTCAGTATTTCACCCAGGACCTTTCTTTAAAGTTGTGACAGTTCAGTATTTCCCCCAGGACCTGTGTTTAAAGTTGTGACAGCTCAGTATTTCCCCCAGGATCTCTCTTCAAAGTTGTGACAGTTCAGTATTTACCCCAGGACCTGTGTTTAAAGTTGTGACAGCTCAGTATTTCCACCAGGACCTGTCTTTAAAGTTGTGACAGCTCAGTATTTCCCCCAGGATCTGTGTTTAAAGTTGTGACAGCTCAGTATTTCCACCAGGACCTGTCTTTAAAGTTATGACAGCTCAGTATTTCCCCCAGGACCTGTCTTTAAAGTTGTGACAGCTCAGTATTTCCACCAGGACCTGTCTTTAAAGTTGTGACAGCTCAGTATTTCACCCAGGACCTGTGTTTAAAGTTGTGACAGCTCAGTATTTCACCCAGGACCTGTGTTTAAAGTTGTGACAGCTCAGTATTTCCCCCAGAAAATCTCTTCAAAGTTGTGACAGTTCAGTATTTCCCCCAGGACCTGTGTTTAAAGTTGTGACAGCTCGGTATTTCCCCCAGGACCTGTGTTTAAAGATGTGACAGCTCAGTATTTCCCCCAGGACCTTTCTTTAAAGTTGTGACAGCTCAGTCTTTCGCCAGGCCCAGTGTTTAAAGTTGAGACAGCTCAGTATTTTACCCAGGACCTGTCTTTAAGTTGTGACAGCTCAGTATTTCACCCAGGACCTGTGTTTAAAGATGTGACAGCTCAGTATTTCCCCCAGGACCTGTCTTTAAAGTTGTGACAGCTCATTCTTTCCCCAGGCCCTGTGTTTAAAGTTGAGACAGCTCAGTATTTTACCCAGGACCTGTCTTTAAGTTGTGACAGCTCAGTATTTCCCCAGGATCTGAGTTTAAAGTTGTGACAGCTCAGTATTTCCCCAGGACCTGTGTTTAAAGTTGTGACAGCTCAGTATTTCCCCAGGATCTGTGTTTAAAGTTGTGACAGCTCAGTATTTCCCCCTGGATCTGTGTTTAAAGTTGTGACAGCTCAGTATTTCCCCAGGATTTGAGTTTAAAGTTGTGACAGCTCAGTATTTCCAACAGGACCTGTCTTTAAAGTTGTGACAGCTCAGTATTTCCCCCAGGATCTGTGTTTAAAGTAGTGACAGCTCAGTATTTCCACCAGGACCTGTCTTTAAAGTTGTGACAGCTCAGTATTTCCCCCAGGATCTGTGTTTAAAGTTGTGACAGTTCAGTAATTCACCCAGGACCTGTGTTTAAAGTTGTGACAGTTCAGTATTTCAGCCAGGACCTGTGTTTAAAGTTGTGACAGCTCAGTATTTCCCCCAGGACCTGTGTTTACAGATGTGACAGTTCAGTATTTCACCCAGGACCTTTCTTTAAAGATGTGACAGCTCAGTATTTCCCCCAGGATCTCTCTTCCAAGTTGTGACAGCTCAGTCTTTCCCCCAGGACTTGTCTTTAAAGTTGTGACAGCTCAGTATTTCCCCCAGGATCTGTGTTTAAAGTTGTGACAGCTCAGTATTTCCACCAGGACCTGTCTTTAAAGTTGTGACAGCTCAGTATTTCCACCAGGACCTGTCTTTAAAGTTGTGACAGCTCCGTATTTACCCCAGGATCTGTGTCTAAAGTTGTGACAGCTCAGTATTTCCACCAGGACCTGTCTTTAAAGTTGTGACAGCTCAGTATTTCACCTAGGACCTGTGTTTCAAGTTGTGACAGTTCAGTATTTCAGCCAGGACCTGTGTTTACAGTTTTGACAGTTCAGTATTTCACCCAGGACCTTTCTTTAAAGTTGTGACAGTTCAGTATTTCCCCCAGGACCTGTGTTTAAAGTTGTGACAGCTCAGTATTTCCCCCAGGATCTCTCTTCAAAGTTGTGACAGTTCAGTATTTACCCCAGGACCTGTGTTTAAAGTTGTGACAGCTCAGTATTTCCACCAGGACCTGTCTTTAAAGTTGTGACAGCTCAGTATTTCCCCCAGGATCTGTGTTTAAAGTTGTGACAGCTCAGTATTTCCACCAGGACCTGTCTTTAAAGTTATGACAGCTCAGTATTTCACCCAGGACCTGTCTTTAAAGTTGTGACAGCTCAGTATTTCCCCCAGGATCTGTGTTTAAAGTTGTGACAGCTCAGTATTTCCACCAGGACCTGTCTTTAAAGTTATGACAGCTCAGTATTTCCCCCAGGACCTGTCTTTATAGTTGTGACAGCTCGGTATTTCCCCAGGATCTGAGTTTAAAGTTGTGACAGCTCAGTATTTCCCCCAGGATCTGTGTTTAAACTTGTGACAGCTCAGTCTTTCCCCCACGACCTGTCTTTAATGTTGTGACAGCTCAGTATTTCACCCAGGACCTGTGTTTAAAGTTGTGACAGCTCAGTATTTCACCCAGGACCTGTGTTTAAAGTTGCGACAGCTCAGTATTTCCCCCAGAAAAACTCTTCAAAGTTGTGACAGTTCAGTATTTCCCCCAGGACCTGTGTTTAAAGTTGTGACAGCTCGGTATTTCCCCCAGGACCTGTGTTTAAAGATGTGACAGCTCAGTATTTCCCCCAGGACCTGTCTTTAAAGTTGTGACAGCTCATTCTTTCCCCAGGCCCTGTGTTTAAATTTGAGACAGCTCAGTATTTTACCCAGGACCTGTCTTTAAGTTGTGACAGCTCAGTATTTCCCCAGGACCTGTGTTTAAAGATGTGACAGCTCAGTATTTCCCCAGGATCTGTGTTTAAAGTTGTGACAGCTCAGTATTTCCCCCAGGATCTGTGTTTAAAGTTGTGACAGCTCAGTATTTCCCCAGGATTTGAGTTTAAAGTTGTGACAGCTCAGTATTTCCACCAGGACCTGTCTTTAAAGTTGTGACAGCTCAGTATTTCCCCCAGGATCTGTGTTTAAAGTTGTGACAGCTCAGTATTTCCCCAGGATTTGAGTTTAAAGTTGTGACAGCTCAGTATTTCCACCAGGACCTGTCTTTAAAGTTGTGACAGCTCAGTATTTCCCCAGGATTTGAGTTTAAAGTTGTGACAGCTCAGTATTTCCACCAGGACCTGTCTTTAAAGTTGTGACAGCTCAGTATTTCCCCAGGATTTGAGTTTAAAGTTGTGACAGCTCAGTATTTCCCCCAGGATCTGTGTTTAAAGTTGTGACAGCTCAGTATTTCCCCAGGATTTGAGTTTAAAGTTGTGACAGCTCAGTATTTCCACCAGGACCTGTGTTTAAAGTTGAGACAGCTCAGTATTTTACCCAGGACCTGTCTGTAAGTTGTGACAGCTCAGTATTTCACCCAGGACCTGTGTTTAAAGATGTGGCAGCTCAGTATTTCCCCCAGGACCTGTCTTTAAAGTTGTGACAGCTCATTCTTTCCCCAGGCCCTGTGTTTAAATTTGAGACAGCTCAGTATTTTACCCAGGACCTGTCTTTAAGTTGTGACAGCTCAGCATTTCCCCAGGACCTGTGTTTAAAGTTGTGACAGCTCAGTATTTCCCCAGGATCTGTGTTTAAAGTTGTGACAGCTCAGTATTTCCCCCAGGATCTGTGTTTAAAGTTGTGACAGCTCAGTATTTCCCCAGGATTTGAGTTTAATGTTGTGACAGCTCAGTATTTCCACCAGGACCTGTCTTTAAAGTTCTGACAGCTCAGTATTTCCCCCAGGATCTGTGTTTAAAGTTGTGACAGCTCAGTATTTCCCCAGGATTTGAGTTTAAAGTTGTGACAGCTCAGTATTTCCACCAGGACCTGTCTTTAAAGTTGTGACAGCTCAGTATTTCCCCAGGATTTGAGTTTAAAGTTGTGACAGCTCAGTATTTCCACCAGGACATGTCTTTAAAGTTGTGACAGCTCAGTATTTCCCCAGGATTTGAGTTTAAAGTTGTGACAGCTCAGTATTTCCCCCAGGATCTGTGTTTAAAGTTGTGACAGCTCAGTATTTCCCCAGGATTTGAGTTTAAAGTTGTGACAGCTCAGTATTTCCACCAGGACCTGTCTTTAAAGTTGTGACAGCTCAGTATTTCCACCAGGACCTGTCTTTAAAGTTGTGACAGCTCAGTATTTCCCCCAGGATCTGTGTTTAAAGTTGTGACAGCTCAGTATTTCACCCAGGACCTGTGTTTAAAGTTGTGACAGTTCAGTATTTCAGCCAGGACCTGTGTTTAAAGTTGTGACAGCTCAGTATTTCCCCCAGGATCTGTGTTTACAGTTGTGACAGTTCAGTATTTCACCCAGGACCTTTCTTTAAAGATGTGACAGCTCAGTATTTCCCCCAGGATCTCTCTTCCAAGTTGTGACAGCTCAGTCTTTCCCCCAGGACTTGTCTTTAAAGTTGTGACAGCTCAGTATTTCCCCCAGGATCTGTGTTTAAAGTTGTGACAGCTCAGTATTTCCACCAGGACCTGTCTTTAAAGTTGTGACAGCTCAGTATTTCCCCCAGGACCTGTCTTTAAAGTTGTGACAGCTCGGTATTTCCCCAGGATCTGAGTTTAAAGTTGTGACAGCTCAGTATTTCCACCAGGACCTGTCTTTAAAGTTGTGACAGCTCAGTATTTACCCCAGGATCTGTGTCTAAAGTTGTGACAGCTCAGTATTTCCACCAGGACCTGTCTTTAAAGTTGTGACAGCTCAGTATTTCACCTAGGACCTGTGTTTCAAGTTGTGACAGTTCAGTATTTCAGCCAGGACCTGTGTTTACAGTTTTGACAGTTCAGTATTTCACCCAGGACCTTTCTTTAAAGTTGTGACAGTTCAGTATTTCCCCCAGGACCTGTGTTTAAAGTTGTGACAGCTTAGTATTTCCCCCAGGATCTCTCTTCAAAGTTGTGACAGTTCAGTATTTACCCCAGGACCTGTGTTTAAAGTTGTGACTGCTCAGTATTTCCACCAGGACCTGTCTTTACAGTTGTGACAGCTCAGTATTTCCCCCAGGATCTGTGTTTAAAGTTGTGACAGCTCAGTATTTCCACCAGGACCTGTCTTTAAAGTTATGACAGCTCAGTATTTCCCAAAGGACCTGTCTTTAAAGTTGTGACAGCTCGGTATTTCCCCAGGATCTGAGTTTAAAGTTGTTACAGATCAGTATTTCCACCAGGACCTGTCTTTAAAGTTGTGACAGCTCAGTATTTCCCCCATGATCTGTGTTTAAAGTTGTGACAGCTCAGTATTTCACCCAGGATCTGTGTTTAAAGTTGTGACAGCTCAGTATTTCCACCAGGACCTGTCTTTAAAGTTGTGACAGCTCAGTATTTCCCCCAGGACCTGTGTTTAAAGTTGTGACAGTTCAGTATTTCACCCAGGACCTGTGTTTACAGTTTTGACAGTTCAGTATTTCACCCAGGACCTTTCTTTAAAGTTGTGACAGTTCAGTATTTCCCCCAGGACCTGTGTTTAAAGTTGTGACAACTCAGTATTTCCCCCAGGATCTCTCTTCAAAGTTGTGACAGTTCAGTATTTACCCCAGGAACTGTGTTTAAAGTTGTGACAGCTCAGTATTTCCAACAGGACCTGTGTTGAAAGATGTGACAGCTCAGTATTTCCCCCAGGACCTGTCTTTAAAGTTGTGACAGTTCAGTATTTCCCCCAGGACCTGTCTTTAAAGTTGTGACAGCTCAGTCGTTCCCCAGGCCCTGTGTTTAAAGTAGAGAGAGCTCAGTATTTCCAACAGGACCTGTCTTTAAAGTTGTGACAGCTCAGTATTTCCCCCAGGATCTGTGTTTAAAGTTGTGACAGCTCAGTCTTTCCCCAGGCCCTGTGTTTAAAGTAGAGAGAGCTCAGTATTTCCACCAGGACCTGTCTTTAAAGTTGTGACAGCTCAGTATTTCCACCAGGACCTGTCTTTATAGTTGTGACAGCTCAGTATTTCCCCCAGGACCTGTCTTTCAAGTTGTGACAGCTCAGTATTTCCCCAGGATCTGAGTTTAATGTTGTGACAGTTCAGTATTTCCACCAGGACCTGTCTTTAAAGTTGTGACAGCTCAGTATTTCCCCCAGGATCTGTGTTTAAAGTTGTGACAGCTCAGTATTTCACCCAGGATCTGTGTTTAAAGTTGTGACAGCTCAGTATTTCCACCAGGACCTGTCTTTAAAGTTGTGACAGCTCAGTATTTCACCCAGGACCTGTGTTTAAAGTTGTGACAGTTCAGTATTTCAGCCAGGACCTGTGTTTACAGTTTTGACAGTTCAGTATTTCACCCAGGACCTTTCTTTAAAGTTGTGACAGTTCAGTATTTCCCCCAGCTCCTGTGTTTAAAGTTGTGACAGCTCAGTATTTCCCCCAGGATCTCTCTTCAAAGTTGTGACAGTTCAGTATTTACCCCAGGACCTGTGTTTAAAGTAGAGACAGCTAAGTATTTTACCCAGCACCTGTCCTTAAGTTGTGACAGCTCAGTATTTCCAACAGGACCTGTGTTGAAAGATGTGACAGCTCAGTATTTCCCCCAGGACCTGTCTTTAAAGTTGTGACAGTTCAGTATTTCCCCCAGGACCTGTCTTTAAAGTTGTGACAGATCAGTCTTTCCCCAGGCCCTGTGTTTAAAGTAGAGACAGCTAAGTATTTTACCCAGCACCTGTCCTTAAGTTGTGACAGCTCAGCATTTCCCCCAGGACCTGTGTTTAAAGTTGTGACAGCTCAGTATTTCCCCCAGGACCAGTGTTTAAAGTTGTGACAGCTCAGTCTTTCACCCAGGATATGTGTTTAAAGTTGTGACAGCTCAGTCTTTCCCCCAGGACCTGTCTATAAGTTGTGACAGCTCAGTATTTCCCCCAGGACATGTGTTTAAAGTTGTGACAGCTCGGTATTTCCCCCATAACCTGTCTTTAAAGTTTTGACAGTACAGTATTTCCCCCAGGACCTGTGTTTAAAGTTGTGACAGCTCAGTATTTCCCCCAGGACCTGTGTTTAAAGTTGTGACAGCTCAGTATTTCCTCCAGGACCTTTGTTTAAAGTTGTGACAGCTCAGTGTTTCTCCCAGGACCTGTGTTTAAAGTTGTGACAGCTCAGTATTTCCTCCAGGACCTGTATTTAAAGTTGTGACAGCTCAGTATTTCCTCCAGGACCTGTGTTTAAAGTTGTGACAGCTCAGTACTTCCACCAGGACCTGTGTTTAAAGTTGAGACAGCTCAGTATTTCCCTCAGGACCTGTTTTTAAAGTTGTGACAGCTCAGTCTTTCACCCAGGATCTCTCTTCAAAGTTGTGACAGTTCAGTATTTCCCCCAGGACCTGTGTTTAAAGTTGTGACAGCTCAGTATTTCCACCAGGACCTGTCTTTAAAGTTGTGACAGTTCAGTATTTCCCCCAGGACCTGTGTTTAAAGTTGTGACAGCTCAGGATTTCCCCCAGGACCTGTGTTTAAAGTTGTGACAGCTCAGTATTTCCCCCAGGACCTGTGTTTAAAGTTGTGACAGCTCAGTATTTCCTCCAGGACCTGTGTTTAAAGTTGTGACAGCTCAGTATTTCACCCAGGACCTGTGTTTAAAGTTGTGACAGTTCAGTATTTCAGCCAGGACCTGTGTTTACAGTTTTGACAGTTCAGTATTTCACCCAGGACCTTTCTTTAAAGTTGTGACAGTTCCGTATTTCCCCCAGGACCTGTGTTTAAAGTTGTGACAGCTCAGTATTTCCCCCAGGATCTCTCTTCAAAGTTGTGACAGTTCAGTATTTACCCCAGGACCTGTGTTTAAAGTTGTGACAGCTCAGTATTTCCAACAGGACCTGTGTTGAAAGATGTGACAGCTCAGTATTTCCCCCAGGACCTGTCTTTAATGTTGTGACAGTTCAGTATTTCCCCCAGGATCTGTCTTTAAAGTTGTGACAGCTCAGTATTTCACCCAGGACCTGTGTTTAAAGTTGTGACAGTTCAGTATTTCAGCCAGGACCTGTGTTTACAGTTTTGACAGTTCAGTATTTCACCCAGGACCTTTCTTTAAAGTTGTGACAGTTCAGTATTTCCTCCAGGACCTGTGTTTAAAGTTGTGACAGCTCAGTATTTCCCCCAGGATCTCTCTTCAAAGTTGTGACACTTCAGTATTTACCCCAGGACCTGTGTTTAAAGTTGTGACAGCTCAGTATTTCCAACAGGACCTGTGTTGAAAGATGTGACAGCTCAGTATTTCCCCCAGGACCTGTCTTTAAAGTTGTGACAGTTCAGTATTTCCCCCAGGACCTGTCTTTAAAGTTGTGACAGCTCAGTCTTTCCCCAGGCCCTGTGTTTAATGTAGAGACAGCTCAGTATTTTACCCAGCACCTGTCTTTAAGTTGTGACAGCTCAGCATTTCCCCCAGGACCTGTGTTTAAAGTTGTGACAGGTCAGTATTTCCCCCAGGACCAGTGTTTAAAGTTGTGACAGCTCAGTCTTTCACCCAGGATATGTGTTTAAAGTTGTGACAGCTCAGTCTTTCCCCCAGGACCTGTCTATAAGTTGTGACAGCTCAGTATTTCCCCCAGGACCTGTGTTTAAAGTTGTGACAGCTCAGTCTTTCACCCAGGATATGTGTTTAAAGTTGTGACAGCTCAGTCTTTCCCCCAGGACCTGTCTATAAGTTGAGACAGCTCAGTATTTCCCTCAGCAGCTGTTTTTAAATTTGTGACAGTTCAGTATTTCCCCCAGGACCTGTGTTTAAAGTTGTGACAGTTCAGTATTTCCCCCAGGACCTGTGTTTAAAGTTGTGACAGCTCAATATTTCCTCCAGGACCAGTCTTTAAAGTTGTGACAGCTCAGTATTTTCCCCAGGACCTGTGTTTAAAGTTGTGACAGCTCAGTATTTCCCCCAGGACCTGTCTTTAAAATTGTGACAGTTCAGTATTTCCTACAGTCCCTGTGTTCACAGATGTGTCAGTTCAGTATTTTACCCAGGACCTGTCTTTAAAGTTGTGACAGCTCAGTATTTCCACCAGGACCTGTCTTTAATGTTGTGACAGTTCAGTATTTCCCCCAGGACCTGTCTTTAATGTTGTGACAGTTCAGTATTTCCCCCAGGACCTGTCTTTAAAGTTGTGACAGCTCAGTATTTCACCCAGGAGCTGTGTTTAAAGTTGTGACAGCTCAGTATTTCCACCAGGACCTGTCTTTAATGTTGTGACAGTTCAGTATTTCCCCCAGGACCTGTCTTTAAAGTTGTGACAGCTCAGTATTTCACCCAGGAGCTGTGTTTAAAGTTGTGACAGTTCAGTATTTCAGCCAGGACCTGTGTTTACAGTTTTGACAGTTCAGTATTTCACCCAGGACCTTTCTTTAAAGTTGTGACAGTTCAGTATTTCCACAAGACCTGTGTTTAAAGTTGTGACAGCTCAGTATTTCCCCCAGGATCTCTCTTCAAAGTTGTGACACTTCAGTATTTACCCCAGGACCTGTGTTTAAAGTTGTGACAGCTCAGTATTTCCAACAGGACCTGTGTTGAAAGATGTGACAGCTCAGTATTTCCCCCAGGACCTGTCTTTAAAGTTGTGACAGTTCAGTATTTCCCCCAGGACCTGTCTTTAAAGTTGTGACAGCTCAGTGTTTCCCCAGGCCCTGTGTTTAATGAAGAGACAGCTCAGTATTTTACCCAGCACCTGTCTTTAAGTTGTGACAGCTCAGCATTTCCCCCAGGACCTGTGTTTAAAGTGTGACAGCTCAGTATTTCCCCCAGGACCAGTGTTTAAAGTTGTGACAGCTCAGTCTTTCACCCAGGATATGTGTTTAAAGTTGTGACAGCTCAGTATTTCCCCCAGGACCTGTCTATAATTTGTGACAGCTCAGTATTTCCCCCAGGACCTGTGTTTAAAGTTGTGACAGCTCAGTCTTTCACCCAGGATATGTGTTTAAAGTTGTGACAGCTCAGTCTTTCCCCCAGGACCTGTCCAAAAGTTGAGACAGCTCAGTATTTCCCTCAGCACCTGTTTTTAAATTTGTGACAGTTCAGTATTTCCCCCAGGACCTGTGTTTAAAGTTGTGACAGTTCAGTATTTCCCCCAGGACCTATGTTTAAAGTTGTGACAGCTCAATATTTCCTCCAGGACCAGTCTTTAAAGTTGTGACAGCTCAGTATTTTCCCCAGGACCTGTGTTTAAAGTTGTGACAGCTCAGTATTTCCCCCAGGACCTGTCTTTAAAGTTGTGACAGTTCAGTATTTCCTACAGTCCCTGTGTTCACAGATGTGTCAGTTCAGTATTTTACCCAGGACCTGTCTTTAAAGTTGTGACAGCTCAGTATTTCCACAGGATCTGAGTTTAAAGTTGTGACAGCTCAGTATTTCCACCAGGACCTGTCTTTAAAGTTGTGACTGCTCAGTATTTTCCCCAGGACCTGTCTTTAAAGTTGTGACAGCTCAGCATTTCCCCCAGGATCTGTGTTTAAAGTTGTGACAGCTCAGTATTTCCACCAGGACCTGTCTTTAAAGTTGTGACAGCTCAGTATTTCCCCCAGGATCTGTGTTTAAACTTGTGACAGCTCAGTCTTTCCCCCACGACCTGTCTTTAATGTTGTGAAAGCTCAGTATTTCCCCCAGGATCTGTGTTTAAAGTTGTGACAGCTCAGTATTTCACCCAGGACCTGTGTTTAAAGTTGTGACAGCTCAGTATTTCACCCAGGACCTGTGTTTAAAGTTGTGACAGTTCAGTATTTCACCCAGGACCTGTTTTTAAAGTTGTGACAGTTCAGTATTTCCCACAGGACCTGGGTTTAAAGTTTTGACAGCTCAGTATTTCCCCCAGGATCTCTCTTCAAAGTTGTGACAGTTCAGTATTTCCCCCAGGACCTGTCTTTAAAGTTGTGACAGCTCAGTATTTCCCCAGGATCTGAGTTTAAAGTTGTGACAGCTCAGTATTTCCCCAGGATCTGAGTTTAAAGTTGTGACAGCTCAGTATTTCCCCCAGGACCTGTCTTTAAAGTTGTGACAACCCAGTATTTCCCCCAGGATCTGAGTTTAAAGTTGTGACAGCTCAGAATTTCCCCCAAGACCAGTGTTTAAAGTTGTGACTGTTCAGTATTTCCCCCAGTACCTGTGTTTAAAGCTGTGACGGCTCAGTATTTCTTCCAGGCCCTGTCTTTAAAGTTGTGAAAGTTCAGTATTTCACCCAGGACCTGTGTTTAAAGTTGTGACAGTTCAGTATTTCACCCAGGATCTGTGTTTAAAGTTGTGACAGCTCAGTATTTCACCCAGGACCTGTCTTTAAAGTTGTGACAGCTCAGTATTTCACCCAGGACCTGTCTTTAAAGTTGTGACAGCTCTGTATTTTACCCAGGACCTGTCTTTAAGTTGTGACAGCTCAGTATTTCCCCCAGGACCTGTCTTTAAAGTTGTGACAGCTCAGTATTTCCCCCAGGACCTGTGATTAAAGTTGTGACAGTTCAGTATTTCAGCCAGGACCTGTGTTTAAAGTTGTGACAGCTCAGTATTTCCACCAGGACCTGTCTTTAAAGTTGTGACAGCTCAGTATTTCCCCCAGGATCAGTGTTTAAAGTTGTGACAGCTCAGTATTTCCAACAGGACCTGTCTTTAAAGTTGTGACAGCTCAGTATTTCACCCAGGACCTGTGTTTAAAGTTGTGACAGCTCAGTACTTCCACCAGGACCTGTGTTTAAAGTTGTGACAGCTCAGTATTTCCCCCAGGATCTGTGTTTAAAGTTGTGACAGCTCAGTATTTCCACCAGGACCTGTCTTTAAAGTTGTGACAGCTCAGTATTTCCCCCAGGATCTGTGTTTAAAGTTGTGACAGCTCAGTATTTCCACCAGGACCTGTCTTTAAAGTTGTGACAGCTCAGTATTTCACCCAGGACCTGTGTTTAAAGTTGTGACAGTTCAGTATTTCAGCCAGGACCTGTGTTTAAAGTTGTGACAGCTCAGTATTTCCCCCAGGATCTCTCTTCCAAGTTCAGACAGCTCAGTCTTTCCCCCAGGACTTGTCTTTGAAGTTGTGACAGCTCAGTATTTCCCCCAGGATCTGTGTTTAAAGTTGTGACAGCTCAGTATTTCCACCAGGACCTGTCTTTAAAGTTGTGACAGCTCAGTATTTCCCCCAGGACCTGTCTTTAAAGTTGTGACAGCTCAGTATTTCCCCAGGATCTGAGTTTAAAGTTGTTACAGCTCAGTATTTCCACCAGGACCTGTCTTTAAAGTTGTAACAGCTCAGTATTTCCCCCAGGATCTGTGTTTAAAGTTGTGACAGCTCAGTATTTCCACCAGGACCTGTCCTTACAGTTGTGACAGCTCAGTATTTCCACCAGGACCTGTCTTTAAAGTTGTGACAGCTCAGTATTTCACCCAGGATCTGTGTTTAAAGTTGTGACAGCTCAGTATTTCCACCAGGACATGTCTTTAAAGTTGTGACAGCTCAGTATTTCACCCAGGACCTGTGTTTAAAGTTGTGACAGTTCAGTATTTCAGCCAGGACCTGTGTTTACAGTTTTGACAGTTCAGTATTTCCCCCAGGACCTGTGTTTAAAGTTGTGACAGCTCAGTATTTCCACAAGGACCTGTCTTTAAAGTTGTGACAGCTCAGTAATTCCCCCAGGATCTGTGTTTAAAGTTGAGACAGCTCAGTATTTCCACCAGGACCTGTCTTTAAAGTTGTGACAGCTCAGTATTTCCCCCAGGACCTGTCTTGAAAGTTGTGACAGCTCGGTATTTCCCTAGATCTGAGTTTAAAGTTGTGACAGCTCAGTATTTCCACCAGGACCTGTCTTTAAAGTTGTGACAGCTCAGTATTTCACCCAGGATCTGTGTTTAAAGTTGTGACAGCTCAGTATTTCCCCCAGGATCTGTGTTTAAAGTTGTGACAGCTCAGTATTTCTACCAGGACCTGTCTTTAAAGTTGTGACAGCTCAGTATTTCACCCAGGATCTGTGTTTAAAGTTGTGACAGCTCAGTATTTCCACCAGGACCTGTCTTTAAAGTTGTGACAGTTCAGTATTTCACCCAGGACCTTTCTTTAAAGTTGTGACAGTTCAGTATTTCCCCCAGGACCAGTGTTTAAAGTTGTGACAGCTCAGTATTTCCCCCAGGATCTCTCTTCAAAGTTGTGACAGTTCAGTATTTACCCCAGGACCTGTGTTTAAAGTTGTGACAGCTCAGTATTTCCCCCAGGACCTGTCTTTAAAGTTGTGACAGTTCAGTATTTCCTACCGGCCCTGTGTTCACAGATGTGACAGTTCAGTATTTTACCCAGGACCTGTCTTTAAAGTTGTGACAGCTCAGTATTTCCACCAGGACCTGTCTTTAAAGTTGTGACTGCTCAGTATTTCACCCGGACCTGTCTTTAAAGTTGTGACAGCTCAGCATTTCCCCCAGGATCTGTGTTTAAAGTTGTGACAGCTCAGTATTTCCACCAGGACCTGTCTTTAAAGTTGTGACAGCTCAGTATTTCCCCCAGGATCTGTGTTTAAACTTGTGACAGCTCAGTCTTTCCCCCACGACCTGTCTTTAATGTTGTGACAGCTCAGTCTTTCCACCAGGACCTGTCTTTAAAGTTGTGACAGCTCAGTATTTCACCCAGGACCTGTGTTTAAAGTTGTGACAGCTCAGTATTTCACCCAGGACCTGTGTTTAAAGTTGTGACAGCTCAGTATTTCCCCCAGGACCAGTGTTTAAAGTTGTGACAGCTCAGTATTTCCCCCAGGATCTCTCTTCAAAGTTGTGACAGTTCAGTATTTACCCCAGGACCTGTGTTTAAAGTTGTGACAGCTCAGTATTTTACCCAGGACCTGTCTTTAAAGTTGTGACAGTTCAGTATTTCCTACAGGCCCTGTGTTCACAGATGTGACAGTTCAGTATTTTACCCAGGACCTGTCTTTAAAGTTGTGACAGCTCAGTATTTCCACCAGGACCTGTCTTTAAAGTTGTGACTGCTCAGTATTTCCCCCGGACCTGTCTTTAAAGTTGTGACAGCTCAGCATTTCCCCCAGGATCTGTGTTTAAAGTTGTGACAGCTCAGTATTTCCACAAGGACCTGTCTTTAAAGTTGTGACAGCTCAGTAATTCCCCCAGGATCTGTGTTTAAAGTTGAGACAGCTCAGTATTTCCACCAGGACCTGTCTTTAAAGTTGTGACAGCTCAGTATTTCCCCCAGGACCTGTCTTGAAAGTTGTGACAGCTCGGTATTTCCCTAGATCTGAGTTTAAAGTTGTGACAGCTCAGTATTTCCACCAGGACCTGTCTTTAAAGTTGTGACAGCTCAGTATTTCACCCAGGATCTGTGTTTAAAGTTGTGACAGCTCAGTATTTCCCCCAGGATCTGTGTTTAAAGTTGTGACAGCTCAGTATTTCTACCAGGACCTGTCTTTAAAGTTGTGACAGCTCAGTATTTCACCCAGGATCTGTGTTTAAAGTTGTGACAGCTCAGTATTTCCACCAGGACCTGTCTTTAAAGTTGTGACAGTTCAGTATTTCACCCAGGACCTTTCTTTAAAGTTGTGACAGTTCAGTATTTCCCCCAGGACCAGTGTTTAAAGTTGTGACAGCTCAGTATTTCCCCCAGGATCTCTCTTCAAAGTTGTGACAGTTCAGTATTTACCCCAGGACCTGTGTTTAAAGTTGTGACAGCTCAGTATTTCCCCCAGGACCTGTCTTTAAAGTTGTGACAGTTCAGTATTTCCTACCGGCCCTGTGTTCACAGATGTGACAGTTCAGTATTTTACCCAGGACCTGTCTTTAAAGTTGTGACAGCTCAGTATTTCCACCAGGACCTGTCTTTAAAGTTGTGACTGCTCAGTATTTCACCCGGACCTGTCTTTAAAGTTGTGACAGCTCAGCATTTCCCCCAGGATCTGTGTTTAAAGTTGTGACAGCTCAGTATTTCCACCAGGACATGTCTTTAAAGTTGTGACAGCTCAGTATTTCCCCCAGGATCTGTGTTTAAACTTGTGACAGCTCAGTCTTTCCCCCACGACCTGTCTTTAATGTTGTGACAGCTCAGTCTTTCCACCAGGACCTGTCTTTAAAGTTGTGACAGCTCAGTATTTCACCCAGGACCTGTGTTTAAAGTTGTGACAGCTCAGTATTTCACCCAGGACCTGTGTTTAAAGTTGTGACAGCTCAGTATTTCCCCCAGGACCAGTGTTTAAAGTTGTGACAGCTCAGTATTTCCCCCAGGATCTCTCTTCAAAGTTGTGACAGTTCAGTATTTACCCCAGGACCTGTGTTTAAAGTTGTGACAGCTCAGTATTTTACCCAGGACCTGTCTTTAAAGTTGTGACAGTTCAGTATTTCCTACAGGCCCTGTGTTCACAGATGTGACAGTTCAGTATTTTACCCAGGACCTGTCTTTAAAGTTGTGACAGCTCAGTATTTCCACCAGGACCTGTCTTTAAAGTTGTGACTGCTCAGTATTTCCCCCGGACCTGTCTTTAAAGTTGTGACAGCTCAGCATTTCCCCCAGGATCTGTGTTTAAAGTTGTGACAGCTCAGTATTTCCACCAGGACCTGTCTTTAAAGTTGTGACAGCTCAGTATTTCCCCCAGGATCTGTGTTTAAACTTGTGACAGCTCAGTCTTTCCACCAGGACCTGTCTTTAAAGTTGTGACAGCTCAGTATTTCACCCAGGACCTGTGTTTAAAGTTGTGACAGTTCAGTATTTCACCCAGGACCTGTGTTTAAAGTTGTGACAGCTCAGTATTTCCCCCAGGACCTGTGTTTACAGTTTTGACAGTTCAGTATTTTACCCAGGACCTGTTTTTAAAGTTGTGACAGTTCAGTATTTCCCACAGGACCTGTGTTTAAAGTTGTGACAGCTCAGTATTTCCCCCAGGATCTCTCTTCAAAGTTGTGACAGTTCAGTATTTCCCCCAGGACCTGTGTTTAAAGTTGTGACAGCTCAGTCTTTCCCCAGGCCCTGTGTTTAAAGTTGAGACAGCTCAGTATTTTACCCAGGACCTGTCTTTAAGTTGTGACAGCTCAGTATTTCCCCCAGCACCTGTCTTTAAAGTTGTGACAGCTCAGTATTTACCCAGGATCTGAGTTTAAAGTTGTGACAGCTCAGTATTTCCACCAGGACCTGTCTTTAAAGTTGTGACCGCTCAGTATTTCCCCCAGGATCTGTGTTTAAAGTTGTGACAGCTCAGTATTTCCACCAGGACCTGTGTTTACAGTTTTGACAGTTCAGTATTTTACCCAGGACCTGTTTTTAAAGTTGTGACAGTTCACTATTTCCCACAGGACCTGGGTTTAAAGTTGTGACAGCTCAGTATTTCCACCAGGACCTGTCTTTAAAGTTGTGACAGCTCAGTATTTCCCCCAGGATCTGTGTTTAAAGTTGTGACAGCTCAGTATTTCCACCAGGACCTATCTTTAAAGTTGTGACAGCTCAGTATTTCACCCAGGACCTGTGTTTAAAGTTGTGACAGTTCAGTATTTCAGCCAGGACCTGTGTTTAAAGTTGTGACAGCTCAGTATTTCCCCCAGGATCTCTCTTCCAAGTTGTGACAGCCCAATCTTTCCCCCAGGACTTGTCTTTAAAGTTGTGACAGCTCAGTATTTCAGCCAGGACCTGTGTTTAAAGTTGTGACAGCTCAGTATTTCCCCAGGATCTCTCTTCCAAGTTGTGACAGCTCAGTCTTTCCCCCAGGACTTGTCTTTAAAGTTGTGACAGCTCAGTATTTCCCCAGGATCTGTGTTTAAAGTTGTGACAGCTCAGTATTTCCACCAGGACCTGTCTTTAAAGTTGTGACAGCTCAGTATTTCACCCAGGACCTGTCTTTAAAGTTGTGACAGCTCGGTATTTCCCCAGGATCTGAGTTTAAAGTTGTGACAGTTCAGTATTTCCACCAAGACCTGTCTTTAAAGTTGTGACAGCTCAGTATTTCCCCCAGGATCTGTGTTTAAAGTTGTGACAGCTCAGTATTTCCACCAGGACCTGTCCTTAAAGTTGTGACAGCTCAATATTTCCACCAGGACCTGTCTTTAAAGTTGTGACAGCTCAGTATTTCACCCAGGATCTGTGTTTAAAGTTGTGACAGCTCAGTATTTCCACCAGGACATGTCTTTAAAGTTGTGACAGCTCAGTATTTCACCCAGGACCTGTGTTTAAAGTTGTGACAGTTCAGTATTTCAGCCAGGACCTGTGTTTACAGTTTTGACAGTTCAGTATTTCCCCCAGGACCTGTGTTTAAAGTTGTGACATCTCAGTATTTCCACCAGGACCTGTCTTTAAAGTTGTGACAGCTCGGTATTTCCCCAGGATCTGAGTTTAAAGTTGTGACAGCTCAGTATTTCCACCAGGACCTGTGTTTAAAGTTGTGACAGCTCAGTATTTCACCCAGGATCTGTGTTTAAAGTTGTGACAGCTCAGTATTTCCACCAGGACCTGTCTTTAAAGTTCTGACAGCTCTGTATTTCACCCAGGACCTGTGTTTAAAGTTGTGACAGTTCAGTATGTCAGCCAGGACCTGTGTTTACAATTTTGACAGTTCAGTATTTCACCCAGGACCTTTCTTTAAAGTTGTGACAGTTCAGTATTTCCCCCAGGACCTGTGTTTAAAGTTGTGACAGCTCAGTATTTCCCCCAGGATCTCTCTTCAAAGTTGTGACAGTTCAGTATTTACCCCAGGACCTGTGTTTAAAGTTGTGACAGCTCAGTATTTCCCCCAGGACCTGTCTTTAAAGTTGTGACAGTTCAGTATTTCCTACAGGCCCTGTGTTCACAGATGTGACAGTTCAGTATTTTACCCAGGACCTGTCTTTAAAGTTGTGACAGCTCAGTATTTCCCCCAGGATCTGTGTTTAAAGTTGCGACAGCTCAGTATTTCCACCAGGACCTGTCTTTAAAGTTGTGACAGCTCAGTATTTCCCCCAGGATCTGTGTTTAAACTTGTGACAGCTCAGTATTTCCCCCAGGACCTGTCTTTAAAGTTGTGACAGCTCAGTATTTCCCCCAGGATCTGTGTTTAAAGTTGTGACAGCTCAGTCTTTCCCCCACGACCTGTCTTTAATGTTGTGACAGCTCAGTATTTCCCCAGGATCTGTGTTTAAAGTTGTGACAGCTCAGTCTTTCCACCAGGACCTGTCTTTAAAGTTGTGACAGCTCAGTATTTCACCCAGGACCTGTGTTTAAAGTTGTGACAGTTCAGTATTTCACCCAGGACCTGTGTTTAAAGTTGTGACAACTCAGTATTTCCCCCAGGAACTGTGTTTACAGTTTTGACAGTTCAGTATTTTACCCAGGACCTGTTTTTAAAGTTGTGACAGTTCAGTATTTCCCACAGGACCTGGGTTTAAAGTTGTGACAGCTCAGTATTTCCCCCAGGATCTCTCTTCAAAGTTGTGACAGCTCAGTATTTTACCCAGGACCTGTCTTTAAGTTGTGACAGCTCAGTATTTCCACCAGGACCTTTCTTTAAAGTTGTGACAGCTCAGTATTTCCCCCAGGATCAGTGTTTAAAGTTGTGACAGCTCAGTATTTCCACCAGGACCTGTGTTTACAGTTTTGACAGTTCAGTATTTTACCCAGGACCTGTTTTTAAAGTTGTGACAGTTCAGTATTTCCCACAGGACCTGGGTTTAAAGTTGTGACAGCTCAGTATTTCCCCCAGGATCTCTCTTAAAAGTTGTGACAGTTCAGTATTTCCCCCAGGACCTGTGTTTAAAGTTGTGACAGCTCAGTCTTTCCCCAGGCCCTGTGTTTAAAGTTGAGACAGCTCAGTATTTTACCCAGGACCTGTCTTTAAGTTGTGACAGCTCAGTATTTCCCCCAGGACCTGTCTTTAAAGTTGTGACAGCTCAGTATTTCCCCCAGGACCTGTCTTTAAAGTTGTGACAGCTCAGTATTTCCCCCAGGACCTGTGTTTAAAGTTGTGACAGCTCAGTATTTCCACCAGGACCTGTCTTTAAAGTTGTGACAGCTCAGTATTTCCCCCAGGATCTCTCTTCCAAGTTGTGACAGCCCAGTCTTTCCCCCAGGACTTGTCTTTAAAGTTGTGACAGCTCAGTATTTCAGCCAGGACCTGTGTTTAAAGTTGTGACAGCTCAGTATTTCCCCCAGGATCTCTCTTCCAAGTTGTGACAGCTCAGTCTTTCCCCCAGGACTTGTCTTTAAAGTTGTGACAGCTCAGTATTTCCCCCAGGATCTGTGTTTAAAGTTGTGACAGCTCAGTATTTCCCCCAGGATCTGTGTTTAAAGTTGTGACAGCTCAGTATTTCCACCAGGACCTGTCTTTAAAGTTGTGACAGCTCAGTATTTCCCCCAGGACCTGTCTTTAAAGTTGTGACAGCTCAGTATTTCCCCCAGGATCTGTGTTTAAAGTTGTGACAGCTCAGTATTTGCACCAGGACCTGTCTTTAAAGTTGTGACAGCTCAGTATTTCCCCCAGGACCTGTCTTTAAAGTTGTGACAGCTCGGTATTTCCCCAGGATCTGAGTTTAAAGTTGTGACAGCTCAGTATTTCCACCAGGACCTGTCTTTAAAGTTGTGACAGCTCAGTATTTCCCCCAGGATCTGTGTTTAAAGTTGTGACAGCTCAGTATTTCCACCAGGACCTGTCCTTAAAGTTGTGACAGCTCAGTATTTCCACCAGGACCTGTCTTTAAAGTTGTGACAGCTCAGTATTTCACCCAGGATCTGTGTTTAAAGTTGTGACAGCTCAGTATTTCCACCAGGACATGTCTTTAAAGTAGTGACAGCTCAGTATTTCCCCCAGGACTTGTCTTTAAAGTAGTGACAGCTCAGTATTTCACCCAGGACCTGTGTTTAAAGTTGTGACAGTTCAGTATTTCAGCCAGGACCTGTGTTTACAGTTTTGACAGCTCAGTATTTCCACCAGGACATGTCTTTAAAGTAGTGACAGCTCAGTATTTCACCCAGGACCTGTGTTTAAAGTTGTGACAGTTCAGTATTTCAGCCAGGATCTGTGTTTAAAGTTGTGACAGCTCGGTATTTCCACCAGGACATGTCTTTAAAGTAGTGACAGCTCAGTATTTCACCCAGGACCTGTGTTTAAAGTTGTGACAGTTCAGTATTTCAGCCAGGACCTGTGTTTACAGTTTTGACAGTTCAGTATTTCCCCCAGGACCTGTGTTTAAAGTTGTGACAGCTCAGTATTTCCCCCAGGATCTGTGTTTAAAGTTGTGACAGCTCAGTATTTCTACCAGGACCTGTCTTTAAAGTTGTGACAGCTCAGTATTTCACCCAGGATCTGTGTTTAAAGTTGTGACTGCTCAGTATTTCCACCAGGACCTGTCTTTAAAGTTCTGACAGCTCAGTATTTCCACCAGGACCTGTCTTTAAAGTTGTGACAGTTCAGTATTTCAGCCAGGTCCTGTGTTTACAGTTTTGACAGTTCAGTATTTCACCCAGGACCTTTCTTTAAAGTTGTGACAGTTCAGTATTTCCCCCAGGACCTGTCTTTAAAGTTGTGACAGTTCAGTATTGCAGCCAGGACCTGTGTTTACAGTTTTGACAGCTCAGTATTTCCCCCAGGATCTCTCTTCAAAGTTGTGACAGTTCAGTATTTACCCCAGGACCTGTGTTTAAAGTTGTGACAGCTCAGTATTTCCCCCAGGACCTGTCTTTAAAGTTGTGACAGTTCTGTATTTCCTACAGGCCCTGTGTTCACAGATGTGACAGTTCAGTATTTTACCCCAGGACCTGTCTTTAAAGTTGTGACAGCTCAGTATTTCCCCAGGATCTGAGTTTAAAGTTGTGACAGCTCAGTATTTCCACCAGGACCTGTCTTTAAAGTTGTGACTGCTCAGTATTTCCCCCAGGACCTGTCTTTAAAGTTGTGACAGCTCAGCATTTCCCCCAGGATCTGTGTTTAAAGTTGTGACAGCTCAGTCTTTCCCCCACGACCTGTCTTTAATGTTGTGACAGCTCAGTATTTCCCCAGGATCTGTGTTTAAAGTTGTGACAGCTCAGTCTTTCCACCAGGACCTGTCTTTAAAGTTGTGACAGCTCAGTATTTCACCCAGGACATGTGTTTAAAGTTGTGACAGTTCAGTATTTCACCCAGGACCTGTGTTTAAAGTTGTGACAATTCAGTATTTCCTCCAGGACCTGTGTTTACAGTTTTGACAGTTCCGTATTTTACACAGGACCTGTTTTTAAAGTTGTGACAGTTCAGTATTTCCCACAGGACCTGGGTTTAAAGTTGTGACAGCTCAGTATTTCCCCCGGATCTCTCTTCAAAGTTGTGACAGTTCAGTATTTCCCCCAGGACCTGTGTTTAAAGTTGTGACAGCTCAGTCTTTCCCCAGGCCCTGTGTTTAAAGTTGAGACAGCTCAGTATTTTACCCAGGACCTGTCTTTAAGTTGTGACAGCTCAGTATTTCCCCCAGGACCTGTCTTTAAAGTTGTGACAGCTCAGTATTTCCCCAGGATCTGAGTTTAAAGTTGTGACAGCTCAGTATTTCCACCAGGACCTGTCTTTAAAGTTGTGACAGCTCAGTATTTCCCCCAGGATCTGTGTTTAAAGTTGTGACAGCTCAGTATTTCCACCAGGACCTGTGTTTACAGTTTTGACAGTTCAGTATTTTACCCAGGACCTGTTTTTAAAGTTGTGGCAGTTCAGTATTTCAGCCAGGACCTGTGTTTACAGTTTTGACAGTTCAGTATTTCCCCCAGGACCCGTGTTTAAAGTTGTGACAGCTCAGTATTTCCACCAGGACCTGTCTTTAAAGTTGTGACAGTTCAGTATTTCCCCCAGGACCTGTTTTTAAAGTTGTGACAGCTCAGTATTTCCACCAGGACATGTCTTTAAAGTTGTGACAGCTCAGTATTTCACCCAGGACCTGTGTTTAAAGTTGTGGCAGTTCAGTATTTCAGCCAGGACCTGTGTTTACAGTTTTGACAGTTCAGTATTTCCCCCAGGACCCGTGTTTAAAGTTGTGACAGCTCAGTATTTCCACCAGGACCTGTCTTTAAAGTTGTGACAGCTCAGTATTTCCCCCTGGATCTGTGTTTAAAGTTGTGACAGCTCAGTATTTCCACCAGGACCTGTCTATAAAGTTGTGACAGCTCAGTATTTCCCCCAGGACCTGTCTTGAAAGTTGTGACAGCTCAGTATTTCCCCAGGATCTGAGTTTAAAGTTGTGACAGCTCAGTATTTCCACCAGGACCTGTCTTTAAAGTTGTGACAGCTCAGTATTTCACCCAGGATCTGTGTTTGAAGTTGTGACAGCTCAGTATTTCCACCAGGACCTGTCTTTAAAGTTGTGACAGCTCAGTATTTCACCCAGGATCTGTGTTTAAAGTTGTGACAGCTCAGTATTTCCACCAGGACCTGTCTTTAAAGTTGTGACAGCTCAGTATTTCACCCAGGACCTGTGTTTAAAGTTGTGACAGTTCAGTATTTCAGCCAGGACCTGTGTTTACAGTTTTGACAGTTCAGTATTTCACCCAGGACCATTCTTTAAAGTTTTGACAGTTCAGTATTTCCCCCAGGACCTGTGTTTAAAGTTGTGACAGCTCAGTATTTCCCCCAGGATCTCTCTTCAAAGTTGTGACAGTTCAGTATTTACCCCAGGACCTGTGTTTAAAGTTGTGACAGCTCAGTATTTCCCCCAGGACCTGTCTTTAAAGTTGTGACAGCTCAGTCTTTCCCCAGGCCCTATGTTTAAAGTAGAGACAGCTCAGTATTTTACCCAGGACCTGTCTTTAAGTTGTGACAGCTCAGCATTTCCCCCAGGACCTGTGTTTAAAGTTGTGACAGCTCAGTATTTCCCCCAGGACCAGTGTTTAAAGTTGTGACAGCTCAGTATTTCACCCAGGACCTGTTTTTAAATTTGTGACAGTTCAGTATTTCCCCCAGGACATGTCTTTAAAGTTGTGACAGTTCAGTATTTCCCCCAGGACCTGTGTTTAAAGTTGTGACAGCTCAATATTTCCTCCAGGACCAGTCTTTAAAGTTGTGACAGCTCAGTATTTTCCCCAGGACCTGTGTTTAAAGTTGTGACAGCTCAGTATTTCCCCCAGGACCTGTCTTTAAAGTTGTGACAGTTCAGTGTTTCCTACAGGCCCTGTATTCACAGATGTGACAGTTCAGTATTTTACCCAGGACCTGTCTTTAAAGTTGTGACAGCTCAGTATTTCCCCAGGATCTGAGTTTAAAGTTGTGACAGCTCAGTATTTCCCCCAGGACCTGTCTTTAAAGTTGTGACTGCTGAGTATTTCCCCCAGGACCTGTCTTTAAAGTTGTGACAGCTCAGCATTTCCCCCAGGATCTGTGTTTAAAGTTGTGACAGCTCAGTATTTCCACCAGGACCTGTCTTTAAAGTTGTGACAGCTCAGTATTTCCCCCAGGATCTGTGTTTAAACTTGTGACAGCTCAGTCTTTCCCCCACGACCTGTCTTTAATGTTGTGACAGCTCAGTATTTCCACCAGGACCTGTCTTTAAAGTTGTGACAGCTCAGTATTTCCCCCAGGACCTGTCTCTAAAGTTTTGACAGCTCAGTATTTCCCCCAGGATCTGTGTTTAAAGTTGTGACAGCTCAGTATTTCCACCAGGACCTGTCTTTAAAGTTGTGACAGCTCAGTATTTCCACCAGGACCTGTCTTTAAAGTTGTGACAGCTCAGTACTTCACCCAGGATCTGTGTTTAAAGTTGTGACAGCTCAGTATTTCCACCAGGACATGTCTTTAAAGTTGTGACAGCTCAGTATTTCACCCAGGACCTGTGTTTAAAGTTGTGGCAGTTCAGTATTTCAGCCAGGACCTGTGTTTACAGTTTTGACAGTTCAGTATTTCCCCCAGGACCTGTGTTTAAAGTTGTGACAGCTCAGTATTTCCACCAGGACCTGTCTTTAAAGTTGTGACAGCTCAGTATTTCCCCCAGGATCTGTGTTTAAAGTTGTGACAGCTCAGTATTTCCACCAGGACCTGTCTATAAAGTTGTGACAGCTCAGTATTTCCCCCAGGACCTGTCTTGAAAGTTGTGACAGCTCGGTATTTCCCCAGGATCTGAGTTTAAAGTTGTGACAGCTCAGTATTTCCCCCAGGATCTGTGTTTAAAGTTGTGACAGCTCAGTATTTCCACCAGGACCTGTCTTTAAAGTTGTGACAGCTCAGTATTTCACCCAGGATCTGTGTTTAAAGTTGTGACAGCTCAGTATTTCCACCAGGACCTGTCTTTAAAGTTGGAACAGCTCAGTATTTCACCCAGGACCTGTGTTTAAAGTTGTGACAGTTCAGTATTTCAGCCAGGACCTGTGTTTACAGTTTTGACAGTTCAGTATTTCACCCAGGACCTTTCTTTAAAGTTGTGACAGTTCAGTATTTCCCCCAGGACCTGTGTTTAAAGTTGTGACAGCTCAGTATTTCCCCCAGGATCTCTCTTCAAAGTTGTGACAGTTCAGTATTTACCCCAGGACCTGTGTTTAAAGTTGTGACAGCTCAGTATTTCCCCCAGGACCTGTCTTTAAAGTTGTGACAGCTCAGTCTTTCCCCAGGCCCTATGTTTAAAGTAGAGACAGCTCAGTATTTTACCCAGGACCTGTCTTTAAGTTGTGACAGCTCAGCATTTCCCCCAGGACCTGTGTTTAAAGTTGTGACAGCTCAGTATTTCCCCCAGGACCAGTGTTTAAAGTTGTGACAGCTCAGTATTTCACCCAGGACCTGTTTTTAAATTTGTGACAGTTCAGTATTTCCCCCAGGACATGTCTTTAAAGTTGTGACAGTTCAGTATTTCCCCCAGGACCTGTGTTTAAAGTTGTGACAGCTCAATATTTCCTCCAGGACCAGTCTTTAAAGTTGTGACAGCTCATTATTTTCCCCAGGACCTGTGTTTAAAGTTGTGACAGCTCAGTATTTCCCCCAGGACCTGTCTTTAAAGTTGTGACAGTTCAGTGTTTCCTACAGGCCCTGTATTCACAGATGTGACAGTTCAGTATTTTACCCAGGACCTGTCTTTAAAGTTGTGACAGCTCAGTATTTCCCCAGGATCTGAGTTTAAAGTTGTGACAGCTCAGTATTTCCCCCAGGACCTGTCTTTAAAGTTGTGACAGCTCAGCATTTCCCCCAGGATCTGTGTTTAAAGTTGTGACAGCTCAGTATTTCCACCAGGACCTGTCTTTAAAGTTGTGACAGCTCAGTATTTCCCCCAGGATCTGTGTTTAAACTTGTGACAGCTCAGTCTTTCCCCCACGACCTGTCTTTAATGTTGTGACAGCTCAGTATTTCCCCCAGGATCTGTGTTTAAAGTTGTGACAGCTCAGTCTTTCCACCAGGACCTGTGTTTACTGTTTTGACAGTTCAGTATTTTACCCAGGACCTGTTTTTAAAGTTGTGACAGCTCAGTATTTCACCCAGGACCTGTGTTTAAAGTTGTGACAGTTCAGTATTTCACCCAGGACCTGTGTTTAAAGTTGTGACAGCTCAGTATTTCCCCCAGGACCTGTGTTTACAGTTTTGACAGTTCAGTATTTTACGCAGGACCTGTTTTTAAAGTTGTGACAGCTCAGTATTTCCCACAGGACCTGTCTTTAAAGTTGTGACAGCTCAGTATTTCCCCCAGGACCTGTCTTTAAAGTTGTGACAGCTCAGTATTTCCACCAGGACCTGTCTTTAAAGTTGTGACAGCTCAGTATTTCCCCCAGGATCTGTGTTTAAAGTTGTGACAGCTCAGTATTTCCACCAGGACCTGTCTTTAAAGTTGTGACAGCTCAGTATTTCACCCAGGACCTGTGTTTAAAGTTGTGACAGTTCAGTATTTCAGCCAGGACCTGTGTTTAAAGTTGTGACAGCTCAGTATTTCCACCAGGACCTGTCTTTAAAGTTGTGACAGCTCAATATTTCCCCCAGGATCTGTGTTTAAAGTTGTGACAGCTCAGTATTTCCACCAGGACCTTTCTTTAAAGTTGTGACAGCTCAGTATTTCCCCCAGGATCTGTGTTTAAAGTTGTGACAGCTCAGTATTTCCACCAGGACCTGTCTTTAAAGTTGTGACAGCTCAGTATTTCACCCAGGACCTGTGTTTAAAGTTGTGACAGTTCAGTATTTCAGCCAGGACCTGTGTTTAAAGTTGTGACAGCTCAGTATTTCCCCCAGGATCTCTCTTCCAAGATGTGACAGCTCAGTATTTCACCCAGGACCTGTGTTTAAAGTTGTGACAGTTCAGTATTTCAGCCAGGACCTGTGTTTAAAGTTGTGACAGCTTAGTATTTCCCCCAGGATCTCTCTTCCAAGTTGTGACAGCCCAGTCTTTACCCCAGGACTTGTCTTTAAAGTTGTGACAGCTCAGTATTTCCCCCAGGATCTGTGTTTAAAGTTGTGACAGCTCAGTATTTCCACCAGGACCTGTCTTTAAAGTTGTGACAGCTCAGTATTTCCCCCAGGACCTGTCTTTAAAGTTGTGACAGCTCGGTATTTCCCCAGGATCTGAGTTTAAAGTTGTGACAGCTCAGTATTTCCACCAGGACCTGTCTTTAAAGTTGTGACAGCTCAGTATTTCACCCAGGATCTGTGTTTAAAGATGTGACAGCTCAGTATTTCCACCATGACATGTCTTTAAAGTTGTGACAGCTCAGTATTTCACCCAGGACCTGTGTTTAAATTTGTGACAGTTCAGTATTTCAGCCAGGACCTGTGTTTACAGTTTTGACAGTTCAGTATTTTACGCAGGACCTGTTTTTAAAGTTGTGACAGCTCAGTATTTCCCACAGGACCTGTCTTTAAAGTTGTGACAGCTCAGTATTTCCCCCAGGACCTGTCTTTAAAGTTGTGACAGCTCAGTATTTCCACCAGGACCTGTCTTTAAAGTTGTGACAGCTCAGTATTTCCCCCAGGATCTGTGTTTAAAGTTGTGACAGCTCAGTATTTCCACCAGGACCTGTCTTTAAAGTTGTGACAGCTCAGTATTTCACCCAGGACCTGTGTTTAAAGTTGTGACAGTTCAGTATTTCAGCCAGGACCTGTGTTTAAAGTTGTGACAGCTCAGTATTTCCACCAGGACCTGTCTTTAAAGTTGTGACAGCTCAATAGTTCCCCCAGGATCTGTGTTTAAAGTTGTGACAGCTCAGTATTTCCACCAGGACCTTTCTTTAAAGTTGTGACAGCTCAGTATTTCCACCAGGACCTGTCTTTAAAGTTGTGACAGCTCAGTATTTCACCCAGGACCTGTGTTTAAAGTTGTGACAGTTCAGTATTTCAGCCAGGACCTGTGTTTAAAGTTGTGACAGCTCAGTATTTCCCCCAGGATCTCTCTTCCAAGTTGTGACAGCTCAGTATTTCACCCAGGACCTGTGTTTAAAGTTGTGACAGTTCAGTATTTCAGCCAGGACCTGTGTTTAAAGTTGTGACAGCTCAGTATTTCCCCCAGGATCTCTCTTCCAAGTTGTGACAGCCCAGTCTTTACCCCAGGACTTGTCTTTAAAGTTGTGACAGCTCAGTATTTCCCCCAGGATCTGTGCTTAAAGTTGTGACAGCTCAGTATTTCCACCAGGACCTGTCTTTAAAGTTGTGACAGCTCAGTATTTCCCCCAGGACCTGTCTTTAAAGTTGTGACAGCTCGGTATTTCCCCAGGATCTGAGTTTAAAGTTGTGACAGCTCAGTATTTCCACCAGGACCTGTCTTTAAAGTTGTGACAGCTCAGTATTTCACCCAGGATCTGTGTTTAAAGTTGTGACAGCTCAGTATTTCCACCATGACATGTCTTTAAACTTGTGACAGCTCAGTATTTCACCCAGGACCTGTGTTTAAATTTGTGACTGTTCAGTATTTCAGCCAGGACCTGTGTTTACAGTTTTGACAGTTCAGTATTTCCCCCAGGACCTGTGTTTAAAGTTGTGACAGCTCAGTATTTCCACCAGGACCTGTCTTTAAAGTTGTGACAGCTCAGTATTTCCCCCAGGATCTGTGTTTAAAGTTGTGACAGCTCAGTATTTCCACCAGGATCTGTGTTTAAAGTTGTGACAGCTCAGTATTTCCACCAGGACCTGTCTTTAAAGTTGTGACAGCTCAGTATTTCCCCCAGGATCTGTGTTTAAAGTTGTGACAGCTCAGTATTTCCACCAGGACCTGCCTTTAAAGTTGTGACAGCTCAGTATTTCACCCAGGATCTGTGTTTAAAGTTGTGACAGCTCAGTATTTCCCCCAGGATCTGTGTTTAAAGTTGTGACAGCTCAGTATTTCCACCAGGACCTGTCTTTAAAGTTGTGGCAGCTCAGTATTTCCCCCAGGATCTGTGTTTAAAGTTGTGACAGCTCAGTATTTCCACCAGGACCTGTCTTTAAAGTTGTGACAGCTCAGTATTTCACCCAGGACCTGTGTTTAAAGTTGTGACAGTTCAGTATTTCAGCCAGGACCTGTGTTTACAGTTTTGACAGTTCAGTATTTCAGCCAGGACCTTTCTTTAAAGTTGTGACAGTTCAGTATTTCCCCCAGGACCTGTGTTTAAAGTTGTGACAGCTCAGTATTTCCCCCAGGATCTCTCTTCAAAGTTGTGACAGTTCAGTATTTACCCCAGGACCTGTGTTTAAAGTTGTGACAGCTCAGTATTTCCCCCAGGACCTGTCTTTAAAGTTGTGACAGCTCAGTCTTTCCCCAGGCCCTATGTTTAAAGTAGAGACAGCTCAGTATTTTACCCAGGACCTGTCTTTAAGTTGTGACAGCTCAGCATTTCCCCCAGGACCTGTGTTTAAAGTTGTGACAGCTCAGTATTTCCCCCAGGACCAGTGTTTAAAGTTGTGACAGCTCAGTATTTCACCCAGGACCTGTTTTTAAATTTGTGACAGTTCAGTATTTCCCCCAGGACATGTCTTTAAAGTTGTGACAGTTCAGTATTTCCCCCAGGACCTGTGTTTAAAGTTGTGACAGCTCAGTATTTCCCCCAGGACCTGTCTTTAAAGTTGTGACAGTTCAGTGTTTCCTACAGGCCCTGTATTCACAGATGTGACAGTTCAGTATTTTACCCAGGACCTGTCTTTAAAGTTGTGACAGCTCAGTATTTCCCCAGGATCTGAGTTTAAAGTTGTGACAGCTCAGTATTTCCCCCAGGACCTGTCTTTAAAGTTGTGACAGCTCAGCATTTCCCCCAGGATCTGTGTTTAAAGTTGTGACAGCTCAGTATTTCCACCAGGACCTGTCTTTAAAGTTGTGACAGCTCAGTATTTCCCCCAGGATCTGTGTTTAAACTTGTGACAGCTCAGTCTTTCCCCCACGACCTGTCTTTAATGTTGTGACAGCTCAGTATTTCCCCCAGGATCTGTGTTTAAAGTTGTGACAGCTCAGTCTTTCCACCAGGACCTGTGTTTACTGTTTTGACAGTTCAGTATTTTACCCAGGACCTGTTTTTAAAGTTGTGACAGCTCAGTATTTCACCCAGGACCTGTGTTTAAAGTTGTGACAGTTCAGTATTTCACCCAGGACCTGTGTTTAAAGTTGTGACAGCTCAGTATTTCCCCCAGGACCTGTGTTTACAGTTTTGACAGTTCAGTATTTTACGCAGGACCTGTTTTTAAAGTTGTGACAGCTCAGTATTTCCCACAGGACCTGTCTTTAAAGTTGTGACAGCTCAGTATTTCCCCCAGGACCTGTCTTTAAAGTTGTGACAGCTCAGTATTTCCACCAGGACCTGTCTTTAAAGTTGTGACAGCTCAGTATTTCCCCCAGTATCTGTGTTTAAAGTTGTGACAGCTCAGTATTTCCACCAGGACCTGTCTTTAAAGTTGTGACAGCTCAGTATTTCACCCAGGACCTGTGTTTAAAGTTGTGACAGTTCAGTATTTCAGCCAGGACCTGTGTTTAAAGTTGTGACAGCTCAGTATTTCCACCAGGACCTGTCTTTAAAGTTGTGACAGCTCAATATTTCCCCCAGGATCTGTGTTTAAAGTTGTGACAGCTCAGTATTTCCACCAGGACCTTTCTTTAAAGTTGTGACAGCTCAGTATTTCCCCCAGGATCTGTGTTTAAAGTTGTGACAGCTCTGTATTTCCACCAGGACCTGTCTTTAAAGTTGTGACAGCTCAGTATTTCACCCAGGACCTGTGTTTAAAGTTGTGACAGTTCAGTATTTCAGCCAGGACCTGTGTTTAAAGTTGTGACAAGCTCAGTATTTCCCCCAGGATCTCTCTTCCAAGTTGTGACAGCTCAGTATTTCAGCCAGGACCTGTGTTTAAAGTTGTGACAGTTCAGTATTTCAGCCAGGACCTGTGTTTAAAGTTGTGACAGCTCAGTATTTCCCCCAGGATCTCTCTTCCAAGTTGTGACAGCCCAGTCTTTACCCCAGGACTTGTCTTTAAAGTTGTGACAGCTCAGTATTTCCCCCAGGATCTGTGTTTAAAGTTGTGACAGCTCAGTATTTCCACCAGGACCTGTCTTTAAAGTTGTGACAGCTCAGTATTTCCCCCAGGACCTGTCTTTAAAGTTGTGACAGCTCGGTATTTCCCCAGGATCTGAGTTTAAAGTTGTGACAGCTCAGTATTTCCACCAGGACCTGTCTTTAAAGTTGTGACAGCTCAGTATTTCACCCAGGATCTGTGTTTAAAGTTGTGACAGCTCAGTATTTCCACCATGACATGTCTTTAAAGTTGTGACAGCTCAGTATTTCACCCAGGACCTGTGTTTAAATTTGTGACAGTTCAGTATTTCAGCCAGGACCTGTGTTTACAGTTTTGACAGTTCAGTATTTTACGCAGGACCTGTTTTTAAAGTTGTGACAGCTCAGTATTTCCCACAGGACCTGTCTTTAAAGTTGTGACAGCTCAGTATTTCCCCCAGGACCTGTCTTTAAAGTTGTGACAGCTCAGTATTTCCACCAGGACCTGTCTTTAAAGTTGTGACAGCTCAGTATTTCCCCCAGGATCTGTGTTTAAAGTTGTGACAGCTCAGTATTTCCACCAGGACCTGTCTTTAAAGTTGTGACAGCTCAGTATTTCACCCAGGACCTGTGTTTAAAGTTGTGACAGTTCAGTATTTCAGCCAGGACCTGTGTTTAAAGTTGTGACAGCTCAGTATTTCCACCAGGACCTGTCTTTAAAGTTGTGACAGCTCAATATTTCCCCCAGGATCTGTGTTTAAAGTTGTGACAGCTCAGTATTTCCACCAGGACCTTTCTTTAAAGTTGTGACTGCTCAGTATTTCCCCCAGGATCTGTGTTTAAAGTTGTGACAGCTCAGTATTTCCAGCAGGACCTGTCTTTAAAGTTGTGACAGCTCAGTATTTCACCCAGGACCTGTGTTTAAAGTTGTGACAGTTCAGTATTTCAGCCAGGACCTGTGTTTAAAGTTGTGACAGCTCAGTATTTCCCCCAGGATCTCTCTTCCAAGTTGTGACAGCTCAGTATTTCACCCAGGACCTGTGTTTAAAGTTGTGACAGTTCAGTATTTCAGCCAGGACCTGTGTTTAAAGTTGTGACAGCTCAGTATTTCCCCCAGGATCTCTCTTCCAAGTTGTGACAGCCCAGTCTTTACCCCAGGACTTGTCTTTAAAGTTGTGACAGCTCAGTATTTCCCCCAGGATCTGTGTTTAAAGTTGTGACAGCTCAGTATTTCCACCAGGACCTGTCTTTAAAGATGTGACAGCTCAGTATTTCCCCCAGGAAATGTCTTTAAAGTTGTGACAGCTCGGTATTTCCCCAGGATCTGAGTTTAAAGTTGTGACAGCTCAGTATTTCCACCAGGACCTGTCTTTAAAGTTGTGACAGCTCAGTATTTCACCCAGGATCTGTGTTTAAAGTTGTGACAGCTCAGTATTTCCACCATGACATGTCTTTAAAGTTGTGACAGCTCAGTATTTCACCCAGGACCTGTGTTTAAATTTGTGACAGTTCAGTATTTCAGCCAGGACCTGTGTTTACAGTTTTGACAGTTCAGTATTTCCCCCAGGACCTGTGTTTAAAGTTGTGACAGCTCAGTATTTCCACCAGGACCTGTCTTTAAAGTTGTGACAGCTCAGTATTTCCCCCAGGATCTGTCTTTAAAGTTGTGACAGCTCAGTATTTCCACCAGGATCTGTGTTTAAAGTTGTGACAGCTCAGTATTTCCACCAGGACCTGTCTTTAAAGTTGTGACAGCTCAGTATTTCCCCCAGGATCTGTGTTTAAAGTTGTGACAGCTCAGTATTTCCACCAGGACCTGCCTTTAAAGTTGTGACAGCTCAGTATTTCACCCAGGATCTGTGTTTAAAGTTGTGACAGCTCAGTATTTCCCCCAGGATCTGTGTTTAAAGTTGTGACAGCTCAGTATTTCCACCAGGACCTGTCTTTAAAGTTGTGGCAGCTCAGTATTTCCCCCAGGATCTGTGTTTAAAGTTGTGACAGCTCAGTATTTCCCCCAGGACCTGTGTTTAAAGTTGTGACAGCTCAGTATTTCACCCAGGACCTGTGTTTAAAGTTGTGACAGTTCAGTATTTCAGCCAGGACCTGTGTTTACAGTTTTGACAGTTCAGTATTTCAGCCAGGACCTTTCTTTAAAGTTGTGACAGTTCAGTATTTCCCCCAGGACCTGTGTTTAAAGTTGTGACAGCTCAGTATTTCCCCCAGGATCTCTCTTCAAAGTTGTGACAGTTCAGTATTTACCCCAGGACCTGTGTTTAAAGTTGTGACAGCTCAGTATTTCCACCAGGACCTGTCTTTAAAGTTGTGACAGCTCAGACTTTCCCCAGGCCCTGTGTTTAAAGTAGAGACAGCTCAGTATTTTACCCAGGACCTGTCTTTAAGTTGTGACAGCTCAGCATTTCCCCCAGGACCTGTGTTTAAAGTTGTGACAGCTCAGTATTTCACCCAGGACCTGTTTGTAAATTTGTGACAGTTCAGTATTTCCCCCAGGACCTGTGTTTAAAGTTGTGACAGTTCAGTATTTCCCCCAGGACCTGTGTTCAAAGTTGTGACAGCTCAATATTTCCTCCAGGACCAGTCTTTAAAGTTGTGACAGCTCAGTATTTTCCCCAGGACCTGTGTTTAAAGTTGTGACAGCTCAGTATTTCCCCCAGGACCTGTCTTTAAAGTTGTGACAGTTCAGTGTTTCCTACAGGCCCTGTGTTCACAGATGTGACAGTTCAGTATTTTACCCAGGACCTGTCTTTAAAGTTGTGACAGTTCAGTATTTCCCCAGGATCTGAGTTTAAAGTTGTGACAGCTCAGTATTTCCACCAGGACCTATCTTTAAAGTTGTGACTGCTCAGTATTTTCCCCAGGACCTGTCTTTAAAGTTGTGACAGCTCAGCATTTCCCCCAGGATCTGTGTTTAAAGTTGTGACAGCTCAGTATTTCCACCAGGACCTGTCTTTAAAGTTGTGACAGCTCAGTATTTCCCCCAGGATCTGTGTTTAAACTTGTGACAGCTCAGTCTTTCCCCCAGGACCTGTCTTTAATGTTGTGACAGCTCAGTATTTCCCCCAGGATCTGTGTTTAAAGTTGTGACAGCTCAGTCCTTCCACCAGGACCTGTGTTTACAGTTTTGACAGTTCAGTATTTTACCCAGGACCTGTTTTTAAAGTTGTGACAGCTCAGTATTTCACCCAGGACCTGTGTTTAAAGTTGTGACAGTTCAGTATTTCACCCAGGACCTGTGTTTAAAGTTGTGACAGTTCAGTATTTCCCCCAAGACCTGTGTTTAAAGTTGTGACAGTTCAGTATTTTACCCAGGACCTGTTTTTAAAGTTGTGACAGTTCAGTATTTCCTACAGGACCTGGGTTTAAAGTTGTGACAGCTCAGTATTTCCCCCAGGATCTCTCTTCAAAGTTGTGACAGTTCAGTATTTCCCCCAGGACCTGTGTTTAAAGTTGTGACAGCTCAGTCTTTCCCCAGGCCCTGTGTTTAAAGTTGAGACAGCTCAGTATTTTACCCAGGACCTGTCTTTAAGTTGTGACAGCTCAGTATTTCCCACAGGACCTGTCTTTAAAGTTGTGACAGCTCAGTATTTCCCCAGGATCTGAGTTTAAAGTTGTGACAGCTCAGTATTTCCACCAGGACCTGTCTTTAAAGTTGTGACAGCTCAGTATTTCCCCCAGGATCTGTGTTTAAAGTTGTGACAGCTCAGTATTTCCACCAGGACCTGTCTTTAAAGTTGTGACAGCTCAGTATTTCCCCCAGGATCTGTGTTTAAAGTTGTGACAGCTCAGTATTTCCACCAGGACCTGTCTTTAAAGTGGAGACAGCTCTGTATTTCAGCCAGGACCTGTGTTTAAAGTTGTGACAGCTCAGTATTTCCCCCAGGATCTGTGTTTAAAGTTGTGACAGCTCAGTATTTCAGCCAGGACCTGTGTTTAAAGTTGTGACAGCTCAGTATTTCCACCAGGACCTTTCTTTAAAGTTGTGACAGCTCAGTATTTCAGCCAGGACCTGTGTTTAAAGTTGTGACAGCTCTGTATTTCCCCCAGGATCTCTCTTCCAAGTTGTGACAGCTCAGTCTTTCCCCCAGGATTTGTCCTTAAAGTTGTGACAGCTCAGTATTTCCCCCAGGATCTGTGTTTAAAGTTGTGACAGCTCAGTATTTCCACCAGGACCTGTCTTTAAAGTTGTGACAGCTCAGTATTTCCCCCAGGATCTGTGTTTAAAGTTGTGACAGCTCAGTATTTCCACCAGGACCTGTCTTTAAAGTTGTGACAGCTCAGTATTTCCTCCAGGACCTGTCTTTAAAGTTGTGACAGCTCAGTATTTCACCCAGGATCTGTGTTTAAAGTTGTGACAGCTCAGTATTTCCACCAGGACATGTCTTTAAATTTGTGACAGCTCAGTATTTCACCCAGGACCTGTGTTTAAAGTTGTGACAGTTAAGTTTTTCAGCCAGGACCTGTGTTTACAGTTTTGACAGTTCAGTATTTCCCCCAGGACCTGTTTTTAAAGTTGTGACAGCTCAGTATTTCCACCAGGACCTGTCTTTAAAGTTGTGACAGCTCAGTATTTCACCCAGGATCTGTGTTTAAAGTTGTGACAGCTCAGTATTACCACCAGGACCTGTCTTTAAAGTTGTGACAGCTCAGTATTTCCCCCAGGACCTGTCTTGAAAGTTGTGACAGCTCAGTATTTCCCCCAGGACCTGTCTTGAAAGTTGTGACAGCTCGGTATTTCCCCAGGATCTGAGTTTAAAGTTGTGACAGCTCAGTATTTCCACCAGGACATGTCTTTAAAGTTGTGACAGCTCGGTATTTCCCCAGGATCTGTGTTTAAAGTTGTGACAGCTCAGTATTTCCCCCAGGATCTGTGTTTAAAGTTGTGACAGCTCAGTATTTCCACGAGGACCTGTCTTTAAAGTTGTGACAGCTCAGTATTTCACACAGGATCTGTGTTTAAAGTTGTGACAGCTCAGTATTTCCACCAGGACCTGTCTTTAACGTTGTGACAGCTCAGTATTTCACCCAGGACCTGTGTTTAAAGTTGTGACAGTTCAGTATTTCAGCCAGGACCTGTGTTTACAGTTTTGACAGTTCAGTATTTCACCCAGGACCTTTCTTTAAAGTTGTGACAGTTCAGTATTTCCCCCAGGACCTGTGTTTAAAGTTGTGACAGCTCAGTATTTCCCCCAGGACCTGTCTTTAAAGTTGTGACAGCTCAGTCTTTCCCCAGGCCCTGTGTTTAAAGAAGAGACAGCTCAGTATTTTACCCAGGACCTGTCTTTAAGTTGTGACAGCTCAGCATTTCCCCCAGGACCTGTGTTTAAAGTTGTGACAGCTCAGTATTTCCCCCAGGACCAGTGTTTAAAGTTGTGACAGCTCAGTATTTCACCCAGGATCTGTGTTTAAACTTGTGACAGCTCAGTCTTTCCCCCAGGACCTGTCTATAAGTTGTGACAGCTCAGTATTTCCCCCGGGACCTGTGTTTAAAGTTGTGACAGCTCAGTATTTCCTCCAGGACCTGTGTTTAAAGTTGTGACAGCTCAGTATTTTCCCCAGGACCTGTGTTTAAAGTTGTGACAGCTCAGTATTTCCACCAGGACCTGTGTTTAAAGTTGTGACAGCTCAGTCTTTCACCCAGGATCTCTCTTCAAAGTTGTGACAGTTCAGTATTTCCCCCAGGACCTGTGTTTAAAGTTGTGACAGCTCAGTATTTCCACCAGGACCTGTCTTTAAAGTTGTGACAGCTCAGTATTTCACCCAGGACCTGTGTTTAAAGTTGTGACAGCTCAGTCTTTCCCCCAGGACCTGTGTTTAAAGTTGTGACAGCTCAGTATTTGCCCCAGGACCTGTGTTTAATGTTGTGACAGCTCAGTATTTCCCCCAGGACCTGTGTTTAATGTTGTGACAGCTCAGTATTTCCTCCATAACCTGTGTTTAAAGTTGTGACAGCTCAGTATTTCCCCCAGGACCTGTGTTTAAAGTTGAGACTGCTCAGTATTTCCCTCAGGACCTGTTTTTAATTTTGTGACAGCTCAGTCTTTCACCCAGGATCTCTCTTCAGAGTTGTGACAGTTCAGTATTTCCCCCAGGACCTGTGTTTAAAGTTGTGACAGCTCAGTATTTCCCCCAGGACCTGTCTTTAAAGTTGTGACAGTTCAGTATTTCCTGCAGGCCCTGTGTTCACAGATGTGACAGTTCAGTATTTCACCCAGGACCTTTCTTTAAAGTTGTAACAGCTCTGTATTTCCCCCGGATCTCTCTTCCAAGTTGTGACAGCTCAGTCTTTCCCCCAGGACCTGTCTTTAAAGTTGTGACAGCTCAGTATTTCCCCAGGATCTGAGTTTAAAGTTGTGACAGCTCAGTATTTCCACCAGGACCTGTGTTTAAAGTTGTGACAGCTCAGTCTTTCACCCAGGATCTCTCTTCAAAGTTGTGACAGTTCAGTATTTCCCCCAGGACCTGTGTTTAAAGTTGTGACAGCTCAGTATTTCCACCAGGACCTGTCTTTAAAGTTGTGACAGCTCAGTATTTCCCACAGGACCTGTCTTTAAAGTTGTGACAGCTCAGTCTTTCCCCCAGGACCAGTCTTTAAAGTTGTGACAGCTCAGTATTTCCCCAGGATCTGAGTTTAAAGTTGTGACAGCTCAGTACTTCCACCAGGACCTGTCTTTAAAGTTGTGACAGCTCAGTATTTCCCCCAGGACCTGTCTTTAAAGTTGTGACAGCTCAGTACTTCCACCAGGACCTGTCTTTAAAGTTGTGACAGCTCAGTATTTCCACAAGGATCTGTCTTTAAAGTTGTGACAGCTCAGTATTTCCCCCAGGATCTGTGTTTAAAGTTGTGACAGCTCAGTATTTCCACCAGGACCTGTCTTTAAAGTTGTGACAGCTCAGTATTTCCCCCAGGACCTGTCTTTAAAGTTGTGACAGCTCAGTATTTCCCCAGGATCTGAGTTTAAAGTTGTGACAGCTCAGTATTTCCACCAGGACCTGTCTTTAAAGTTGTGACAGCTCAGTATTTCCACAAGGATCTGTCTTTAAAGTTGTGACAGCTCAGTATTTCCCCCAGGATCTGTGTTTAAAGTTGTGACAGCTCAGTATTTCCACCAGGACCTGTCTTTAAAGTTGTGACAGCTCAGTATTTCCACCAGGACCTGTCTTTAAAGTTGTGACAGCTCAGTACTTCCACCAGGACCTGTCTTTAAAGTTGTGACAGCTCAGTATTTCCACAAGGATCTGTCTTTAAAGTTGTGACAGCTCAGTATTTCCACCAGGATCTGTGTTTAAAGTTGTGACAGTTCAGTATTTTACCCAGGACTTGGCTTTAAGTTGTGACAGCTCAGTATTTCCCCCAGTAACTGTCTTTAAAGTTGTGACAGCTCAGTCTTTCCCCCAGGACCTGTCTTTAAAGTTGTGACAGTTCAGTATTTCCCCCAGGACCTGTCTTTAAAGTTGTGACAGCTCAGTATTTCCCCCAGGACCTGTGTTTAAAGTTGTGACAGCTCAGTATTTCCCCCAGGACCTGTCTTTAAAGTTGTGACAGCTCAGTATTTCCCCCAGGACCTTTGTTTAAAGTTGTGACAGCTCAGTATTTTCCCCAGGACCTGTCTTTAAAGTTGTGACAGCTCAGTATTTCCCCCAGGACCTGTGTTTACAGATGTGACAGCTCAGTATTTCCCCCAGGACCTGTCTTTAAAGTTGTGACAGTTCAGTATTTCCCCCAGCACCTGTCTTTAAAGTTGTGAAAGCTCAGTCTTTCCCCAGGACCTGTCTATAAAGTTGCGACAGTTCAATATTTCCTGCAGTCCCTGTTTTCACAGATGTGACAGTTCAGTATTTTACCCAGGAATTGTCTTTAAAGTTGTGACAGCTCAGTCTTTCACCCAGGATCTCTCTTCAAAGTTGTGACAGTTCAGTATTTCCCCCAGGACCTGTCTTTAAAGTTGTGACAGCTCAGTGTTTCTCCCAGGACCTGTCTTTAAAGTTGAGACAGCTCAGTATTTCCCTCAGGACCTGTTTTTAAAGTTGTGACAGCTCAGTCTTTCACCCAGGACCTGTGTTTAAAGTTGTGACAGCTCAATATTTCCTCCAGGACCAGTGTTTAAAGTTGTGACAGCTCAGTATTTCCCTCAGGACCTGTGTTTAAAGTTGTGACAGCTCAGTATTTCCCCCAGGACCTGTGTTTAAAGTTGTGACAGCTCAGTATTTCCCTCAGGACCTGTGTTTAAAGTTGTGACAGCTCAGTATTTCCCCCAGGACCAGTGTTTAAAGTTGTGACAGCTCAGTATTTCCCCCAGGACCAGTGTTTAAAGTTGTGACAGCTCAGTATTTCCCTCAGGACCTGTGTTTAAAGTTGTGACAGCTCAGTATTTCCCCCAGGACCTGTGTTTAAAGTTGTGACAGCTCAGTATTTCCCTCAGGACCTGTGTTTAAAGTTGTGACAGCTCAGTATTTCCCTCAGGACCTGTGTTTAAAGTTGTGACAGCTCAGTATTTCCCTCAGGACCTGTGTTTAAAGTTGTGACAGCTCAGTATTTCCCCCAGGACCAGTGTTTAAAGTTGTGACAGCTCAGTATTTCCCCAAGGACCTGTGTTTAAAATTGTGACAGCTCAGTACTTCCCCCAGGACCAGTGTTTAAAATTGTGACAGCTCAGTACTTCCCCCAGGACCAGTGTTTAAAATTGTGACAGCTCAGTATTTCCCCCAGGACCTGTGTTTAAAGTTGTGACAGCTCAGTACTTCCCCCAGGACCAGTGTTTAAAATTGTGACAGCTCAGTATTTCCTCCAGGACCAGTGTTTAAAATTGTGACAGCTCAGTATTTCCCCCAGGACCAGTGTTTAAAGTTGTGAGAGCTCAGACTTTCCCCCAGGACCTGTGTTTAAAGTTGTGACAGCTCAGTATTAACACCAGGACCTGTCTTTAAAGTTGTGACAGCTCAGTATTTCCCCCAGGACCTGTGTTTAAAGTTGTGACAGTTCAGTATTTCCCCCAGGACCTGTCTTTAAAGTTGTGACAGTTCAGTATTTCCCCCAGGACCTGTGTTTAAAGTTGTGACAGCTCAGTCTTTCCCCCAAGACCTGTCTATAAGTTGTGACAGTTCAGTATTTCCCCCAGGACCTGTCTTTAAAGTTGTGGCAGCTCAGTATTTCCCCCAGGACCAGTGTCTAAAGTTGTGACAGCTCAGTATTTCCCCCAGGACCTGTGTTTAAAGTTGTGACAGCTCAGTATTTCCCCCAGGACCTGTGTTTAAAGTTGTGACAGCTCAGTATTTCCCCCAGGACCTGTGTTTAAAGTTGTGACAGTTCAGTATTTTACCCAGGACCTGTCTTTAAAGTTTTGACAGTTCAGTATTTCTCCCAGGACCTGTCTTTAAAGTTGTGACAGTTCAGTATTTTCCCCAGGACCTGTCTTTAAAGTTGTGACAGCTCAGTATTTCCCTCAGGACCTGTCTTTAAATTTGTGACAGCTCAGTATTTTCCCCAGGACCTGTCTTTAAAGTTGTGACAGCTCAGTATTTCCCCCAGTAACTGTGTTTAAAGTTGTGACAGCTCAGTATTTCCCCCAGGACCTGTGTTTAAAGTTGTGACAGCTCAGTATTTCCCTCAGGACCTGTCTTTAAAGTTGTGACAGCTCAGTATTTCCCTCAGGACCTGTCTTTAAATTTGTGACAGCTCAGTATTTTCCCCAGGACCTGTCTTTAAAGTTGTGACAGCTCAGTATTTCCCCCAGTAACTGTCTTTAAAGTTGTTACAGTTCAGTATTTTACCCAGGACTTGTCTTTAAGTTGTGACAGCTCAGTATTTCCCCCAGGACCTGTGTTTAAAGTTGTGACAGCTCAGTATTTTCCCCAGGACCTGTCTTTAAAGTTGTGACAGCTCAGTATTTTCCCCAGGACCTGTCTTTAAAGTTGTGACAGCTCAGTATTTCCCCCAGTAACTGTCTTTAAAGTTGTTACAGTTCAGTATTTTACCCAGGACTTGTCTTTAAGTTGTGACAGCTCAGTATTTCCCCCAGGACCTGTGTTTAAAGTTGTGACAGCTCAGTATTTCCCCCAGGATCTGTCTTTAAAGTTGTGACAGTTCAGTATTTTACCCAGGACTTGTCTTTAAGTTGTGACAGCTCAGTATTTCCCCCAGGACCTGTGTTTAAAGATGTGACAGCTCAGTATTTCCACCAGGACCTGTCTTTAAAGTTGTGACAGTTCAGTATTTCCCCCAGGACCTGTCTTTAAAGTTGTGACAGCTCAGTATTTCCCCAGGCCCAGTTTTTAAAGATGTGACAGCTCAGTATTTCCACCAGGGACCTGTCTTTAAATTTGTGACAGTTCAGTATTTCCCCCAGGACCTGTGTTTAAAGTTGTGACAGTTCAGTATTTCCCCCAGGACCTGTGTTTAAAGTTGTGACAGTTCAGTATTTCCCCCAGGACCTGTGTTTAAAGTTGTGACAGCTCAGTCTTTCCCCAAGGACCTGTGTTTAAAGTTGTGACAGCTCAGTCTTTCCCCCAGGACCTGTCTTTAATTTGTGACAGCTCAGTATTTCCCCCAGGACCTGTGTTTAAAGATGTGACAGCTCAGTCTTTCCCCCAGGACCTGTCTTTAAAGTTGTGACAGTTCAATATTACTTGCAGGCCCTGTTTTCACAGATGTGACAGTTCAGTATTTTACCCAGGACCTGTCTTTAAAGTTGTGACAGCTCAGTATTTCCTCCAGGACCTGTGTTTAATGTTGTGACAGCTCAGTATTTCCCCCAGGACCTGTGTTTAAAGTTGAGACAGCTCAGTATTCCCTCAGGACCTGTTTTTAAAGTTGTGACAGCTCAGTCTTTCACCCAGGATCTCTCTTCAAAGTTGTGACAGTTCAGTATTTCCCTCAGGACCTGTCTTTAAATTTGTGACAGCTCAGTCTTTCCACCAGGACCTGTGTTTAAAGATGTGACAGCTCAGTATTTCCCCCAGGACCTGTCTTTAAAGTTGTGACAGCTCAGTATTTCCCCCAGGACCTGTGTTTAAAGTTGTGACAGCTCAGTATTTTCCCCAGGACCTGTCTTTAAAGTTGTGACAGCTCAGTATTTCCCCCAGGACCTGTGTTTACAGATGTGACAGCTCAGTATTTCCCCCAGGACCTGTCTTTAAAGTTGTGACAGTTCAGTATTTCCCCCAGCACCTGTCTTTAAAGTTGTGACAGCTCAGTCTTTCCCCAGGACCTGTCTATAAAGTTGCGACTGTTCAATATTTCCTGCTGGCCCTGTTTTCACAGATGTGACAGTTCAGTATTTTACCCAGGACCTGTCTGTAAAGTTGTGACAGCTCAGTCTTTCACCCAGGATCTCTCTTCAAAGTTGTGACAGTTCAGTATTTCCCCCAGGACCTGTCTTTAAAGTTGTGACAGCTCAGTGTTTCTCCCAGGACCTGTCTTAAAAGTTGAGACAGCTCAGTATTTCCCTCAGGACCTGTTTTTAAAGTTGTGACAGCTCAGTCTTTCACCCAGGACCTGTGTTTAAAGTTGTGACAGCTCAATATTTCCTCCAGGACCAGTGTTTAAAGTTGTGACAGCTCAGTATTTCCCTCAGGACCTGTGTTTAAAGTTGTGACAGCTCAGTATTTCCCCCAGGACCTGTGTTTAAAGTTGTGACAGCTCAGTATTTCCCTCAGGACCTGTGTTTAAAGTTGTGACAGCTCAGTATTTCCCCCAGGACCTCTGTTTAAAGTTGTGACAGCTCAGTATTTCGCCCAGGACCTGTGTTTAAAGTTGTGCCAGCTCAGTATTTGCCCCAGGACCTGTGTTTAAAGTTGTGACAGCTCAGTATTTCCCTCAGGACCTGTGTTTAAAGTTGTGACAGCTCAGTCTTTCCCCAAGGACCTCTGTTTAAAGTTGTGACAGCTCAGTATTTCGCCCAGGACCTGTGTTTAAAGTTGTGCCAGCTCAGTATTTGCCCCAGGACCTGTGTTTAAAGTTGTGACAGCTCAGTCTTTCCCCAAGGACCTGTGTTTAAAATTGTGACAGCTCAGTACTTCCCCCAGGACCAGTGTTTAAAATTGTGACAGCTCAGTATTTCCCCCAGGACCAGTGTTTAAAGTTGTGAGAGCTCAGACTTTCCCCCAGGACCTGTGTTTAAAGTTGTGACTGCTCAGTATTTCCCCCAGGACCAGTGTTTAAAGTTGTGACAGCTCAGTATTTCCACCAGGACCTGTCTTTAAAGTTGTGACAGCTCAGTATTTCCCCCAGGACCTGTGTTTAAAGTTGTGACAGCTCAGTCGTTCCCCCAGGACCTGTGTTTAAAGTTGTGACAGCTCAGTCTTTCCCCCAAGACCTGTCTACAAGTTGGAACAGCTCAGTATTTCCCCCAGGACCTGTCTTTAAAGTTGTGACAGCTCAGTATTTCCCCCAGGACCAGTGTCTAAAGTTGTGACAGCTCAGTATTTCCCCCAGGACCTGTGTTTAAAGTTGTGACAGCTCAGTATTTCCCCCAGGACCTGTCTTTACTGTTGTGACAGCTCAGTCCTTCCCCCAGGACCTCTCTTTAAAGTTGTGACAGCTCAGTCTTTCCCCCAGGACCTGTCTTTAAATTTGTGACAGCTCAGTCTTTCCCCCAGGACCTGTCTTTAAAGTTGTGACAGTTCAGTATTTCCTCCAGGACCTGTGTTTAATGTTGTGACAGCTCAGTATTTCCCCCAGGACCTGTGTTTAATGTTGAGACAGCTCAGTATTTCCCTCAGGCCCTGTTTTTAAAGTTGTGACAGCTCAGTCTTTCACCCAGGAACTCTCTTCAAAGTTGTGACAGTTCAGTATATCCCCCAGGACCTGTGTTTAAAGTTGTGACAGCTCAGTATTTCCCCAGGACATGTTTTTAAAGTTGTGACAGCTCAGTGTTTCTCCCAGGACCTGTCTTTAAAGCTGTGACAGCTCAGTATTTCCCCAGGACATGTTTTTAAAGTTGTGACAGCTCAGTGTTTCTCCCAGGACCTGTCTTTAAAGTTGTGGCAGCTCAGTATTTCCCTCAGGACCTGTCTTTAAATTTGTGACAGCTCAGTATTTTACCCAGGACTTGTCTTTAAGTTGTGACAGCTCAGTATTTCCCCCAGGACCTGTGTTTAAAGATGTGACAGCTCAGTATTTCCCCCAGGACCTATCTTTAAAGTTGTGACAGTTCAGTATTTCCCCCAGGACCTGTGTTTAAAGTTGTGACAGCTCAGTATTTCCCCCAGGACCTGTGTTTAAAGATGTGACAGCTCAGTATTTCCCCCAGGACCTATCTTTAAAGTTGTGACAGTTCAGTATTTCCCCCAGGACCTGTCTTTAAAGTTGTGGCAGCTCAGTATTTCCCTCAGGACCTGTCTTTAAATTTGTGACAGCTCAGTACTTTACCCAGGACTTGTCTTTAAGTTGTGACAGCTCAGTATTTCCCCCAGGACCTGTGTTTAAAGTTGTGACAGCTCAGTATTTCCCCCAGGACCTGTGTTTAAAGATGTGACAGCTCAGTATTTCCCCCAGGACCTATCTTTAAAGTTGTGACAGTTCAGTATATCCCCCAGGACCTTTCTTTAAGTTGTGACAGCTCAGTATTTCCCCCAGGACCTGTGTTTAAAGTTGTGACAGCTCCGTGTTTCCCCCAGGACCTGTCTTTAAAGTTGTGACAGCTCAGTCTTTCCCCCAGGACCTTTCTTTAAAGTTGTGACTGTTCAATATTTCCTGCAGGACCTGTTTTCACAGATGTGACAGTTCAGTATTTTACCCAGGACCTGTTTTTAAAGTTGTGACAGCTCAGTATTTCCTCCAGGACCTGCGTTTAATGTTGTGACAGCTCAGTATTTCCTCCAGGACCTGTTTTTAAAGTTGTGACAGCTCAGTCTTTCACCCAGGATCTCTCTTCAATGTTGTGACAGTTCAGTATTTCCCCCAGGACCTGTCTTTAAAGTTGTGACAGCTCAGTATTTTCCCCAGGACATGTTTTTAAAGTTGTGACAGCTCAATGTTTCTCCCAGGACCAGTCTTTAAAGTTGTGACAGCTCAGTATTTACCCCAGGACCTGTCTTTAAAGTTGTGACAGCTCAGTATTTCCCCCAGGACCTGTCTTTAAAGTTGTGACAGCTCAGTGTTTCTCCCAGGACCTGTCTTTAAAGTTGTGACAGCTCAGTATTTCCCTCAGGACCAGTTTTTAAAGTTGTGACAGCTCGGTCTTTCACCCAGGATCTCTCTTCAAAGTTGTGACAGTTCAGTATTTCCCCCCGGACCTGTCTTTAAAGTTGAGACAGCTCAGTATTTCCCTCAGGACCTGTTTTTAAAGTTGAGACAGCTCAGTATTTCCCTCAGGACCTGTTTTTAAAGTTGTGACAGCTCAGTCTTTCACCCAGGATCTCTCTTCAAAGTTGTGACAGCTCAGTATTTCCCCCAAGATCTGTGTTTAAAGTTGTGACAGCTCAATATTTCCTCCAGCACCAGTGTTTAAAGTTGTGAGAGCTCAGTATTTCCCCCAGGACCTGTGTTTAAAATTGTGACAGCTCAGTCTTTCCCCCAGGACCTGTGTTTAAAGTTGTGACAGCTCAGTATTTCCCCCAGGACCAGTGTTTAAAGTTGTGAGAGCTCAGTCTTTCCCCCAGGACCTGTGTTTAAAGTTGTGACATCTCAGTATTTCCACCAGGACCTGTCTTTAAATTTGTGACAGCTCAGTCTTTCCCCCAGGACCTGTCTTTAAAGTTGTGACAGTTCAGTATTTCCCCCAGGACCTGTGTTTAAAGTTGTGACAGCTCAGTATTTCCCCCAGGACCTGTCTTTAAAGTTGTGACAGTTCAGTATTTCCCCCAGGACCTGTGTTTAAAGTTGTGAGAGCTCCGTGTTTCTCCCAGGACCTGTCTATAAGTTGTGACAGCTCAGTATTTCCCCCAGGACCTGTGTTTAAAGTTGTGACAGCTCAGTATTTCCCCCAGGACCAGTGTCTAAAGTTGTGACAGCTCAATATTTCCCCCAGGACCTGTGTTTAAAGTTGTGACAGCTCAGTATTTCCCCCAGGACCTGTCTTTAAAGTTGTGACAGTTCAGTATTTCCTGCAGGCCCTGTCTTTAAAGTTGTGACAGCTCAGTATTTTCCCCAGGACCTGTCTTTAAAGTTGTGACAGCTCAGTATTTCCCTCAGGACCTGTCTTTAAATTTGTGACAGCTCAGTATTTTCCCCAGGACCTGTCTTTAAAGTAGTGACAGCTCAGTATTTCCCCCAGTAACTGTCTTTAAAGTTGTTACAGTTCAGTATTTCCCCCAGGACCTGTGTTTAAAGTTGTGACAGCTCAGTATTTTCCCCAGGACCTGTCTTTAAAGTTGTGACAGCTCAGTATTTCCCTCAGGACCTGTCTTTAAATTTGTGACAGCTCAGTATTTTACCCAGGACCTGTCTTTAAAGTTGTGACAGCTCAGTATTTCCCCCAGTAACTGTCTTTAAAGTTGTTACAGTTCAGTATTTTACCCAGGACTTGTCTTTAAGTTGTGACAGCTCAGTATTTCCCCCAGGACCTGTGTTTAAAGTTGTGACAGCTCAATATTTCCCCCAGGACCTGTGTTTAAAGATGTGACAGCTCAGTATTTCCCCCAGGACCTGTCTTTAAAGTTGTGACAGTTCAGTATTTCCCCAGGCCCAGTTTTTAAAGTTGGGACAGCTCAGTATTTTACCCAGGACCTGTGTTTAAAGTTGTGAGAGCTCAGTCTTTCCCCAAGGACCTGTGTTTAAAGTTGTGACAGCTCAGTCTTTCCCCCAGGACCTGTCTTTAAAGTTGTGACAGTTCAGTATTTCCTCCAGGACCTGTCTTTAAAGTTGTGACAGTTCAGTATTTTACCCAGGACCTGTGTTTAATGTTGAGACAGCTCAGTATTTCCCTCAGGCCCTGTTTTTAAAGTTGTGACAGCTCAGTCTTTCACCCAGGACCTCTCTTCAAAGTTGTGACAGTTCAGTATATCCCCCAGGACCTGTGTTTAAAGTTGTGACAGCTCAGTATTTCCCCAGGACATGTTTTTAAAGTTGTGACAGCTCAGTGTTTCTCCCAGGACCTGTCTTTAAAGTTGTGACAGCTCAGTATTACCCTCAGGACCTATTTTTAAAGTTGTGACAGCCCAGTGTTTCTCCCAGGACCTGTCTTTAATGTTGTGACAGCTCAGTATTTCCCCAGGACATGTTTTTAAAGTTGTGACAGCTCAGTGTTTCTCCCAGGACCTGTCTTTAAAGTTGTGACAGCTCAGTATTACCCTCAGGACCTATTTTTAAAGTTGTGACAGCCCAGTGTTTCTCCCAGGACCTGTGTTTAAAGTTGTGACAGCTCAGTATTTCCCCCAGGACCAGTGTCTAAAGTTGTGACAGCTCAATATTTCCCCCACGACCTGTCTTCAAAGTTGTGACAGCTCAGTATTTCCTCCAGGACCTGTCTTTAAAGTTGTGTCAGCTCAGTATTTCCTCCACGACCTGTCTTCAAAGTTGTGACAGCTCAGTATTTCCCCCAGGACCTGTGTTTAAAGTTGTGTCAGCTCAGTATTTCCTCCAGGACCTGTGTTTAAAGTTGTGACAGCTCAGTGTTTCTCCCAGGACATGTCTTTAAAGTTGTGACAGCTCAGTATTTCCCTCAGGACCTGTTTTTAAAGTTGTGACAGCTCAGTCTTTCTCACAGGACATGACTTTAAAGTTGTGACAGCTCAGTCTTTCACCCAGGATCTCTCTTCAAAGTTGTGACCGTTCAGTATTTCCCCCAGGAACTGTGTTTAAAGTTGAGACTGCTCAGTATTTCCCCCAGGACCTGTGTTTAAAGTTGTGACAGCTCAATATTTCCTCCAGGACCAGTGTTTAAAGTTGTGACAGCTCAGTATTTCCCTCAGGACCTGTGTTTAAAGTTGTGACAGCTCAGTATTTCCCCCAGGACCTGTGTTTAAAGTTGTGACAGCTCAGTATTTCCCTCAGGACCTGTGTTTAAAGTTGTGACAGCTCAGTATTTCCCCCAGGACCAGTGTTTAAAGTTGTGACAGCTCAGTATTTCCCCCAGGACCTGTGTTTAAAGTTGTGACAGCTCAGTATTTCCCCCAGGACCTGTCTTTAAAGTTGTGACAGCTCAGTATTTCCCTCAGGACCTGTGTTTAAAGTTGTGAAAGCTCAGTCTTTCCCCAAGGACCTGTGTTTAAAATTGTGACAGCTCAGTACTTCGCCCAGGACCAGTGCTTAAAGTTGTGAGAGCTCAGTCTTTACCCCAGGACCTGTGTTAAAATTGTGACAGCTCAGTATTTCCCCCAGGACCAGTGTTTAAAGTTGTGAGAGCTCAGACTTTCCCCCAGGACCTGTGTTTAAAGTTGTGACAGCTCAGTATATCCCCCAGGACCAGTGTTTAAAGTTGTGACAGCTCAGTATTTCCACCAGGACCTGTCTTTAAAGTTGTGACAGCTCAGTATTTCCCCCAGGACCTGTGTTTAAAGTTGTGACAGATCAGTCTTTCCCCCAGGACCTGTCTTTAAAGTTGTGACAGTTCAGTATTTCCCCCAGGACCTGTGTTTAAAGTTGTGACAGCTCAGTCTTTCCCCCAAGACCTGTCTATAAGTTGTGACAGCTCAGTATTTCCCCCAGGACCTGTCTTTAAAGTTGTGACAGCTCAGTATTTCCCCCAGGACCAGTGTCTAAAGTTGTGACAGCTCAGTATTTCCCCCAGGACCTGTGTTTAAAGTTGTGACAGCTCAGTATTTCCCCCAGGACCTCTCTTTAAAGTTGTGACAGTTCAGTATTTCCTGCAGGCCCTGTTTTCACAGATGTGACAGTTCAGTATTTCCCCCAGGACCTGTCTTTAAAGTTGTGACAGTTCAGTATTTCCTGCAGGCCCTGTCTTTAAAGTTGTGACAGCTCAGTATTTCCCCCAGGACCTGTGTTTAAAGTTGTGACAGCTCAGTATTTCCCTCAGGACCTGTCTTTAAAGTTGTGACAGTTCAGTATTTCCTGCAGGCCCTGTCTTTAAAGTTGTGACAGCTCAGTATTTCCCCCAGGACCTGTCTTTAAAGTTGTGACAGCTCAGTATTTCCCTCAGGACCTGTCTTTAAATTTGTGACAGCTCAGTATTTTCCCCAGGAACTGTCTTTAAAGTTGTTACAGTTCAGTATTTTACCCAGGACTTGTCTTTAAGTTGTGACAGCTCAGTCTTTCCCCCAGGACCTGTGTTTAAAGTTGTGACAGCTCAGTATTTCCCCCAGGACCTGTGTTTAAAGATGTGACAGCTCAGTATTTCCACCAGGACCTGTCTTTAAAGTTGTGACAGTTCAGTATTTCCCCCAGGACCTGTCTTTAAAGTTGTGACAGGTCAGTATTTCCCCCAGGACCTGTGTTTAAAGATGTGACAGCTCAATATTTCCCCCAGGACCTGTGTTTAAAGTTGTGACAGTTCAGTATTTCCCCCAGGACCTGTGTTTAAAGTTGTGACAGTTCAGTATTTCCCCCAGGACCTGTGTTTAAAGTTGTGACAGCTCAGTCTTTCCCCAAGGACCTGTGTTTAAAGTTGTGACAGCTCAGTCTTTCCCCCAGGACCTGTCTTTAAGTTGTGACAGCTCAGTCTTTCCCCCAGGACCTGTGTTAAAATTGTGACAGCTCAGTATTTCCCCCAGGACCAGTGTTTAAAGTTGTGAGAGCTCAGACTTTCCCCCAGGACCTGTGTTTAAAGTTGTGACAGCTCAGTATTTCCACCAGGACCTGTCTTTAAAGTTTTGACAGCTCAGTATTTCCCCCAGGACCTGTGTTTAAAGTTGTGACAGCTCAGTCTTTCCCCCAGGACCTGTCTTTAAAGTTGTGACAGTTCAGTATTTCCCCCAGGACCTGTGTTTAAAGTTGTGACAGCTCAGTCTTTCCCCCAAGACCTGTCTATAAGTTGTGACAGCTCAGTATTTCCCCCAGGACCTGTCTTTAAAGTTGTGACAGCTCAGTATTTCCCCCAGGACCAGTGTCTAAAGTTGTGACAGCTCAGTATTTCCCCCAGGACCTGTGTTTAAAGTTGTGACAGCTCAGTATTTCCCCCAGGACCTCTCTTTAAAGTTGTGACAGTTCAGTATTTCCTGCAGGCCCTGTTTTCACAGATGTGACAGTTCAGTATTTCCCCCAGGACCTGTCTTTAAAGTTGTGACAGCTCAGTATTTCCCCCAGGACCTGTCTTTAAAGTTGTGACAGCTCAGTATTTCCCTCAGGACCTGTCTTTAAATTTGTGACAGCTCAGTATTTTCCCCAGGACCTGTCTTTAAAGTTGTGACAGCTCAGTATTTCCCCCAGTAACTGTCTTTAAAGTTGTTACAGTTCAGTATTTTACCCAGGACTTGTCTTTAAGTTGTGACAGCTCAGTCTTTCCCCCAGGACCTGTGTTTAAAGTTGTGACAGCTCAGTATTTCCCCCAGGACCTGTGTTTAAAGATGTGACAGCTCAGTATTTCCACCAGGACCTGTCTTTAAAGTTGTGACAGTTCAGTATTTCCCCCAGGACCTGTCTTTAAAGTTGTGACAGGTCAGTATTTCCCCCAGGACCTGTGTTTAAAGATGTGACAGCTCAATATTTCCCCCAGGACCTGTGTTTAAAGTTGTGACAGTTCAGTATTTCCCCCAGGACCTGTGTTTAAAGTTGTGACAGTTCAGTATTTCCCCCAGGACCTGTGTTTAAAGTTGTGACAGCTCAGTCTTTCCCCAAGGACCTGTGTTTAAAGTTGTGACAGCTCAGTCTTTCCCCCAGGACCTGTCTTTAAGTTGTGACAGCTCAGTATTTACCCCAGGACCTGTGTTTAAAGTTGTGACAGCTCCGTATTTCCCCCAGGACCTGTCTTTAAAGTTGTGACAGCTCAGTCTTTCCCCCAGGACCTGTCTTTAAAGTTGTGACAGTTCAATATTTCCTGCAGGCCCTGTTTTCACAGATGTGACAGTTCAGTATTTCCCCCAGGACCAGTCTTTAAAGTTGTGACAGCTCAGTCTTTCCCCCAGGACCTGTCTTTAAAGTTGTGACAGCTCAGTATTTCCCCCAGTAACTGTCTTTAAAGTTGAGACAGCTCAGTATTTCCCTCAGGACCTGTTTTTAAAGTTGTGACAGCTCAGTATTTCCCCCAGTAACTGTCTTTAAAGTTGTGACAGTTCAGTATTTCCCTCAGGACCTGTCTTTAAAGTTGTGACAGTTCAGTATTTTACCCAGGACTTGGCTTTAAGTTGTGACAGCTCAGTATTTCCCCCAGGACCTGTGTTTAAAGTTGTGACAGCTCAGTATTCCCACCAGGACCTGTGTTTAAAGATGTGACAGCTCAGTATTTCCCCCAGGACCTGTCTTTAAAGTTGTGACAGCTCAGTATTTCCCCCAGGACCTGTGTTTAAAGTTGTGACAGTTCAGTATTTCCCCCAGCACCTGTCTTTAAAGTTGTGACAGCTCAGTCTTTCCCCAGGACCTGTCTATAAAGTTGCGACAGTTCAATATTTCCTGCAGGCCCTGTTTTCACAGATGTGACAGTTCAGTATTTTACCCAGCACCTGTCTTTAAAGTTGTGACAGCTCAGTCTTTCACCCAGGATCTCTCTTCAAAGTTGTGACAGTTCAGTATTTCCCCCAGGACCTGTCTTTAAAGTTGTGACAGCTCAGTGTTTCTCCCAGGACCTGTCTTTAAAGTTGAGACAGCTCAGTATTTCCCTCAGGACCTGTTTTTAAAGTTGTGACAGCTCAGTCTTTCAGCCAGGACCTGTGTTTAAAGTTGTGACAGCTCAATATTTCCTCCAGGACCAGTGTTTAAAGTTGTGACAGCTCAGTATTTCCCTCAGGACCTGTGTTTAAAGTTGTGACAGCTCAGTATTTCCCCCAGGACCTGTGTTTAAAGTTGTGACAGATCAGTATTTCCCTCAGGACCTGTGTTTAAAGTTGTGACAGCTCAGTATTACCCCCAGGACCAGTGTTTAAAGTTGTGACAGCTCAGTATTTCCCTCAGGACCTGTGTTTAAAGTTGTGACAGCTCAGTATTTCCCCCAGGACCTGTGTTTAAAATTGTGACAGCTCAGTACTTCCCCCAGGACCAGTGTTTAAAGTTGTGACAGCTCAGTATTTCCCCCAGGACCTGTGTTTAAAATTGTGACAGCTCAGTATTTCCCTCAGGACCTGTGTTTAAAGTTGTGACAGCTCAGTATTTCCCTCAGGACCTGTGTTTAAAGTTGTGACAGCTCAGTATTTCCCTCAGGACCTGTGTTTAAAGTTGTGACAGCTCAGTATTTCCCCCAGGACCTGTGTTTAAAGTTGTGACAGCTCAGTATTTCCCTCAGGACCTGTGTTTAAAGTTGTGACAGCTCAGTATTTCCCCCAGGACCTGTGTTTAAAATTGTGACAGCTCAGTCTTTCCCCCAGGACCTGTGTTTAAAATTGTGACAGCTCAGTATTTCCCCCAGGACCAGTGTTTAAAATTGTGACAGCTCAGTATTTCCCCCAGGACCAGTGTTTAAAGTTGTGACAGCTCAGTATGAACACCAGGACCTGTCTTTAAATTTGTGACAGCTCAGTATTTCCCCCAGGACCTGTGTTTAAAGTTGTGACAGCTCAGTATTTCCCCCAGGACCAGTGTTTAAAGTTGTGAGAGCTCAGACTTTCCCCCAGGACCTGTGTTTAAAGTTGTGACAGCTCAGTATTTCCCCCAGGACCAGTGTTTAAAGTTGTGACAGCTCAGTATGAACACCAGGACCTGTCTTTAAATTTGTGACAGCTCAGTATTTCCCCCAGGACCTGTGTTTAAAGTTGTGACAGCTCAGTCTTTCCCCCAGGACCTGTCTTTAAAGTTGTGACAGTTCAGTATTTCCCCCAGGACCTGTGTTTAAAGTTGTGACAGCTCAGTCTTTCCCCCAAGACCTGTCTATAAGTTGTGACAGCTCAGTATTTCCCCCAGGACCTGTCTTTAAAGTTGTGACAGCTCAGTATTTCCCCCAGGACCAGTGTCTAAAGTTGTGACAGCTCAGTATTTCCCCCAGGACCTGTGTTTAAAGTTGTGACAGCTCAGTATTTCCCCCAGGACCTGTCTTTACTGTTGTGACAGCTTAGTCCTTCCCCCGGGACCTCTCTTTAAAGTTGTGACAGTTCAGTATTTCCTGCAGGCCCTGTTTTCACAGATGTGACAGTTCAGCATTTTACCCAGGACCTGTCTTTAAAGTTTTGACAGTTCAGTATTTCTCCCAGGACCTGTCTTTAAAGTTGTGACAGTTCAGTATTTCCTGCAGGCCCTGTCTTTAAAGTTGTGACAGCTCAGTATTTTCCTCAGGACCTGTCTTTAAATTTGTGACAGCTCAGTATTTTCCCCAGGACCTGTCTTTAAAGTTGTGACAGCTCAGTATTTCCCCCAGTAACTGTCTTTAAAGTTGTTACAGTTCAGTATTTTACCCAGGACTTGTCTTTAAGTTGTGACAGCTCAGTATTTCCCCCAGGACCTGTGTTTAAAGTTGTGACAGCTCAGTATTTCCCCCAGGACCTGTGTTTAAAGTTGTGACAGTTCAGTATTTCCCCCAGGACCTGTGTTTAAAGTTGTGACAGCTCTGTATTTCCCCCAGGACCTGTCTTTAAAGTTGTGACAGCTCAGTATTTCCCTCAGGACCTGTCTTTAAGGTTGTGACAGCTCAGTATTTCCCCCAGTAACTGTCTTTAAAGTTGTTACAGTTCAGTATTTTACCCAGGACTTGTCTTTAAGTTGTGACAGCTCAGTATTTCCCCCAGGACCTGTGTTTAAAGTTGTGACAGCTCAGTATTTCCCCCAGGACCTGTGTTTAAAGATGTGACAGCTCAGTATTTCCCCCAGGACCTGTGTTTAAAGTTGTGACAGTTCAGGATTTCCACCAGGACCTGTCTTTAAAGTTGTGACAGTTCAGTATTTCCCCCAGGACCTGTCTTTAAAGTTGTGACAGCTCAGTATTTCCCCAGGCCCAGTTTTTAAAGATGTGACAGCTCAGTATTTCCCCCAGGACCTGTCTTTAAAGTTGTGACAGTTCAGTATTTCCCCCAGGACCTGTGTTTAAAGTTGTGACAGTTCAGTATTTCCCCCAGGACCTGTGTTTAAAGTTGTGACAGCTCAGTCTTTCCCCAAGGACCTGTGTTTAAAGTTGTGACAGCTCAGTCTTTCCCCCAGGACCTGTCTTTAAGTTGTGACAGCTCAGTATTTCCCCCAGGACCTGTGTTTAAAGTTGTGACAGCTCCGTATTTCCCCCAGGACCTGTCTTTAAAGTTGTGACAGCTCAGTCTTTCCCCCAGGACCTGTCTTTAAAGTTGTGACAGTTCAATATTTCCTGCAGGCCCTGTTTTCACAGATGTGACAGTTCAGTATTTTACCCAGGACCTGTCTTTAAAGTTGTGACAGCTCAGTATTTCCACCAGGACCTGTGTTTAAAGTTGAGACAGCTCAGTATTTCCCTCAGGACCTGTTTTTAAAGTTGTGACAGCTCAGTCTTTCCACCAGGACCTGTGTTTAATGATGTGACCGCTCAGTATTTCCCCCAGGACCTGTCTTTAAAGTTGTGACAGCTCAGTATTTCCCCCAGGACCTGTGTTTAAAGTTGTGACAGCTCAGTATTTTCCCCAGGACCTGTCTGTAAAGTTGTGACAGCTCAGTATTTCTCCCAGGACCTGTGTTTACAGATGTGACAGCTCAGTATTTCCCCCAGGACCTGTCTTTAAAGTTGTGACAGTTCTGTATTTCCCCCAGCACCTGTCTTTAAAGTTGTGACAGCTCAGTCTTTCCCCAGGACCTGTCTATAAAGTTGCGACAGTTCAATATTTCCTGCAGGCCCTGTTTTCACAGATGTGACAGTTCAGTATTTTACCCAGGACCTGTCTTTAAAGTTGTGACAGCTCAGTCTTTCACCCAGGATCTCTCTTCAAAGTTGTGACAGTTCAGTATTTCCCCCAGGACCTGTCTTTAAAGTTGTGACAGCTCAGTGTTTCTCCCAGGACCTGTCTTTAAAGTTGAGACAGCTCAGTATTTCCCTCAGGACCTGTTTTTAAAGTTGTGACAGCTCAGTCTTTCACCCAGGACCTGTGTTTAAAGTTGTGACAGCTCAATATTTCCTCCAGGACCAGTGTTTAAAGTTGTGACAGCTCAGTATTTCCCTCAGGACCTGTGTTTAAAGTTGTGACAGCTCAGTATTTCCCCCAGGACCTGTGTTTAAAGTTGTGACAGCTCAGTATTTCCCCCAGGACCAGTGTTTAAAGTTGTGACAGCTCAGTATTTCGCCCAGGACCTGTGTTTAAAGTTGTGACAGCTCAGTATTTCCCCCAGGCCCTGTGTTTAAAGTTGTGACAGCTCAGTATTTCCTCCAGGACCTGTGTTTAAAGTTGTGACAGTTCAGTATTTCCCCCAGGACCTGTGTTTAAAGTTGTGACAGCTCAGTATTTCCCTCAGGACCTGTGTTTAAAGTTGTGACAGCTCAGTCTTTCCCCAAGGACCTGTGTTTAAAATTGTGACAGCTCAGTATTTCCCCCAGGACCAGTGTTTAAAGTTGTGAGAGCTCAGACTTTCCCCCAGGACCTGTGTTTAAAGTTGTGACTGCTCAGTATTCCCCCCAGGACCAGTGTTTAAAGTTGTGACAGCTCAGTATTTCCACCAGGACCTGTCTTTAAAGTTGTGACAGCTCAGTATTTCCCCCAGGACCTGTGTTTAAAGTTGTGACAGTTCAGTATTTCCCCCAGCACCTGTGTTTAAAGTTGTGACAGCTCAGTATTTCCACCAGGACCTGTCTTTAAAGTTGTGACAGTTCAGTATTTCCCCCAGGACCTGTGTTTAAAGTTGTGACAGCTCAGTATTTCGCCCAGGACCTGTGTTTAAAGTTGTGACAGCTCAGTCGTTCCCCCAGGACCTGTGTTTAAAGTTGTGACAGCTCAGTCTTTCCCCCAAGACCTGTCTACAAGTTGGAACAGCTCAGTATTTCCCCCAGGACCTGTCTTTAAAGTTGTGACAGCTCAGTATTTCCCCCCGGACCAGTGTCTAAAGTTGTGACAGCTCAGTATATCCCCCAGGACCTGTGTTTAAAGTTGTGACAGCTCAGTATTTCCCCCAGGACCAGTGTCTAAAGTTGTGACAGCTCAGTATATCCCCCAGGACCTGTGTTTAAAGTTGTGACAGCTCAGTCCTTCCCCCTGGACCTCTCTTTAAAGTTGTGACAGTTCAGTATTTCCCCCAGGACCTGTCTTTAAAGTTGTGACAGCTCAGTATTTCCCCAGGCCCAGTTTTTAAAGATGTGACAGCTCAGTATTTCCACCAGGACCTGTGTTTAAAGTTGTGACAGTTCAGTATTTCCCCCAGGACCTGTCTTTAAAGTTGTGACAGTTCAGTCTTTCCCCCAGGACCTTTGTTTAAAATTGTGACAGCTCAGTATTTCCCCCAGGACCAGTGTTTAAAGTTGTGAGAGCTCAGACTTTCCCCCAGGACCTGTGTTTAAAGTTGTGACAGCTCAGTATTTCCCCCAGGACCAGTGTTTAAAGTTGTGACAGCTCAGTATTTCCACCAGGACCTGTCTTTAAAGTTGTGACAGTTCAGTATTTCCCCCAGGACCTGTCTTTAAAGTTGTGACAGTTCACTATTTCCCCCAGGACCTGTGTTTAAAGTTGTGACAGCTCAGTATTTCCCCCAGGACCTGTGTTTAAAGTTGTGACAGCTCCGTATTTCCCCCAGGACCTGTCTTTAAAGTTGTGACAGCTCAGTCTTTCCCCCAGGACCTGTCTTTAAAGTTGTGACAGTTCAATATTTCCTGCAGGCCCTGTTTTCACAGATGTGACAGTTCAGTATTTTACCCAGGACCTGTCTTTAAAGTTGTGACAGCTCAGTATTTCCACCAGGACCTGTGTTTAAAGTTGAGACAGCTCAGTATTTCCCTCAGGACCTGTTTTTAAAGTTGTGACAGCTCAGTCTTTCCACCAGGACCTGTGTTTAAAGATGTGACAGCTCAGTATTTCCCCCAGGACCTGTCTTTAAAGTTGTGACAGCTCAGTATTTCCCCCAGGACCTGTGTTTAAAGTTGTGACAGCTCAGTATTTTCCCCAGGACCTGTCTGTAAAGTTGTGACAGCTCAGTATTTCTCCCAGGACCTGTGTTTACAGATGTGACAGCTCAGTATTTCCCCCAGGACCTGTCTTTAAAGTTGTGACAGTTCAGTATTTCCCCCAGCACCTGTCTTTAAAGTTGTGACAGCTCAGTCTTTCCCCAGGACCTGTCTATAAAGTTGCGACAGTTCAATATTTCCTGCAGGCCCTGTTTTCACAGATGTGACAGTTCAGTATTTTACCCAGGACCTGTCTTTAAAGTTGTGACAGCTCAGTCTTTCACCCAGGATCTCTCTTCAAAGTTGTGACAGTTCAGTATTTCCCCCAGGACCTGTCTTTAAAGTTGTGACAGCTCAGTGTTTCTCCCAGGACCTGTCTTTAAAGTTGAGACAGCTCAGTATTTCCCTCAGGACCTGTTTTTAAAGTTGTGACAGCTCAGTCTTTCACCCAGGACCTGTGTTTAAAGTTGTGACAGCTCAATATTTCCTCCAGGACCAGTGTTTAAAGTTGTGACAGCTCAGTATTTCCCTCAGGACCTGTGTTTAAAGTTGTGACAGCTCAGTATTTCCCCCAGGACCTGTGTTTAAAGTTGTGACAGCTCAGTATTTCCCCCAGGACCAGTGTTTAAAGTTGTGACAGCTCAGTATTTCGCCCAGGACCTGTGTTTAAAGTTGTGACAGCTCAGTATTTCCCCCAGGCCCTGTGTTTAAAGTTGTGACAGCTCAGTATTTCCTCCAGGACCTGTGTTTAAAGTTGTGACAGTTCAGTATTTCCCCCAGGACCTGTGTTTAAAGTTGTGACAGCTCAGTATTTCCCTCAGGACCTGTGTTTAAAGTTGTGACAGCTCAGTCTTTCCCCAAGGACCTGTGTTTAAAATTGTGACAGCTCAGTATTTCCCCCAGGACCAGTGTTTAAAGTTGTGAGAGCTCAGACTTTCCCCCAGGACCTGTGTTTAAAGTTGTGACTGCTCAGTATTCCCCCCAGGACCAGTGTTTAAAGTTGTGACAGCTCAGTATTTCCACCAGGACCTGTCTTTAAAGTTGTGACAGCTCAGTATTTCCCCCAGGACCTGTGTTTAAAGTTGTGACAGTTCAGTATTTCCCCCAGGACCTGTGTTTAAAGTTGTGACAGCTCAGTATTTCCACCAGGACCTGTCTTTAAAGTTGTGACAGTTCAGTATTTCCCCCAGGACCTGTGTTTAAAGTTGTGACAGCTCAGTATTTCGCCCAGGACCTGTGTTTAAAGTTGTGACAGCTCAGTCGTTCCCCCAGGACCTGTGTTTAAAGTTGTGACAGCTCAGTCTTTCCCCCAAGACCTGTCTACAAGTTGGAACAGCTCAGTATTTCCCCCAGGACCTGTCTTTAAAGTTGTGACAGCTCAGTATTTCTCCCAGGACCAGTGTCTAAAGTTGTGACAGCTCAGTATATCCCCCAGGACCTGTGTTTAAAGTTGTGACAGCTCAGTATTTCCCCCAGGACCAGTGTCTAAAGTTGTGACAGCTCAGTATATCCCCCAGGACCTGTGTTTAAAGTTGTGACAGCTCAGTCCTTCCCCCTGGACCTCTCTTTAAAGTTGTGACAGTTCAGTATTTCCCCCAGGACCTGTCTTTAAAGTTGTGACAGCTCAGTATTTCCCCAGGCCCAGTTTTTAAAGATGTGACAGCTCAGTATTTCCACCAGGACCTGTGTTTAAAGTTGTGACAGTTCAGTATTTCCCCCAGGACCTGTCTTTAAAGTTGTGACAGTTCAGTCTTTCCCCCAGGACCTTTGTTTAAAATTGTGACAGCTCAGTATTTCCCCCAGGACCAGTGTTTAAAGTTGTGAGAGCTCAGACTTTCCCCCAGGACCTGTGTTTAAAGTTGTGACAGCTCAGTATTTCCCCCAGGACCAGTGTTTAAAGTTGTGACAGCTCAGTATTTCCACCAGGACCTGTCTTTAAAGTTGTGACAGTTCAGTATTTCCCCCAGGACCTGTCTTTAAAGTTGTGACTGTTCACTATTTCCCCCAGGACCTGTGTTTAAAGTTGTGACAGCTCAGTATTTCCCCCAGGACCAGTGTTTAAAGTTGTGACAGCTCAGTATTTCCACCAGGACCTGTCTTTAAAGTTGTGACAGCTCAGTATTTCCCCCAGGACCTGTGTTTAAAGTTGTGACAGCTCAGTCTTTCCCCCAGGACCTGTCTTTAAAATTGTGACAGCTCAGTATTTCCCCCAGGACCAGTGTTTAAAGTTGTGAGAGCTCAGACTTTCCCCCAGGACCTGTGTTTAAAGTTGTGACAGCTCAGTATTTCCCCCAGGACCTGTCTTTAAAGTTGTGACAGCTCAGTATTTCCCTCAGGCCCTGTCTTTAAATTTGTGACAGCTCAGTATTTTCCCCAGGACCTGTCTTTAAAGTTGTGACAGCTCAGTATTTCCCCCAGGAACTGTCTTTAAAGTTGTTACAGTTCAGCATTTCCACCAGGACCTGTCTTTTAAGTTGTGACAGCTCAGTATTTCCCCAGGCCCAGTTTTTAAAGATGTGACAGCTCAGTATTTCCACCAGGACCTGTCTTTAAAGTTGTGACAGTTCAGTATTTCCCCCAGGACCTGTGTTTAAAGTTGTGACAGTTCAGTATTTCCCCCAGGACCTGTGTTTAAAGTTGTGACAGCTCAGTCTTTCCCCAAGGACCTGTGTTTAAAGTTGTGACAGCTCAGTCTTTCCCCCAGGACCTGTCTTTAAGTTGTGACAGCTCAGTATTTCCCCCAGGACCTGTGTTTAAAGTTGTGACAGCTCCGTATTTCCCCCAGGACCTGTCTTTAAAGTTGTGACAGCTCAGTCTTTCCCCCAGGACCTGTCTTTAAAGTTGTGACAGTTCAGTATTTTACCCAGGACCTGTCTTTAAAGTTGTGACAGCTCAGTATTTCCTCCAGGACCTGCGTTTAAAGTTGAGACAGCTCAGTATTTCCCTCAGGACCTGTGTTTAATGTTGTGACAGCTCAGTATTTCCACCAGGACCTGTGTTTAAAGTTGAGACAGCTCAGTATTTCCCTCAGGACCTGTTTTTAAAGTTGTGACAGCTCAGTCTTTCCACCAGGACCTGTGTTTAAAGATGTGACAGCTCAGTATTTCCCCCAGGACCTGTGTTTAAAGTTGTGACAGCTCAGTATTTTCCCCGGGACCTGTCTTTAAAGTTGTGACAGCTCAGTATTTCCCCCAGGACCTGTGTTTACAGATGTGACAGCTCAGTATTTCCCCCAGGACCTGTCTTTAAATTTGTGACAGTTCAGTATTTCCCCCAGCACCTGTCTTTAAAGTTGTGACAGCTCAGTCTTTCCCCAGGACCTGTCTATAAAGTTGCGACAGTTCAATATTTCCTGCAGGCCCTGTTTTCACAGATGTGACAGTTCAGTATTTTACCCAGGACCTGTCTTTAAAGTTGTGACAGCTCAGTCTTTCACCCAGGATCTCTCTTCAAAGTTGTGACAGTTCAGTATTTCCCCCAGGACCTGTCTTTAAAGTTGTGACAGCTCAGTATTTCCCCCAGGATCTGTGTTTAAAGTTGTGACAGCTCAGTATTTCCCCCAGGATCTGTGTTTAAAGTTGCGACAGTTCAATATTTCCTGCAGGCCCTGTTTTCACAGATGTGACAGTTCAGTATTTTACCCAGGACCTGTCTTTAAAGTTGTGACAGCTCAGTGTTTCTCCCAGGACCTGTCTTTAAAGTTGAGACAGCTCAGTATTTCCCTCAGGACCTGTGTTTAAAGTTGTGACAGCTCAATATTTCCTCCAGGACCAGTGTTTAAAGTTGTGACAGCTCAGTATTTCCCTCAGGACCTGTGTTTAAAGTTGTGACAGCTCAGTATTTCCCCCAGGACCTGTGTTTAAAGTTGTGACAGCTCAGTATTTCCCCCAGGACCAGTGTTTAATGTTGTGACAGCTCAGTATTTCGCCCAGGACCTGTGTTTAAAGTTGTGCCAGCTCAGTCTTTGCCCCAGGACCTGTGTTTAAAGTTGTGACAGCTCAGTCTTTCCCCAAGGACCTGTGTTTAAAATTGTGAGAGCTCAGTATTTCCCCCAGGACCTGTGTTTAAAGTTGTGCCAGCTCAGTCTTTGCCCCAGGACCTGTGTTTAAAGTTGTGACAGCTCAGTACTTCCCCCAGGAACTGTGTTTAAAGTTGTGAGAGCTCAGTCTTTCCCCCAGGACCTGTGTTTAAAATTGTGACAGCTCAGTATTTCCCCCAGGACCAGTGTTTAAAGTTGTGAGAGCTCAGACTTTCCCCCAGGACCTGTGTTTAAAGTTGTGACTGCTCAGTATTTCCCCCAGGACCAGTGTTTAAAGTTGTGACAGCTCAGTATTTCCTCCAGGACCTGTCTTTAAAGTTGTGACAGCTCAGTATTTCCCCCAGGACCTGTGTTTAAAGTTGTGACAGCTCAGTATTTCCCCCAGGACCTGTCTTTAAAGTTGTGACAGTTCAGTATTTCCCCCAGGACCTGTGTTTAAAGTTGTGACAGCTCAGTCTTTCCCCCAAGACCTGTCTACAAGTTGGAACAGCTCAGTATTTCCCCCAGGACCTGTGTCTAATGTTGTGACAGCTCAGTATTTCCCCCAGGACCAGTGTCTAAAGTTGTGACAGCTCAGTATATCCCCCAGGACCTGTGTTTAAAGTTGTGACAGTTCAGTATTTCCCCCAGGACCTGTCTTTAAAGTTGTGACAGCTCAGTATTTCCCCAGGCCCAGTTTTTAAAGATGTGACAGCTCAGTATTTCCACCAGGACCTGTCTTTAAAGTTGTGACAGTTCAGTATTTCCCCCAGGACCTGTGTTTAAAGTTGTGACAGTTCAGTCTTTCCCCCAGGACCTGTGTTTAAAATTGTGACAGCTCAGTATTTCCCCCAGGACCAGTGTTTAAAGTTGTGAGAGCTCAGACTTTCCCCCAGGACCTGTGTTTAAAGTTGTGACAGCTCAGTATTTCCACCAGGACCTGTCTTTAAAGTTGTGACAGCTCAGTATTTCCCCCAGGACCTGTGTTTAAAGTTGTGACAGCTCAGTATTAACACCAGGACCTGTGTTTAAAATTGTGACAGCTCAGTATTTCCCCCAGGACCAGTGTTTAAAGTTGTGAGAGCTCAGACTTTCCCCCAGGACCTGTGTTTAAAGTTGTGACAGCTCAGTATTTCCCCCAGGACCAGTGTTTAAAGTTGTGACAGCTCAGTATTAACACCAGGACCTGTCTTTAAAGTTGTGACAGCTCAGTATTTCCCCCAGGACCTGTGTTTAAAGTTGTGACAGCTCAGTCTTTCCCCCAAGAACTGTCTATAAGTTGTGACAGCTCAGTATTTCCACCAGGACCTGTGTTTAAAGTTGTGACAGCTCAGTATTTCCCCCAGGACCTGTCTTTACTGTTGTGACAGCTCAGTCCTTCCCCCGAGACCTCTCTTTAAAGTTGTGACAGTTCAGTATTTCCTGCAGGCCCTGTTTTCACAGATGTGACAGTTCAGTATTTTACCCAGGACCTGTCTTTAAAGTTTTGACAGTTCAGTATTTCTCCCAGGACCTGTCTTTAAAGTTGTGACAGTTCAGTATTTCCTGCAGGCCCTGTCTTTAAAGTTGTGACAGCTCAGTATTTTCCCCAGGACCTGTCTTTAAAGTTGTGACAGCTCAGTATTTCCCTCAGGACCTGTCTTTAAATTTGTGACAGCTCAGTATTTTCCCCAGGACCTGTCTTTAAAGTTGTGACAGCTCAGTATTTCCCCCAGTAACTGTCTTTAAAGTTGTTACAGTTCAGTATTTTACCCAGGACTTGTCTTTAAGTTGTGACAGCTCAGTATTTCCCCCAGGACCTGTGTTTAAAGTTGTGACAGCTCAGTATTTCCCCCAGGACCTGTGTTTAAAGTTGTGACAGTTCAGTATTTCCCCCAGGACCTGTGTTTAAAGTTGTGACAGCTCAGTATTTTCCCCAGGACCTGTCTTTAAAGTTGTGGCAGCTCAGTATTTCCCTCAGGACCTGTCTTTAAATTTGTGACAGCTCAGTATTTTCCCCAGGACCTGTCTTGAAAGTTGTGACAGTTCAGTATTTTACCCAGGACTTGTCTTTAAGTTGTGACAGCTCAGTATTTCCCCCAGGACCTGTGTTTAAAGTTGTGACAGCTCGGTATTTCCCCCAGGACCTGTGTTTAAAGATGTGACAGCTCAGTATTTCCACCAGGACCTGTCTTTAAAGTTGTGACAGTTCAGTATTTCCCCAGGATCTGTGTTTAAAGATGTGACAGCTCAGTATTTCCACCAGGACCTGTCTTTAAAGTTGTGACAGCTCAGTATTTCCCCCAGGATCTGTGTTTAAAGATGTGAAAGCTCAGTATTTCCACCAGGACCTGTCTTTAAAGTTGTGACAGCTCAGTATTTCCCCAGGCCCAGTTTTTAAAGATGTGACAGCTCAGTATTTCCACCAGGACCTGTCTTTAAAGTTGTGACAGTTCAGAATTTCCCCCAGGACCTGTGTTTAAAGTTGTGACAGTTCAGTATTTCCCCCAGGACCTGTGTTTAAAGTTGTGACTGTTCAGTATTTCCCCCAGGACCTGTGTTTAAAGTTGTGACAGCTCAGTCTTTCCCCAAGGACCTGTGTTTAATTTGTGACAGCTCAGTCTTTCCCCCAGGACCTGTCTTTAAGTTGTGACAGCTCAGTATTTCCTCCAGGACCTGTGTTTAATGTTGTGACAGCTCAGTATTTCCCCCAGGACCTTTCTTTAAGTTGTGACAGCTCAGTATTTCCTCCAGGACCTGTGTTTAATGTTGTGACAGTTCAGTATTTCCCTCAGGACCTGTTTTTAAAGTTGTGACAGCTCAGTCTTTCACCCAGGATCTCTCTTCAAAGTTGTGACAGTTCAGTATTTCCCTCAGGACCTGTCTTTAAATTTGTGACAGCTCAGTATTTCCACCAGGACCTGTGTTTAAAGATGTGACAGCTCAGTATTTCCCCCAGGAACCTGTGTTTAAAGTTGTGACAGCTCAGTATTTCCCCCAGGACCTGTGTTTAAAGTTGTGACAGCTCAGTATTTTCCCCAGGACCTGTCTTTAAAGTTGTGACAGCTCAGTATTTCCCCCAGGACCTGTGTTTAAAGTTGTGACAGTTCAGTCTTTCCCCCAGGACCTGTGTTTAAAATTGTGACAGCTCAGTATTTCCCCCAGGACCAGTGTTTAAAGTTGTGAGAGCTCAGACTTTCCCCCAGGACCTGTGTTTAAAGTTGTGACAGCTCAGTATTTCCCCCAGGACCAGTGTTTAAAGTTGTGACAGCTCAGTATTAACACCAGGACCTGTCTTTAAAGTTGTGACAGCTCAGTATTTCCCCCAGGACCTGTGTTTAAAGTTGTGACAGCTCAGTCTTTCCCCCAGGACCTGTCTTTAAAGTTGTGACAGTTCAGTATTTCCCCCAGGACCTGTGTTTAAAGTTGTGACAGCTCAGTCTTTCCCCCAAGACCTGTCTATAAGTTGTGACAGCTCAGTATTTCCCCCAGGACCTGTCTTTAAAGTTGTGACAGCTCAGTATTTCCCCCAGGACCAGTGTCTAAAGTTGTGACAGCTCAGTATTTCCCCCAGGACATGTGTTTAAAGTTGTGACAGCTCAGTATTTCCCCCAGGACCTGTCTTTACTGTTGTGACAGCTCAGTCCTTCCCCCGAGACCTCTCTTTAAAGTTGTGACAGTTCAGTATTTCCTGCAGGCCCTGTCTTTAAAGTTGTGACAGCTCAGTATTTTCCCCAGGACCTGTCTTTAAAGTTGTGACAGCTCAGTATTTCCCTCAGGACCTGTCTTTAAATTTGTGACAGCTCAGTATTTTCCCCAGGACCTGTCTTTAAAGTTGTGACAGCTCAGTATTTCCCCCAGTAACTGTCTTTAAAGTTGTTACAGTTCAGTATTTTACCCAGGACTTGTCTTTAAGTTGTGACAGCTCAGTATTTCCCCCAGGACCTGTGTTTAAAGTTGTGACAGCTCAGTATTTCCCCCAGGACCTGTGTTTAAAGTTGTGACAGTTCAGTATTTCCCCCAGGACCTGTCTTTAAATTTGTGACAGCTCAGTATTTCCCCCAGTAACTGTCTTTAAAGTTGTGACAGTTCAGTATTTTACCCAGGACTTGTCTTTAAGTTGTGACAGCTCAGTATTTCCCCCAGGATCTGTGTTTAAAGATGTGACAGCTCAGTATTTCCACCAGGACCTGTCTTTAAAGTTGTGACAGCTCAGTATTTCCCCAGGCCCAGTTTTTAAAGATGTGACAGCTCAGTATTTCCACCAGGACCTGTCTTTAAAGTTGTGACAGTTCAGTATTTCCCCCAGGACCTGTGTTTAAAGTTGTGACAGCTCAGTATTTCCCCAGGCCCAGTTTTTAAAGATGTGACAGCTCAGTATTTCCACCAGGACCTGTCTTTAAAGTTGTGACAGCTCAGTATTTCCCCAGGCCCAGTTTTTAAAGATGTGACAGCTCAGTATTTCCACCAGGACCTGTCTTTAAAGTTGTGACAGTTCAGTATTTCCCCCAGGACCTGTGTTTAAAGTTGTGACAGTTCAGTATTTCCCCCAGGACCTGTGTTTAAAGTTGTGACAGTTCAGTATTTCCCCCAGGACCTGTGTTTAAAGTTGTGACAGCTCAGTCTTTCCCCAAGGACCTGTGTTTAAAGTTGTGACAGTTCAGTATTTCCCCCAGCACCTGTCTTTAAAGTTGTGACAGCTCAGTCTTTCCCCAAGGACCTGTGTTTAAAGTTGTGACAGTTCAGTATTTCCCCCAGCACCTGTCTTTAAAGTTTTGACAGTTCAGTATTTCCCCCAGGACCTGTGTTTAAAGTTGTGACAGTTCAGTATTTCCCCCAGGACCTGTGTTTAAAGTTGTGACAGCTCAGTATTTCCCCCAGGACCTGTGTTTAAAGTTGTGACAGCTCAGTCTTTCCCCAAGGATCTGTGTTTAATGTTGTGACAGCTCAGTATTTCCACCAGGACCTGTGTTTAAAGTTGAGACAGCTCAGTATTTCCCTCAGGACCTGTTTTTAAAGTTGTGACAGCTCAGTCTTTCACCCAGGATCTCTCTTCAAAGTTGTGACAGTTCAGTATTTCCCTCAGGACCTGTCTTTAAATTTGTGACAGCTCAGTATTTCCACCAGGACCTGTGTTTAAAGATGTGACAGCTCAGTATTTCCCCCAGGAACCTGTCTTTAAAGTTGTGACAGCTCAGTATTTCCCCCAGGACCTGTGTTTAAAGTTGTGACAGCTCAGTATTTTCCCCAGGACCTGTCTTTAAAGTTGTGACAGCTCAGTATTTCCCCCAGGACCTGTGTTTACAGATGTGACAGCTCAGTATTTCCCCCAGGACCTGTCTTTAAAGTTGTGACAGTTCAGTATTTCCCCCAGCACCTGTCTTTAAAGTTGTGACAGCTCAGTCTTTCCCCAGGACCTGTCTATAAAGTTGCGACAGTTCAATATTTCCTGCAGGCCCTGTTTTCACAGATGTGACAGTTCAGTATTTTACCCAGGACCTGTCTTTAAAGTTGTGACAGCTCAGTCTTTCACCCAGGATCTCTCTTCAAAGTTGTGACAGTTCAGTATTTCCCCCAGGACCTGTCTTTAAAGTTGTGACAGCTCAGTGTTTCTCCCAGGACCTGTCTTTAAAGTTGAGACAGCTCAGTATTTCCCTCAGGACCTGTTTTTAAAGTTGTGACAGCTCAGTCTTTCACCCAGGACCTGTGTTTAAAGTTGTGACAGCTCAATATTTCCTCCAGGACCAGTGTTTAAAGTTGTGACAGCTCAGTATTTCCCTCAGGACCTGTGTTTAAAGTTGTGACAGCTCAGTATTTCCTCCAGGACCTGTGTTTAAAGTTGTGACAGCTCAGTATTTCCCCCAGGACCAGTGTTTAAAGTTGTGACAGCTCAGTATTTCGACCAGGACCTGTGTTTAAAGTTGTGCCAGCTCAGTATTTGCCCCAGGACCTGTGTTTAAAGTTGTGACAGCTCAGTATTTCCCTCAGGACCTGTGTTTAAAATTGTGACAGCTCAGTATTTCCCCCAGGACCAGTGTTTAAAGTTGTGACAGCTCAGTATTTCCCCCAGGACCTGTATTTAAAGTTGTGACAGCTCAGTATTTCCCCCAGGACCTGTGTTTAAAGTTGTGACAGCTCAGTCGTTCCCCCAGGACCTGTCTTTAAAGTAGTGACAGTTCAGTATTTCCCCCAGGACCTGTCTTTAAAGTTGTGACAGCTCAGTCTTTCCCCCAAGACCTGTCTACAAGTTGGAACAGCTCAGTATTTCCCCCAGGACCTGTCTTTAAAGTTGTGACAGCTCAGTATTTCCCCCAGGACCTGTCTTTACTGTTGTGACAGTTCAGAATTTCCTGCAGGCCCTGTTTTCACAGATGTGACAGTTCAGTATTATGCCCAGGACCTGTCTTTAAAGTTGTGACAGTTCAGTATTTCCTGCAGGCCCTGTCTTTAAAGTTGTGACAGCTCAGTATTTCCCCCAGGACCTGTGTTTAAAGTTGTGACAGCTCAGTATTTTCCCCAGGACCTGTCTTTAAAGTTGTGACAGCTCAGTATTTCCCTCAGGACCTGTCTTTAAATTTGTGACAGCTCAGTATTTTCCCCAGGACCTGTCTTTAAAGTTGTGACAGCTCAGTATTTCCCCCAGTAACTGTCTTTAAAGTTGTTACAGTTCAGTATTTTACCCAGGACTTGTCTTTAAGTTGTGACAGCTCAGTATTTTCCCCAGGACCTGTCTTTAAAGTTGTGACAGCTCAGTATTTTCCCCAGGAGCTGTCTTTAAAGTTGTGACAGCTCAGTCTTTCCCCAGGACCTGTCTATAAAGTTGCTACAGTTCAATATTTCCTGCAGGCCCTGTTTTCACAGATGTGACAGTTCAGTATTTTACCCAGGACCTGTCTTTAAAGTTGTGACAGCTCAGTCTTTCACCCAGGATCTCTCTTCAAAGTTGTGACAGTTCAGTATTTCCCCCAGGACCTGTCTTTAAAGTTGTGACAGCTCAGTGTTTCTCCCAGGACCTGTCTTTAAAGTTGAGACAGCTCAGTATTTCCCTCAGGACCTGTTTTTAAAGTTGTGACAGCTCAGTCTTTCACCCAGGACCTGTGTTTAAAGTTGTGACAGCTCAATATTTCCTCCAGGACCAGTGTTAAAAGTTGTGACAGCTCAGTATTTCCCTCAGGACCTGTGTTTAAAGTTGTGACAGCTCAGTATTTCCCCCAGGACCTGTGTTTAAAGTTGTGACAGCTCAGTATTTCCCTCAGGACCTGTGTTTAAAGTTGTGACAGCTCAGTATTTCCCCCAGGACCTGTGTTTAAAACTACGACAGCTCAGTATTTCCCCCAGGACCTGTGTTTAAAGTTGTGACAGCTCAGTATTTCACCCAGGACCTGTGTTTAAAGTTGTGACAGTTCAGTATTTCCTGCAGGCCCTGTTTTCACAGATGTGACAGTTCAGTATTTTACCCAGGACCTGTCTTTAAAGTTGTGACAGCTCAGTATTTCCACCAGGACCTGTCTTTAAAGTTGTGACAGTTCAGTATTTCCTGCAGGCCCTGTCTTTAAAGTTGTGACAGCTCAGTATTTCCCCCAGGACCTGTGTTTCAAGTTGTGACAGCTCAGTATTTTCCCCAGGACCTGTCTTTAAAGTTGTGACAGCTCAGTATTTCCCTCAGGACCTGTCTTTAAATTTGTGACAGCTCAGTATTTCCCCCAGTAACTGTCTTTAAAGTTGTTACAGTTCAGTATTTTCCCCAGGACCTGTCTTTAAAGTTGTGACAGCTCAGTATTTCCCCCAGTAACTGTCTTTAAAGTTGTTACAGTTCAGTATTTTACCCAGGACTTGTCTTTAAGTTGTGACAGCTCAGTATTTCCCCCAGGACCTGTGTTTAAAGTTGTGACAGCTCAATATTTCCCCCAGGACCTGTGTTTAAAGATGTGACAGCTCAGTATTTCCACCAGGACCTGTCTTTAAAGATGTGACAGTTCAGTATTTCCCCCAGGACCTGTCTTTAAAGTTGTGACAGCTCAGTATTTCCCCAGGCCCAGTTTTTAAAGATGTGACAGCTCAGTATTTCCACCAGGACCTGTCTTTAAAGTTGTGACAGTTCAGTATTTCCCTCAGGACCTGTGTTTAAAGTTGTGACAGTTCAGTCTTTCCCCCAGGACCTGTGTTTAAAATTGTGACAGCTCAGTATTTCCCCCAGGACCAGTGTTTAAAGTTGTGAGAGCTCAGACTTTCCCCCAGGACCTGTGTTTAAAGTTGTGACAGCTCAGTATTTCCCCCAGGACCAGTGTTTAAAGTTGTGACAGCTCAGTATTTCCACCAGGACCTGTCTTTAAAGTTGTGACAGCTCAGTCTTTCCCCCAGGACCTGTGTTTAAAATTGTGACAGCTCAGTATTTCCCCCAGGACCAGTGTTTAAAGTTGTGAGAGCTCAGACTTTCCCCCAGGACCTGTGTTTAATGTTGTGACAGCTCAGTATTAACACCAGGACCTGTCTTTAAAGTTGTGACAGCTCAGTATTTCCCCCAGGACCTGTGTTTAAAGTTGTGACAGCTCAGTATTAACACCAGGACCTGTCTTTAAAGTTGTGACAGCTCAGTATTTCCCCCAGGACCAGTGTTTAAAGTTGTGACAGCTCAGTATTAACACCAGGACCTGTCTTTAAAGTTGTGACAGCTCAGTATTTCCCCCAGGACCTGTGTTTAAAGTTGTGACAGCTCAGTATTAACACCAGGACCTGTCTTTAAAGTTGTGACAGCTCAGTATTTCCCCCAGGACCAGTGTTTAAAGTTGTGACAGCTCAGTATTAACACCAGGACCTGTCTTTAAAGTTGTGACAGCTCAGTATTTCCCCCAGGACCTGTGTTTAAAGTTGTGACAGCTCGGTCTTTCCCCCATGACCTGTCTTTAAAGTTGTGACAGTTCAGTATTTCCCCCAGGACCTGTGTTTAAAGTTGTGACAGCTCAGTCTTTCCCCCAAGACCTGTCTATAACTTGTGACAGCTCAGTATTTCCCCCAGGACCTGTCTTTAAAGTTGTGACAGCTCAGTATTTCCCCCAGGACCTGTCTTTACTGTTGTGACAGCTCAGTCCTTCCCCCAGGACCTCTCTTTAAAGTTGTGACAGTTCAGTATTTCCTGCAGGCCCTGTTTTCACAGTTGTGACAGTTCAGTATTTTACCCAGGACCTGTCTTTAAAGTTGTGACAGCTCAGTATTTCCACCAGGACCTGTCTTTAAAGTTGTGACAGTTCAGTATTTCCTGCAGGCCCTGTCTTTAAAGTTGTGACAGCTCAGTATTTCCCCCAGGACCTGTGTTTAAAGTTTTGACAGCTCAGTATTTTCCCCAGGACCTGTCTTTAAAGTTGTGACAGCTCAGTATTTCCCTCAGGACCTGTCTTTAAATTTGTGACAGCTCAATATTTTCGCCAGGACCTGTCTTTAAAGTTGTGACAGCTCAGTATTTCCCCCAGGAACTGTCTTTAAAGTTGTTACAGTTCAGTATTTTACCCAGGACTTGTCTTTAAGTTGTGACAGCTCAGTATTTCCCCCAGGACCTGTGTTTAAAGTTGTGACAGCTCAGTATTTCCCCCAGGACCTGTGTTTAAAGATGTGACAGCTCAGTATTTCCACCAGGACCTGTCTTTAAAGATGTGACAGTTCAGTATTTCCCCCAGCACCTGTCTTTAAAGTTGTGACAGCTCAGTATTTCCCCCGGCCCAGTTTTTAAAGATGTGACAGCTCAGTATTTCCACCAGGAACTGTCTTTAAAGTTGTGACAGTTCAGTATTTCCCCCAGGACCTGTGTTTAAAGTTGTGACAGTTCAGTATTTCCCCCAGGACCTGTGTTTAAAGTTGTGACAGTTCAGTATTTCCCCCAGGACCTGTGTTTAAAGTTGTGACAGCTCAGTCTTTCCCCAAGGACCTGTGTTTAATGTTGTGACAGCTCAGTCTTTCCCCCAGGACCTGTCTTTAAGTTGTGACAGCTCAGTCTTTCCCCCAGGACCTGTCTTTAAAGTTGTGACAGCTCAGTCTTTCCCCCTGGACCTGTCTTTAAAGTTGTGACAGTTCAATATTTCCTGCAGGCCCTGTTTTCACAGATGTGACAGTTCAGTATTTTACCCAGGACCTGTCTTTAAAGTTGTGACTGCTCAGTATTTCCTCCAGGACCTGTGTTTAAAGTTGAGACAGCTCAGTACTTCCCCCAGTAACTGTCTTTAAAGTTGTGACAGTTCAGTATTTTACCCAGGACTTGGCTTTAAGTTGTGACAGCTCAGTATTTCCCCCAGGACCTGTGGTTAAAGTTGTGACAGCTCAGTATTTCCACCAGGACCTGTGTTTAAAGATGTGACAGCTCAGTATTTCCCCCAGGACCTGTCTTTAAAGTTGTGACAGCTCAGTATTTCCCCCAGGACCTGTGTTTAAAGTTGTGACAGCTCAGTATTTTCCCCAGGACCTGTGTTTAAAGTTGTGACAGTTCAGTCTTTCCCCCAGGACCTGTGTTTAAAATTGTGACAGCTCAGTATTTCCCCCAGGACCAGTGTTTAAAGTTGTGAGAGCTCAGACTTTCCCCCAGGACCTGTGTTTAAAGTTGTGACAGCTCAGTATTTCCCCCAGGACCAGTGTTTAAAGTTGTGACAGCTCAGTATTTCCACCAGGACCTGTCTTTAATGTTGTGACAGCTCAGTCTTTCCCCCAGGACCTGTGTTTAAAATTGTGACAGCTCAGTATTTCCCCCAGGACCAGTGTTTAAAGTTGTGAGAGCTCAGACTTTCCCCCAGGACCTGTGTTTAATGTTGTGACTGCTCAGTATTTCCCCCAGGACCAGTGTTTAAAGTTGTGACAGCTCAGTATTAACACCAGGACCTGTCTTTAAAGTTGTGACAGCTCAGTATTTCCCCCAGGACCTGTGTTTAAAGTTGTGACAGCTCGGTCTTTCCCCCAGGACCTGTCTTTAAAGTTGTGACAGTTCAGTATTTCCCCCAGGACCTGTGTTTAAAGTTGTGACAGCTCAGTCTTTCCCCCAAGACCTGTCTATAACTTGTGACAGCTCAGTATTTCCCCCAGGACCTGTCTTTAAAGTTGTGACAGCTCAGTATTTCCCCCAGGACCTGTCTTTACTGTTGTGACAGCTCAGTCCTTCCCCCAGGACCTCTCTTTAAAGTTGTGACAGTTCAGTATTTCCTGCAGGCCCTGTTTTCACAGATGTGACAGTTCAGTATTTTACCCAGGACCTGTCTTTAAAGTTGTGACAGCTCAGTATTTCCACCAGGACCTGTCTTTAAAGTTGTGACAGTTCAGTATTTCCTGCAGGCCCTGTCTTTAAAGTTGTGACAGCTCAGTATTTCCCCCAGGACCTGTGTTTAAAGTTTTGACAGCTCAGTATTTTCCCCAGGACCTGTCTTTAAAGTTGTGACAGCTCAGTATTTCCCTCAGGACCTGTCTTTAAATTTGTGACAGCTCAATATTTTCCCCAGGACCTGTCTTTAAAGTTGTGACAGCTCAGTATTTCCCCCAGTAACTGTCTTTAAAGTTGTTACAGTTCAGTATTTTACCCAGGACTTGTCTTTAAGTTGTGACAGCTCAGTATTTCCCCCAGGACCTGTGTTTAAAGTTGTGACAGCTCAGTATTTCCCCCAGGACCTGTGTTTAAAGATGTGACAGCTCAGTATTTCCACCAGGACCTGTCTTTAAAGATGTGACAGTTCAGTATTTACCCCAGCACCTGTCTTTAAAGTTGTGACAGCTCAGTATTTCCCCAGGCCCAGTTTTTAAAGATGTGACAGCTCAGTATTTCCACCAGGACCTGTCTTTAAAGTTGTGACAGTTCAGTATTTCCCCCAGGACCTGTGTTTAAAGTTGTGACAGTTCAGTATTTCCCCCAGGACCTGTGTTTAAAGTTGTGACAGCTCAGTCTTTCCCCAAGGACCTGTGTTTAATGTTGTGACAGCTCAGTCTTTCCCCCAGGACCTGTCTTTAAGTTGTGACAGCACAGTATTTCCCCCAGGACCTGTGTCTAAAGTTGTGACAGCTCCGTATTTCCCCCAGGACCTGTCTTTAAAGTTGTGACAGCTCAGTCTTTCCCCCAGGACCTGTCTTTAAAGTTGTGACAGTTCAATATTTCCTGCAGGCCCTGTTTTCACAGATGTGACAGTTCAGTATTTTACCCAGGACCTGTCTTTAAAGTTGTGACAGCTCAGTATTTCCTCCAGGACCTGTGTTTAAAGTTGAGACAGCTCAGTATTTCCACCAGGACCTGTGTTTAAAGTTGAGACAGCTCAGTATTTCCACCAGGACCTGTGTTTAAAGTTGAGACAGCTCAGTATTTCCACCAGGACCTGTGTTTAAAGTTGAGACAGCTCAGTATTTCCCCCAGTAACTGTCTTTAAAGTTGTGACAGTTCAGTATTTTACCCAGGACTTGGCTTTAAGTTGTGACAGCTCAGTATTTCCCCCAGGACCTGTGGTTAAAGTTGTGACAGCTCAGTATTTCCACCAGGACCTGTGTTTAAAGATGTGACAGCTCAGTATTTCCCCCGGACCTGTCTTTAAAGTTGTGACAGCTCAGTATTTCCCCCAGGACCTGTGTTTAAAGTTGTGACAGCTCAGTATTTTCCCCAGGACCTGTCTTTAAAGTTGTGACAGCTCAGTATTTCCCCCAGGACCTGTGTTTACAGATGTGACAGCTCAGTATTTCCCCCAGGACCTGTCTTTAAAGTTGAGACAGCTCAGTATTTCCCCCAGTAACTGTCTTTAAAGTTGTGACAGTTCAGTATTTTACCCAGGACTTGGCTTTAAGTTGTGACAGCTCAGTATTTCCCCCAGGACCTGTGGTTAAAGTTGTGACAGCTCAGTATTTCCACCAGGACCTGTGTTTAAAGATGTGACAGCTCAGTATTTCCCCCAGGACCTGTCTTTAAAGTTGTGACAGCTCAGTATTTCCCCCAGGACCTGTGTTTAAAGTTGTGACAGCTCAGTATTTTCCCCAGGACCTGTCTTTAAAGTTGTGACAGCTCAGTATTTCCCCCAGGACCTGTGTTTACAGATGTGACAGCTCAGTATTTCCCCCAGGACCTGTCTTTAAAGTTGTGACAGCTCAGTCTTTCACCCAGGATCTCTCTTCAAAGTTGTGACAGTTCAGTATTTCCCCCAGGACCTGTCTTTAAAGTTGTGACAGCTCAGTATTTCCCTCAGGACCTGTTTTTAAAGTTGTGACAGCTCAGTCTTTCTCACAGGACATGACTTTAAAGTTGTGACAGCTCAGTATTTCCCCCAGGACCTGTGTTTAAAGATGTGACAGCTCAGTATTTCCCCCAGGACCTGTGTGAAAGTTGTGACAGCTCAATATTTCCTCCAGGAACAGTCTTTAAAGTTGTGACAGCTCAGTATTTCCCCCAGGACCTGTGTTTAAAGATGTGACAGCTCAGTATTTCCCCCAGGACCTGTGTTTAAAGATGTGACAGCTCAGTATTTCCCCCAGGACCTGTGTTTAAAGCTGTGACTGCTCAGTATTTTCCCCAGGACCTGTCTTTAAAGTTGTGACAGATCAGTATTTCCCTCAGGACCCGTCTTTAAAGTTGTGACACTCAGTATTTTCCCCAGGACCTGTCTTTAAAGTTGTGACAGCTCAGTATTTCCCCCAGTAACTGTCTTTAAAGTTGTTACAGTTCAGTATTTTACCCAGGACTTGTCTTTAAGTTGTGACAGCTCAGTATTTCCCCTAGGACCTCTGTTTCAAGATGTGACAGCTCAGTATTTCCCCCAGGACCTGTCTTCCAAGATGTGACAGCTCAGTCTTTCCCCAGGCCCTGTGTTTAAAGTTGAGACAGCTCAGTATTTTACCCAGGACCTGTATTTAAAGTTGTGACAGCTCAGTATTTCCCCCAGGACCAGTGTTTAAAGTTGTGAGAGCTCAGTCTTTCCCCCAGGACCGGTCTTTATGTTGTGACAGCTCAGTAATTCCCCCAGGACCATTCCTTAAAGTTGTGACAGTTCAGTATTTCCCCCAGGACCTGTTTTTACAGGTGTAACAGCTCCGTATTTTCCCCAGGACCTGTGTTTAAAGTTGTGACAGTTCAGTATTTCCCGCAGGCCCGGTCTTTAAAGTTGTGACAGCTCCGTATTATCCCCAGGACCTGTGTTTAAAGTTGAGACAGCTCAGGATTTTCCCCAGGAACTGTCTTTAAAGTTGTGACAGATCAGTATTTTCCCCACGACCTGTCTTTAAAGTTGTGACAGCTCAATATTTCCCCCAGGACCTGTGTTTAAATTTGTGACAGCTCAATATTTCCTCCAGGACCAGTCTTTAAAGTTGTGACAGCTCAGTATTTCCCCCAGGACCTGTGTTTAAAGTTGTGACAGCTCAGTATTTTCCCCAGGACCTGTCTTTAAAGTTGTGACAGCTCAGTATTTTCCCCAGGACCTGTCTTTAAAGTTGTGACAGCTCAGTATTTTCCCCAGGACCTGTCTTTAAAGTTGTGACAGCTCTGTATTTCCCCCAGTAACTGTCTTTAAAGTTGTTACAGTTCGGTATTTTACCCAGGACTTGTCTTTAAGTTGTGACAGCTCAGTATTTCCCCCAGGACTTGTGTTTAAAGAACAAAGTACAAAGAACAAAGATAATTACAGCACAGGAACAGGCCCTTCGGCCCTCCAAGCCTGCGCCGATCCAGATCCTCTCTCTAAACATGTCGCCTATTTTATAAGGTTCTGTATCTCTTTTCTTCCTGCCCATTCATGTATCTGTCTAGATACATCTTAAAAGACTCCATCGTGCCCGCGTCTACCACCTCCGCTGGCAACGCGTTCCAGGTGCCCACCACCCTCTGTGTAAAGAACTTTCCACGCATATCCCCCCTAAACCTTTCCCCTTTCACTTTGAACTCGTGTCCTCTAGTAATTGAAACCCCCACTCTGGGAAAAAGCTTCTTGCTATCCACCCTGTCTATACCTCTCATGATTTTGTACACAACGTTGTGACAGCTCAGTATTTCCCCCAGGACCTGTGTTTAAAGATGTGACAGCTCAGTATTACCCCCAGGACCTGTCTTTAAAGTTGTGACAGTTCAGTATTTCCCCCAGGACCTGTGTTTAAAGATGTGACAGCTCAGTATTACCCCCAGGACCTGTCTTTAAAGTTGTGACAGTTCAGTATTTACCCCAGGACCTGTGTTTAACGTTGTGACAGCTCAGTACTTCCCCCAGGAACTGTGTTTAAAGATGTGACAGCTCAGTATTTCCCCCAGGACCTGTCTTTAAAGTTGTGACAGTTCAGTATTTCCCCCAGGACCTGTCTTTAAAGTTGTGACAGCTCAGTCTTTCCCCAGGCCCTGTGTTTAAAGTTGAGAAAGCTCAGTATTTTACCCAGGACCTGTCTTTAAGATGTGACAGCTCAGTATTTCCCCCAGGACCAGTGTTTAAAGTTGTTGGAGCTCAGTCTTTCACCCAGGACCTGTGTTTAAAGTTGTGACAGCTCAGTCTTTCCCCCACGACCTGTCTTTAAGTTGTGACAGCTCAGTATTTCCCCCAGGACCTGTGTTTAAAGTTGTGACAGCTCAGTATTTCCCCCAGGACCTGTGTTTAAAGTTGTGACAGTTCAGTATTTCCCGCAGGCCCTGTCTTTAAAGTTGTGACAGCTCAGTATTTTCCCCAGGACCTGTGTTTAAAGTTGTGACAGCTCAGTATTTTCCCCAGGACCTGTGTTTAAAGTTGTGACAGCTCAGTATTTTCCCCAGGACCTGTCTTTAAAGTTGTGACAGCTCAGTATTTCCCTCAGGACCTGTCTTTAAAGTTGTGACAGCTCAGTCTTTCCCCAGCACCTGTCTTGAAAGTTGTGACAGTCGGTATTTTCCCCAGGACTTGTCTTTAAGTTGTGACAGCTCAGTCTTTCCCCCAGGACCTGTCTTTAAAGTTGTGACAGTTCGGTATTTTACCCAGGACTTGTCTTTAAGTTGTGACAGCTCAGTCTTTCCCCCAGGACCTGTCTTTAAAGTTGTGACAGTTCAGTCTTTCCCCCAGGACCTGTCTTTAAAGTTGTGACAGTTCAGTATTTCCACCAGGACCTGTCTTTAAAGTTGTGACAGCTCAGTATTTCCACCAGCACCTGTCTTAAAGGTTGTGACAGCTCAGTATTTCCCCCAGGACCTGTGTTTAAAGTTGTGACAGCTCAGTATTTCCACCAGCACCTGTCTTAAAGGTTGTGACAGCTCAGTATTTCCCCCAGGACCTGTCTTTTAAGTTGTGAGAGTTCAGTATTTCCCCCAGGACCTGTCTTTAAAGTTGTGACGGATCAGTATTTCCTGCAGGCCCTGTGTTCACAGATGTGACAGTTCAGTATTTCCCCCGGACCTGTCTTTAAAGTTGTGACAGTTCAGTATTTCCCCCAGGACCTGTCTTTAAAGTTGTGACTGCTCAGTATTTCCCCCAGGACCTGTCTTTAAAGTTGTGACGGTTCAGTATTTCCTGCAGGCCCTGTGTTCACAGATGTGACAGTTCAGTATTTCCCCCGGACCTGTCTTTAAAGTTGTGACAGTTCAGTATTTCCCCCAGGACCTGTCTTTAAAGTTGTGACAGCTCAGTATTTCCACCAGGACCTGTCTTTAAAGTTGTGACAGCTCAGTATTTCCACCAGCACCTGTCTTAAAGGTTGTGACAGCTCAGTATTTCCCCCAGGATCTGTGTTTAAAGTTGTGACAGCTCAGTATTTCACCCAGGACCTGTTTTTAAAGTTGTGACAGCCCAGTGTTTCTCCCAGGACCTGTGTTTAAAGTTGTGACAGCTCATTATTTCCACCAGGACCTCTATTTAAAGTTGTGACAGCTCAGTATTTCCCTCAGGACCTGTTTTTAAAGTTGTGACAGCTCAGTCTTTCTCACAGGACATGACTTTAAAGTTGTGACAGATCAGTATTACCCCCAGGACCTGTCTTTACAGGTGTAACAGCTCAGTATTTTCCCCAGGACCTGTCTTCAAAGTTGTGACAGCTCAGTATTTCCTCCAGGACCTGTCTTTAAAGTTGTGACAGCTCAGTATTTCCCCCAGGAACAGTCTTTAAAGTTGTGACAGCTCAGTATTTCCCCCAGGACCTGTGTTTAAAGATGTGACAGCTCAGTATTTCCCCCAGGACCTGTGTGAAAGTTGTGACAGCTCAATATTTCCTCCAGGAACAGTCTTTAAAGATGTGACAGCTCAGTATTTCCCCCAGGACCTGTGTTTAAAGATGTGACAGCTCAGTATTTCCCCCAGGACCTGTGTTTAAAGCTGTGACTGCTCAGTATTTTCCCCAGGACCTGTCTTTAAAGTTGTGACAGATCAGTATTTCCCTCAGGACCTGTCTTTAAAGTTGTGACACTCAGTATTTTCCCCAGGACCTGTCTTTAAAGTTGTGACAGCTCAGTATTTCCCCCAGTAACTGTCTTTAAAGTTGTTACAGTTCAGTATTTTACCCAGGACTTGTCTTTAAGTTGTGACAGCTCAGTATTTCCCCCAGGACCTCTGTTTAAAGATGTGACAGCTCAGTATTTCCCCCAGGACCTGTCTTCCAAGATGTGACAGCTCAGTCTTTCCCCAGGCCCTGTGTTTAAAGTTGAGACAGCTCAGTATTTTACCCAGGACCTGTATTTAAAGTTGTGACAGCTCAGTATTTCCCCCAGGACCAGTGTTTAAAGTTGTGAGAGCTCAGTCTTTCCCCCAGGACCGGTCTTTATGTTGTGACAGCTCAGTAATTCCCCCAGGACCATTCCTTAAAGTTGTGACAGTTCAGTATTTCCCCCAGGACCTGTTTTTACAGGTGTAACAGCTCCGTATTTTCCCCAGGACCTGTGTTTAAAGTTGTGACAGTTCAGTATTTCCCGCAGGCCCGGTCTTTAAAGTTGTGACAGCTCCGTATTATCCCCAGGACCTGTGTTTAAAGTTGAGACAGCTCAGGATTTTCCCCAGGAACTGTCTTTAAAGTTGTGACAGATCAGTATTTTCCCCACGACCTGTCTTTAAAGTTGTGACAGCTCAATATTTCCCCCAGGACCTGTGTTTAAATTTGTGACAGCTCAATATTTCCTCCAGGACCAGTCTTTAAAGTTGTGACAGCTCAGTATTTCCCCCAGGACCTGTGTTTAAAGTTGTGACAGCTCAGTATTTTCCCCAGGACCTGTCTTTAAAGTTGTGACAGCTCAGTATTTCCCTCAGGACCTGTCTTTAAAGTTGTGACAGCTCAGTATTTTCCCCAGGACCTGTCTTTAAAGTTGTGACAGCTCTGTATTTCCCCCAGTAACTGTCTTTAAAGTTGTTACAGTTCGGTATTTTACCCAGGACTTGTCTTTAAGTTGTGACAGCTCAGTATTTCCCCCAGGACTTGTGTTTAAAGAACAAAGTACAAAGAACAAAGATAATTACAGCACAGGAACAGGCCCTTCGGCCCTCCAAGCCTGCGCCGATCCAGATCCTCTCTCTAAACATGTCGCCTATTTTCTAAGCTTCTGTATCTCTTTTCTTCCTGCCCATTCATGTATCTGTCTAGATACATCTTAAAAGACTCCATCGTGCCCGCGTCTACCACCTCCGCTGGCAATGCGTTCCAGGTGCCCACCACCCTCTGTGTAAAGAACTTTCCACGCATATCCCCCCTAAAACTTTCCCCTTTCACTTTGAACTCGTGTCCTCTAGTAATTGAAACCCCCACTCTGGGAAAAAGCTTCTTGCTATCCACCCTGTCTATACCTCTCATGATTTTGTACACAACGTTGTGACAGCTCAGTATTTCCCCCAGGACCTGTGTTTAAAGATGTGACAGCTCAGTATTACCCCCAGGACCTGTCTTTAAAGTTGTGACAGTTCAGTATTTACCCCAGGACCTGTGTTTAACGTTGTGACAGCTCAGTACTTTCCCCAGGACCTGTGTTTAAAGATGTGACAGCTCAGTATTTCCCCCAGGACCTGTCTTTAAAGTTGTGACAGTTCAGTATTTCCCCCAGGACCTGTCTTTAAAGTTGTGACAGCTCAGTCTTTCCCCAGGCCCTGTGTTTAAAGTTGAGAAAGCTCAGTATTTTACCCAGGACCTGTCTTTAAGTTGTGACAGCTCAGTATTTCCCCCAGGACCAGTGTTTAAAGTTGTTGGAGCTCAGTCTTTCACCCAGGACCTGTGTTTAAAGTTGTGACAGCTCAGTCTTTCCCCCACGACCTGTCTTTAAGTTGTGACAGCTCAGTATTTCCCCCAGGACCTGTGTTTAAAGTTGTGACAGCTCAGTATTTCACCCAGGACCTGTGTTTAAAGTTGTGACAGCTCAGTATTTCCCCCAGGACCTGTCTTTAAAGTTGTGACAGCTCAGTCTTTCCCCCAGGACCTGTGTTTAAAGTTGTGACAGTTCAGTATTTCCTGCAGGCCCTGTTTTCACAGATGTGACAGTTCAGTATTGTACCCAGGACCTGTCTTTAAAGTTGTGACAGGTCAGTATTTCTCCCCAGGACCTGTCTTTAAAGTTGTGACAGTTCAGTATTTCCTGCAGGCCCTGTGTTCACAGATGTGACAGTTCAGTATTTTACCCCAGGACCTGTGTTTAAAGTTGTGACAGCTGAGTATTTCCCCCAGGATCCCTCTTCAAAGTTGTGACAGTTCAGTATTTCCCCAGGACCTTTGTTTAAAGTTGTGACAGCTCAGTATTTCCCCCAAGATCTGTGTCTAAAGTTGTGACAGCTCAGTATTTCCTCCAGGACCTGTGTTTAAAGTTGTGACAGCTCAGTATTTCCCTCAGGACCTGTTTTTAAAGTTGTGACAGCTCAGTCTTTCATCCAGGATCTCTCTTCAAAGTTGTGACAGTTCAGTATTTCCCCCAGGACCATTCTTTAAAGTTGTGACAGTTCAGTATTTCCCCCAGGATCTGTGTTTAATGTTGTGACAGTTCAGTATTTCCCCCAGGACCTGTGTTTACAGTTTTGACAGTTCAGTATTTTACCCAGGACCTTTCTTTAAAGTTGTGACAGTTCAGTATTTCCCCCAGGACCTGTGTTTAAAGTTGTGACAGTTCAGTATTTCCCCCAGGACCTGTGTTTACAGTTTTGACAGTTCAGTATTTTACCCAGGACCTTTCTTTAAAGTTGTGACAGCTCAGTATTTCCCCCAGGATCTCTCTTCCAAGTTGTGACAGCTCAGTCTTTCCCCCAGGACCTGTGCTTACAGTTTTGACAGTTCAGTATTTTACCCAGGACCTTTCTTTAAAGTTGTGACAGCTCAGTATTTCCCCAAGGACCTGTGCTTAAAGTTGTGACAGCTCAGTATTCCCCCCAGTAACTGTCTTTAAAGTTGTTACAGTTCAGTATTTTACCCAGGACCTGTGTTTAAAGTTGTGACAGCACAGTATTTTACACAGGACCTGTGTTTAAAGTTGTGACAGCTCAGTATTTTCCCCAGGACCTGTCTTTAAAGTTGTGACAGCGCAGTATTTCACCCAGGACCTGTGTTTAAAGTTGTGACAGTTCAGTATTTCCTCCAGGCCCTGTGTTCACAGATGTGACAGTTCAGTATTTTACCCAGGACCTGTCTTTAAAGTTGTGACAGTTCAGTATTTCCCCCAGGACCTGTCTTTAAAGTTGTGACAGCTCAGTATTTCCCCCTGGATCTGTGTTTAAAGTTGTGACAGCTCAGTATTTCCACCAGGACCTGTCTATAGAGTAGTGACAGCTCAGTATTTCCACCAGGACCTGTCTTTTAAGTTGTGACAGCTCAGTATTTCACCCAGGACCTGTGTTTAAAGTTGTGACAGTTCAGTATTTCCCCCAGGATCACTGTTCCAAGTTGTGACAGCTCAGTCTTTCCCCCAGGACCTGTGTTTACAGTTGTGACAGCTCAGTATTTCCCCCAGGACCTCTGTTTAAAGTTGTGACAGTTCAGTATTTCCCCCAGGACCTGTGTTTAAAGTTGTGACAGTTCAGTATTTCCCCCAGGATCTGTCTTTAAAGTTGTGACAGCTCAGTATTTCCACCAGGACCTGTTTTTAAAGTTGTGACAGCTCAGTATTTCCCCCAGGACCTGTTTATACAGGTGTAACAGCTCCGTATTTTCCCCAGGACCTGTGTTTAAAGTTGTGACAGTTCAGTATTTCCCGCAGGACCTGTCTTTGAAGTTGTGACAGCTCCGTATTATCCCCAGGACCAGTGTTTAAAGTTGTGACAGCTCAGTATTTTCCCCAGGACCTGTCTTTAAAGTTGTGACAGCTCAGTATTTTCCCCAGGACCTGTCTTTAAAGTTGTGACAGCTCAGTATTTCCCCCAGGACCTTTCTTTAAAGTTGTGACAGCTCAGTATTTCCACCAGGATCACTCTTCCAAGTTGTGACAGCTCAGTCTTTCCCCCAGGACCTGTGCTTACAGTATTGACAGTTCAGTATTTTACCCAGGACCTTTCTTTAAAGTTGTGACAGTTCAGTATTTCCCCCAGGACCTGTGTTTAAAGTTGTGACAGCTCAGTATTTCCCCAAGGATCTCTCTTCAAAGTTGTGACAGTTCAGTATTTCCCCCAGGACCTGTGTTTAAAGTTGTGACAGCTCAGTATTTCCCCCAGGACCTGTGTTTAAAGTTGTGACAGCTCAGTATTTCCTCCAGGACCTGTGTTTACAGTTGTGACATCTCAGTATTTCCTCCAGGACCTGTCTTTAAAGTTGTGACAGCTCCGTATTACCCCCAGGACCTGTGTTTAAAGTTGAGACAGCTCAGTATTTCCCTCAGGACCTGTTTTTAAAGTTGTGACAGCTCAGTCTATCACCCAGGATCTCTCTTCAAAGTTGTGACAGTTCAGTATTTCCCCCAGGACCTGTGTTTAAAGTTGTGACAGCTCAGTGTTTCTCCCAGGACCTTTCTTTAAAGTTGTGGCAGCTCAGTATTTCCCTCAGGACCTGTTTTTAAAGTTGTGAAAGCTCAGTGTTTCTCCCAGGACCTGTCTTTAAAGTTGTGACAGCTCTGAATTTCCCCCAGGACTTGTCTTTAAAGTTGTGACAGTTCAGTATTTACCTCAGGACATGTCTTTAAAGATGTGACTGTTCAGTATTTCCCCCAGGACCTGTTTTTACAGGTGTAACAGCTCAGTATTTTCCACAGGTCCTGTTTTCAAAACTACGACAGCTCAGTACTTCCCCCAGGCCCTGTTTTTACAGGTGTAACAGCTCAGTATTTCCTCCAGGACCTGTGTTTAATGTTGTGACAGTTCAGTATTTCCCGCAGGCCCTGTCTTTAAAGATGTGACAGCTCCGTATTATCCCCTGGACCTGTCTTTAAAGTTGTGACAGCTCAGTATTTTCCCCAGGACCTGTGTTTAAAGTTGTGACAGCTCAGTACTTCCCCCAGGACCTGTCTTTAAAGTTGTGACAGCTCAGTATTTTCCCCAGGACCTGTCTTTACGTTGTGACAGCTCAGTATTTTCCCCAGGACCTGTCTTTAAAGTTGTGACAGCTCAGTATTTTCCCCAGGACCTGTCTTTAAAGTTGTGACAGCTCAGTATTTTCCTCAGGACCTGTCTTTAAAGTTGTGACAGCTCAGTATTATCCCCAGGACCTGTGTTTAAAGTTGTGACAGCTCAGTATTTCCCCCAGGACCTGTGTTTAAAGTTGTGACAGCTCAGTATTTCATCCAGGCCCAGTGTTTAAAGTTGTGACAGTTCAGTATTTCATCCAGGCCCAGTGTTTAAAGTTGTGACGGCTCAGTATTTCCCCCAGGATCTGTGTTTAAAGTTGTGACAGCACTGTATTTCCCCCAGGCCCTGTGTTTAAAGTTGTGACAGTTCAGTATTTCCCGCAGGACCTGTGTTTAAAGTTGTGAAAGTTCAGTATTTCCCCCAGGACCTGTTTTTAAAGTTGTGACAGTTCAGTATTTCCCCCAGGCCCTGTGTTTACAGTTGTGACAGTTCAGTATTTCCCCCAGGCCTTGTGTTTAAAGTTGTGACAGCTCAATATTTCCCCCAGTCCCTGTGTTTACATTTGTGACAGCTCAGTATTTGCCACAGGAGCTGTGTTTACAGTTGTGACAGCTTAGTATTTCATCCAGGCCCAGTGTTTACATTTGTGACAGTTCAGTATTTCATCCAGGCCCTGTGTTTACAGTTGTGACAGCTCAGTATTTCCCCCAGTCCCTGTGTTTACAGTTGTGACAGTTCAGTATTTCATCCAGGCCCAGTGTTTAAAGTTGTGACGGCTCAGTATTTCCCCCAGGATCTGTGTTTAAAGTTGTGACAGCTCAGTATTTCCTCCAGGCCCAGTGTGTACAGTTGTGACAGCTCAGTATTTCCCCCAGTCCCTGTGTTTACAGTTGTGACAGCTCAGTATTTCCCCCAGGACCTGTGTTTACAGTTGTGACATTTCAGTATTTCCTCCAGGCCCTGTGTTTACAGTTGTGACAGCTCAGTATTTCCCCCAGTCCCTGTGTTTACAGTTGTGACAGCTCAGTATTTCCCCCAGTCCCTGTGTTTACAGTTGTGACAGCTCAGTATTTCCCCCAGGCCCTGTGCTTACAGTTGTGACAGTTCAGTATTTCCCCCAGTCCCTGTGTTTAAAGTTGTGACAGTTCAGTATTTCCCCCAGGACCTGTGTTTAAAGTTGTGACAGCTCAGTATTTCCCCCAGGACCTGTCTTTAAAGTTGTGACAGCTCAGTATTTTCCCCAGGACCTGTCTTTAAAGTTGTGACAGCTCAGTATTTCCCCCAGGACTTGTCTTTAAAGTTGTGACAGTTCAGTATTATACCCAGGACTTGTCTTTAAGTTGTGACAGCTCAGTATTTCCCCCAGGACCTGTGTTTAAAGTTGTGACAGCTCAGTCTTTCCCCCAGGACCTGTCTTTAAAGTTGTGACAGCTCAGTCTTTCCCCCAAGACCTGTCTTTAAAGTTGTGACAGCTCAGTATTTTCCCCAGGACCTGTCTTTAAAGTTGTGACAGTTCAGTATTTCCCCCAGGACTTGTCTTTAAAGTTGTGACAGTTCAGTATTTTACCCAGGACTTGTCTTTAAGTTGTGACAGCTCAGTATTTCCCCCAGGACCTGTGTATAAAGATGTGACAGCTCAGTCTTTCCCCAGGCCCTGTGTTTACCGTTGAGACAGCTCAATATTTTACCCAGGACCTGTGTTTAAAGATGTGACAGCTCAGTATTTCCCCCAGGACCTGTCTTTAAAGCTGTGACAGTTCAGTATTTCCCCCAGGACATGTCTTTAAAGTTGTGACAGCTCAGTATTTTCCCCAGGACCTGTCTTTAAAGTTGTGACAGCTCAGTATTTCCCCCAGGACCTGTCTTTAAAGTTGTAACAGTTCAGTATTTTACCCAGGACCTGTCTTTAAGTTGTGACAGCTCAGTATATCCCCCAGGACCTGTGTTTAAAGTTGTGACAGCTCAGTATTTCCCCCGGGACCTGTGATTAAAGATGTCAGAGCTCAGTATTTCCCCCAGGATCTGTCTTTAAAGTTGTGACAGTTCAGTATTTCCCCCAGGACCTTTCCTTAAAGTTGTGACAGCTCAGACTTTCCCCAGGCCCTGTGTTTAAAGTTGTGACGGCTCAGTATTTCCCCCAGGACCTGTGTTTAAAGTTGTGACAGCTCAGTATTTCCCCCAGGACTTGTCTTTAAAGTTGTGACAGCTCAGTCTTTCCCCCAGGACCTGTCTTTAAAGTTGTGACAGTTCAGTATTTCCCCCAGGACATGTCTTTAAAGTTGTGACAGCTCAGTCTTTCCCCCAGGACCTGTCTTTAAAGTTGTGACAGTTCAGTATTTCCCCCAGGACTTGTCTTTAAAGTTGTGACAGCTCAGTCTTTCCCCCAGGACCTGTCTTTAAAGTTGTGACAGTTCAGTATTTCCCCCAGGACCTGTCTTTAAAGTTGTGACAGCTCAGTCTTTCCCCCAGGACCTGTCTTTAAAGTTGTGGCAGCTCAGTATTGCCCCCAGGACCTGTCTTTAAAGTTGTGACAGCTCAGTATTTCCTCCAGGACCAGTGTTTAAAGTTGTGACAGCTCAGTGTTTCTCCCAGGACCTGTGTTTAAAGTTGTGACAGCTCAGTATTTCCCCCAGGACCTGTGTTTGAAATTGTGACAGCTCAGTGTTTCTCCCAGGGCCTGTCTTTAAAGTTGTGACAGCTCAGTATTTCCCTCAGGACCTGTCTTTAAAGTTGTGACAGCTCCGTATTTTCCCCAGGACCTGTGTTTAAAGTTGTGACAGTTCAGTATTTCCCGCAGGACCTGTCTTTGAAGTTGTGACAGCTCCGTATTATCCCCAGGACCAGTGTTTAAAGTTGTGACAGCTCAGTATTTTCCCCAGGACCTGTCTTTAAAGTTGTGACAGCTCAGTATTTTCCCCAGGACCTGTCTTTAAAGTTGTGACAGCTCAGTATTTCCCCCAGGACCTTTCTTTAAAGTTGTGACAGCTCAGTATTTCCACCAGGATCACTCTTCCAAGTTGTGACAGCTCAGTCTTTCCCCCAGGACCTGTGCTTACAGTATTGACAGTTCAGTATTTTACCCAGGACCTTTCTTTAAAGTTGTGACAGTTCAGTATTTCCCCCAGGACCTGTGTTTAAAGTTGTGACAGCTCAGTATTTCCCCAAGGATCTCTCTTCAAAGTTGTGACAGTTCAGTATTTCCCCCAGGACCTGTGTTTAAAGTTGTGACAGCTCAGTATTTCCCCCAGGACCTGTGTTTAAAGTTGTGACAGCTCAGTATTTCCTCCAGGACCTGTGTTTACAGTTGTGACATCTCAGTATTTCCTCCAGGACCTGTCTTTAAAGTTGTGACAGCTCCGTATTACCCCCAGGACCTGTGTTTAAAGTTGAGACAGCTCAGTATTTCCCTCAGGACCTGTTTTTAAAGTTGTGACAGCTCAGTCTATCACCCAGGATCTCTCTTCAAAGTTGTGACAGTTCAGTATTTCCCCCAGGACCTGTGTTTAAAGTTGTGACAGCTCAGTATTTCTTCCAGGACCTGTGTTTAAAGTTGTGACAGCTCAGTGTTTCTCCCAGGACCTTTCTTTAAAGTTGTGGCAGCTCAGTATTTCCCTCAGGACCTGTTTTTAAAGTTGTGAAAGCTCAGTGTTTCTCCCAGGACCTGTCTTTAAAGTTGTGACAGCTCTGAATTTCCCCCAGGACTTGTCTTTAAAGTTGTGACAGTTCAGTATTTACCTCAGGACATGTCTTTAAAGATGTGACTGTTCAGTATTTCCCCCAGGACCTGTTTTTACAGGTGTAACAGCTCAGTATTTTCCACAGGTCCTGTTTTCAAAACTACGACAGCTCAGTACTTCCCCCAGGCCCTGTTTTTACAGGTGTAACAGCTCAGTATTTCCTCCAGGACCTGTGTTTAATGTTGTGACAGTTCAGTATTTCCCGCAGGCCCTGTCTTTAAAGATGTGACAGCTCCGTATTATCCCCTGGACCTGTCTTTAAAGTTGTGACAGCTCAGTATTTTCCCCAGGACCTGTGTTTAAAGTTGTGACAGCTCAGTACTTCCCCCAGGACCTGTCTTTAAAGTTGTGACAGCTCAGTATTTTCCCCAGGACCTGTCTTTACGTTGTGACAGCTCAGTATTTTCCCCAGGACCTGTCTTTAAAGTTGTGACAGCTCAGTATTTTCCCCAGGACCTGTCTTTAAAGTTGTGACAGCTCAGTATTTTCCTCAGGACCTGTCTTTAAAGTTGTGACAGCTCAGTATTATCCCCAGGACCTGTGTTTAAAGTTGTGACAGCTCAGTATTTCCCCCAGGACCTGTGTTTAAAGTTGTGACAGCTCAGTATTTCATCCAGGCCCAGTGTTTAAAGTTGTGACAGTTCAGTATTTCATCCAGGCCCAGTGTTTAAAGTTGTGACGGCTCAGTATTTCCCCCAGGATCTGTGTTTAAAGTTGTGACAGCACTGTATTTCCCCCAGGCCCTGTGTTTAAAGTTGTGACAGTTCAGTATTTCCCGCAGGACCTGTGTTTAAAGTTGTGAAAGTTCAGTATTTCCCCCAGGACCTGTTTTTAAAGTTGTGACAGTTCAGTATTTCCCCCAGGCCCTGTGTTTACAGTTGTGACAGTTCAGTATTTCCCCCAGGCCTTGTGTTTAAAGTTGTGACAGCTCAATATTTCCCCCAGTCCCTGTGTTTACATTTGTGACAGCTCAGTATTTGCCACAGGAGCTGTGTTTACAGTTGTGACAGCTTAGTATTTCATCCAGGCCCAGTGTTTACATTTGTGACAGTTCAGTATTTCATCCAGGCCCTGTGTTTACAGTTGTGACAGCTCAGTATTTCCCCCAGTCCCTGTGTTTACAGTTGTGACAGTTCAGTATTTCATCCAGGCCCAGTGTTTAAAGTTGTGACGGCTCAGTATTTCCCCCAGGATCTGTGTTTAAAGTTGTGACAGCTCAGTATTTCCTCCAGGCCCAGTGTGTACAGTTGTGACAGCTCAGTATTTCCCCCAGTCCCTGTGTTTACAGTTGTGACAGCTCAGTATTTCCCCCAGGACCTGTGTTTACAGTTGTGACATTTCAGTATTTCCTCCAGGCCCTGTGTTTACAGTTGTGACAGCTCAGTATTTCCCCCAGTCCCTGTGTTTACAGTTGTGACAGCTCAGTATTTCCCCCAGTCCCTGTGTTTACAGTTGTGACAGCTCAGTATTTCCCCCAGGCCCTGTGCTTACAGTTGTGACAGTTCAGTATTTCCCCCAGTCCCTGTGTTTAAAGTTGTGACAGTTCAGTATTTCCCCCAGGACCTGTGTTTAAAGTTGTGACAGCTCAGTATTTCCCCCAGGACCTGTCTTTAAAGTTGTGACAGCTCAGTATTTTCCCCAGGACCTGTCTTTAAAGTTGTGACAGCTCAGTATTTCCCCCAGGACTTGTCTTTAAAGTTGTGACAGTTCAGTATTATACCCAGGACTTGTCTTTAAGTTGTGACAGCTCAGTATTTCCCCCAGGACCTGTGTTTAAAGTTGTGACAGCTCAGTCTTTCCCCCAGGACCTGTCTTTAAAGTTGTGACAGCTCAGTCTTTCCCCCAAGACCTGTCTTTAAAGTTGTGACAGCTCAGTATTTTCCCCAGGACCTGTCTTTAAAGTTGTGACAGTTCAGTATTTCCCCCAGGACTTGTCTTTAAAGTTGTGACAGTTCAGTATTTTACCCAGGACTTGTCTTTAAGTTGTGACAGCTCAGTATTTCCCCCAGGACCTGTGTATAAAGATGTGACAGCTCAGTCTTTCCCCAGGCCCTGTGTTTACCGTTGAGACAGCTCAATATTTTACCCAGGACCTGTGTTTAAAGATGTGACAGCTCAGTATTTCCCCCAGGACCTGTCTTTAAAGCTGTGACAGTTCAGTATTTCCCCCAGGACATGTCTTTAAAGTTGTGACAGCTCAGTATTTTCCCCAGGACCTGTCTTTAAAGTTGTGACAGCTCAGTATTTCCCCCAGGACCTGTCTTTAAAGTTGTAACAGTTCAGTATTTTACCCAGGACCTGTCTTTAAGTTGTGACAGCTCAGTATATCCCCCAGGACCTGTGTTTAAAGTTGTGACAGCTCAGTATTTCCCCCGGGACCTGTGTTTAAAGATGTCAGAGCTCAGTATTTCCCCCAGGATCTGTCTTTAAAGTTGTGACAGTTCAGTATTTCCCCCAGGACCTTTCCTTAAAGTTGTGACAGCTCAGACTTTCCCCAGGCCCTGTGTTTAAAGTTGTGACGGCTCAGTATTTCCCCCAGGACCTGTGTTTAAAGTTGTGACAGCTCAGTATTTCCCCCAGGACTTGTCTTTAAAGTTGTGACAGCTCAGTCTTTCCCCCAGGACCTGTCTTTAAAGTTGTGACAGTTCAGTATTTCCCCCAGGACATGTCTTTAAAGTTGTGACAGCTCAGTCTTTCCCCCAGGACCTGTCTTTAAAGTTGTGACAGTTCAGTATTTCCCCCAGGACTTGTCTTTAAAGTTGTGACAGCTCAGTCTTTCCCCCAGGACCTGTCTTTAAAGTTGTGACAGTTCAGTATTTCCCCCAGGACCTGTCTTTAAAGTTGTGACAGCTCAGTCTTTCCCCCAGGACCTGTCTTTAAAGTTGTGGCAGCTCAGTATTGCCCCCAGGACCTGTCTTTAAAGTTGTGACAGCTCAGTATTTCCTCCAGGACCAGTGTTTAAAGTTGTGACAGCTCAGTGTTTCTCCCAGGACCTGTGTTTAAAGTTGTGACAGCTCAGTATTTCCCCCAGGACCTGTGTTTGAAATTGTGACAGCTCAGTGTTTCTCCCAGGGCCTGTCTTTAAAGTTGTGACAGCTCAGTATTTCCCTCAGGACCTGTCTTTAAAGTTGTGACAGCTCCGTATTTTCCCCAGGACCTGTGTTTAAAGTTGTGACAGCTCAGTATTTTCCACAGGTCCTGTTTTTAAAACTACGACAGCTCAGTATTTCCCCCAGGCCCTGTCTTTAAAGTTGTGACAGCTCCGTATTTTCCCCAGGAACTGTTTTTAAAGTTGTGACAGCTCAGTATTTCCTCCAGAACCTGTGTTTAAAGTTGTGACAGATCAGTATTTCCCGCAGGCCCTGTCTTTAAAGTTGTGACAGCTCCGTGTTATCCCCAGGACCTGTGTTTAAAGATGTGACAGCTCAGTATTTTCCCCAGTACCTGTCTTTAAAGTTGTGACAGCTCAGTATTTTCACCAGGACCTGTGTTTAAAACTACGACAGCTCAGTATTTCCTCCAGGACCTGTGTTTACAGTTGTGAGAGCTCAGTATTTCCCCCAGGACCTGTGTTTAATGTTGTGACAGCTCAGTATTTCTCCCAGGACCTGTGTTTACATTTGTGACAGTTCAGTATTTTACCCAGGACTTGTCTTTAAGTTGTGACAGCTCAGTATTTTACCCGGGACTTGTCTTTAAGTTGTGACTGCTCAGTATTTCCCCCAGGACCTGTGTATAAAGATGTGACAGCTCAGTATTTCCCCCAGGACCTGTCTTTAAAGTTGTGACAGTTCAGTAATTCCCCCAGGACCTGTGTTTACAGTTGTCACAGTTCAGTATTTCCTCCAGTCCCTGTGTTTACATTTGTGACAGTTCAGTATTTCATCCAGGCCCAGTGTTTACAGTTGTGACAGTTCAGTATTTCCTCCAGGCCCTGTGTTTAAAGTTGTGACAGTTCAGTATTTCCTCCAGTCCCTGTGTTTACAGTTGTGACAGTTCATATTTCATCCAGTCCCTGTGTTTACATTCGTGACATTTCAGTATTTCCTCCAGTCCCTGTGTTTACAGTTGTGACAGCTCAGTATTTCCTCCAGTCCCTGTGTTTACATTTGTGACAGTTCAGTACTTCCTCCAGGCCCTGTGTTTGCATTCGTGACATTTCAGTATTTCCCCCAGGCCCTGTGTTTACAGTTGTGACAGCTCAGTATTTCCCCCAGGACCTGTGTTTAAAGTTGTGACAGTTCAGTATTTCCCCCAGGACCTGTGTTTAAAGTTGTGACAGTTCAGTATTTCCCCCAGGACCTGTGTTTACAGTTGTGACAGTTCAGTATTTCCCCCAGGACCTGTGTTTACAGTTGTGACAGTTCAGTATTTCCTCCAGGCCCAGTGTTTACAGTTGTGACAGCTCAGTATTTCTCCCAGTCCCTGTGTTTACAGTTGTGACAGTTCAGTATTTCCCCCAGGACCTGTGTTTACAGTTGTGACAGTTCAGTATTTCCTCCTCTCCCTGTGTTTACATTTGTGACAGTTCAGTATTTCCTCCTGTCCCTGTGTTTACAGTTGTGACAGCTCACTCTTTCCCCCAGGAGCTGTCTTTAAAGTTGTGACAGCTCAGTATTTCCTCCAGGACCTGTCTTTAAAGTTGTGACAGCTCAGTATTTCCCCCAGGACTTGTCTTTAAAGTTGTGACAGTTCAGTATTATACCCAGGACTTGTCTTTAAGTTGTGACAGCTCAGTATTTCCCCCAGGACCTGTGTTTAAAGTTGTGACAGCTCAGTCTTTCCCCCAGGACCTGTCTTTAAAGTTGTGACAGCTCAGTCTTTCCCCCAAGACCTGTCTTTAAAGTTGTGACAGCTCAGTATTTTCCCCAGGACCTGTCTTTAAAGTTGTGACAGTTCAGTATTTCCCCCAGGACTTGTCTTTAAAGTTGTGACAGTTCAGTATTTTACCCAGGACTTGTCTTTAAGTTGTGACATCTCAGTATTTCCCCCAGGACCTGTGTATAAAGATGTGACAGCTCAGTCTTTCCCCAGGCCCTGTGCTTACCGTTGAGACAGCTCAATATTTTACCCAGGACCTGTGTTTAAAGATGTGACAGCTCAGTATTTCCCCCAGGACCTGTCTTTAAAGCTGTGACAGTTCAGTATTTCCCCCAGGACATGTCTTTAAAGTTGTGACAGCTCAGTATTTTCCCCAGGACCTGTCTTTAAAGTTGTGACAGCTCAGTATTTCCCCCAGGACCTGTCTTTAAAGTTGTAACAGTTCAGTATTTTACCCAGGACCTGTCTTTAAGTTGTGACAGCTCAGTATATCCCCCAGGACCTGTGTTTAAAGTTGTGACAGCTCAGTATTTCCCCCGGGACCTGTGTTTAAAGATGTCAGAGCTCAGTATTTCCCCCAGGATCTGTCTTTAAAGTTGTGACAGTTCAGTATTTCCCCCAGGACCTTTCCTTAAAGTTGTGACAGCTCAGACTTTCCCCAGGCCCTGTGTTTAAAGTTGTGACGGCTCAGTATTTCCCCCAGGACCTGTGTTTAAAGTTGTGACAGCTCAGTATTTCCCCCAGGACTTGTCTTTAAAGTTGTGACAGCTCAGTCTTTCCCCCAGGACCTGTCTTTAAAGTTGTGACAGTTCAGTATTTCCCCCAGGACATGTCTTTAAAGTTGTGACAGCTCAGTCTTTCCCCCAGGACCTGTCTTTAAAGTTGTGACAGTTCAGTATTTCCCCCAGGACTTGTCTTTACAGTTGTGACAGCTCAGTCTTTCCCCCAGGACCTGTCTTTAAAGTTGTGACAGTTCAGTATTTCCCCCAAGACCTGTCTTTAAAGTTGTGACAGCTCAGTCTTTCCCCCAGGACCTGTCTTTAAAGTTGTGGCAGCTCAGTATTGCCCCCAGGACCTGTCTTTAAAGTTGTGACAGCTCAGTATTTCCTCCAGGACCAGTGTTTAAAGTTGTGACAGCTCAGTATTTCCCCCAGGACCTGTGTTTGAAATTGTGACAGCTCAGTGTTTCTCCCAGGGCCTGTCTTTAAAGTTGTGACAGTTCAGTATTTCCCCCAGGACCTGTGTTTACAGTTGTGACAGTTCAGTATTTCCTCCTCTCCCTGTGTTTACATTTGTGACAGTTCAGTATTTCCTCCTGTCCCTGTGTTTACAGTTGTGACAGCTCACTCTTTCCCCCAGGAGCTGTCTTTAAAGTTGTGACAGCTCAGTATTTCCTCCAGGACCTGTCTTTAAAGTTGTGACAGCTCAGTCTTTCCCCCAGGACCTGTCTTTAAAGTTTTGACAGCTCAGTCTTTCCCCCAGGACCTGTCTTTAAAGTTGTGACAGCTCAGTCTTTCCCCCAAGACCTGTCTTTAAAGTTGTGACAGCTCAGTATTTTCCCCAGGACCTGTCTTTAAAGTTGTGACAGTTCAGTATTTTACCCAGGACTTGTCTTTAAGTTGTGACAGCTCAGTATTTCCCCCAGGAACTGTGTTTAAAGTTGTGACAGCTCTGTATTTCCCCCAGGACCTGTGTATAAAGATGTGACAGCTCAGTATTTCCCCCAGGACCTGTCTTTAAAGTTGTGGCAGCTCAGTATTTCCCCCAGGACCTTTCTTTAAAGTTGTGACAGCTCAGTCTTTCCCCAGGCCCTGTGTTTACCGTTGAGACAGCTCAATATTTTACCCAGGACCTGTGTTTAAAAATGTGACAGCTCAGTATTTCCCCCAGGAACTGTCTTTAAAGCTGTGACAGTTCAGTATTTCCCCCAGGACATGTCTTTAAAGTTGTGACAGCTCAGTATTTCCCCCAGGACCTGTCTTTAAAGTTGTAACAGTTCAGTATTTTACCCAGGACCTGTCTTTAAAGTTGTGACAGCTCAGTTTATCCCCCAGGACCTGTGTTTAAAGTTCTGACAGCTCAGTATTTCCCCCGGGACCTGTGTTTAAAGTTGTGACAGCTCAGTATTTCCCCCGGGACCTGTGTTTAAAGATGTGACAGCTCAGTATTTCCCCCAGGACCTGTCTTTAAAGTTGTGACAGTTCAGTATTTCCCCCAGGACCTTTCTTTAAAGTTGTGACAGTTCAGTATTTCCCCCAGGACCTTTCTTTAAAGTTGTGACAGTTCAGTATTTCCCCCAGGACTTGTCTTTAAAGTTGTGAGAGCTCAGTCTTTCCCCCAGGACCTGTCTTTAAAGTTGTGACAGTTCAGTATTTCCCCCAGGACTTGTCTTTAAAGTTGTGACAGCTCAGTCTTTCCCCCAGGACCTGTCTTTAAAGTTGTGACAGTTCAGTATTTCCCCCAGGACATGTCTTTAAAGTTGTGACAGCTCAGTCTTTCCCCCAGGACCTGTCTTTAAAGTTGTGACAGTTCAGTATTTCCCCCAGGACTTGTCTTTAAAGTTGTGACAGCTCAGTCTTTCCCCCAGGACCTGTCTTTAAAGTTGTGACAGCCCAGTCTTTCCCCCAGGACCAGTCTTTAAAGTTGTGACAGTTCAGTATTTCCCCCAGGACTTGTCTTTAAAGTTGTGACAGCTCAGTATTTCCCCCAGGACCTGTCTTTAAAGTTGTGACAGCCCAGTCTTTCCCCCAGGACCTGTCTTTAAAGTTGTGGCAGCTCAGTATTGCCCCCAGGACCTGTCTTTAAAGTTGTGACAGCTCAGTATTTCCTCCAGGACCAGTGTTTAAAGTTGTGACAGCTCCGTATTTTCCCCAGGAACTGTGGTTAAAGTTGTGACAGCTCAATATTTTCACCAGGACCTGTGTTTAAAACTACGACAGCTCAGTATTTCCTCCAGGACCTGTGTTTACAGTTGTGACAGATCAGTATTTCCCGCAGGCCCTGTCTTTAAAGTTGTGACAGCTCCGTGTTATCCCCAGGACCTGTGTTTAAAGTTGTGACAGCTCAGTATTTCCTCCAGAACCTGTGTTTAAAGTTGTGACAGATCAGTATTTCCCGCAGGCCCTGTCTTTAAAGTTGTGACAGCTCCGTGTTATCCCCAGGACCTGTGTTTAAAGTTGTGACAGCTCAGTATTTTCCCCAGTACCTGTCTTTAAAGTTGTGACAGCTCAGTATTTCCTCCAGGACCTGTGTTTACAGTTGTGAGAGCTCAGTATTTCCCCCAGGACCTGTGTTTAATGTTGTGACAGTTCAGTCTTTCCCCCAGGACCTGTGTTCGAAATTGTGACAGCTCAGTTTTTCACCCAGGACTTGTCTTTAAGTTGTGACAGCTCAGTATTTCCCCCAGGACCTGTGTATAAAGATGTGACAGCTCAGTCTTTCCCCAGGCCCTGTGTTTACCGTTGAGACAGCTCAATATTTTACCCAGGACCTGTGTTTAAAGATGTGACAGCTCAGTATTTCCCCCAGGACCTGTCTTTAAAGCTGTGACAGTTCAGTATTTCCCCCAGGACATGTCTTTAAAGTTGTGACAGCTCAGTATTTCCCCCAGGACTTGTCTTTAAAGTTGTGACAGCTCAGTCTTTCCCCCAGGACCTGTCTTTAAAGTTGTGACAGTTCAGTATTTCCCCCAGGACCTGTCTTTAAAGTTGTGACAGCTCACTCTTTCCCCCAGGACCTGTCTTTAAAGTTGTGGCAGCTCAGTATTGCCCCCAGGACCTGTCTTTAAAGTTGTGACAGCTCAGTATTTCCTCCAGGACCAGTGTTTAAAGTTGTGACAGCTCAGTGTTTCTCCCAGGACCTGTGTTTAAAGTTGTGACAGCTCAGTATTTCCCCCAGGACCTGTGTTCGAAATTGTGACAGCTCAGTGTTTCTCCCAGGGCCTGTCTTTAAAGTTGTGACAGCTCAGTATTTCCCTCAGGACCTGTCTTTAAAGTTGTGACAGCTCCGTATTTTCCCCAGGACCTGTGTTTAAAGTTGTGACAGCTCAGTATTTTCCACAGGTCCTGTTTTTAAAACTACGACAGCTCAGTATTTCCCCCAGGCCCTGTCTTTAAAGTTGTGACAGCTCCGTATTTTCCCCAGGAACTGTGTTTAAAGTTGTGACAGCTCAGTATTTCCCGCAGGCCCTGTCTTTAAAGTTGTGACAGATCAGTATTTCCCGCAGGCCCTGTCTTTAAAGTTGTGACAGCTCCGTGTTATCCCCAGGACCTGTGTTTAAAGTTGTGACAGCTCAGTATTTTCCCCAGTACCTGTCTTTAAAGTTGTGACAGCTCAGTATTTTCACCAGGACCTGTGTTTAAAACTACGACAGCTCAGTATTTTCTCCAGGACCTGTGTTTACAGTTGTGAGAGCTCAGTATTTCCCCCAGGACCTGTGTTTACATTTGTGACAGTTCAGTATTTTACCCAGGACTTGTCTTTTAGAGATACAGCACTGAAACAGGCCCTTCGGCCCACTGAGTCTGTGCCGAACATCAACCACCCATTTATACTAATCCTACCCTAATCCCATATTCCTACCAAACATCCCCACCTGTCCCTATATTTCCCTACCACCTACCTATACTAGTGACAATTTATAATGGCCAATTTACCTATCAACCTGCAAGTCTTTTGGCTTGTGGGAGGAAACCGGAGCACCCGGAGAAAACCCACGCAGACACAGGGAGAACTTGCAAACTCCACACAGGCAGTACCCGGAATCAAACCCGGGTCCCTGGAGCTGTGAGGCTGCGGTGCTAACCACTGCGCCACTGTGCCGTCTTTAAGTTGTGACAGCTCAGTATTTTACCCGGGACTTGTCTTTAAGTTGTGACTGCTCAGTATTTCCCCCAGGACCTGTGTATAAAGATGTGACAGCTCAGTATTTCCCCCAGGACCTGTCTTTAAAGTTGTGACAGTTCAGTAATTCCCCCAGGACCTGTGTTTACAGTTGTGACAGTTCAGTATTTCCTCCAGTCCCTGTGTTTACATTTGTGACAGTTCAGTATTTCATCCAGGCCCAGTGTTTACAGTTGTGACAGTTCAGTATTTCCTCCAGGCCCTGTGTTTAAAGTTGTGACAGTTCAGTATTTCCCCCAGGACCTGTGTTTAAAGTTGTAACAGTTCAGTATTTCCTCCAGTCCCTGTGTTTACAGTTGTGACAGTTCATATTTCCTCCAGTCCCTGTGTTTACATTTGTGACAGTTCAGTATTTCCTCCAGGCCCTGTGTTTGCATTCGTGACATTTCAGTATTTCCCCCAGGCCCTGTGTTTACAGTTGTGACAGCTCAGTATTTCCCCCAGGACCTGTGTTTAAAGTTGTGACAGTTCAGTATTTCCCCCAGGACCTGTGTTTACATTTGTGACAGCTCAGTATTTCCCCCAGGACCTGTGTTTAAAGTTGTGACAGTTCAGTATTTCCCCCAGGACCTGTGTTTAAAGTTGTGACAGTTCAGTATTTCCCCCAGGACCTGTGTTTACAGTTGTGACAGTTCAGTATTTCCTCCAGGCCCAGTGTTTACAGTTGTGACAGCTCAGTATTTCCCCCAGTCCCTGTGTTTACAGTTGTGACAGTTCAGTATTTCCCCCAGGACCTGTGTTTACAGTTGTGACAGTTCAGTATTTCCTCCTCTCCCTGTGTTTACATTTGTGACAGTTCAGTATTTCCTCCTGTCCCTGTGTTTACAGTTGTGACAGCTCACTCTTTCCCCCAGGAGCTGTCTTTAAAGTTGTGACAGCTCAGTATTTCCTCCAGGACCTGTCTTTAAAGTTGTGACAGCTCAGTCTTTCCCCCAGGACCTGTCTTTAAAGTTTTGACAGCTCAGTCTTTCCCCCAGGACCTGTCTTTAAAGTTGTGACAGCTCAGTCTTTCCCCCAAGACCTGTCTTTAAAGTTGTGACAGCTCAGTATTTTCCCCAGGACCTGTCTTTAAAGTTGTGACAGTTCAGTATTTTACCCAGGACTTGTCTTTAAGTTGTGACAGCTCAGTATTTCCCCCAGGACCTGTGTTTAAAGTTGTGACAGCTCTGTATTTCCCCCAGGACCTGTGTATAAAGATGTGACAGCTCAGTATTTCCCCCAGGACCTGTCTTTAAAGTTGTGACAGCTCAGTATTTCCCCCAGGACCTTTCTTTAAAGTTGTGACAGCTCAGTCTTTCCCCAGGCCCTGTGTTTACCGTTGAGACAGCTCAATATTTTACACAGGACCTGTGTTTAAAGATGTGACAGCTCAGTATTTCCCCCAGGACCTGTCTTTAAAGCTGCGACAGTTCAGTATTTCCCCCAGGACATGTCTTTAAAGTTGTGACAGCTCAGTATTTTCCCCAGGACCTGTCTTTAAAGTTGTGACAGCTCAGTATTTCCCCCAGGACCTGTCTTTAAAGTTGTAACAGTTCAGTATTTTACCCAGGACCTGTCTTTAAGTTGTGACAGCTCAGTATATCCCCCAGGACCTGTGTTTAAAGTTGTGACAGCTCAGTATTTCCCCCGGGACCTGTGTTTAAAGATGTGACAGCTCAGTATTTCCCCCAGGACCTGTCTTTAAAGTTGTGACAGTTCAGTATTTCCCCCAGGACCTTTCTTTAAAGTTGTGACAGTTCAGTATTTCCCCCAGGACTTGTCTTTAAAGTTGTGAGAGCTCAGTCTTTCCCCAGGCCCTGTGTTTAAAGTTGTGACAGCTCAGCATTTCCCCCAGGACTTGTCTTTAAAGTTGTGACAGCTCAGTCTTTCCCCCAGGACCTGTCTTTAAAGTTGTGACAGTTCAGTATTTCCCCCAGGACATGTCTTTAAAGTTGTGACAGCTCAGTCTTTCCCCCAGGACCTGTCTTTAAAGTTGTGACAGTTCAGTATTTCCCCCAGGACTTGTCTTTAAATTTGTGACAGCTCAGTCTTTCCCCCAGGACCTGTCTTTAAAGTTGTGACAGTTCAGTATTTCCCCCAGGACCTGTCTTTAAAGTTGTGGCAGCTCAGTATTGCCCCCAGGACCTGTCTTTAAAGTTGTGACAGCTCAGTATTTCCTCCAGGACCAGTGTTTAAAGTTGTGACAGCTCAGTATTTCCCCCAGGACCTGTGTTCGAAATTGTGACAGCTCAGTCTTTCCCCCAGGACCTGTCTTTAAAGTTGTGACAGTTCAGTATTTCCCCCAGGACTTGTCTTTAAAGTTGTGACAGCTCAGTCTTTCCCCCAGGACCTGTCTTTAAAGTTGTGACAGTTCAGTATTTCCCCCAGGACCTGTCTTTAAAGTTGTGACAGCTCAGTATTTCCTCCAGGACCAGTGTTTAAAGTTGTGACAGCTCAGTATTTCCCCCAGGACCTGTGTATAAAGATGTGACAGCTCAGTCTTTCCCCAGGCCCTGTGTTTACCGTTGAGACAGCTCAATATTTTACCCAGGACCTGTGTTTAAAGATGTGACAGCTCAGTATTTCCCCCAGGACCTGTCTTTAAAGTTGTGGCAGCTCAGTATTGCCCCCAGGACCTGTCTTTAAAGTTGTGACAGCTCAGTATTTCCCCCAGGAACTGTGTTTAAAGTTCTGACAGCTCAGTATTTCCCCCGGGACCTGTGTTTAAAGATGTCAGAGCTCAGTATTTCCCCCAGACCTGTCTTTAAAGTTGTGACAGTTCAGTATTTCCCCCAGGACCTTTCTTTAAAGTTGTGACAGCTCAGACTTTCCCCAGGCCCTGTGTTTAAAGTTGTGACGGCTCAGTATTTCCCCCAGGACCTGTCTTTAAAGTTGTGACAGTTCAGTATTTCCCCCAGGACTTGTCTTTAAAGTTGTGACAGTTCAGTATTTCCCCCAGGACCTGTCTTTAAAGTTGTGACAGTTCAGTATTTCCCCCAGGACCTGTCTTTAAAGTTGTGGCAGCTCAGTATTGCCCCCAGGACCTGTCTTTAAAGTTGTGACAGCTCAGTATTTCCTCCAGGACCAGTGTTTAAAGTTGTGACAGCTCAGTGTTTCTCCCAGGACCTGTGTTTAAAGTTGTGACAGCTCAGTATTTCCCCCAGGACCTGTGTTCGAAATTGTGACAGCTCAGTGTTTCTTCCAGGGCCTGTCTTTAAAGTTGTGACAGCTCAGTATTTCCCTCAGGACCTGTCTTTAAAGTTGTGACAGCTCCGTATTTTCCCCAGGACCTGTCTTTAAAGTTGTGACAGCTCAGTATTTTCCACAGGTCCTGTTTTTAAAACTACGACAGCTCAGTATTTCCCCCAGGCCCTGTGTTTATAGTTGTGACAGCTCCGTATTTTCCCCAGGAACTGTGTTTAAAGTTGTGACAGCTCAGTATTTCCTCCAGAACCTGTGTTTAAAGTTGTGACAGATCAGTATTTCCCGCAGGCCCTGTCTTTAAAGTTGTGACAGCTCCGTGTTATCCCCAGGACCTGTGTTTAAAGTTGTGACAGCTCAGTATTTTCCCCAGTACCTGTCTTTAAAGTTGTGACAGCTCAGTATTTTCACCAGGACCTGTGTTTAAAACTACGACAGCTCAGTATTTTCTCCAGGACCTGTGTTTACAGTTGTGAGAGCTCAGTATTTCCCCCAGGACCTGTGTTTAATGTTGTGACAGCTCAGTATTTCCCCCAGGACCTGTGTTTACATTTGTGACAGTTCAGTATTTTACCCAGGACTTGTCTTTAAGTTGTGACAGCTCAGTATTTTACCCGGGACTTGTCTTTAAGTTGTGACAGCTCAGTATTTCCCCCAGGACCTGTGTTTACAGTTGTGACAGTTCAGTATTTCCTCCAGTCCCTGTGTTTGCAGTTGTGACAGCTCAGTATTTCCACCAGTCCCTGTGTTTACAGTTGTGACAGTTCAGTATTTCCTCCAGTCCCTGTGTTTACATTTGTGACAGTTCAGTATTTCCTCCAGGCCCTGTGTTTGCATTCGTGACATTTCAGTATTTCCCCCAGGCCCTGTGTTTAAAGTTGTGACAGTTCAGTATTTCCCCCATTACCTGTGTTTACAGTTGTGACATTTCAGTATTTCCCCCAGGACCTGTGTTTAAAGTTGTGACAGTTCAGTATTTCCCCCATTACCTGTGTTTACAGTTGTGACAGTTCAGTATTTCCCCCAGGACATGTGTTTACAGTTGTGACAGCTCAGTATTTCCTCCAGGCCCAGTGTTTACAGTTGTGACAGCTCAGTATTTCCCCCAGTCCCTGTGTTTACAGTTGTGACAGTTCAGTATTTCCCCCAGGACCTTTGTTTACAGTTGTGACAGTTCAGTATTTCCTCCTCTCCCTGTGTTTACATATGTGACAGTTCAGTATTTCCTCCTGTCCCTGTGTTTACAGTTGCGACAGCTCACTCTTTCCCCCAGGACCTGTCTTTAAAGTTGTGACAGCTCAGTCTTTCCCCCAGGACCTGTCTTTAAAGTTTTGACAGCTCAGTCATTCCCCCAGGACCTGTGTTTAAAGTTGTGACAGCTCAGTATTTTCCCCAGGACCTGTCTTTAAAGTTGTGACAGTTCAGTATTTTACCCAGGACTTGTCTTTAAGTTGTGACAGCTCAGTATTTCCCCCAGGACCTGTGTTTAAAGTTGTGACAGCTCAGTATTTCCTCCAGGACCTGTGTATAAAGATGTGACAGCTCAGTATTTCCCCCAGGACCTGTCTTTAAAGTTGTGACAGCTCAGTATTTCCCCCAGGACCTCTCTTTAAAGTTGTGACAGCTCAGTCTTTCCCCAGGCCCTGTGTTTACCTTTGAGACAGCTCAATATTTTACCCAGGACCTGTGTTTAAAGATGTGACAGCTCAGTATTTCCCCCAGGACCTGTCTTTAAAGCTGTGACAGTTCAGTATTTCCCCCAGGACATGTCTTTAAAGTTGTGACAGCTCAGTATTTTCCCCAGGACCTGTCTTTAAAGTTGTGACAGCTCAGTATTTCCCCCAGGACCTGTCTTTAAAGTTGTAACAGTTCAGTATTTTACCCAGGACCTGTCTTTAAGTTGTGACAGCTCAGTATATCCGCCAGGACCTGTGTTTAAAGTTGTGACAGCTCAGTATTTCCCCCGGGACCTGTGTTTAAAGATGTGACAGCTCAGTATTTCCCTCAGGACCTGTCTTTAAAGTTGTGACAGTTCAGTATTTCCCCCAGGACCTTTCTTTAAAGTTGTGACAGTTCAGTATTTCCCCCAGGACTTGTCTTTAAAGTTGTGAGAGCTCAGTCTTTCCCCAGGCCCTGTGTTTAAAGTTGTGACAGCTCAGTATTTCCCCCAGGACTTGTCTTTAAAGTTGTGACAGCTCAGTCTTTCCCCCAGGACCTGTCTTTAAAGTTGTGACAGTTCAGTATTTCCCCCAGGACATGTCTTTAAAGTTGTGACAGTTCAGTATTTCCCCCAGGACCTTTCTTTAAAGTTGTGACAGCTCAGTATTTCCCCCAGGACTTGTCTTTAAAGTTGTGACAGCTCAGTCTTTCCCCCAGGACCTGTCTTTAAAGTTGTGACAGTTCAGTATTTCCCCCAGGACATGTCTTTAAAGTTGTGACAGCTCAGTCTTTCCCCCAGGACCTGTCTTTAAAGTTGTGACAGTTCAGTATTTCCCCCAGGACATGTCTTTAAAGTTGTGACAGCTCAGTATTTCCCCCAGGACTTGTCTTTAAAGTTGTGACAGCTCAGTCTTTCCCCCAGGACCTGTCTTTAAAGTTGTGACAGTTCAGTCTTTCCCCCAGGACCTGTCTTTAAAGTTGTGACAGTTCAGTATTTCTCCCAGGACTTGTCTTTAAAGTTGTGACAGCTCAGTCTTTCCCCCAGGACCTGTCTTTAAAGTTGTGACAGTTCAGTATTTCCCCCAGGACCTGTCTTTAAAGTTGTGACAGCTGAGTCTTTCCCCCAGGACCTGTCTTTAAAGTTGTGGCAGCTCAGTATTGCCCCCAGGACCTGTCTTTAAAGTTGTGACAGCTCAGTATTTCCTCCAGGACCAGTGTTTAAAGTTGTGACAGCTCAGTATTTCCCCCAGGACCTGTGTTCGAAATTGTGACAGCTCAGTGTTTCTCCCAGGGCCTGTCTTTAAAGTTGTGACAACTCAGTATTTCCCTCAGGACCTGTTTTTAAAGTTGTGAAAGCTCAGTGTTTCTCCCAGGACCTGTCTTTAAAGTTGTGACAGCTCAGTATTTCCCTCAGGACCTGTTTTTAAAGTTGTGAAAGCTCAGTATTTCCACCAGGACCTGTCTTTAAAGTTGTGACAGCTCAGTATTTCCCTCAGGACCTGTCTTTAAAGTTGTGACAGATCAGTATTTCCCCCAGGACCTGTTTTTAATGTTTTCACAGCTCCGTATTTTCCCCAGGACCTGTGTTTAAAGTTGTGACAGCTCAGTATTTTCCACAGGTCCTGTTTTTAAAACTATGACAGCTCAGTATTTCCCCCAGGCCCTGTCTTTAAATTTGTGACAGCTCCGTATTTTCCCCAGGAACTGTGTTTAAGGTTGTGACCGCTCAGTATTTCCTCCAGAACCTGTGTTTAAAGTTGTGACAGATCAGTATTTCCCGCAGGCCCTGTCTTTAAAGTTGTGACAGCTCCGTGTTATCCCCAGGACCTGTGTTTAAAGTTGTGACAGCTCAGTATTTTCCCCAGTACCTGTCTTTAAAGTTGTGACAGCTCAGTATTTTCCCCAGGACCTGTGTTTAAAACTACGACAGCTCAGTATTTCCCCCAGGACCTGTGTTTAATGTTGTGACAGCTCAGTATTTCCTCCAAGCCCTGTATTTACAGTTGTGACAGCTCAGTATTTCCTCCAGGACCTGTGTTTAAAGTTGTGACAGCTCAGTATTTCCCCTGGACCTGTCTTTAAAGTTGTGACAGCTCAGTTTTTCTCCCAGGACCAGTCTTTCAAGTTGTGACAGCTCAGTCTTTCCTCCAGGACCTGTGTTTACAGTTGTGACAGCTCAGTATTTCCCTCAGGACCTGTGTTTAAAACTACGACAGCTCAGTCTTTCCCCCAGGACCTGTCTTTAAAGTTGTGACAGTTCAGTATTTCCCCCAGGACATGTCTTTAAAGTTGTGACAGCTCAGTCTTTCCCCCAGGACCTGTCTTTAAAGTTGTGACAGTTCAGTATTTCCCCCAGGACATGTCTTTAAAGTTGTGACAGCTCAGTATTTCCCCCAGGACTTGTCTTTAAAGTTGTGACAGCTCAGTCTTTCCCCCAGGACCTGTCTTTAAAGTTGTGACAGTTCAGTCTTTCCCCCAGGACCTGTCTTTAAAGTTGTGACAGTTCAGTATTTCTCCCAGGACTTGTCTTTAAAGTTGTGACAGCTCAGTCTTTCCCCCAGGACCTGTCTTTAAAGTTGTGACAGTTCAGTATTTCCCCCAGGACCTGTCTTTAAAGTTGTGACAGCTGAGTCTTTCCCCCAGGACCTGTCTTTAAAGTTGTGGCAGCTCAGTATTGCCCCCAGGACCTGTCTTTAAAGTTGTGACAGCTCAGTATTTCCTCCAGGACCAGTGTTTAAAGTTGTGACAGCTCAGTATTTCCCCGAGGACCTGTGTTCGAAATTGTGACAGCTCAGTGTTTCTCCCAGGGCCTGTCTTTAAAGTTGTGACAACTCAGTATTTCCCTCAGGACCTGTTTTTAAAGTTGTGAAAGCTCAGTGTTTCTCCCAGGACCTGTCTTTAAAGTTGTGACAGCTCAGTATTTCCCTCAGGACCTGTTTTTAAAGTTGTGAAAGCTCAGTATTTCCACCAGGACCTGTCTTTAAAGTTGTGACAGCTCAGTATTTCCCTCAGGACCTGTCTTTAAAGTTGTGACAGATCAGTATTTCCCCCAGGACCTGTTTTTAATGTTTTCACAGCTCCGTATTTTCCCCAGGACCTGTGTTTAAAGTTGTGACAGCTCAGTATTTTCCACAGGTCCTGTTTTTAAAACTATGACAGCTCAGTATTTCCCCCAGGCCCTGTCTTTAAATTTGTGACAGCTCCGTATTTTCCCCAGGACCTGTGTTTAAAGTTGTGACAGCTCAGTCTTTCCTCCAGGACCTGTGTTTACAGTTGTGACAGCTCAGTATTTCCCTCAGGACCTGTGTTTAAAACTACGACAGCTCAGTATTTCCCCCAGGCCCTGTCTTTAAAGTTGTGACAGCTCCGTATTTTCCCCAGGAACTGTGTTTAATTTTGTGACAGCTCAGTATTTCCTCCAGGACCTGTGTTTAAAGTTGTGACAGATCAGTATTTCCCCCAGGCCCTGTCTTTAAAGTTGTGACAGCTCCGTGTTATCCCCAGGACCTGTGTTTAAAGTTGTGACAGCTCCGTGTTATCCCCAGGACCTGTCTTTAAAGTTGTGACAGCTCAGTATTTTCACCAGGACCTGTGTTTAAAACTACGACAGCTCAGTATTTCCCCCAGGACCTGTGTTTAATGTTGTGACAGCTCAGTATTTCCTCCAAGCCCTGTGTTTACAGTTGTGACAGTTCAGTATTTCCTCCAGGACCTGTCTGTAAAGTTGTGACAGTTCAGTATTTCCCCCAGTACCTGTCTTTAAAGTTGTGACAGCTCAGTATTTCCCCCAGGACCTGTGTTTAATGTTGTGACAGCTCAGTATTTTCCCCAGGACCTGTCTTCAAAGTTGTGACAGCTCAGTATTTCCTCCAAGCCCTGTATTTACAGTTGTGACAGCTCAGTTTTTCTCCCAGGACCGTTCTTTAAAGTTGTGACAGCACAGTATTTTCCCCAGTACCTGTCTTTAAAGTTGTGACAGCTACGTATTTCCCCCAGGACCAGTCTTTCAAGTTGTGACAGCTCAGTCTTTCCTCCAGGACCTGTGTTTACAGTTGTGACAGCTCAGTATTTTCCACAGGTCCTGTTTTTAAAACTACGACAGCTCAGTATTTCCCCCAGGCCCTGTCTTTAAAGTTGTGACAGCTCCGTATTTTCCCCAGGAACTGTGTTTAAAGTTGTGACAGCTCAGTATTTCCTCCAGGACCTGTCTTTAAAGTTGTGACAGCTCCGTGTTATCCCCAGGACCTGTGTTTAAAGTTGTGACAGCTCAGTATTTTCCCCAGTACCTGTCTTTAAAGTTGTGACAGCTCAGTATTTTCACCAGGACCTGTCTTTAAAACAACGACAGCTCAGTATTTCCTCCAGGACCTGTGTTTACAGGTGTGACAGCTCAGTATTTCCTCCAGGACCTGTGTTTAAAGTTGTGACAGCTCAGTATGTCCCCCAGGACCTGTGTTTAAAGTTGTGACAGCTCAGTATTTCCCCCAGGACCTGTCTTTAAAGTTGTGACAGCTCAGTATTTCCCCCAGGACCTGTGTTTACAGTTGTGACAGTTCAGTATTTCCCCCAGTCCCAGTGTTTACATTTGTGTCAATTCAGTATTTCCCCCAGGACCTGTGTTTACAGTTGTGACAGTTCAGTATTTCCCCCAGGATCTGTCCTTTAAGTTGTGACAGTTCAGTATTTTACCCAGGTCTTGTCTTTAAGTTGTGACAGCTCAGTATTTCCCCCAGGTCCTGTCTTTAAAGTTGTGACAGTTCAGTATTTCCCCCAGTCCCTGTGTTTAAAGATGTGACAGTTCAGTATTTCCCCCAGTCCCTGTGTTTACAGTTGTGACAGTTCAGTATTTCCCCAAGGACCTTTCTTTAAAGTTATGACAGCTCAGTCTTTCTCCCAGGACCTGTGTTTAAAGTTGTGACAGCTCAGTATTTACCCCAGGACCTGTCTTTAAGTTGTGACAGCTCAGTATTTCCCCCAGGACCTGTGTTTAAAGTTGTGACAGCTCAGTATTTCCCCCAGGACCTGTGTTTAAAGTTGTGACAGCTCAGTATTTACCCCAGGACCTGTCTTTAAGTTGTGACAGCTCAGTATTTCCCCCAGGACCTGTGTTTAAAGTTGTGACAGCTCAGTATTTCCCCCAGGCCCTGTGTTTAAAGATGTGACAGTTCAGTATTTCCCCAAGGACCTTTCTTTAAAGTTATGACAGCTCAGTCTTTCTCCCAGGACCTGTGTTTAAAGTTGTGACAGCTCAGTATTTACCCCAGGACCTGTCTTTAAGTTGTGACAGCTCAGTATTTCCCCCAGGACCAGTGTTTAAAGTTGTGACAGCTCAGTATTTCCCCCAGGACCTGTGTTTAAAGTTGTGACAGCTCAGTATTTACCCCAGGACCTGTCTTTAAGTTGTGACAGCTCAGTATTTCCCCCAGGACCTGTGTTTAAAGTTGTGACAGCTCAGTATTTCCCCCAGGCCCTGTGTTTAAAGATGTGACAGTTCAGTCTTTCCCCCAGGACTTGTGTTTAAAGTTGTGACAGCTCAGTCTTTCTCCCAGGACGTGTCTTTAAGTTATGACAGCTCAGTCTTTCCCCAGGCCCTGTGTTTACCGTTGAGACAGCTCAATATTGTACCCAGGACCTGTGTTGAAAGATGTGACAGCTCAGTCTTTCCCCCAGGACTTGTGTTTAAAGTTGTGACAGCTCAGTCTTTCTCCCAGGACCTGTGTTTAAAGTTGTGACAGCTCAGTATTTCCCCCAGGACATGTCTTTAATGTTGTGACAGCTCAGCCTTTCCCCCAGGACCTGTCTTTAAAGTTGTGACAGTTCAGTATTTCCCCCAGGACATGTCTTTAAAGTTGTAACAGCTCAGTCTTTCCCCCAGGATCTGTGTGTAAAGTTGTGACAGTTGAGGATTTCCAGCAGGCCCTGTTTTCACAGATGTGGCAGTTCAGTATTTTACCCAGGACCTGTGTTTAAAGTTGTGACAGCTCAGTATTTCCCCCAGGACCTGTGTTTAAAGTTGTGACAGCTCAGTATTTCCCCCAGGACCTGTGTTTAAAGTTGTGACAGCTCAGTATTTTCACCAGGACCTGTGTTTAAATTTGTGACAGTTCAGTATTTCCCCCAGGACCTGTGTTTAAAGTTGTGACAGCTCAGTATTTCCCCCAGGACCTGTGTTTAAAGTTGTGACAGCTCAGTATTTCCCCCAGGACCTGTGTTTAAAGTTGTGACAGCTCAGTATTTCCCCCAGGACCTGTGTTTAATGTTGTGACAGCTCAGTATTTCCCCCAGGACCTGTCATTAAAGTTGTGACAGCTCAGTATTTCCCCCAGGACCTGTCTTTAAAGTTGAGACAGCTCAGTATTTCCCCCCGGATCTCTCTTCAAAGTTGTGACAGTTCAGTATTTCCCCCAGGACCTGTGTTTACAGTTGTGACAGCTCAGTATTTCCCCCAGGACCTGTCTTTAAAGTTGTGACAGTTCAGTATTTCCCGCAGGCCCTGTCTTTAAAGTTGTGACAGCTCCGTATTTCCTCCAGGACCTGTGTTTAAATTTGTGACAGCTCAGTGTTTCCCCCAGGACCTGTGTTTAAAGTTGTGACAGCTCAGTATTTCCCCCAGGACCTGTGTTTAAATTTGTGACAGCTCAGTATTTCCCCCAGGCCCTGTGTTTAAAGTTGTGACAGCTCAGTATTTCCCCCAGGCCCTGTGTTTAAAGTTGTGACAGCTCAGTATTTCCTCCAGGACCTGTGTTTAAAGTTGTGACAGTTCAGTATTTCCCCCAGGACCTGTGTTTAAAGTTGTGACAGCTCAGTATTTCCTCCAGGACCTGTGTTTAAAGTTGTGACAGCTCAGTATTTCCCCCAGGACCTGTGTTTAAAGTTGTGACAGCTCAGTATTTCCTCCAGGACCTGTGTTTAAAGTTGTGACAGCTCAGTATTTCCTCCAGGACCTGTGTTTAAAGTTGTGACAGCTCAGTATTTCCCCCAGGCCCTGTGTTTAAAGTTGTGACAGCTCAGTATTTCCTCCAGGACCTGTGTTTAAAGTTGTGACAGTTCAGTATTTCCCCCAGGACCTGTGTTTAAAGTTGTGACAGCTCAGTATTTCCTCCAGGACCTGTGTTTAAAGTTGTGACAGCTCAGTATTTCCCCCAGGACCTGTGTTTAAAGTTGTGACAGCTCAGTATTTCCTCCAGGACCTGTGTTTAAAGTTGTGACAGCTCAGTATTTCCTCCAGGCCCTGTGTTTAAAGTTGTGACAGCTCAGTATTTCCCCCAGGCCCTGTGTTTAAAGTTGTGACAGCTCAGTATTTCCTCCAGGACCTGTGTTTAAAGTTGTGACAGTTCAGTATTTCCCCCAGGACCTGTGTTTAAAGTTGTGACAGCTCAGTATTTCCTCCAGGACCTGTGTTTAAAGTTGTGACAGCTCAGTATTTCCCCCAGGACCTGTGTTTAAAGTTGTGACAGCTCAGTATTTCCTCCAGGACCTGTGTTTTAAGTTGTGACAGCTCAGTATTTCCCCCAGGACCTGTGTTTAAAGTTGTGACAGCTCAGTATTTCCCCCAGGACCTGTGTTTAAAGTTGTGACAGCTCAGTATTTCCTCCAGGACCTGTGTTTAAAGTTGTGACAGCTCAGTGTTTCTCCCAGGACCTGTGTTTTAAGTTGTGACAGCTCAGTATTTCCACCAGGACCTGTGTTTAAAGTTGTGACAGCTCAGTATTTCCACCAGGACCTGTCTTTAAAGTTGTGACAGATCAGTATTACCCCAGGACCTGTTTTTAAATTTGTGACAGCTCCGTATTTTCCCCAGGCCCTGTGTTTAAAGTTGTGACAGCTCCGTATTTTCCCCAGGACCTGTGTTTAAAGTTGTGACAGCTCAGTATTTCCGCCATGACCTGTGTTTAAAGTTGTGACAGCTCAGTATTTTCCACAGGTCCTGTTTTTAAAGTTGTGACAGCTCAGTATTTTCCACAGGTCCTGTTTTTAAAACTACGACAGCTCAGTATTTCCCCCAGGCCCTGTCTTTAAAGTTGTGACAGCTCCGTATTTTCCCCAGGAACTGTGTTTAAAGTTGTGACAGCTCAGTATTTCCTCCAGGACCTGTGTTTAAAGTTGTGACAGATCAGTATTTCCCCCAGGCTCTGTCTTTAAAGTTGTGACAGCTCCGTGTTATCCCCAGGACCTGTGTTTAAAGTTGTGACAGCTCAGTATTTTCCCCAGTACCTGTCTTTAAAGTTGTGACAGCTCAGTATTTTCACCAGGACCTGTGTTTAAAACTACGACAGCTCAGTATTTCCTACAGGACCTGTGTTTACAGGTGTGACAGCTCAGTATTTCCTCCAGGACCAGTGTTTAAAGTTGTGACAGCTCAGTATTTCCTCCAGGACCTGTGTTTAAAGTTGTGACAGCTCAGAATTTCCCCCAGGACCTGTGTTTAAAGTTGTGACAGCTCAGTATTTCCTCCAGGACCAGTGTTTAAAGTTGTGACAGCTCAGTATTTCCTCCAGGACCTGTGTTTAAAGTTGTGACAGCTCAGAATTTCCTCCAGGACCAGTGTTTAAAGTTGTGACAGCTCAGTATTTCCTCCAGGACCAGTGTTTAAAGTTGTGACAGCTCAGTATTTCCTCCAGGACCTGTGTTTAAAGTTGTGACAGCTCAGAATTTCCCCCAGGACCTGTGTTTAAAGTTGTGACAGCTCAGAATTTCCCCCAGGACCTGTGTTTAAAGTTGTGACAGCTCAGTATTTCCTCCAGGACCTGTGTTTAAAGTTGTGACAGCTCAGAATTTCCCCCAGGACCTGTGTTTAAATTTGTGACAGCTCAGTATTTCCTCCAGGACCTTTGTTTAAAGTTGTGACAGCTCAGTATTTCCCCCAGGACCTGTCTTTGAAGTTGTGACAGCTCAGTGTTTCTCCCAGGACCTTTCTTTAATGTTGTGACAGCTCAGTATTTCCCCAAGGAACTGTCTTCAAAGTGGTGACAGTTCAGTATTTCCCCCAGGACCTGTCTTTAAAGTTGTGACAGTTCAGTATTTCCCCCAGGACCTGTCTTTAAAGTTGTGACAGCACAGTATTTCCCCCAGGACCTGTGTTTAAAGTTGTGACAGCTCAGTATTTCCCCCAGGACATGTCTTTAAATTTGTGACAGCTCAGTATTTCCAGCAGGCCCTGTTTTCACAGATGTGGCAATTCAGTATTTTACCCAGGACCTGTCTTTAAAGTTGTGACAGCTCAGTATTTCCCCCAGGACCTGTGTTTAAAGTTGTGACAGTTCAGTATTTCCAGCAGGCCCTGTTTTGACAGAAGTGGCAGTTCAGTATTTTACCCAGGACCTGTCTTTATTGTTGTGACAGCTCAGTGTTTCACCCAGGACCTGTCTTTAAAGTTGTGACAGCTCAGTATTTCCTCCAGGACCTGTGTTTAAAGTTGTGACAGCTCAGTATTTCCACCAGGACCTGTTTTTAAAGTTGTGACAGCTCCGTATTTTCCCCAGGACCTGTGTTTAAAGTTGTGACAGCTCAGTATTTCCTCCAGGACCTGTCTTTAAAGTTGTGACAGATCAGTATTTTCACCAGGACCTGTGTTTAAAACTACGACAGCTCAGTATTTCCTCCAGGACCTGTGTTTACAGGTGTGACAGCTCAGTATTTCCCGCAGGCCCTGTCTTTAAAGTTGTGACAGTTCAGTATTTTCCCCAGGACCTGTGTTTAAAACTACGACAGCTCAGTATTTCCTCCAGGAACTGTGTTTCCAGGTGTGACAGCTCAGTATTTCCTCCAGGACCTGTGTTTAAAGTTGTGACAGCACAGTATTTTCCCCAGGACCTGTGTTTAAAACTACGACAGCTCAGTATTTCCTCCAGGACCTGTGTTTACAGGTGTGACAGCTCAGTATTTCCTCCAGGACCTGTGTTTAAAGTTGTGACAGCACAGTATTTCCTCCAGGACCTGTGTTTAATGTTGTGACAGCTCAGTATTTCCTCCAGGCCCTGTATTTACAGTTGTGACAGCTCAGTATTTCCTCCAGGACCTGTGTTTAAAGTTGTGACAGCTCAGTATTTCCCCAAGGACCTGTCTTCAAAGTGGTGACAGCTCAGTATTTCCTCCAGGACCTGTGTTTAAAGTTGTGACAGCTCAGTATTTCCACCAGGACCTGTTTTTAAAGTTGTGACAGCTCCGTATTTTCCCCAGGACCTGTGTTTAAAGTTGTGACAGCTCAGTATTTCCTCCAGGACCTGTCTTTAAAGTTGTGACAGATCAGTATTTTCACCAGGACCTGTGTTTAAAACTACGACAGCTCAGTATTTCCTCCAGGACCTGTGTTTACAGGTGTGACAGCTCAGTATTTCCCGCAGGCCCTGTCTTTAAAGTTGTGACAGTTCAGTATTTTCCCCAGGACCTGTGTTTAAAACTACGACAGCTCAGTATTTCCTCCAGGAACTGTGTTTCCAGGTGTGACAGCTCAGTATTTCCTCCAGGACCTGTGTTTAAAGTTGTGACAGCACAGTATTTTCCCCAGGACCTGTGTTTAAAACTACGACAGCTCAGTATTTCCTCCAGGACCTGTGTTTACAGGTGTGACAGCTCAGTATTTCCTCCAGGACCTGTGTTTAAAGTTGTGACAGCACAGTATTTCCTCCAGGACCTGTGTTTAATGTTGTGACAGCTCAGTATTTCCTCCAGGCCCTGTATTTACAGTTGTGACAGCTCAGTATTTCCTCCAGGACCTGTGTTTAAAGTTGTGACAGCTCAGTATTTCCCCAAGGACCTGTCTTCAAAGTGGTGACAGCTCAGTATTTCCCCAAGGACCTGTCTTCAAAGTGGTGACAGCTCAGTATTTCCCCCAGGACCTTTCTTTAAAGTTGAGACAGCTCAGTATTTCCCCCAGGACCTGTGTTGACAGTTCTGACAACTCAGTATTTCCCCAAGGACCTGTCTTCAAAGTGGTGACACCTCAGTCTTTCACCCAGGTCCTGTCTTTAAAGTTGAGACAGCTCACTCTTTCCCCCAGGACCTGTCTTTCAAGTTGTGACAGCTCAGTCTTTCCCCCAGGACCTGTGTTTAAATTTGTGACAGCTCAGTATTTCCCCCAGCACCTGTCTTTAAAGTTGTGACAGCTCAGTGTTTCTCCCAGGACCTTTCTTTAATTTTGAGACAGCTCAGTATTTCCCCCAGGACCTGTGTTTAAAGTTGTGACAGCTCAGTGTTTCCCCAAGGACCTGTCTTCAAAGTGGTGACAGCTCAGTATTTCCCCCAGGACCTTTCTTTAAAGTTGTGACAGTTCAGTATTTCCCCCAGGACCTGTGTTTACAGTTGTGACAGCTCAGTATTTCCCCCAGGACCTGTCTTTAAAGTTGTGACAGTTCAGTATTTCCCCCAGGACCTGTGTTTACAGTTGTGACAGCTCAGTATTTCCCCCAGGACCTGTCTTTAAAGTTGTGACAGTTCAGTATTTCCCGCAGGCCCTGTCTTTAAAGTTGTGACAGCTCCGTATTATCCCCAGGACCTGTGTTTAAAGTTGTGACAGCTCAGTATTTCCTCCAGGACCTGTGTTTAAAGTTGTGACAGCTCAGTATTTCCCCCAGGACCTGTGTTTAAAGTTGTGACAGCTCAGTATTTCCTCCAGGCCCTGTATTTACAGTTTTGACAGCTCGGTATTTCCTCCAGGACCTGTGTTTAAAGTTGTGACAGTTCAGTATTTCCCCCAGGACCATTCTTTAAAGTTGTAACAGCTCAGTCTTTCCACAGGCCCTGTGCTTACCGTTGAGACAGCTCCATATTTTACCCAGGACCTGTGTTTAAAGATGTGACAGCTCAGTATTTCCCCCAGGACCTGTGTTTAAAGTTCTGACATCTCAGTATTTCCCCCAGGACATGTGTTTAAAGTTGTGAGAGCTCAGTCTTTCCCCCAGGACCTGTGTTTAAAGTTGTGACAGCTCAGTCATTCCCCCAGGACCTGTCTTTAAGTTGTCACAGCTCAGTATTTCCCCCAGGACCTTTCTTTAAAGTTGAGACAGCTCAGTATTTCCCCCAGGACCTGTGTTGACAGTTGTGACAACTCAGTATTTCCCCCAGGACATGTCTTTAAAGTTGTGACAGTTCAGTATTTCCCCCAGGACATGTCTTTAAATTTCTGACAGCTCAGTCTTTCCCCCAGGACCTGTCTTTAAAGTTGTGACAGTTCAGTATTTCCCCCAGGACCTGTCTTTAAAGTTGTGACAGTTCAGTATTTCCTGCAGGCTCTGTTTTCACTGATGTGACAGTTCAGTATTTTACCCAGGACCTGTCTTTAAAGTTGTGACAGCTCAGTATTTCCTCCAGGACCTGTCTTTAAAGTTGTGACAGGTCAGTATTACCCCAGGACCTGTTTTTAAATTTGTGACAGCTCCGTATTTTCCCCAGGACCTGTGTTTAAAGTTGTGACAGCTCAGTATTTTCCACAGGTCCTGTTTTTAAAAAAACGACAGCTCAGTATTTCCCCCAGGCCCTGTCTTTAAAGTTGTGACAGTTCAGTATTTCCCGCAGGCCCTGTCCTTAAAGTTGTGACAGTTCAGTATTTCCCGCAGGCCCTGTCTTTAAAGTTGTGACAGCTACGTGTTATCCCCAGGACCTGTGTTTAAAGTTGTGAACGTTCAGTATTTTCCCCAGGCCCTGTATTTGCAGTTGTGACAGCTCAGTATTTCCTCCAGGACCTGTTTTTAAAGTTGTGAAAGCTCAGTGTTAATGTGGAAAGTTTAAAAGATATGTTAGCCGATTTGTGGGGGGATGGGATTGAATTAACAGTGTGTTCCTCCAACCAAAAATCAGAATCATATATTTTGATTGGGGGCTTTGAATGGGGCATCACATTACACATCCAGATCTCTGATTGATCACTTTTATACTGTTATTGCTCATCCAGATACAACATTAACCTCACTTTGACTGTTACTATCCATCCAGATCTCTGATTGATCACTTTTATACTGTTATTGCTCATCCAGATACAACATTAACCTCACTTTGACTGTTACTATCCATCCAGATCTCTGATTGATCACTTTTATACTGTTATTGCTCATCCAGATACAACATTAACCTCAGTTTTACTGTTACTAAACATCCAGATCTCTGATTGATCACTTTTATACTGTTATTGCTCATCCAGATACAACATTAACCTCAGTTTTACTGTTACTAAACATCCAGATCTCTGATTGATCACTTTTATACAGTTATTGCTCATCCAGATACAACACTGACCTCACTTTGACTGTTACTAAACATCCAGATCTCTGATTGATCACTTTTATACTGTTATTGCTCATCCAGACACAACATTAACCTCACTTTGACTGTTACTAAACATCCAGATCTCTGATTGATCACTTTTATACTGTTATTGCTCATCCAGACACACCACTGACCTCACTTTTACTGTTACTAAACATCCAGATCTCTGATTGATCACTTTTATACAGTTATTGCTCATCCAGATACAACATTAACCTCACTTTTACTGTTACTAAACATCCAGATCTCTGATTGATCACTTTTATACTGTTATTGCTCATCCAGATACAACATTAACCTCAGTTTTACTGTTACTATCCATCCAGATCTCTGATTGATCACTTTTATACTGTTATTGCTCATCCAGATACAACATTAACCTCAGTTTTACTGTTACTATCCATCCAGATCTCTGATTGATCACTTTTATACTGTTATTGCTCATCCAGACACACCACTGACCTCAGTTTTACTGTTACTAAACATCCAGATCTCTGATTGATCACTTTTATACTGTTATTGCTCATCCAGATACACCACTGACCACACTTTTACTGTTACTAAACATCCAGATCTCTGATTGATCACTTTTATACAGTTATTGCTCATCCAGATACAACATTAACCTCACTTTGACTGTTACTAAACATCCAGATCTCTGATTGATCACTTTTATACTGTTATTGCTCATCCAGATACAACATTAACCTCAGTTTTACTGTTACTATCCATCCAGATCTCTGATTGATCACTTTTATACTGTTATTGCTCATCCAGATACAACATTAACCTCACTTTTACTGTTACTAAACATCCAGATCTCTGATTGATCACTTTTATACTGTTATTGCTCATCCAGATACAACAGTAACCTCACTTTGACTGTTACTAAACATCCAGATCTCTGATTGATCACTTTTATACTGTTATTGCTCATCCAGTTACACCACTGACCTCAGTTTTACTGTTACTAAACATCCAGATCTCTGATTGATCACTTTTATACAGTTATTGCTCATCCAGATACACCACTGCCCTCAGTTTTACTGTTACTAAACATCCAGATCTCTGATTGATCACTTTTATACTGTTATTGCTCATCCAGACACACCACTGACCTCAGTTTTACTGTTACTAAACATCCAGATCTCTGATTGATCACTTTTATACTGTTATTGCTCATCCAGATACAACATTAACCTCAGTTTTACTGTTACTAAACATCCAGATCTCTGATTGATCACTTTTATACTGTTATTGCTCATCCAGATACAACATTAACCTCAGTTTTACTGTTACTAAATATCCAGATCTCTGATTGATCACTTTCATACTGTTATTGCTCATCCAGATACAACACTGACCTCACTTTGACTGTTACTAAACATCCAGATCTCTGATTGATCACTTTTATACTGTTATTGCTCATCCAGATACAACACTGACCTCACTTTTACTGTTACTAAACATCCAGATCTCTGATTGATCACTTTTATACTGCTATTGCTCATCCAGATACAACATTAACCTCACTTTGACTGTTACTAAACATCCAGATCTCTGATTGATCACTTTTATACTGTTATTGCTCATCCAGATACAACATTAACCTCACTTTGACTGTTACTAAACATCCAGATCTCTGATTGATCACTTTTATACTGTTATTGCTCATCCAGATACAACATTAACCTCACTTTTACTGTTACTAAACATCCAGATCTCTGATTGATCACTTTTATACTGTTATTGCTCATCCAGACACACCACTGACCTCGCTTTTACTGTTACTAAACATCCAGATCTCTGATTGATCACTTTTATACTGTTATTGCTCATCCAGACACACCACTGACCTCAGTTTTACTGTTACTAAACATCCAGATCTCTGATTGATCACTGGTATAATGTTATTGCTCATCCAGATACAACATTAACCTCACTTTGACTGTTACTAAACATCCAGATCTCTGATTGATCACTTTTATACTGTTATTGCTCATCCAGATACAACACTGACCTCACTTTGACTGTTACTATCCATCCAGATCTCTGATTGATCACTTTTATACTGTTATTGCTCATCCAGACACAACATTAACCTCACTTTTACTGTTACTAAACATCCAGATCTCTGATTGATCACTTTTATACTGTTATTGCTCTTCCAGACACAACATTAACCTCAGTTTTACTGTTACTAAACATCCAGATCTCTGATTGATCACTTTTATACTGTTATTGCTCATCCAGATACAACATTAACCTCACTTTGACTGTTACTAAACATCCAGATCTCTGATTGATCACTTTTATACTGTTATTGCTCATCCAGACACACCACTGACCTCAGTTTTACTGTTACTAAACATCCAGATCTCTGATTGATCACTTTTATACTGTTATTGCTCATCCAGATACAACATTAACCTCACTTTTACTGTTACTAAACATCCAGATCTCTGACTGATCATTTTATACTGTTATTGCTCATCCAGATACAACATTAACCTCACTTTGACTGTTACTAAACATCCAGATCTCTGATTGATCACTTTTATACTGTTATTGCTCATCCAGATACAACATTAACCTCAGTTTTACTGTTACTAAACATCCAGATCTCTGATTGATCACTTTTATACTGTTATTGCTCATCCAGATACAACATTAACCTCACTTTTACTGTTACTAAACATCCAGATCTCTGATTGATCACTTTTATACTGTTATTGCTCAACCAGATACAACATTAACCTCACTTTGACTGTTACTAAACATCCAGATCTCTGATTGATCACTTTTATACTGTTATTGCTCATCCAGATACAACATTAACCTCACTTTGACTGTTACTATCCATCCAGATCTCTGATTGATCACTTTTATACTGTTATTGCTCATCCAGATACAACATTAACCTCACTTTGACTGTTACTAAACATCCAGATCTCTGATTGATCACTTTTATACTGTTATTGCTCATCCAGACACACCACTGACCTCAGTTTTACTGTTACTAAACATCCAGATCTCTGATTGATCACTTGTATACTGTTATTGCTCATCCAGACACAACATTAACCTCAGTTTGACTGTTACTAAACATCCAGATCTCTGATTGATCACTTTTATACAGTTATTGCTCATCCAGACACACCACTGACCTCACTTTTACTGTTACTAAACATCCAGATCTCTGATTGATCACTTTTATACTGTTATTGCTCATCCAGACACACCACTGACCTCAGTTTTACTGTTACTAAACATCCAGATCTCTGATTGATCACTTTTATACTGTTATTGCTCATCCAGACACACCACTGACCTCAGTTTTACTGTTACTAAACATCCAGATCTCTGATTGATCACTTTTATACAGTTGTTGCTCATCCAGATACAACATTAACCTCACTTTGACTGTTACTAAACATCCAGATCTCTGATTGATCACTTTTATACTGTTATTGCTCATCCAGACACACCACTGACCTCAGTTTTACTGTTACTATCCATCCAGATCTCTGATTGATCACTTTTATACTGTTATTGCTCATCCAGATACAACATTAACCTCACTTTGACTGTTACTAAATATCCAGATCTCTGATTGATCACTTTTATACAGTTATTGCTCATCCAGATACAACATTAACCTCACTTTGACTGTTACTAAACATCCAGATCTCTGATTGATCACTTTTATACTGTTATTGCTCATCCAGATACACCATTAACCTCACTTTGACAGTTACTATCCATCCAGATCTCTGATTGATCACTTTTATACTGTTATTGCTCATCCAGATACAACACTGACCTCACTTTGACTGTTACTAAACATCCAGATCTCTGATTGATCACTTTTATACAGTTATTGCTCATCCAGATACAACACTGACCTCACTTTGACTGTTACTATCCATCCAGATCTCTGATTGATCACTTTTATACTGTTATTGCTCATCCAGATACAACATTAACCTCACTTTGACTGTTACTATCCATCCAGATCTCTGATTGATCACTTTTATACTGTTATTGCTCATCCAGATACAACACTGACCTCACTTTGACTGTTACTAAACATCCAGATCTCTGATTGATCACTTTTATACTGTTATTGCTCATCCAGATACAACACTGACCTCACTTTGACTGTTACTAAACATCCAGATCTCTGATTGATCACTTTTATACTGTTATTGCTCATCCAGACACAACATTAACCTCAGTTTTACTGTTACTAAACATCCAGATCTCTGATTGATCACTTTTATACTGTTATTGCTCATCCAGGTACAACATTAACCTCACTTTTACTGTTACTATCCATCCAGATCTCTGATTGATCACTTTTATACTGTTACTGCTCATCCAGACACACCACTGACCTCAGTTTTACTGTGACGAAACATCCAGATCTCTGATTGATCACTTTTATACAGTTATTGCTCATCCAGATACAACATTAACCTCACTTTGACTGTTACTAAACATCCAGATCTCTGATTGATCACTTTTATACTGTTATTGTTCATCCAGACACACCACTGACCTCACTTTGACTGTTACTAAACATCCAGATCTCTGATTGATCACTTTTATACAGTTATTGCTCATCCAGACACACCACTGACCTCAGTTTTACTGTTACTATCCATCCAGATCTCTGATTGATCACTTTTATACTGTTATTGCTCATCCAGATACAACATTAACCTCACTTTGACTGTTACTAAACATCCAGATCTCTGATTGATCACTTTTATACTGTTATTGCTCATCCAGATGCAACATTAACCTCACTTTGACTGTTACTAAACATCCAGATCTCTGATTGATCACTTTTATACTGTTATTGCTCATCCAGATACAACATTAACCTCACTTTGACTGTTACTATCCATCCAGATCTCTGATTGATCACTTTTATACAGTTATTGCTCATCCAGATACAACATTAACCTCACTTTTACTGTTACTAAACATCCAGATCTCTGATTGATCACTTTTATACTGTTATTGCTCATCCAGATACAACACTGACCTCACTTTGAATGTTACTATCCATCCAGATCTCTGATTGATCACTTTTATACTGTTACTGCTCATCCAGATTCAACACTGACCTCACTTTGACTGTTACTAAACATCCAGATCTCTGATTGATCACTTTTATACTGTTACTGCTCATCCAGACACACCACTGACCTCAGTTTTACTGTTACTAAACATCCAGATCTCTGATTGATCACTTTTATACTGTTATTGCTCATCCAGATACAACATTAACCTCACTTTGACTGTTACTAAACATCCAGATCTCTGATTGATCACTTTTATACTGTTATTGCTCATCCAGATACAACATTAACCTCACTTTGACTGTTACTAAACATCCAGATCTCTGATTGATCACTTTTATACTGTTATTGCTCATCCAGACACACCACTGACCTCAGTTTTACTGTTACTATCCATCCAGATCTCTGATTGATCACTTTTATACTGTTATTGCTCATCCAGATACAACATTAACCTCACTTTGACTGTTACTAAACATTCAGATCTCTGATTGATCACTTTTATACTGTTACTGCTCATCCAGACACACCACTGACCTCAGTTTTACTGTTACTAAACATCCAGATCTCTGATTGATCACTTTTATACTGTTATTGCTCATCCAGACACACCACTGACCTCAGTTTTACTGTTACTAAACATCCAGATCTCTGATTGATCACTTTTATACTGTTATTGCTCATCCAGACACACCACTGACCTCACTTTTACTGTTACTAAACATCCAGATCTCTGATTGATCACTTTTATACTGTTATTGCTCATCCAGATACAGCATTAACCTCACTTTGACTGTTACTAAACATCCAGATCTCTGATTGATCACTTTTATACTGTTATTGCTCATCCAGATACAACATTAACCTCACTTTTACTGTTACTATCCATCCAGATCTCTGATTGATCACTTTTATACTGTTATTGCTCATCCAGATACAACATTAACCTCACGTTTACTGTTACTATCCATCCAGATCTCTGATTGATCACTTTTATACTGTTATTGCTCATCCAGATACAACATTAACCTCACTTTTACTGTTACTAGCCATCCAGATCTCTGAGTAATCACTTTTATACTGTTATTGCTCATCCAGATACAACATTAACCTCACTTTGACTGTTACTAAACATCCAGATCTCTGATTGATCACTTTTATACTGTTATTGCTCATCCAGATACAACATTAACCTCACTTTGACTGTTACTAAACATCCAGATCTCTGATTGATCACTTTTATACTGTTATTGCTCATCCAGACACACCACTGACCTCAGTTTTACTGTTACTAAACATCCAGATCTCTGATTGATCACTGGTATAATGTTATTGCTCATCCAGATACAACATTAACCTCACTTTGACTGTTACTAAACATCCAGATCTCTGATTGATCCCTTTTATACTGTTATTGCTCATCCAGACACACCACTGACCTCACTTTTACTGTTACTAAACATACAGATCTCTGATTGATCACTTTTATACTGTTATTGCTCATCCAGACACACCACTGACCTCACTTTGACTGTTACTAAACATCCAGATCTCTGATTGATCACTTTTATACTGTTAATGCTCATCCAGATACAACATTAACCTCACTTTGACTGTTACTAAACATCCAGATCTCTGATTGATCACTTTTATACTGTTATTGCTCATCCAGATACAACATTAACCTCACTTTGACTGTTACTAAACATCCAGATCTCTGATTGATCACTTTTATACTGTTATTGCTCATCCAGATACAACATTAACCTCACTTTTACTGTTACTAAACATCCAGATCTCTGATTGATCACTTTTATACTGTTATTGCTCATCCAGACACATCACTGACCTCACTTTGACTGTTACTAAACATCCAGATCTCTGATTGATCACTTTTATACTGTTATTGCTCATCCAGATACAACATTAACCTCACTTTGACTGTTACTAAACATCCAGATCTCTGATTGATCACTTTTATACTGTTATTGCTCATCCAGATACAACATTAACCTCACTTTGACTGTTACTAAACATCCAGATCTCTGATTGATCACTTTTATACTGTTATTGCTCATCCAGACACATCACTGACCTCACTTTGACTGTTACTAAACATCCAGATCTCTGATTGATCACTTTTATACTGTTATTGCTCATCCAGACACACCACTGACCTCAGTTTTACTGTTACTAAACATCCAGATCTCTGATTGATCACTTGTATACTGTTATTGCTCATCCAGACACAACATTAACCTCAGTTTGACTGTTACTAAACATCCAGATCTCTGATTGATCACTTTTATACAGTTATTGCTCATCCAGACACACCACTGACCTCACTTTTACTTTTACTAAACATCCAGATCTCTGATTGATCACTTTTATACTGTTATTGCTCATCCAGACACACCACTGACCTCAGTTTTACTGTTACTAAACATCCAGATCTCTGATTGATCACTTTTATTCTGTTATTGCTCATCCAGACACACCACTGACCTCAGTTTTACTGTTACTAAACATCCAGATCTCTGATTGATCACTTTTATACAGTTATTGCTCATCCAGATACAACATTAACCTCACTTTGACTGTTACTAAACATCCAGATCTCTGATTGATCACTTTTATACTGTTATTGCTCATCCAGACACACCACTGACCTCACTTTGACTGTTACTAAACATCCAGATCTCTGATTGATCACTTTTATACTGTTATTGCTCATCCAGATACAACATTAACCTCACTTTGACTGTTACTAAACATCCAGATCTCTGATTGATCACTTTTATACTGTTATTGCTCATCCAGACACAACATTAACCTCAGTTTGACTGTTACTAAACATCCAGATCTCTGATTGATCACTTTTATACAGTTATTGCTCATCCAGACACACCACTGACCTCACTTTTACTGTTACTAAACATCCAGATCTCTGATTGATCACTTTTATACTGTTATTGCTCATCCAGACACACCACTGACCTCAGTTTTACTGTTACTAAACATCCAGATCTCTGATTGATCACTTTTATACTGTTATTGCTCATCCAGACACACCACTGACCTCAGTTTTACTGTTACTAAACATCCAGATCTCTGATTGATCACTTTTATACAGTTATTGCTCATCCAGATACTACATTAACCTCACTTTGACTGTTACTAAACATCCAGATCTCTGATTGATCACTTTTATACTGTTATTGCTCATCCAGACACACCACTGACCTCACTTTGACTGTTACTAAACATCCAGATCTCTGATTGATCACTTTTATACTGTTAATGCTCATCCAGATACAACATTAACCTCACTTTGACTGTTACTAAACATCTAGATCTCTGATTGATCACTTTTATACTGTTATTGCTCATCCAGATACAACATTAACCTCACTTTGACTGTTACTAAACATCCAGATCTCTGATTGATCACTTTTATACTGTTATTGCTCATCCAGATACAACATTAACCTCACTTTTACTGTTACTAAACATCCAGATCTCTGATTGATCACTTTTATACTGTTATTGCTCATCCAGACACATCACTGACCTCACTTTGACTGTTACTAAACATCCAGATCTCTGATTGATCACTTTTATACTGTTATTGCTCATCCAGATACAACATTAACCTCACTTTGACTGTTACTAAACATCCAGATCTCTGATTGATCACTTTTATACTGTTATTGCTCATCCAGATACAACATTAACCTCACTTTGACTGTTACTAAACATCCAGATCTCTGATTGATCACTTTTATACTGTTATTGCTCATCCAGATACAACATTAACCTCACTTTGACTGTTACTAAACATCCAGATCTCTGATTGATCACTTTTATACTGTTATTGCTCATCCAGACACACCACTGACCTCAGTTTTACTGTTACTAAACATCCAGATCTCTGATTGATCACTTGTACACTGTTATTGCTCATCCAGACACAACATTAACCTCAGTTTGACTGTTACTAAACATCCAGATCTCTGATTGATCACTTTTATACAGTTATTGCTCATCCAGACACACCACTGACCTCACTTTTACTTTTACTAAACATCCAGATCTCTGATTGATCACTTTTATACTGTTATTGCTCATCCAGACACACCACTGACCTCAGTTTTACTGTTACTAAACATCCAGATCTCTGATTGATCACTTTTATACTGTTATTGCTCATCCAGACACACCACTGACCTCAGTTTTACTGTTACTAAACATCCAGATCTCTGATTGATCACTTTTATACAGTTATTGCTCATCCAGATACAACATTAACCTCACTTTGACTGTTACTAAACATCCAGATCTCTGATTGATCACTTTTATACTGTTATTGCTCATCCAGACACACCACTGACCTCAGTTTTACTGTTACTATCCATCCAGATCTCTGATTGATCACTTTTATACTGTTATTTCTCATCCAGATACAACATTAACCTCACTTTGACTGTTACTAAACATCCAGATCTCTGATTGATCACTTTTATACAGTTATTGCTCATCCAGATACAACATTAACCTCACTTTGACTGTTACTAAACATCCAGATCTCTGATTGATCACTTTTATACTGTTATTGCTCATCCAGATACACCATTAACCTCACTTTGACAGTTACTATCCATCCAGATCTCAGATTGATCACTTTTATACTGTTATTGCTCATCCAGATACAACACTGACCTCACTTTGACTGTTACTATCCATCCAGATCTCTGATTGATCACTTTTATACTGTTATTGCTCATCCAGATACAACATTAACCTCACTTTGACTGTTACTATCCATCCAGATCTCTGATTGATCACTTTTATACTGTTAATGCTCATCCAGATACAACACTGACCTCACTTTGACTGTTACTAAACATCCAGATCTCTGATTGATCACTTTTATACTGTTATTGCTCATCCAGACACACCACTGACCTCAGTTTTACTGTTACTAAACATCCAGATCTCTGATTGATCACTGGTATAATGTTATTGCTCATCCAGATACAACATTAACCTCACTTTGACTGTTACTAAACATCCAGATCTCTGATTGATCCCTTTTATACTGTTATTGCTCATCCAGACACACCACTGACCTCACTTTTACTGTTACTAAACATCCAGATCTCTGATTGATCACTTTTATACTGTTATTGCTCATCCAGACACACCACTGACCTCACTTTGACTGTTACTAAACATCCAGATCTCTGATTGATCACTTTTATACTGTTAATGCTCATCCAGATACAACATTAACCTCACTTTGACTGTTACTAAACATCCAGATCTCTGATTGATCACTTTTATACTGTTATTGCTCATCCAGATACAACATTAACCTCAGTTTTACTGTTACTATCCATCCAGATCTCTGATTGATCACTTTTATACTGTTATTGCTCATCCAGATACAACGTTAACCTCACTTTGACTGTTACTAAACATCCAGATCTCTGATTGATCACTTTTATACTGTTATTGCTCATCCAGATACAACATTAACCTCACTTTTACTGTTACTAAACATCCAGATCTCTGATTGATCACTTTTATACTGTTATTGCTCATCCAGACACATCACTGACCTCACTTTGACTGTTACTAAACATCCAGATCTCTGATTGATCACTTTTATACTGTTATTGCTCATCCAGATACAACATTAACCTCACTTTGACTGTTACTAAACATCCAGATCTCTGATTGATCACTTTTATACTGTTATTGCTCATCCAGATACAACATTAACCTCACTTTGACTGTTACTAAACATCCAGATCTCTGATTGATCACTTTTATACTGTTATTGCTCATCCAGATACAAAATTAACCTCACTTTTACTGTTACTAAACATCCAGATCTCTGATTGATCACTTTTATACTGTTATTGCTCATCCAGACACACCACTGACCTCAGTTTTACTGTTACTAAACATCCAGATCTCTGATTGATCACTTGTATACTGTTATTGCTCATCCAGACACAACATTAACCTCAGTTTGACTGTTACTAAACATCCAGATCTCTGATTGATCACTTTTATACAGTTATTGCTCATCCAGACACACCACTGACCTCACTTTTACTGTTACTAAACATCCAGATCTCTGATTGATCACTTTTATACTGTTATTGCTCATCCAGACACACCACTGACCTCAGTTTTACTGTTACTATCCATCCAGATCTCTGATTGATCACTTTTATACTGTTATTGCTCATCCAGATACAACATTAACCTCACTTTGACTGTTACTAAACATCCAGATCTCTGATTGATCACTTTTATACAGTTATTGCTCATCCAGATACAACATTAACCTCACTTTGACTGTTACTAAACATCCAGATCTCTGATTGATCACTTTTATACTGTTATTGCTCATCCAGATACACCATTAACCTCACTTTGACAGTTACTATCCATCCAGATCTCTGATTGATCACTTTTATACTGTTATTGCTCATCCAGATACAACACTGACCTCACTTTGACTGTTACTATCCATCCAGATCTCTGATTGATCACTTTTATACTGTTATTGCTCATCCAGATACAACATTAACCTCACTTTGACTGTTACTATCCATCCAGATCTCTGATTGATCACTTTTATACTGTTAATGCTCATCCAGATACAACACTGACCTCACTTTGACTGTTACTAAACATCCAGATCTCTGATTGATCACTTTTATACTGTTATTGCTCATCCAGACACACCACTGACCTCAGTTTTACTGTTACTAAACATCCAGATCTCTGATTGATCACTGGTATAATGTTATTGCTCATCCAGATACAACATTAACCTCACTTTGACTGTTACTAAACATCCAGATCTCTGATTGATCCCTTTTATACTGTTATTGCTCATCCAGACACACCACTGACCTCACTTTTACTGTTACTAAACATCCAGATCTCTGATTGATCACTTTTATACTGTTATTGCTCATCCAGACACACCACTGACCTCACTTTGACTGTTACTAAACATCCAGATCTCTGATTGATCACTTTTATACTGTTAATGCTCATCCAGATACAACATTAACCTCACTTTGACTGTTACTAAACATCCAGATCTCTGATTGATCACTTTTATACTGTTATTGCTCATCCAGATACAACATTAACCTCAGTTTTACTGTTACTATCCATCCAGATCTCTGATTGATCACTTTTATACTGTTATTGCTCATCCAGATACAACGTTAACCTCACTTTGACTGTTACTAAACATCCAGATCTCTGATTGATCACTTTTATACTGTTATTGCTCATCCAGATACAACATTAACCTCACTTTTACTGTTACTAAACATCCAGATCTCTGATTGATCACTTTTATACTGTTATTGCTCATCCAGACACATCACTGACCTCACTTTGACTGTTACTAAACATCCAGATCTCTGATTGATCACTTTTATACTGTTATTGCTCATCCAGATACAACATTAACCTCACTTTGACTGTTACTAAACATCCAGATCTCTGATTGATCACTTTTATACTGTTATTGCTCATCCAGATACAACATTAACCTCACTTTGACTGTTACTAAACATCCAGATCTCTGATTGATCACTTTTATACTGTTATTGCTCATCCAGATACAACATTAACCTCACTTTTACTGTTACTAAACATCCAGATCTCTGATTGATCACTTTTATACTGTTATTGCTCATCCAGACACACCACTGACCTCAGTTTTACTGTTACTAAACATCCAGATCTCTGATTGATCACTTGTATACTGTTATTGCTCATCCAGACACAACATTAACCTCAGTTTGACTGTTACTAAACATCCAGATCTCTGATTGATCACTTTTATACAGTTATTGCTCATCCAGACACACCACTGACCTCACTTTTACTGTTACTAAACATCCAGATCTCTGATTGATCACTTTTATACTGTTATTGCTCATCCAGACACACCACTGACCTCAGTTTTACTGTTACTAAACATCCAGATCTCTGATTGATCACTTTTATACTGTTATTGCTCATCCAGACACACCACTGACTTCAGTTTTACTGTTACTAAACATCCAGATCTCTGATTGATCACTTTTATACAGTTATTGCTCATCCAGATACAACATGAACCTCACTTTGACTGTTACTAAACATCCAGATCTCTGATTGATCACTTTTATACTGTTATTGCTCATCCAGACACACCACTGACCTCACTTTGACTGTTACTAAACATCCAGATCTCTGATTGATCACTTTTATACTGTTAATGCTCATCCAGATACAACATTAACCTCACTTTGACTGTTACTAAACATCCAGATCTCTGATTGATCACTTTTATACTGTTATTGCTCATCCAGATACAACATTAACCTCACTTTGACTGTTACTAAACATCCAGATCTCTGATTGATCACTTTTATACTGTTAATGCTCATCCAGATACAACATTAACCTCACTTTGACTGTTACTAAACATCCAGATCTCTGATTGATCACTTTTATACTGTTATTGCTCATCCAGATACAACATTAACCTCAGTTTTACTGTTACTATCCATCCAGATCTCTGATTGATCACTTTTATACTGTCATTGCTCATCCAGATACAACGTTAACCTCACTTTGACTGTTACTAAACATCCAGATCTCTGATTGATCACTTTTATACTGTTATTGCTCATCCAGATACAACATTAACCTCACTTTGACTGTTACTAAACATCCAGATCTCTGATTGATCACTTTTATACTGTTATTGCTCATCCAGATACAACATTAACCTCACTTTGACTGTTACTAAACATCCAGATCTCTGATTGATCACTTTTATACTGTTATTGCTCATCCAGATACAACATTAACCTCACTTTGACTGTTACTAAACATCCAGATCTCTGATTGATCACTTTTATACTGTTATTGCTCATCCAGATACAACATTAACCTCACTTTGACTGTTACTAAACATCCAGATCTCTGATTGATCACTTTTATACTGTTATTGCTCATCCAGACACACCACTGACCTCAGTTTTACTGTTACTAACCATCCAGATCTCTGATTGATCACTTGTATACTGTTATTGCTCATCCAGACACAACATTAACCTCAGTTTGACTGTTACTAAACATCCAGATCTCTGATTGATCACTTTTATACAGTTATTGCTCATCCAGACACACCACTGACCTCACTTTTACTGTTACTAAACATCCAGATCTCTGATTGATCACTTTTATACTGTTATTGCTCATCCAGACACACCACTGACCTCAGTTTTACTGTTGCTAAACATCCAGATCTCTGATTGATCACTTTTATACTGTTATTGCTCATCCAGACACACCACTGACCTCAGTTTTACTGTTACTAAACATCCAGATCTCTGATTGATCACTTTTATACAGTTATTGCTCATCCAGATACAACATTAACCTCACTTTGACTGTTACTAAACATCCAGATCTCTGATTGATCACTTTTATACTGTTATTGCTCATCCAGACACACCACTGACCTCAGTTTTACTGTTACTATCCATCCAGATCTCTGATTGATCACTTTTATACTGTTATTGCTCATCCAGATACAACATTAACCTCACTTTGACTGTTACTAAACATCCAGATCTCTGATTGATCACTTTTATACAGTTATTGCTCATCCAGATACAACATTAACCTCACTTTGACTGTTACTAAACATCCAGATCTCTGATTGATCACTTTTATACTGTTATTGCTCATCCAGATACACCATTAACCTCACTTTGACAGTTACTATCCATCCAGATCTCTGATTGATCACTTTTATACTGTTATTGCTCATCCAGATACAACACTGACCTCACTTTGACTGTTACTATCCATCCAGATCTCTGATTGATCACTTTTATACTGTTATTGCTCATCCAGATACAACATTAACCTCACTTTGACTGTTACTATCCATCCAGATCTCTGATTGATCACTTTTATACTGTTATTGCTCATCCAGATACAACACTGACCTCACTTTGACTGTTACTAAACATCCAGATCTCTGATTGATCACTTTTATACTGTTATTGCTCATCCAGACACACCACTGACCTCAGTTTTACTGTTACTAAACATCCAGATCTCTGATTGATCACTGGTATAATGTTATTGCTCATCCAGATACAACATTAACCTCACTTTGACTGTTACTAAACATCCAGATCTCTGATTGATCCCTTTTATACTGTTATTGCTCATCCAGACACACCACTGACCTCACTTTTACTGTTACTAAACATCCAGATCTCTGATTGATCACTTTTATACTGTTATTGCTCATCCAGACACACCACTGACCTCACTTTGACTGTTACTAAACATCCAGATCTCTGATTGATCACTTTTATACTGTTAATGCTCATCCAGATACAACATTAACCTCACTTTGACTGTTACTAAACATCCAGATCTCTGATTGATCACTTTTATACTGTTATTGCTCATCCAGATACAACATTAACCTCAGTTTTACTGTTACTATCCATCCAGATCTCTGATTGATCACTTTTATACTGTTATTGCTCATCCAGATACAACGTTAACCTCACTTTGACTGTTACTAAACATCCAGATCTCTGATTGATCACTTTTATACTGTTATTGCTCATCCAGATACAACATTAACCTCACTTTTACTGTTACTAAACATCCAGATCTCTGATTGATCACTTTTATACTGTTATTGCTCATCCAGACACATCACTGACCTCACTTTGACTGTTACTAAACATCCAGATCTCTGATTGATCACTTTTATACTGTTATTGCTCATCCAGATACAACATTAACCTCACTTTGACTGTTACTAAACATCCAGATCTCTGATTGATCACTTTTATACTGTTATTGCTCATCCAGATACAACATTAACCTCACTTTGACTGTTACTAAACATCCAGATCTCTGATTGATCACTTTTATACTGTTATTGCTCATCCAGATACAACATTAACCTCACTTTTACTGTTACTAAACATCCAGATCTCTGATTGATCACTTTTATACTGTTATTGCTCATCCAGACACACCACTGACCTCAGTTTTACTGTTACTAAACATCCAGATCTCTGATTGATCACTTGTATACTGTTATTGCTCATCCAGACACAACATTAACCTCAGTTTGACTGTTACTAAACATCCAGATCTCTGATTGATCACTTTTATACAGTTATTGCTCATCCAGACACACCACTGACCTCACTTTTACTGTTACTAAACATCCAGATCTCTGATTGATCACTTTTATACTGTTATTGCTCATCCAGACACACCACTGACCTCAGTTTTACTGTTACTAAACATCCAGATCTCTGATTGATCACTTTTATACTGTTATTGCTCATCCAGACACACCACTGACTTCAGTTTTACTGTTACTAAACATCCAGATCTCTGATTGATCACTTTTATACAGTTATTGCTCATCCAGATACAACATGAACCTCACTTTGACTGTTACTAAACATCCAGATCTCTGATTGATCACTTTTATACTGTTATTGCTCATCCAGACACACCACTGACCTCACTTTGACTGTTACTAAACATCCAGATCTCTGATTGATCACTTTTATACTGTTAATGCTCATCCAGATACAACATTAACCTCACTTTGACTGTTACTAAACATCCAGATCTCTGATTGATCACTTTTATACTGTTATTGCTCATCCAGATACAACATTAACCTCACTTTGACTGTTACTAAACATCCAGATCTCTGATTGATCACTTTTATACTGTTAATGCTCATCCAGATACAACATTAACCTCACTTTGACTGTTACTAAACATCCAGATCTCTGATTGATCACTTTTATACTGTTATTGCTCATCCAGATACAACATTAACCTCAGTTTTACTGTTACTATCCATCCAGATCTCTGATTGATCACTTTTATACTGTTATTGCTCATCCAGATACAACGTTAACCTCACTTTGACTGTTACTAAACATCCAGATCTCTGATTGATCACTTTTATACTGTTATTGCTCATCCAGATACAACATTAACCTCACTTTTACTGTTACTAAACATCCAGATCTCTGATTGATCACTTTTATACTGTTATTGCTCATCCAGACACATCACTGACCTCACTTTGACTGTTACTAAACATCCAGATCTCTGATTGATCACTTTTATACTGTTATTGCTCATCCAGATACAACATTAACCTCACTTTGACTGTTACTAAACATCCAGATCTCTGATTGATCACTTTTATACTGTTATTGCTCATCCAGATACAACATTAACCTCACTTTGACTGTTACTAAACATCCAGATCTCTGATTGATCACTTTTATACTGTTATTGCTCATCCAGATACAACATTAACCTCACTTTTACTGTTACTAAACATCCAGATCTCTGATTGATCACTTTTATACTGTTATTGCTCATCCAGACACACCACTGACCTCAGTTTTACTGTTACTAAACATCCAGATCTCTGATTGATCACTTGTATACTGTTATTGCTCATCCAGATACAACGTTAACCTCACTTTGACTGTTACTAAACATCCAGATCTCTGATTGATCACTTTTATACTGTTATTGCTCATCCAGATACAACATTAACCTCACTTTTACTGTTACTAAACATCCAGATCTCTGATTGATCACTTTTATACTGTTATTGCTCATCCAGACACATCACTGACCTCACTTTGACTGTTACTAAACATCCAGATCTCTGATTGATCACTTTTATACTGTTATTGCTCATCCAGATACAACATTAACCTCACTTTGACTGTTACTAAACATCCAGATCTCTGATTGATCACTTTTATACTGTTATTGCTCATCCAGATACAACATTAACCTCACTTTGACTGTTACTAAACATCCAGATCTCTGATTGATCACTTTTATACTGTTATTGCTCATCCAGATACAACATTAACCTCACTTTTACTGTTACTAAACATCCAGATCTCTGATTGATCACTTTTATACTGTTATTGCTCATCCAGACACACCACTGACCTCAGTTTTACTGTTACTAAACATCCAGATCTCTGATTGATCACTTGTATACTGTTATTGCTCATCCAGACACAACATTAACCTCAGATTGACTGTTACTAAACATCCAGATCTCTGATTGATCACTTTTATACAGTTATTGCTCATCCAGACACACCACTGACCTCACTTTTACTGTTACTAAACATCCAGATCTCTGATTGATCACTTTTATACTGTTATTGCTCATCCAGACACACCACTGACCTCCGTTTTACTGTTACTAAACATCCAGATCTCTGATTGATCACTTTTATACTGTTATTGCTCATCCAGACACACCACTGACCTCAGTTTTACTGTTACTAAACATCCAGATCTCTGATTGATCACTTTTATACAGTTATTGCTCATCCAGATACAACATTAACCTCACTTTGACTGTTACTAAACATCCAGATCTCTGATTGATCACTTTTATACTGTTATTGCTCATCCAGACACACCACTGACCTCACTTTGACTGTTACTAAACATCCAGATCTCTGATTGATCACTTTTATACTGTTAATGCTCATCCAGATACAACATTAACCTCACTTTGACTGTTACTAAACATCCAGATCTCTGATTGATCACTTTTATACTGTTATTGCTCATCCAGATACAACATTAACCTCACTTTGACTGTTACTAAACATCCAGATCTCTGATTGATCACTTTTATACTGTTATTGCTCATCCAGATACAACATTAACCTCACTTTTACTGTTACTAAACATCCAGATCTCTGATTGATCACTTTTATACTGTTATTGCTCATCCAGACACATCACTGACCTCACTTTGACTGTTACTAAACATCCAGATCTCCGATTGATCACTTTTATACTGTTATTGCTCATCCAGATACAACATTAACCTCACTTTGACTGTTACTAAACATCCAGATCTCTGATTGATCACTTTTATACTGTTATTGCTCATCCAGATACAACATTAACCTCACTTTGACTGTTACTAAACATCCAGATCTCTGATTGATCACTTTTATACTGTTATTGCTCATCCAGATACAACATTAACCTCACTTTGACTGTTACTAAACATCCAGATCTCTGATTGATCACTTTTATACTGTTATTGCTCATCCAGACACACCACTGACCTCAGTTTTACTGTTACTAACCATCCAGATCTCTGATTGATCACTTGTATACTGTTATTGCTCATCCAGACACAACATTAACCTCACTTTGACTGTTACTAAACATCCAGATCTCTGATTGATCACTTTTATACAGTTATTGCTCATCCAGACACACCACTGACCTCACTTTTACTGTTACTAAACATCCAGATCTCTGATTGATCACTTTTATACTGTTATTGCTCATCCAGACACACCACTGACCTCAGTTTTACTGTTACTAAAAATCCAGATCTCTGATTGATCACTTTTATACTGTTATTGCTCATCCAGACACACCACTGACCTCAGTTTTACTGTTACTAAACATCCAGATCTCTGATTGATCACTTTTATACAGTTATTGCTCATCCAGATACAACATTAACCTCACTTTGACTGTTACTAAACATCCAGATCTCTGATTGATCACTTTTATACTGTTATTGCTCATCCAGACACACCACTGACCTCAGTTTTACTGTTACTATCCATCCAGATCTCTGATTGATCACTTTTATACTGTTATTGCTCATCCAGATACAACATTAACCTCACTTTGACTGTTACTAAACATCCAGATCTCTGATTGATCACTTTTATACTGTTATTGCTCAACCAGATACAACATTAACCTCACTTTGACTGTTACTAAACATCCAGATCTCTGATTGATCACTTTTATACTGTTATTGCTCATCCAGATACACCATTAACCTCACTTTGACAGTTACTATCCATCCAGATCTCTGATTGATCACTTTTATACTGTTATTGCTCATCCAGATACAACATTAACCTCACTTTGACTGTTACTAAACATCCAGATCTCTGATTGATCACTTTTATACTGTTATTGCTCATCCAGATACAACATTAACCTCACTTTGACTGTTACTATCCATCCAGATCTCTGATTGATCACTTTTATACTGTTACTGCTCATCCAGATTCAACACTGACCTCACTTTGACTGTTACTAAACATCCAGATCTCTGATTGATCACTTTTATACTGTTACTGCTCATCCAGACACACCACTGACCTCAGTTTTACTGTTACTAAACATCCAGATCTCTGATTGATCACTTTTATACTGTTATTGCTCATCCAGATACAACATTAACCTCACTTTGACTGTTACTAAACATCCAGATCTCTGATTGATCACTTTTATACTGTTATTGCTCATCCAGATACAACATTAACCTCACTTTGACTGTTACTAAACATCCAGATCTCTGATTGATCACTTTTATACTGTTATTGCTCATCCAGACACACCACTGACCTCACTTTGACTGTTACTATCCATCCAGATCTCTGATTGATCACTTTTATACTGTTATTGCTCATCCAGATGCAACACTGACCTCACTTTGACTGTTACTAAACATTCAGATCTCTGATTGATCACTTTTATACTGTTACTGCTCATCCAGACACACCACTGACCTCAGTTTTACTGTTACTAATCATCCAGATCTCTGATTGATCACTTTTATACTGTTATTGCTCATCCAGACACACCACTGACCTCAGTTTTACTGTTACTAAACATCCAGATCTCTGATTGATCACTTTTATACTGTTATTGCTCATCCAGACACACCACTGACCTCACTTTTACTGTTACTAAACATCCAGATCTCTGATTGATCACTTTTATACTGTTATTGCTCATCCAGATACAGCATTAACCTCACTTTGACTGTTACTAAACATCCAGATCTCTGATTGATCACTTTTATACTGTTATTGCTCATCCAGATACAACATTAACCTCACTTTGACTGTTACTAAACATCCAGATCTCTGATTGATCACTTTTATACTGTTATTGCTCATCCAGATACAAAATTAACCTCACTTTTACTGTTACTAAACATCCAGATCTCTGATTGATCACTTTTATACTGTTATTGCTCATCCAGACACACCACTGACCTCAGTTTTACTGTTACTAAACATCCAGATCTCTGATTGATCACTTGTATACTGTTATTGCTCATCCAGATACAACATTAACCTCACTTTTACTGTTACTATCCATCCAGATCTCTGATTGATCACTTTTATACTGTTATTGCTCATCCAGATACAACATTAACCTCACGTTTACTGTTACTATCCATCCAGATCTCTGATTGATCACTTTTATACTGTTATTGCTCATCCAGATACAACATTAACCTCACTTTTACTGTTACTAGCCATCCAGATCTCTGATTGATCACTTTTATACTGCTATTGCTCATCCAGATACAACATTAACCTCACTTTGACTGTTACTAAACATCCAGATCTCTGATTGATCACTTTTATACTGTTATTGCTCATCCAGATACAACATTAACCTCACTTTGACTGTTACTAAACATCCAGATCTCTGATTGATCACTTTTATACTGTTATTGCTCATCCAGACACACCACTGACCTCAGTTTTACTGTTACTAAACATCCAGATCTCTGATTGATCACTGGTATAATGTTATTGCTCATCCAGATACAACATTAACCTCACTTTGACTGTTACTAAACATCCAGATCTCTGATTGATCCCTTTTATACTGTTATTGCTCATCCAGACACACCACTGACCTCACTTTTACTGTTACTAAACATCCAGATCTCTGATTGATCACTTTTATACTGTTATTGCTCATCCAGACACACCACTGACCTCACTTTGACTGTTACTAAACATCCAGATCTCTGATTGATCACTTTTATACTGTTAATGCTCATCCAGATACAACATTAACCTCACTTTGACTGTTACTAAACATCCAGATCTCTGATTGATCACTTTTATACTGTTATTGCTCATCCAGATACAACATTAACCTCACTTTGACTGTTACTAAACATCCAGATCTCTGATTGATCACTTTTATACTGTTATTGCTCATCCAGATACAACATTAACCTCACTTTTACTGTTACTAAACATCCAGATCTCTGATTGATCACTTTTATACTGTTATTGCTCATCCTGACACAACACTGACCTCACTTTGACTGTTACTATCCATCCAGATCTCTGATTGATCACTTTTATACTGTTACTGCTCATCCAGATTCAACACTGACCTCACTTTGACTGTTACTAAACATCCAGATCTCTGATTGATCACTTTTATACTGTTACTGCTCATCCAGACACACCACTGACCTCAGTTTTACTGTTACTAAACATCCAGATCTCTGATTGATCACTTTTATACTGTTATTGCTCATCCAGATACAACATTAACCTCACTTTGACTGTTACTAAACATCCAGATCTCTGATTGATCACTTTTATACTGTTATTGCTCATCCAGATACAACATTAACCTCACTTTGACTGTTACTATCCATCCAGATCTCTGATTGATCACTTTTATACTGTTATTGCTCATCCAGACACACCACTGACCTCAGTTCTACTGTTACTATCCATCCAGATCTCTGATTGATCACTTTTATACTGTTATTGCTCATCCAGATGCAACACTGACCTCACTTTGACTGTTACTAAACATTCAGATCTCTGATTGATCACTTTTATACTGTTACTGCTCATCCAGACACACCACTGACCTCAGTTTTACTGTTACTAAACATCCAGATCTCTGATTGATCACTTTTATACTGTTATTGCTCATCCAGACACACCACTGACCTCAGTTTTACTGTTACTAAACATCCAGATCTCTGATTGATCACTTTTATACTGTTATTGCTCATCCAGACACACCACTGACCTCACTTTTACTGTTACTAAACATCCAGATCTCTGATTGATCACTTTTATACTGTTATTGCTCATCCAGATACAGCATTAACCTCACTTTGACTGTTACTAAACATCCAGATCTCTGATTGATCACTTTTATACTGTTATTGCTCATCCAGATACAACATTAACCTCACTTTTACTGTTACTATCCATCCAGATCTCTGATTGATCACTTTTATACTGTTATTGCTCATCCAGATACAACATTAACCTCACGTTTACTGTTACTATCCATCCAGATCTCTGATTGATCACTTTTATACTGTTATTGCTCATCCAGATACAACATTAACCTCACTTTTACTGTTACTAGCCATCCAGATCTCTGATTGATCACTTTTATACTGTTATTGCTCATCCAGATACAACATTAACCTCACTTTGACTGTTACTAAACATCCAGATCTCTGATTGATCACTTTTATACTGTTATTGCTCATCCAGACACACCACTGACCTCAGTTTTACTGTTACTAAACATCCAGATCTCTGATTGATCACTGGTATAATGTTATTGCTCATCCAGATACAACATTAACCTCACTTTGACTGTTACTAAACATCCAGATCTCTGATTGATCCCTTTTATACTGTTATTGCTCATCCAGACACACCACTGACCTCACTTTTACTGTTACTAAACATCCAGATCTCTGATTGATCACTTTTATACTGTTACTGCTCATCCAGACACACCACTGACCTCAGTTTTACTGTTACTAAACATCCAGATCTCTGATTGATCACTTTTATACTGTTATTGCTCATCCAGATACAACATTAACCTCACTTTGACTGTTACTAAACATCCAGATCTCTGATTGATCACTTTTATACTGTTATTGCTCATCCAGATACAACATTAACCTCACTTTGACTGTTACTATCCATCCAGATCTCTGATTGATCACTTTTATACTGTTATTGCTCATCCAGACACACCACTGACCTCAGTTCTACTGTTACTATCCATCCAGATCTCTGATTGATCACTTTTATACTGTTATTGCTCATCCAGATGCAACACTGACCTCACTTTGACTGTTACTAAACATTCAGATCTCTGATTGATCACTTTTATACTGTTACTGCTCATCCAGACACACCACTGACCTCAGTTTTACTGTTACTAAACATCCAGATCTCTGATTGATCACTTTTATACTGTTATTGCTCATCCAGACACACCACTGACCTCAGTTTTACTGTTACTAAACATCCAGATCTCTGATTGATCACTTTTATACTGTTATTGCTCATCCAGACACACCACTGACCTCACTTTTACTGTTACTAAACATCCAGATCTCTGATTGATCACTTTTATACTGTTATTGCTCATCCAGATACAGCATTAACCTCACTTTGACTGTTACTAAACATCCAGATCTCTGATTGATCACTTTTATACTGTTATTGCTCATCCAGATACAACATTAACCTCACTTTTACTGTTACTATCCATCCAGATCTCTGATTGATCACTTTTATACTGTTATTGCTCATCCAGATACAACATTAACCTCACGTTTACTGTTACTATCCATCCAGATCTCTGATTGATCACTTTTATACTGTTATTGCTCATCCAGATACAACATTAACCTCACTTTTACTGTTACTAGCCATCCAGATCTCTGATTGATCACTTTTATACTGTTATTGCTCATCCAGATACAACATTAACCTCACTTTGACTGTTACTAAACATCCAGATCTCTGATTGATCACTTTTATACTGTTATTGCTCATCCAGACACACCACTGACCTCAGTTTTACTGTTACTAAACATCCAGATCTCTGATTGATCACTGGTATAATGTTATTGCTCATCCAGATACAACATTAACCTCACTTTGACTGTTACTAAACATCCAGATCTCTGATTGATCCCTTTTATACTGTTATTGCTCATCCAGACACACCACTGACCTCACTTTTACTGTTACTAAACATCCAGATCTCTGATTGATCACTTTTATACTGTTATTGCTCATCCAGACACACCACTGACCTCACTTTGACTGTTACTAAACATCCAGATCTCTGATTGATCACTTTTATACTGTTAATGCTCATCCAGATACAACATTAACCTCACTTTGACTGTTACTAAACATCCAGATCTCTGATTGATCACTTTTATACTGTTAATGCTCATCCAGATACAACATTAACCTCACTTTGACTGTTACTAAACATCCAGATCTCTGATTGATCACTTTTATACTGTTATTGCTCATCCAGATACAACATTAACCTCACTTTTACTGTTACTAAACATCCAGATCTCTGATTGATCACTTTTATACTGTTATTGCTCATCCAGACACATCACTGACCTCACTTTGACTGTTACTAAACATCCAGATCTCTGATTGATCACTTTTATACTGTTATTGCTCATCCAGATACAACATTAACCTCACTTTGACTGTTACTAAACATCCAGATCTCTGATTGATCACTTTTATACTGTTATTGCTCATCCAGATACAACATTAACCTCACTTGGACTGTTACTAAACATCCAGATCTCTGATTGATCACTTTTATACTGTTATTGCTCATCCAGATACAACATTAACCTCACTTTTACTGTTACTAAACATCCAGATCTCTGATTGATCACTTTTATACTGTTATTGCTCATCCAGACACATCACTGACCTCACTTTGACTGTTACTAAACATCCAGATCTCTGATTGATCACTTTTATACTGTTATTGCTCATCCAGACACACCACTGACCTCACTTTGACTGTTACTATCCATCCAGATCTCTGATTGATCACTTTTATACTGTTATTGCTCATCCAGATACAACATTAACCTCAGTTTTACTGTTACTAAACATCCAGATCTCTGATTGATCATTTTTATACTTTTATTGCTCATCCAGACACACCACTGACCTCACTTTGACTGTTACTAAACATCCAGATATATGATTGATCACTTTTATACTGTTATTGCTCATCCAGATACAACATTAACCTCACTTTGACTGTTACTAAACATCCAGATCTCTGATTGATCACTTTTAAACAGCTATTGCTCATCCAGATACAACATTAACCTCACTTTGACTGTTACTAAACATCCAGATCTCTGATTGATCTCTTTTATACTGTTATTGCTCATCCAGATACAACATTAACCTCACTTTGACTGTTACTATCCATCCAGATCTCTGATTGATCACTTTTATACAGTTATTGCTCATCCAGACACAACATTAACCTCACTTTGACTGTTACTAAACATCCAGATCTCTGATTGATCACTTTTATCCTGTTATTGCTCATCCAGACACACCACTGACCTCAGTTTTACTGTTACTAAACATCCAGATCTCTGATTGATCACTTTTATACTGTTATTGCTCATCCAGACACACCACTGACCTCACTTTTACTGTTACTAAACATCCAGATCTCTGATTGATCACTTTTATACTATTATTGCTCATCCAGACACAACACTGACCTCACTTTTACTGTTACTAAACATCCAGATCTCTGATTGATCACTTTTATACTGTTATTGCTCATCCAGATACAACATTAACCTCACTTTGACTGTTACTATCCATCCAGATCTCTGATTGATCACTTTTATACTGTTATTGCTCATCCAGACACACCACTGACCTCACTTCTACTGTTACTAAACATCCAGATCTCTGATTGATCACTTTTATACCGTTATTGCTCATCCAGATACAACATTAACCTCACTCTGACTGTTACTAAACATCCAGATCTCTGATTGATCACTTTTATACTGTTATTGCTCATCCAGACACACCACTGACCTCACTTTGACTGTTACTAAACATCCAGATCTCTGATTGATCACTTTTATACTGTTATTGCTCATCCAGACACACCACTGACCTCAGTTTTACTGTTACTAAACATCCAGATCTCTGATTGATCACTTTTATACAGTTATTGCTCATCCAGACACACCACTGACCTCAGTTTTACTGTTACTATCCATCCAGATCTCTGATTGATCACTTTTATACTGTTATTGCTCATCCAGATACAACATTAACCTCACTTTGACTGTTATGACCCATGCATATATATGAATGTTCCTGTTATACTGTGACAGAGCATCACTGGCCTCAGTTTTATCGCTACTACCCTTCCATATATATCACAGATTTAACTTTACAGTCACTGTATATCCAGGGACATCACTGCCCTCACTTGTACTTTCATTAGATCCAGTTGAAACACTAGCACAGTGTAGTACAAGGGCACTGTTTGAGAAAAACTACTCTCTTTCAGTGTACCTTATATCTCACTGAACCGAGGAAGAGTTACACAATTTAAATGGAGAGTTAACTAGTTTAGTAAATTTATTCACAGTGACCGTTAGTTTAATTAATTAATGAGCATTGATCCTATTTGGAATTTACAAAATTTCCACGAAAGAACCATAATGTATTGTGTAAAATAGATAGAAATGTCTGATTTCCCCAGGTCTGATATTTGATGGAGTTTGACCAGTTCATTATTTCAGTTCCCATGTGTGATTACTGACCCCAGCTCTGAGAAGTGGATATATATTCTCTGGAATTACATCGGATCATGTAAATAATTTGAAATCTGTAAATGAATCAGCTCCCACTTCACATCATTCCTATCAGATCAAGAGATTCGTGTCAGCTGTTATTCCCAATATCGTTCATCATATGATCATATTCACTTGTTTGTGGGGCTTTCAATTCACATCTGTTTAATATCTGGTTTAATTTGTATTGCTGTATAAAAAAAAATAGATTGTCAAGGGTTAATGCTGCTGTTCAGTGATTGGGATTAATGTTTCTCAGCTTGGAGCCTAAATATTCTCGGCTCCTCATTAGTTACTGTAAGTTCAGGAGAACAAATTTCACAATTCTCCCATTAACACTTCTCAGATCACAGAATATATTTTAACAGATTTGTCCAAACAAACACTTAGCTCAATTTAACAATTCAATCCCCTTCAAGACAGTCATGATAGTCTCTGATTGTCTGAATGGGAGATGTAACTATGACTGGGAATGTAACCTGTCTTGTTTACCACTGGGGTTCAGGGTCACTCTGACTGAGGGAAATTTCAAGGGGATCTTGTGTTGCTCTGTGTCAGCTTAGATTCAGAAAATTAGAAACAAAACATATGTACCAGATGCCCAGCTGTGTTAGCAAAATTTTCAGAGAGACCTCCCTCCGACGCCCTCCCCCTTCCACCCCAATGAGGGTGTCTCCATTATTAGGATGGCTGAGCATTTGCACAGTGATTCTATGTAGACTCACACGTATGAAGAGGAATAGAGAATCTGCAAAATGTATTGCTTCCAATTCGGAGAATCTGTTACCATATTTTGTCAGCTCGGCTATTAAACTAGCACTGTTCCGTCAAAAAGACTGTATTTTTAATAGACCAGAGTGAAGCTGATCTCCATAGGAAAACTTCTCTGAGTCAGATGAACATTTAATAGTTTGGTATTGAGTGTTTAATCAGAAAATTATATGAATTGAATTATTGATGTGTGCAAATCCACACCTAAAAAATCTTTAAAATATATTCCATTAAAATTAACAGTGGGAAGTATACTGTCTGAATCTGCTATGTTCATCGAACTGGAATTAATAAAAAACAGAGACAATGAGTTCCCATGGAGACTGATATTAATTACAGTCAGTGAACAACTGAAATTAACTCATTTTACTCAGGCATCTTACATATATAATAGAAGGTTTATAAGGTCTATAGAAGGGGCATTGATAGGTTAGATAGGAAGAAACCTTTCCCTGAGTGGAGGGGTCAATAACCAAAGGGCATAGATTTAAGGTAAGGGGAAGAAGGTTTAGAGGGGATTTGCAGAAAACGGAATTTCACCCAGAATGTGGTTGGAATCTGGAATGCCCTGCCTGAAAAGGTGGTAGAGTCAGGAACCCTCACAACATTTAAGAAGTACTTAGATGTGCACTTGAAACATCATAGCATACAAGGCGAAGGGCCAAGTGCCGGAAAACGGGATTAGAATAGTTAGGTGCTTGATGACCGGCACAGACACGATGTACCGAAGGGCCTGTTTCTGTGCTGTATAACTCTATGACTCTATGTGTACATTCATATTACATAATGCAACATTTGGCAGATATTTAACATCTCTAACGTGAGTTTTCCAAACTGTTGGGAAGGTATATAACATGATAGCTGCAGTCTGGTAACACTGGCAGGAAGAAGGAGGAATCTTTTAGTTACCGATTACAGATAATTTTAGTGGTAAATTGTCATTTCAATGAAAGACTACACAATTCTCACAGATCGGTTTACCCTCAGATACTGCCCCTGAAACATGGAGAGGGTCAGCTGAAAGCTAAACTCATCTGACACAGCACAGTGCAATGCCAATATGTTTTGCCAAGATTGGATTTTTCAGGAACAGATCTTTGTGCGAATTGGATTGTCCTTAATGACCCTCCTTATTGTTGTTATTTAAATAGATTCTGTGCTGAGATAATGCCTGCTGCTTCTGTGGCCACCTGACTGGAAGTAATATGATTGTGGAACCTGAGAGACTCAGTGGAAGTTTCAAGAACTCATTGCTTCTCACAGAAACTGTGGAAAGACCTGAAAGTTATCTGGAAATGTCACTGATCTCATACCTAAACTTTTACTGTTATTATCCATCCAGGCACAATAATTCCCTTACTTGGACTGCCACCAAAAATCCATGTATATTACATTACTATATGATTAATTTCTATTATACAGTTACTGCTCAACCAGATACAAAAGTGACCTTACTTTTCTAATAGCCCAGGATCAATCCCAAACTATAGCCACTGCCCCACTCCTTCAGTATACAACTGTATCAATCCCAAACTAATGACACTGCCCCACTCCTTCAGTATACAACTGTATCAATCCCAAACTAATGACACTGCCCCACTCCTTCCCTATACCGCTGTATCAATCCCAAAATAATCCAACTGCCCCACTCCTTCCCTATACCGCTGTATCAATCCCAAACTAATCCCACTGCCCCACTCCTTCCCTATACCACTGTTTCAATCCCAAACTAACGCCACTGCCCCGCTCCTTCTCTATACCACTGTTTCAATCCCAAAATAATCCCACTGCCCAACTCCTTCCCTATACCTCTGTATCAATCCCAAACAAATCCTACTGCCCCTCTACTTCCCCATAGCCCTGGATCAATCCCAAACTAATACCACTGTCCCACTCCTTCCCTATATTCCTGTACCAATACCAAACGAATCCTCCTGCTCCACTCCTTCTCCATAGCCCTGTACCAATCCCAAACTAATCACACTGCCCACTCCTTCCCTATAGTCCTGTATCAACCCAAACAAATCTCACTGCCCACTCCTTCCCTATATTCCTGTACCAATCCCAAACTAATCCTCCTGCTCCACTCCTTCTCCATAGCCCTGTACCAATCCCAAACAAATCTCACTGCTGCGCTCTCTCCTCATAGCCCTGTATCAATCCCAAACTAATGACACAGCCCACTCCTTCCCTATACCGCTGTATCAATCCCAGACTAATCCCACTGCTCCACTCCTTCTCTCTACCTCTGTATCAATCCCAAACTAATTCTACTGCCCCACTCCTTCCCTATAGCCCTGTATCAACCCAAACAAATCTCACTGCATCGCTCTCTCCCCATTGCCCTATATCAATTCCAAATTAATCCCACTACCCCACTCTCTGCACATAGCTGTCTACCAATAAATATAAAAACTCACTGCCCGCTTTCTCCCAATAGCCCTGTTACAAGCTCCAAACAAATCCCACTGCCCTGCTCGCACCCCATAGCCCTGTATCAGTCCCCAAATCAATCCCACTGCCTCACCCTCTCCGCAATGCCCTGTGTCAATCCTACACGAATGCAACTGCCCCACTCTCTCCAGATGCCCGGTATCAATGCCAAACTAATCCCACTGTCCAGCTCTCTCTCCATTTTCCAGTATCACTCACAGCAAATCTCACTACTCTGCTCTCTCCCCCATGCCCTGGATCAATCCCCAAACTAATACCACGGCTCTGTTTCCCCCATAGCCCTGTATCAATCCCCAAAGTAATCTGATTACCCCACTCTCTCCCCCACCACTGAATCAATCTCGAACAAATCCCACTGCCACACTCTCTCCCCATACCACTGTATCAATCTCGAACAAATACCATTGCCGCACTCGCTCCCCATTGTACTGTTATCAATCTCGAACAAATCCCACTGCTACACTCTCTCCCCATACCACTGTATCAATCTCGAACAAATACCACTGTCACACTCTCTCCCCATAACACTGTTATCAATCTCAAACAAACACCATTGCCGCACTTGCTCCCCATTGCACTGTTATCAATTTCGAACAAATCCCACTGCCGCACTCTCTCCCCATACCACTGCATCAATCTCGAAAAAATCCCACTGCCACACTCTCTCCCCATACCACTGTTTCAATTTCGAACAAATCCCACTGCGCACTCTCTCCCCATACCACTGTATCTATTCCGAACAAATCCCACTGCCACACTCTCTCCCCATACCACTGTATCTATTTTGAACAAATCCCACTGCCACACTCTCTCCCCATACCACTGTATCTATTTTGAACAAATCCCACTGCCACACTCTCTCCCCATACCACTGCATCAATCTCGAAAAAATCCCACTGCCACACTCTCTCCCCATACCACTGTTTCAATTTCGAACAAATCCCACTGCCGCACTCTCTCCCCATACCACTGTATCTATTTCGAACAAATCCCACTGCCACACTCTCTCCCCATACCACTGTATCTATTTTGAACAAATCCCACTGCCACACTCTCTCACCATACCACTGTATCTATTTTGAACAAATCCCACTGCCACACTCTCTCCCCATACCGCTGTATCTATTTTGAACAAATCCCACTGCCGCACTCTCTCCCCATACCACTGTATCTATTTTGAACAAATCCCACTGTCACACTCTCTCCCCATACCGCTGTATCTATTTTGAACAAATCCCACTGCCACACTCTCTCCCCATACCACTGTATCTATTTTGAACAAATCCCACTGTCACACTCTCTCCCCATACCGCTGTATCTATTTTGAACAAATCCCACTGCCACACTCTCTCCCCATACCACTGTATCTATTTTGAACAAATCCCACTGCCACACTCTCTCCCCATACCACTGTATCTATTTTGAACAAATCCCACTGCCACACTCTCTCCCCATACCACTGTATCTATTTTGAACAAATCCCACTGCCACACTCTCTCCCCATACCGCTGTATCTATTTTGAACAAATCCCACTGCCACACTCTCTCCCCATACCGCTGTATCTATTTTGAACAGATCCCACTGCCGCACTCTCTCCCCATACCACTGTATCTATTTTGAACAAATCCCACTGTCACACTCTCTCCCCATACCGCTGTATCTATTTTGAACAAATCCCACTGCCACACTCTCTCCCCATACCGCTGTATCTATTTTGAACAAATCCCACTGCCGCACTCTCTCCCCATACCACTGTATCTATTTTGAACAAATCCCACTGTCACACTCTCTCCCCATACCGCTGTATCTATTTTGAACAAATCCCACTGCCACACTCTCTCCCCATACCAATGTATCTATTTTGAACAAATCCCACTGTCACACTCTCTCCCCATACCGCTGTATCTATTTTGAACAAATCCCACTGCCACACTCTCTCCCCATACCACTGTATCTATTTTGAACAAATCCCACTGCCACACTCTCTCCCCATACCACTGTATCTATTTTGAACAAATCCCACTGCCACACTCTCTCCCCATACCACTGTATCTATTTTGAACAAATCCCACTGCCACACTCTCTCCCCATACCGCTGTATCTATTTTGAACAAATCCCACTGCCACACTCTCTCCCCATACCGCTGTATCTATTTTGAACAAATCCCACTGTCACACTCTCTCCCCATACCACTGTATCTATTTTGAACAAATCCCACTGCCGCACTCTCTCCCCATACCACTGTATCTATTTTGAACAAATCCCACTGCTGCACTCTCTCCCCATACCACTGTATCTATTTCGAACAAATCCCACTGCCACACTCTCTCCCCATACCACTGTATCTATTTTGAACAAATCCCACTGTCACACTCTCTCCCCATACCACTGTATCTATTTTGAACAAATCCCACTGCCACACTCTCTCCCCATACCGCTGTATCTATTTTGAACAAATCCCACTGTCACACTCTCTCCCCATACCACTGTATCTATTTTGAACAAATCCCACTGCCGCACTCTCTCCCAATACCACTGTATCTATTTTGAACAAATCCCACTGCCGCACTCTCTCCCCATACCACTGTATCTATTTTGAACAAATGCCACTGTCACACTCTCTCCCCATACCACTGTATCTATTTTGAACAAATCCCACTGCCGCACTCTCTCCCCATACCGCTGTATCTATTTTGAACAATTCCCACTGCCACACTCTCTCCCCATACCACTGTATCTATTTTGAACAAATCCCACTGCCACACTCTCTCCCCATACCACTGTATCTATTTTGAACAAATCCCACTGCCGCACTCTCTCCCCATACCACTGTATCTATTTTGAACAAATCCCACTGTCACATTCTCTCCCCATACCACTGTATCTATTTTGAACAAATCCCACTGTCACACTCTCTCCCCATACCACTGTATCTATTTTGAACAAATCCCACTGCCACACTCTCTCCCCATACCACTGTATCTATTTTGAACAAATCCCACTGTCACACTCTCTCCCCATACCACTGTATCTATTTTGAACAAATCCCACTGCCACACTCTCTCCCCATACCACTGTATCTATTTTGAACAAATCCCACTGCACACTCTCTCCCCATACCGCTGTATCTATTTTGAACAAATCCCACTGCCACACTCTCTCCCCTTACCACTGTATCTATTTTGAACAAATCCCACTGCCACACTCTCTCCCCATACCACTGTATCTATTTTGAACAAATCCCACTGCCACACTCTCTCCCCATACCACTGTATCTATTTTGAACAAATCCCACTGCCACACTCTCTCCCCATACCGCTGTATCTATTTTGAACAAATCCCACTGCCACACTCTCTCCCCATACCGCTGTATCTATTTTGAACAAATCCCACTGCCGCACTCTCTCCCCATACCACTGTATCTATTTTGAACAAATCCCACTGTCACACTCTCTCCCCATACCGCTGTATCTATTTTGAACAAATCCCACTGCCACACTCTCTCAGCATACCGCTGTATCTATTTTGAACAAATCCCACTGCCGCACTCTCTCCCCATACCACTGTATCTATTTTGAACAAATCCCACTGTCACACTCTCTCCCCATACCGCTGTATCTATTTTGAACAAATCCCACTGCCACACTCTCTCCCCATACCACTGTATCTATTTTGAACAAATCCCACTGTCACACTCTCTCCCCATACCGCTGTATCTATTTTGAACAAATCCCACTGCCACACTCTCTCCCCATACCACTGTATCTATTTTGAACAAATCCCACTGCCACACTCTCTCCCCATACCAATGTATCTATTTTGAACAAATCCCACTGCCACACTCTCTCCCCATACCACTGTATCTATTTTGAACAAATCCCACTGCCACACTCTCTCCCCATACCGCTGTATCTATTTTGAACAAATCCCACTGCCACACTCTCTCCCCATACCGCTGTATCTATTTTGAACAAATCCCACTGTCACACTCTCTCCCCATACCACTGTATCTATTTTGAACAAATCCCACTGCCGCACTCTCTCCCCATACCACTGTATCTATTTTGAACAAATCCCACTGCCGCACTCTCTCCCCATACCACTGTATCTATTTCGAACAAATCCCACTGCCACACTCTCTCCCCATACCACTGTATCTATTTTGAACAAATCCCACTGCCACACTCTCTCCCCATACCACTGTATCTATTTTGAACAAATCCCACTGCCACACTCTCTCCCCATACCGCTGTATCTATTTTGAACAAATCCCACTGTCACACTCTCTCCCCATACCACTGTATCTATTTTGAACAAATCCCACTGCCGCACTCTCTCCCCATACCACTGTATCTATTTTGAACAAATCCCACTGCCGCACTCTCTCCCCATACCACTGTATCTATTTTGAACAAATGCCACTGTCACACTCTCTCCCCATACCACTGTATCTATTTTGAACAAATCCCACTGCCGCACTCTCTCCCCATACCGCTGTATCTATTTTGAACAATTCCCACTGCCACACTCTCTCCCCATACCACTGTATATATTTTGAACAAATCCCACTGCCACACTCTCTCCCCATACCACTGTATCTATTTTGAACAAATCCCACTGCCGCACTCTCTCCCCATACCACTGTATCTATTTTGAACAAATCCCACTGTCACATTCTCTCCCCATACCACTGTATCTATTTTGAACAAATCCCACTGTCACACTCTCTCCCCATACCACTGTATCTATTTTGAACAAATCCCACTGCCGCACTCTCTCCCCATACCACTGTATCTATTTTGAACAAATCCCACTGTCACACTCTCTCCCCATACCACTGTATCTATTTTGAACAAATCCCACTGCCGCACTCTCTCCCCATACCGCTGTATCTATTTTGAACAATTCCCACTGCCACACTCTCTCCCCATACCACTGTATCTATTTTGAACAAATCCCACTGCCACACTCTCTCCCCATACCACTGTATCTATTTTGAACAAATCCCACTGCCACACTCTCTCCCCATACCACTGTATCTATTTTGAACAAATCCCACTGCCACACTCTCTCCCCATACCACTGTATCTATTTTGAACAAATCCCACTGCCACACTCTCTCCCCATACCGCTGTTTCTATTTCGAACAAATCCCACTGCCACACTCTCTCCCCATACCGCTGTATCTATTTTGAACAAATCCCACTGCCACATTCTCTCCCCATACCGCTGTATCTATTTTGAACAAATCCCACTGCCACACTCTCTCCCCATACCGCTGTATCTATTTCGAACAAATCCCACTGCCACACTCTCTCCCCATACCACTGTATCTATTTTGAACAAATCCCACTGCCACACTCTCTCCCCATACCACTGTATCTATTTTGAACAAATCCCACTGCCACACTCTCTCCCCATACCGCTGTATCTATTTCGAACAAATCCCACTGCCACACTCTCTCCCCATACCACTGTATCTATTTCGAACAAATCCCACTGCCACACTCTCTCCCCATACCGCTGTTTCTATTTCGAACAAATCCCACTGCCACACTCTCTCCCCATACCGCTGTATCTATTTTGAACAAATCCCACTGCCACATTCTCTCCCCATACCGCTGTATCTATTTTGAACAAATCCCACTGCCACACTCTCTCCCCATACCACTGTATCTATTTCGAACAAATCCCACTGCCACACTCTCTCCCCATACCACTGTATCTATTTTGAACAAATCCCACTGCCACACTCTCTCCCCATACCACTGTATCTATTTTGAACAAATCCCACTGTCACACTCTCTCCCCATACCACTGTATCTATTTTGAACAAATCCCACTGCCACATTCTCTCCCCATACCGCTGTATCTATTTTGAACAAATCCCACTGCCACACTCTCTCCCCATACCGCTGTATCTATTTTGAACAAATCCCACTGCCACACTATCTCCCCATACCGCTGTATCTATTTCGAACAAATCCCACTGCCACACTCTCTCCCCATACCACTGTCTCTATTTTGAACAAATCCCACTGCCACACTCTCTCCCCATACCGCTGTATCTATTTTGAACAAATCCCACTGCCACACTCTCTCCCCATACCGCTGTATCTATTTCGAACAAATCCCACTGCCACACTCTCTCCCCATACCACTGTATCTATTTTGAACAAATCCCACTGCCACACTCTCTCCCCATACCGCTGTATCTATTTTGAACAAATCCCACTGCCACACTCTCTCCCCATACCACTGTATCTATTTTGAACAAATCCCACTGCCACACTCTCTCCCCATACCGCTGTATCTATTTTGAACAAATCCCACTGCCACACTCTCTCCCCATACCACTGTATCTATTTCGAACAAATCCCACTGCCGCACTCTCTCCCCATAACACTGTATCTATTTTGAACAAATCCCACTGCCACACTCTCTCCCCATACCGCTGTATCTATTTTGAACAAATCCCACTGCCACACTCTCTCCCCATACCACTGTATCTATTTTGAACAAATCCCACTGCCACACTCTCTCCCCATACCGCTGTATCTATTTTGAACAAATCCCACTGCCACACTCTCTCCCCATACCACTGTATCTATTTTGAACAAATCCCACTGCCACACTCTCTCCCCATACCACTGTATCTATTTTGAACAAATCCCACTGCCACACTCTCTCCCCATACCACTGTATCAATCTCGAACAATTCCCACTGCCACACTCTCTCTCCATACCACTGTATCTATTTCGAACAAATCCCACTGCCACACTCTCTCCCCATACCACTGTCTCTATTTTGAACAAATCCCACTGCCACACTCTCTCCCCATACCGCTGTATCTATTTTGAACAAATCCCACTGCCACACTCTCTCCCCATACCGCTGTATCTATTTCGAACAAATCCCACTGCCACACTCTCTCCCCATACCACTGTATCTATTTTGAACAAATCCCACTGCCACACTCTCTCCCCATACCGCTGTATCTATTTTGAACAAATCCCACTGCCACACTCTCTCCCCATACCACTGTATCTATTTTGAACAAATCCCACTGCCACACTCTCTCCCCATACCGCTGTATCTATTTTGAACAAATCCCACTGCCACACTCTCTCCCCATACCACTGTATCTATTTCGAACAAATCCCACTGCCGCACTCTCTCCCCATAACACTGTATCTATTTTGAACAAATCCCACTGCCACACTCTCTCCCCATACCGCTGTATCTATTTTGAACAAATCCCACTGCCACACTCTCTCCCCATACCACTGTATCTATTTTGAACAAATCCCACTGCCACACTCTCTCCCCATACCGCTGTATCTATTTTGAACAAATCCCACTGCCACACTCTCTCCCCATACCACTGTATCTATTTTGAACAAATCCCACTGCCACACTCTCTCCCCATACCACTGTATCTATTTTGAACAAATCCCACTGCCACACTCTCTCCCCATACCACTGTATCAATCTCGAACAATTCCCACTGCCACACTCTCTCTCCATACCACTGTATCTATTTCGAACAAATCCCACTGCCACACTCTCTCCCCATACCACTGTATCTATTTTGAACAAATCCCACTGCCACACTCTCTCCCCATACCGCTGTATCTATTTTGAACAAATCCCACTGCCGCACTCTCTCCCCATACCGCTGTATCTATTTTGAACAAATCCCACTGCCACACTCTCTCCCCATACCGCTGTATCTATTTTGAACAAATCCCACTGCCGCACTCTCTCCCCATACCGCTGTATCTATTTTGAACAAATCCCACTGCCGCACTCTCTCCCCATACCGCTGTATCTATTTTGAACAAATCCCACTGCCACACTCTCTCCCCATACCGCTGTATTTATTTTGAACAAATCCCACTGCCGCACTCTCTCCCCATACCGCTGTATCTATTTTGAACAAATCCCACTGTCACACTCTCTCCCCATACCGCTGTATCTATTTTGAACAAATCCCACTGTCACACTCTCTCCCCATACCACTGTATCTATTTTGAACAAATCCCACTGTCACACTCTCTGCCCATACCACTGTATCTATTTTGAACAAATCCCACTGCCACACTCTCTCCCCATACCGCTGTATCTATTTTGAACAAATCCCACTGTCACACTCTCTCCCCATACCACTGTATCTGTTTTGAACAAATCCCACTGCCACACTCTCTCCCCATACCACTGTATCTACTTTGAACAAATCCCACTTCCACACTCTCTCCCCATACCACTGTATCTATTTTGAACAAATCCCACTGCCACACTCTCTCCCCATACCACTGTATCTATTTTGAACAAATCCCACTGCCACACTCTCTCCCCATACCACTGTATCTATTTTGAACAAATCCCACTGCCACACTCTCTCCCCATAACACTGTATCTATTTTGAACAAATCCCATTGCCACATTCTTTCCCCATACCACTGTATCTATTTCGAACAAATCCCACTGCCACACTCTCTCCCCATACCACTGTATCTATTTTGAACAAATCCCACTGCCACACTCTCTCCCCATACCGCTGTATCTATTTCGAACAAATCCCACTGCCACACTCTCTCCCCATACCACTGTATCTATTTTGAACAAATCCCATTGCCACACTCTCTCCCCATACCACTGTATCTATTTCGAACAAATCCCACTGCCACACTCTCTCCCCATACCACTGTATCTATTTTGAACAAATCCCACTGCCGCACTCTCTCCCCATACCACTGTATCTATTTTGAACAAATCCCACTGCCGCACTCTCTCCCCATACCACTGTATCTATTTTGAACAAATCCCACTGCCACACTCTCTCCGCATACCACTGTATCTATTTTGAACAAATCCCACTGCCACACTCTCTCCCCATACCACTGTATCTATTTTGAACAAATCCCACTGCCGCACTCTCTCCCCATACCACTGTATCTATTTTGAACAAATCCCACTGCCGCACTCTCTCCCCATACCACTGTATCTATTTTGAACAAATCCCACTGCCACACTCTCTCCCCATACCACTGTATCTATTTTGAACAAATCCCACTGCCACACTCTCTCCCCATACCACTGTATCTATTTTGAACAAATCCCACTGCCGCACTCTCTCCCCATACCACTGTATCTATTTTGAACAAATCCCACTGCCGCACTCTCTCCCCATACCGCTGTATCTATTTTGAACAAATCCCACTGCCACACTCTCTCCCCATACCACTGTATCTATTTTGAACAAATCCCACTGTCACACTCTCTCCCCATACCACTGTATCTATTTTGAACAAATCCCACAGCCACACTCTCTCCCCATACCACTGTATCTATTTTGAACAAATCCCACTGCCACACTCTCTCCCCATACCACTGTATCTATTTTGAACAAATCCCACTGTCACACTCTCTCCCCATACCGCTGTATCTATTTTGAACAAATCCCACTGCCACACTCTCTCCCCATACCACTGTATCTATTTTGAACAAATCCCACTGCCACACTCTCTCCCCATACCGCTGTATCTATTTTGAACAAATCCCACTGCCGCACTCTCTCCCCATACCGCTGTATCTATTTTGAACAAATCCCACTGCCGCACTATCTCCCCATAGCGCTGTATCTATTTTGAACAAATCCCACTGCCGCACTCTCTCCCCATAGCACTGTATATATTTTGAACAAATCCCACTGCCACACTCTCTCCCCATACCACTGTATCTATTTTGAACAAATCCCACTGTCGCACTCTCTCCCCATACCGCTGTATCTATTTCGAACAAATCCCACTGCCGCACTCTCTCCCCATACCACTGTATCTATTTTGAACAAATCCCACTGCCGCACTCTCTCCCCATACCACTGTATCTATTTTGAACAAATCCCACTGCCGCACTCTCTCCCCATACCACTGTATCTATTTTGAACAAATCCCACTGCCACTCTCTCTCCCCATACCACTGTATCTATTTTGAACAAATCCCACTGCCGCACTCTCTCCCCATACCACTGTATCTAATTTGAACAAATCCCACTGCCGCACTCTCTCCCCATACCACTGTATCTATTTTGAACAAATCCCACTGCCACACTCTCTCCCCATACCACTGTATCTATTTTGAACAAATCCCACTGCCACACTCTCTCCCCATACCACTGTATCTATTTTGAACAAATCCCACTGCCTCACTCTCTCCCCATACCGCTGTATCTATTTTGAACAAATCCCACTGCCGCACTCTCTCCCCATACCACTGTATCTATTTCGAACAAATCCCACTGCCACACTCTCTCCCCATACCACTGTATCTATTTTGAACAAATCCCACTGCCGCACTCTCTCCCCATACCACTGCATCTATTTTGAACAAATCCCACTGCCACACTCTCTCCCCATACCACTGTATCTATTTTGAACAAATCCCACTGCCACACTCTCTCCCCATACCACTGTATCTATTTTGAACAAATCCCACTGCCACACTCTCTCCCCATACCACTGCATCTATTTTGAACAAATCCCACTGCCACACTCTCTCCCCATACCACTGTATCTATTTTGAACAAATCCCACTGCCACACTCTCTCCCCATACCGCTGTATCTATTTTGAACAAATCCCACTGCCACACTCTCTTCCCATACCGCTGTATCTATTTTGAACAAATCCCACTGTCACACTCTCTCCCCATACCACTGTATCTATTTTGAACAAATCCCACTGCCACACTCTCTCCCCATACCACTGTATCTATTTTGAACAATTCCCACTGTCACACTCTCTCCCCATACCGCTGTATCTATTTTGAACAAATCCCACTGCCACACTCTCTCCCCATACCGCTGTATCTATTTTGAACAAATCCCACTGCCACACTCTCTCCCCATACCACTGTATCTATTTTGAACAAATCCCACTGCCACACTCTCTCCCCATACCACTGTATCTATTTTGAACAAATCCCACTGCCACACTCTCTCCCCATACCGCTGTATCTATTTTGAACAAATCCCACTGTCACACTCTCTCCCCATACCGCTGTATCTATTTTGAACAAATCCCACTGCCACACTCTCTCCCCATACCACTGTATCTATTTTGAACAAATCCCACTGTCACACTCTCTCCCCATACCGCTGTATCTATTTTGAACAAATCCCACTGCCACACTCTCTCCCCATACCGCTGTATCTATTTTGAACAAATCCCACTGCCGCACTCTCTCCCCATACCGCTGTATCTATTTCGAACAAATCCCACTGCCACACTCTCTCCCCATACCACTGTATCTATTTTGAACAAATCCCACTGCCACACTCTCTCCCCATACCACTGTATCTATTTTGAACAATTCCCACTGTCACACTCTCTCCCCATACCGCTGTATCTATTTTGAACAAATCCCACTGCCACACTCTCTCCCCATACCGCTGTATCTATTTTGAACAAATCCCACTGCCACACTCTCTCCCCATACCACTGTATCTATTTTGAACAAATCCCACTGCCACACTCTCTCCCCATACCACTGTATCTATTTTGAACAAATCCCACTGCCACACTCTCTCCCCATACCGCTGTATCTATTTTGAACAAATCCCACTGTCACAATCTCTCCCCATACCACTGTATCTATTTTGAACAAATCCCACTGCCACACTCTCTCCCCATACCACTGTATCTATTTTGAACAATTCCCACTGTCACACTCTCTCCCCATACCGCTGTATCTATTTTGAACAAATCCCACTGCCACACTCTCTCCCCATACCGCTGTATCTATTTTGAACAAATCCCACTGCCACACTCTCTCCCCATACCACTGTATCTATTTTGAACAAATCCCACTGCCACACTCTCTCCCCATACCACTGTATCTATTTTGAACAAGTCCCACTGCCACACTCTCTCCCCATACCACTGTATCTATTTTGAACAAATCCCACTGCCGCACTCTCTCCCCATACCGCTGTATCTATTTCGAACAAATCCCACTGCCACACTCTCTCCCCATACCACTGTATCTATTTTGAACAAATCCCACTGCCACACTCTCTCCCCATACCACTGTATCTATTTTGAACAAATCCCACTGCCACACTCTCTCCCCATACCACTGTATCTATTTTGAACATATCCCACTGCCACACTCTCTCCCCATACCACTGTATCTATTTTGAACAAATCCCACTGCCACACTCTCTCCCCATACCACTGTATCTATTTTGAACAAATCCCACTGCCGCACTCTCTCCCCATACCACTGTATCTATTTTGAACAAATCCCACTGCCGCACTCTCTCCCCATACTGCTGTATCTATTTTGAACAAATCCCACTGCCGCACTCTCTCCCCATACCACTGTATCTATTTTGAACAAATCCCACTGCCACACTCTCTCCCCATACCACTGTATCTATTTTGAACAAATCCCACTGCCACACTCTCTCTCCATACCACTGTATCTATTTTGAACAAATCCCACTGCCGCACTCTCTCCCCATACCACTGTATCTATTTTGAACAAATCCCACTGCCGCACTCTCTCCCCATACCACTGTATCTATTTTGAACAAATCCCACTGCCACACTCTCTCCCCATACCACTGTATCTATTTTGAACAAATCCCACTGCCACACTCTCTCCCCATACCACTGTATCTATTTTGAACAAATCCCACTGCCACACTCTCTCCCCATACCACTGTATCTATTTTGAACAAATCCCACTGTCACACTCTCTCCCCATACCACTGTATCTATTTTGAACATATCCCACTGCCACACTCTCTCCCCATACCACTGTATCTATTTTGAACAAATCACACTGCCACACTCTCTCCCCATACCACTGTATCTATTTTGAACAAATCCCACTGCCGCACTCTCTCCCCATACCACTGTATCTATTTTGAACAAATCCCACTGCCGCACTCTCTCCCCATACTGCTGTATCTATTTTGAACAAATCCCACTGCCGCACTCTCTCCCCATACCACTGTATCTATTTTGAACAAATCCCACTGTCACACTCTCTCCCCATACCACTGTATCTATTTTGAACAAATCCCACTGCCACACTCTCTCCCCATACCACTGTATCTATTTTGAACAATTACCACTGTCACACTCTCTCCCCATACCGCTGTATCTATTTTGAACAAATCCCACTGCCACACTCTCTCCCCATACCGCTGTATCTATTTTGAACAAATCCCACTGCCGCACTCTCTCCCCATACCGCTGTATCTATTTCGAACAAATCCCACTGTCACACTCTCTCCCCATACCACTGTATCTATTTTGAACAAATCCCACTGCCACACTCTCTCCCCATACCACTGTATCTATTTTGAACAAATCCCACTGCCACACTCTCTCCCCATACCACTGTATCTATTTTGAACATATCCCACTGCCACACTCTCTCCCCATACCACTGTATCTATTTTGAACAAATCCCACTGCCACACTCTCTCCCCATACCACTGTATCTATTTTGAACAAATCCCACTGCCGCACTCTCTCCCCATACCACTGTATCTATTTTGAACAAATCCCACTGCCACACTCTCTCCCCATACCACTGTATCTATTTTGAACAAATCCCACTGCCGCACTCTCTCCCCATACCACTGTATCTATTTTGAACAAATCCCACTGCCACACTCTCTCCCCAAACCACTGTATCTATTTTGAACAAATCCCACTGTCACACTCTCTCCCCATACCACTGTATCCATTTTGAACATATCCCACTGCCACACTCTCTCCCCATACCACTGTATCTATTTTGAACAAATCACACTGCCACACTCTCTCCCCATACCACTGTATCTATTTTGAACAAATCCCACTGCCGCACTCTCTCCCCATACCACTGTATCTATTTTGAACAAATCCCACTGCCGCACTCTCTCCCCATACTGCTGTATCTATTTTGAACAAATCCCACTGCCGCACTCTCTCCCCATACCACTGTATCTATTTTGAACAAATCCCACTGTCACACTCTCTCCCCATACCACTGTATCTATTTTGAACAAATCCCACTGCCACACTCTCTCCCCATACCACTGTATCTATTTTGAACAAATCCCACTGCCACACTCTCTCCCCATACCACTGTATCTATTTTGAACATATCCCACTGCCACACTCTCTCCCCATACCACTGTATCTATTTTGAACAAATCCCACTGCCACACTCTCTCCCCATACCACTGTATCTATCTTGAACAAATCCCACTGCCGCACTCTCTCCCCATACCACTGTATCTATTTTGAACAAATCCCACTGCCACACTCTCTCCCCATACCACTGTATCTATTTTGAACAAATCCCACTGCCGCACTCTCTCCCCATACCACTGTATCTATTTTGAACAAATCCCACTGCCGCACTCTCTCCCCATACTGCTGTATCTATTTTGAACAAATCCCACTGCCGCACTCTCTCCCCATACCACTGTATCTATTTTGAACAAATCCCACTGTCACACTCTCTTCCCATACCACTGTATCTATTTTGAACAAATCCCACTGCCGCACTCTCTCCCCATACCAATGTATCTATTTTGAACAAATCCCACTGCCGCACTCTCTCCCCATACCACTGTATCTATTTTGAACAAATCCCACTGCCGCACTCTCTCCCCATACCACTGTATCTATTTTGAACAAATCCCACTGCCGCACTCTCTCCCCATACCACTGTATATATTTTGAACAAATCCCACTGCCGCACTCTCTCCCCATACCACTGTATCTATTTTGAACAAATCCCACTGCCGCACTCTCTCCCCATACTGCTGTATCTATTTTGAACAAATCCCACTGCCGCACTCTCTCCCCATACCACTGTATCTATTTTGAACAAATCCCACTGCCGCACTCTCTCCCCATACCACTGTATCTATTTTGAACACATCCCACTGCCGCACTCTCTCCCCATACTGCTGTATCTATTTTGAACAAATCCCACTGCCACACTCTCTCCCCATACCGCTGTATCTATTTTGAACAAATCCCACTGCCACACTCTCTCCCCATACCGCTGTATCTATTTTGAACAAATCCCACTGCCACACTCTCTCCCCATACCACTGTATCTATTTTGAACAAATCCCACTGCCACACTCTCTCCCCATACCACTGTATCTATTTTGAACAAATGCCACTGCCACACTCTCTCCCCATACCACTGCATCTATTTTGAACAAATCCCACTGCCACACTCTCTCCCCATACCACTGTATCTATTTTGAACAAATCCCACTGCCACACTCTCTCCCCATACCACTGTATCTATTTTGAACAAATCCCACTGCCACACTCTCTCCCCATACCACTGTATCTTTTTTGAACAAATCCCACTGCCACACTCTCTCCCCATACCGCTGTATCTATTTTGAACAAATCCCACTGCCGCACTCTCTCCCCATACCGCTGTATCTATTTTGAACAAATCCCACTGCCGCACTCTCTCCCCATACCACTGTATCTATTTTGAACAAATCCCACTGTCACACTCTCTCCCCATACCACTGTATCTATTTTGAACAAATCCCACTGCCGCACTCTCTCCCCATACCACTGTATCTATTTTGAACAAATCCCACTGCCACACTCTCTCCCCATACCACTGTATCTATTTTGAACAAATCCCACTGCCACACTCTCTCCCCATACCACTGTATCTATTTCGAACAAATCCCACTGCCACACTCTCTCCCCATACTGCTGTATCTATTTTGAACAAATCCCACTGCCGCACTCTCTCCCCATACCACTGTATCTATTTTGAACAAATCCCACTGTCACACTCTCTTCCCATACCACTGTATCTATTTTGAACAAATCCCACTGCCGCACTCTCTCCCCATACCACTGTATCTATTTTGAACAAATCCCACTGCCGCACTCTCTCCCCATACCACTGTATCTATTTTGAACAAATCCCACTGCCGCACTCTCTCCCCATACCACTGTATCTATTTTGAACAAATCCCACTGCCACACTCTCTCCCCATACCACTGTATCTATTTTGAACAAATCCCACTGCCGCACTCTCTCCCCATACCACTGTATCTATTTTGAACAAATCCCACTGCCGCACTCTCTCCCCATACTGCTGTATCTATTTTGAACAAATCCCACTGCCGCACTCTCTCCCCATACCACTGTATCTATTTTGAACAAATCCCACTGCCGCACTCTCTCCCCATACCACTGTATCTATTTTGAACACATCCCACTGCCGCACTCTCTCCCCATACTGCTGTATCTATTTTGAACAAATCCCACTGCCACACTCTCTCCCCATACCGCTGTATCTATTTTGAACAAATCCCACTGCCACACTCTCTCCCCATACCGCTGTATCTATTTTGAACAAATCCCACTGCCACACTCTCTCCCCATACCACTGTATCTATTTTGAACAAATCCCACTGCCACACTCTCTCCCCATACCACTGTATCTATTTTGAACAAATGCCACTGCCACACTCTCTCCCCATACCACTGCATCTATTTTGAACAAATCCCACTGCCACACTCTCTCCCCATACCACTGTATCTATTTTGAACAAATCCCACTGCCACACTCTCTCCCCATACCACTGTATCTATTTTGAACAAATCCCACTGCCACACTCTCTCCCCATACCACTGTATCTTTTTTGAACAAATCCCACTGCCACACTCTCTCCCCATACCGCTGTATCTATTTTGAACAAATCCCACTGCCGCACTCTCTCCCCATACCGCTGTATCTATTTTGAACAAATCCCACTGCCGCACTCTCTCCCCATACCACTGTATCTATTTTGAACAAATCCCACTGTCACACTCTCTCCCCATACCACTGTATCTATTTTGAACAAATCCCACTGCCGCACTCTCTCCCCATACCACTGTATCTATTTTGAACAAATCCCACTGCCACACTCTCTCCCCATACCACTGTATCTATTTTGAACAAATCCCACTGCCACACTCTCTCCCCATACCACTGTATCTATTTCGAACAAATCCCACTGCCACACTCTCTCCCCATACTGCTGTATCTATTTTGAACAAATCCCACTGCCACACTCTCTCCCCATAACACTGTATCTATTTCGAACAAATCCCACTGCCACACTCTCTCCCCATACCACTGTATCTATTTTGAACAAATCCCACTGCCACACTCTCTCCCCATACCACTGTATCTATTTTGAACAAATCCAACTGCCACACTCTCTCCCCATAACACTGTATCTATTTCGAACAAATCCCACTGTCACACTCTCTCCCCATACCACTGTATCTATTTTGAACAAATCCCACTGCCACACTCTCTCCCCATACCACTGTATCTATTTTGAACAAATCCCACTGCCACACTCTCTCCCCATACCACTGTATCTATTTTGAACAAATCCCACTGCCACACTCTCTCCCCATAACACTGTATCTATTTCGAACAAATCCCACTGCCACACTCTCTCCCCATACCGCTGTATCTATTTCGAACAAATCCCACTGCCACACTCTCTCCCCATACCACTGTATCTATTTTGAACAAATCCCACTGCCACACTCTCTCCCCATACCACTGTATCTATTTTGAACAAATCCCACTGCCACACTCTCTCCCCATACCGCTGTATCTATTTTGAACAAATCCCACTGTCACACTCTCTCCCCATACCACTGTATCTATTTTGAACAAATCCCACTGCCACACTCTCTCCCCATACCACTGTATCTATTTTGAACAAATCCCACTGCCGCACTCTCTCCCCATACTGCTGTATCTATTTTGAACAAATCCCACTGCCGCACTCTCTCCCCATACCACTGTATCTATTTTGAACAAATCCCACTGCCGCACTCTCTCCCCATACCACTGTATCTATTTTGAACACATCCCACTGCCGCACTCTCTCCCCATACTGCTGTATCTATTTTGAACAAATCCCACTGCCACACTCTCTCCCCATACCGCTGTATCTATTTTGAACAAATCCCACTGCCACACTCTCTCCCCATACCGCTGTATCTATTTTGAACAAATCCCACTGCCACACTCTCTCCCCATACCACTGTATCTATTTTGAACAAATCCCACTGCCACACTCTCTCCCCATACCACTGTATCTATTTTGAACAAATGCCACTGCCACACTCTCTCCCCATACCACTGCATCTATTTTGAACAAATCCCACTGCCACACTCTCTCCCCATACCACTGTATCTATTTTGAACAAATCCCACTGCCACACTCTCTCCCCATACCACTGTATCTATTTTGAACAAATCCCACTGCCACACTCTCTCCCCATACCACTGTATCTTTTTTGAACAAATCCCACTGCCACACTCTCTCCCCATACCGCTGTATCTATTTTGAACAAATCCCACTGCCGCACTCTCTCCCCATACCACTGTATCTATTTTGAACAAATCCCACTGCCGCACTCTCTCCCCATACCACTGTATCTATTTTGAACACATCCCACTGCCGCACTCTCTCCCCATACTGCTGTATCTATTTTGAACAAATCCCACTGCCACACTCTCTCCCCATACCGCTGTATCTATTTTGAACAAATCCCACTGCCACACTCTCTCCCCATACCGCTGTATCTATTTTGAACAAATCCCACTGCCACACTCTCTCCCCATACCACTGTATCTATTTTGAACAAATCCCACTGCCACACTCTCTCCCCATACCACTGTATCTATTTTGAACAAATGCCACTGCCACACTCTCTCCCCATACCACTGCATCTATTTTGAACAAATCCCACTGCCACACTCTCTCCCCATACCACTGTATCTATTTTGAACAAATCCCACTGCCACACTCTCTCCCCATACCACTGTATCTATTTTGAACAAATCCCACTGCCACACTCTCTCCCCATACCACTGTATCTTTTTTGAACAAATCCCACTGCCACACTCTCTCCCCATACCGCTGTATCTATTTTGAACAAATCCCACTGCCGCACTCTCTCCCCATACCGCTGTATCTATTTTGAACAAATCCCACTGCCGCACTCTCTCCCCATACCACTGTATCTATTTTGAACAAATCCCACTGTCACACTCTCTCCCCATACCACTGTATCTATTTTGAACAAATCCCACTGCCGCACTCTCTCCCCATACCACTGTATCTATTTTGAACAAATCCCACTGCCACACTCTCTCCCCATACCACTGTATCTATTTTGAACAAATCCCACTGCCACACTCTCTCCCCATACCACTGTATCTATTTCGAACAAATCCCACTGCCACACTCTCTCCCCATACTGCTGTATCTATTTTGAACAAATCCCACTGCCACACTCTCTCCCCATAACACTGTATCTATTTCGAACAAATCCCACTGCCACACTCTCTCCCCATACCACTGTATCTATTTTGAACAAATCCCACTGCCACACTCTCTCCCCATACCACTGTATCTATTTTGAACAAATCCAACTGCCACACTCTCTCCCCATAACACTGTATCTATTTCGAACAAATCCCACTGTCACACTCTCTCCCCATACCACTGTATCTATTTTGAACAAATCCCACTGCCACACTCTCTCCCCATACCACTGTATCTATTTTGAACAAATCCCACTGCCACACTCTCTCCCCATACCACTGTATCTATTTTGAACAAATCCCACTGCCACACTCTCTCCCCATAACACTGTATCTATTTCGAACAAATCCCACTGCCACACTCTCTCCCCATACCGCTGTATCTATTTCGAACAAATCCCACTGCCACACTCTCTCCCCATACCACTGTATCTATTTTGAACAAATCCCACTGCCACACTCTCTCCCCATACCACTGTATCTATTTTGAACAAATCCCACTGCCACACTCTCTCCCCATACCGCTGTATCTATTTTGAACAAATCCCACTGTCACACTCTCTCCCCATACCACTGTATCTATTTTGAACAAATCCCACTGCCACACTCTCTCCCCATACCACTGTATCTATTTTGAACAATTCCCACTGTCACACTCTCTCCCCATACCGCTGTATCTATTTTGAACAAATCCCACTGCCACACTCTCTCCCCATACCGCTGTATCTATTTCGAACAAATCCCACTGCCACACTCTCTCCCCATACCGCTGTATCTATTTTGAACAAATCCCACTGCCACACTCTCTCCCCATACCACTGTATCTATTTTGAACAAATCCCACTGCCACACTCTCTCCCCATACCACTGTATCTATTTTGAACAAAACCCACTGCCACACTCTCTCCCCATACCACTGTATCTATTTTGAACAAATCCCACTGCCGCACTCTCTCCCCATACCACTGTATCTATTTTGAACAAATCCCACTGCCACACTCTCTCCCCATACCGCTGTATCTATTTTGAACAAATCCCACTGCCGCACTCTCTCCCCATACCACTGTATCTATTTTGAACAAATCCCACTGCCGCACTCTCTCCCCATACCACTGTATCTATTTTGAACAAATCCCACTGCCGCACTCTCTCCCCATACCACTGTATCTATTTCGAACAAATCCCACTGCCACACTCTCTCCCCATACCACTGTATCTATTTTGAACAAATCCCACTGCCACACTCTCTCCCCATACCACTGTATCTATTTTGAACAAATCCCACTGCCACACTCTCTCCCCATACCGCTGTATCTATTTTGAACAAATCCCACTGCCACACTCTCTCCCCATACCACTGTATCTATTTTGAACAAATCCCACTGCCACACTCTCTCCCCATACCACTGTATCTATTTTGAACAAATCCCACTGCCACACTCTCTCCCCATACCACTGCATCTATTTTGAACAAATCCCACTGCCACACTCTCTCCCCATACCACTGTATCTATTTTGAACAAATCCCACTGCCACACTCTCTCCCCATACCACTGTATCTATTTTGAACAAATCCCACTGCCACACTCTCTCCCCATACCACTGTATCTATTTTGAACAAATCCCACTGCCACACTCTCTCCCCATACCGCTGTATCTATTTTGAACAAATCCCACTGCCACACTCTCTCCCCATACCGCTGTATCTATTTTGAACAAATCCCACTGCCGCACTCTCTCCCCATACCACTGTATCTATTTTGAACAAATCCCCCTCTCACACTCTCTCCCCATACCACTGTATCTATTTTGAACAAATCCCACTGCCGCACTCTCTCCCCATACCACTGTATCTATTTTGAACAAATCCCACTGCCACACTCTCTCCCCATACCACTGTATCTATTTTGAACAAATCCCACTGCCACACTCTCTCCCCATACCACTGTATCTATTTCGAACACATCCCACTGCCACACTCTCTCCCCATACTGCTGTATCTATTTTGAACAAATCCCACTGCCACACTCTCTCCCCATAACACTGTATCTATTTCGAACAAATCCCACTGCCACACTCTCTCCCCATACCACTGTATCTATTTTGAACAAATCCCACTGCCACACTCTCTCCCCATACCACTGTATCTATTTTGAACAAATCCCACTGCCACACTCTCTCCCCATAACACTGTATCTATTTCGAACAAATCCCACTGTCACACTCTCTCCCCATACCACTGTATCTATTTTGAACAAATCCCACTGCCACACTCTCTCCCCATACCACTGTATCTATTTTGAACAAATCCCACTGCCACACTCTCTCCCCATACCACTGTATCTATTTTGAACAAATCCCACTGCCACACTCTCTCCCCATAACACTGTATCTATTTCGAACAAATCCCACTGCCACACTCTCTTCCCATACCGCTGTATCTATTTCGAACAAATCCCACTGCCACACTCTCTCCCCATACCACTGTATCTATTTTGAACAAATCCCACTGCCGCACTCTCTCCCCATACCGCTGTATCTATTTCGAACAAATCCCACTGTCACACTCTCTCCCCATACCACTGTATCTATTTTGAACAAATCCCACTGCCACACTCTCTCCCCATACCACTGTATCTATTTTGAACAAATCCCACTGCCACACTCTCACCCCAAACCACTGTATCTATTTTGAACAAATCCCACTGCCACACTCTCTCCCCATAACACTGTATCTATTTCGAACAAATCCCACTGCCACACTCTCTCCCCATACCGCTGTATCTATTTCGAACAAATCCCACTGCCACACTCTCTCCCCATACCACTGTATCTATTTCGAACAAATCCCACTGCCACACTCTCTCCCCATACTGCTGTATCTATTTTGAACAAATCCCACTGCCACACTCTCTCCCCATAACACTGTATCTATTTCGAACAAATCCCACTGCCACACTCTCTCCCCATACCACTGTATCTATTTTGAACAAATCCCACTGCCACACTCTCTCCCCATACCACTGTATCTATTTTGAACAAATCCAACTGCCACACTCTCTCCCCATAACACTGTATCTATTTCGAACAAATCCCACTGTCACACTCTCTCCCCATACCACTGTATCTATTTTGAACAAATCCCACTGCCACACTCTCTCCCCATACCACTGTATCTATTTTGAACAAATCCCACTGCCACACTCTCTCCCCATACCACTGTATCTATTTTGAACAAATCCCACTGCCACACTCTCTCCCCATAACACTGTATCTATTTCGAACAAATCCCACTGCCACACTCTCTCCCCATACTGCTGTATCTATTTCGAACAAATCCCACTGCCACACTCTCTCCCCATACCACTGTATCTATTTTGAACAAATCCCACTGCCACACTCTCTCCCCATACCACTGTATCTATTTTGAACAAATCCCACTGCCACACTCTCTCCCCATACCGCTGTATCTATTTTGAACAAATCCCACTGTCACACTCTCTCCCCATACCACTGTATCTATTTTGAACAAATCCCACTGCCACACTCTCTCCCCATACCACTGTATCTATTTTGAACAATTCCCACTGTCACACTCTCTCCCAATACCGCTGTATCTATTTTGAACAAATCCCACTGCCACACTCTCTCCCCATACCGCTGTATCTATTTCGAACAAATCCCACTGCCACACTCTCTCCCCATACCGCTGTATCTATTTTGAACAAATCCCACTGCCACACTCTCTCCCCATACCACTGTATCTATTTTGAACAAATCCCACTGCCACACTCTCTCCCCATACCACTGTATCTATTTTGAACAAAACCCACTGCCACACTCTCTCCCCATACCACTGTATCTATTTTGAACAAATCCCACTGCCGCACTCTCTCCCCATACCACTGTATCTATTTTGAACAAATCCCACTGCCACACTCTCTCCCCATACCGTTGTATCTATTTTGAACAAATCCCACTGCCGCACTCTCTCCCCATACCACTGTATCTATTTTGAACAAATCCCACTGCCGCACTCTCTCCCCATACCACTGTATCTATTTTGAACAAATCCCACTGCCGCACTCTCTCCCCATACCACTGTATCTATTTCGAACAAATCCCACTGCCACACTCTCTCCCCATACCACTGTATCTATTTTGAACAAATCCCACTGCCACACTCTCTCCCCATACCACTGTATCTATTTTGAACAAATCCCACTGCCACACTCTCTCCCCATACCGCTGTATCTATTTTGAACAAATCCCACTGCCACACTCTCTCCCCATACCACTGTATCTATTTTGAACAAATCCCACTGCCACACTCTCTCCCCATACCACTGTATCTATTTTGAACAAATCCCACTGCCACACTCTCTCCCCATACCACTGCATCTATTTTGAACAAATCCCACTGCCACACTCTCTCCCCATACCACTGTATCTATTTTGAACAAATCCCACTGCCACACTCTCTCCCCATACCACTGTATCTATTTTGAACAAATCCCACTGCCACACTCTCTCCCCATACCACTGTATCTATTTTGAACAAATCCCACTGCCACACTCTCTCCCCATACCGCTGTATCTATTTTGAACAAATCCCACTGCCACACTCTCTCCCCATACCGCTGTATCTATTTTGAACAAATCCCACTGCCGCACTCTCTCCCCATACCACTGTATCTAATTTGAACAAATCCCCCTCTCACACTCTCTCCCCATACCACTGTATCTATTTTGAACAAATCCCACTGCCGCACTCTCTCCCCATACCACTGTATCTATTTTGAACAAATCCCACTGCCACACTCTCTCCCCATACCACTGTATCTATTTTGAACAAATCCCACTGCCACACTCTCTCCCCATACCACTGTATCTATTTCGAACACATCCCACTGCCACACTCTCTCCCCATACTGCTGTATCTATTTTGAACAAATCCCACTGCCACACTCTCTCCCCATAACACTGTATCTATTTCGAACAAATCCCACTGCCACACTCTCTCCCCATACCACTGTATCTATTTTGAACAAATCCCACTGCCACACTCTCTCCCCATACCACTGTATCTATTTTGAACAAATCCCACTGCCACACTCTCTCCCCATAACACTGTATCTATTTCGAACAAATCCCACTGTCACACTCTCTCCCCATACCACTGTATCTATTTTGAACAAATCCCACTGCCACACTCTCTCCCCATACCACTGTATCTATTTTGAACAAATCCCACTGCCACACTCTCTCCCCATACCACTGTTTCTATTTTGAACAAATCCCACTGCCACACTCTCTCCCCATAACACTGTATCTATTTCGAAC